>NC_086452.1:297880307-298480307 GCF_028390025.1 Pseudophryne corroboree
CTGAGTTGATCGCAGCAGCAAGTTTGTTAGCAATTGGGCAAAACCATGTGCAATGCAGGTGGAGCAGATGTAACATGTGCAGAGAGAGTTAGATTTGGGTGGGTTATTTTGTTTCTGTGCAGGGTAAATACTGGCTGCTTTATTTTTACACTGCAATTTAGATTTCAGTTTGAATACACCCCACCCAAATCTAATGGGCCCTACAGACATGCCGATCCGCCACCGAGGTGCCCGACGGCCGATGGGCGACCCGGCGGCGGGGGGCAGTGACGGGGGGAGTGAAGTTTCTTCACTCTCCCCGTCACGCGGCTCCATTAAAGTGCAGGCAAATATGGACGAGATCGTCCATATTGGCCTGCCTGCACAGCCGACGGGGACCAGCGATGAACGAGCGCGGGGCCGCGCATCGTTCATCGCTGGAGCCTCCACACTGAAAGATATGAACGAGTTCTCGTTCATTTATGAACGAGATCATTCATAGCTTTCAAACAAATCGGCCAGTGTGTAGGGCCTATAACTCTCTCTGCACGTGGTATATCTGCCCCCCTGCAGTGCATATGGTTTTGCCCAGTTGCTAACAAAATTGCTGCTGCGATCAACTCAGAATTAGGCCCCATAGTTTGTTAATTAGACTGCTTTCTTCTCCTGTGCATCTAAACAGTGCTGATAACAGGAGGTCTAGGAAGTGTCTGTGTGCTGGGGGCATGGCTACAGTTACATGACAGGCCTGTGGGCTAATAGAAACAGTATAGTGTTGGGAGGGTGGAACCTGTTCTGTGTACACTGTACACAGGAAGAGGAAGCATATAGGAACTATGCGTTCCATTTCTTTCTGTCCTGTGTTCCACTTGACTTTGCTGCACAGTGAGAGCACACTGCATTCCTGCACGGTTGTGTATATTTTCTCTTCGTGATCAGGACCAGGAAGTGACATAACGAGAGGGCAGTAGATAACTTCTGCCCTCACAGCACCTAAATGTTTTATCCATTCTCCGTTCGTTTGAGGTTATTTTGTTTTATCCATGCACAATTGGACGCTCGCCACGCTTCGGGCTCGGTGTCTCGCTCCGCTTCATTTGCCACAGGTTACTATTCCAAATTGTGACGTGGACCCAGGGGCTCATGGGAAAGGTCCTCTTCATGAAGGGAAACTAGATACTACCATTCCTGCACCCAGAGACCAGCCAGAGGGACTACTATCCTGCCAGTCAGCCACAGGGACCAGCCTGTAGCAAAGGGGCCAGTCAACTGGTAAGAGATCTTACTGCTAAATTCCTTAGGCAGGGTATTACAGGTTGAGTCTCCCATATGTACAATACAATAAAGGGTGTCTATAATAGGTGCACTTATAAGTTTTAAAACATACCTTGTATTTCATAATATTAAAAATGACATATCACGTCCTATCAGTGAAGTACTAAAACTATAGAGACATGCATGTAAAAGCAGGACTGAAACTAGGGTTTCTGTCACCCGGGGCTAGGCAGTCATTTGGGACCCCCCCAAATGCTCCAGCACATGCACACACAGTCACACACACAGGGTTACACTTCCACTCCAACACACGTACACACAGGGTTACACTGCACTGCTCCAACACACATACACACAGGGTTACACTGCACTGCTCCAACACACGCGCACACACACACACTTACACTGCATTTCTCCAACACACATACACACAGGGTTACACTGCACTGCTCCAACACACACACACACTTACACTGCATTGCTCCAACACACATACACACAGGGTTACACTGCATTGCTCCAACACACATACACACAGGGTTACACTGCATTGCTCCAACACACATACACACAGGGTTACACTGCATTGCTCCAACACACATACACACAGGGTTACACTGCATTGCTCCAACACACATACACACAGGGTTACACTGCATTGCTCCAACACACATACACACAGGGTTACACTGCACTGCTCCAGCATACACACACACTGGGTAACACTGATCTGCTCCAGCACATGCGCATACACACACAGGATTACACTGCACTGCTCCAACACACATTCACAAAGGGTTACACTGCACTGCTTCAACATACACATACACACACACACGGTTACACTGCACTGCCCTGCTCCAACACACACACACACACACACACACACACACACACACAGTTACACTGCACTGCTCTAACACACATAGATACAGGGTTACACTGAACTGCTCCAGCAGACACACACTGGGTAATACTGACCTGCTCCAGCACATGCACGCGCACACACACACACACACACACACACACTGCACTGCTCCAGCAGACACACACTGGGTAACACTGATCTGCTCCAGCACATGCACGCGCACACACACACATGATTACGCTGCACTGCTCCAATACACACACACACAGTTACACTGAACTGTTCCAGCAAACAAACACACACACACACACACACACACACACACACACACACACACAGTTACACTGCACTGCTCCAACGCACATACACAAAGGGTTACACTGCACTGCTTCAACAAACACACACACACTGCACTGCTCCAACACACACATACACAGGGTTACACTGCACTGCTCTAACACACATAGACACAGGGTTACACTGCACTACTCCAACACACACACACAGGGTTATACTGAACTGCGCCAGCAGACACACACTGGGTAATACTGACCTGCTCCAGCACATGCACGCGCACACACACAAAGGGTTACACTGCACTGCTTCAACATACATACACACACGGTTACACTGCACTGCTCCAACACACGTAAACACAGGGTTACACTGCACTGCTCCAACACACATACGCACATACACACAAGGTTACACTGCACTGCTCCAACACACGTACACACAGGGTTACACTGCACTGCTCCAACACACATACACACAGGGTTACACTGCACTGCTCCAACTCACAGGGTTACACTGATCTGCTCCAGCACATGCACACACACAGGGTTACACTGCACTGCTCCAACACATACATAAAGGGTTACACTGCACTGCTCCAACACACATACACAAAGGGTTACACTGCACTGCTTCAATACACACACACACACACACACACACACACACAGTTGCACTGCTCCAACACACGTACACACAAGGTTACACTGAACTGCTCCAACACACGTACACACAGGGTTACACTGCACTGCTCCAACACATGTACACACAGGGTTACACCGCACTGCTCCAACACACATACACACAGGGTTACACTGATCTGCTCCAACACACACACACACACACACACACACACACACACACACACTTACACTGCACTGCCCCAAAACACACACACAACTGCTCCAGCACACATACGCAAAGGGTTACACTGCACTGCTTCAACATACACACACACACACACGGTTACACTGCACTGCTCCATCACACATACGCAAAGGGTTACACTGCACTGCTTCAACACACATACACACAGGGTTACACTGCACTGCTCCAACACACATACACACAGGGCTTCACTGCTCCAACACACACACACACACACTATGTTAAAGTACACTGCACGCACACATATTGTACATATATAGCTGTCCGTCTCTCCCTACCTTTACACACTTCTGGTGATGATCTGCTGTATCAGTCAGGGCCCCCTCCTCTCCGTTTCTGAAGCGCGTCATCACACACACACACACACACACACACACACACACAGCGCTGGCAGATGATTATATGTGTGTGCAGTGGCGCCTGTTTCCGGGAAACAGATCTACGGAGCGTCCTCGCGCAACGGAGCGGGACAGCGCCTCTTCAACCCTGCGCTGTACTGCACTGCATGTTCCCGCTCACCGCCTCGCACCAGCACCCTCTCTCATTCCGCGCCCAGGTTGTGTGCCCCTCTAGCCCCCCCCCCCCCTTTTAGTTGCGGCTGTGGTAAAAGTACAGAAAGTGTGTATAAAAATACTATAAAAAGTCCCGTGTCTGCTAATCTGTCCTCTATTTGGTTAGTTTCTCATAAATAACAATGTACATATTCTATGAGGTATCAACTTGGAATTGTCCTCACCGTATAAGTAACCACCTACAAGGTGGGCACGCTGTAGTCTTACAAATGAGTATTAGTTACAACTGTCTTCAAGTTCCTGTATAGTATTGGTCCTATAATATGCATCAAACAGTTTATATATCAGTGGGAGAGATCCAGCGCTACTGCATATGTAGGTTGTTCATAAATAGGCCACTTCAGATACAGCAGATGTCATATCTCACAGTATACTTCTTATTAGGCTCATTCAAATGTACCCAAAATGGATGGGATAAGCAAATCTAGTGAAGTACTGTTTAATAATTGTAAAATTTCACATGACAAAAACAAAAACATATAAACTCTACACAGATCACATGTATTTCCAGTCCCACGCCCCATAGCAACCCGACCCGGCAAATTGCAGGACTGGGAAAGGCAGCCTTTAGGGTCCAATACCGGATCCCACCCGGGAAGGGCCCGTTTCCAATTCCCGGGTGGGATCCGGCATTGGAGATATGAAAGGGGTGATAGAATGCCACTTATTACCATTTGTATCGTTAAATGTTGGTAGTATCCCAAAGATCTCTGATTGATACAATTATTCAAGGTAATTATACGTATTATAGGTTGAGTATCCCTTATCCAAAATGCTTGGGACCAGAGATATTTTGGATATGGGATTTTTCCGTATTTTGGAATAATTGCATACCATAATAAGCTATCATGGCGATAGGACCCAAGTCTAAGCACAGAATGTATTTATGTTACATATACACCTTATACACACATCCTGAACGTAATTTTAGCCAATATTTTTTATAACTTTGTGCATTAAACAAAGTGTGTGTACATTCACACAATTCATTTATGTTTCATATACACCTTATACACACAGCCTGAAGGTCATATAATACAATATTTTTAATAACTTTGTGTATTAAACAAAGTTTGTGTACATTGAGCCATCAAAAAACAAAGGTTTCACTATCTCACTCTCACTCAAAAAAGTCCGTATTTCGGAATATTCCGTATTTCGGAATATTTGGATATGGGATACTCAACCTGTATCACATTGTTTCTATTTATCATCTTAATATAAGAGTCAGTCAATCAACAAGGTTTATAATAATTCATAACAATGTCAACATATCATAAACCTTGATTGACTGACTCTATTTCAGCTCCTCATATTAAGATGAGAAATAGATGAGAATAATTACTCCAGACATTTGTTTTCATTTAATATATTTTTCTGCTATACCCTAATATGAGGGAATTAGAACTTTTTATATTGTAGGTATCACAACTGTACGTTGCCTCATAAATTATGATGAACATAGGCAAGGCTTTGGATAGATGTCATATTGGGGAACTTTGATTTGATGTGTTGTAGAAGTGATTATTACAAATCCTTTGCCTGCTTGGCTGGCAATATATCCCTACCAGCTAATAGGGTGTCATTTATAATCAAGGGATCTCTCCCACTGATATATAAACTGTTTGATACACATTATAGGACCAATATTATACAGGAACTTGAAGACAGTGGTAACTACTACTGATTTGTGAGACTACAGACGGGCCACCTTGTACAGTAAGTTGTTAATTGGGAAGCAGTCACTTTCCCCGCAGTTGGGATCCCGTCGATCAGGATACAGACGCCGGAATCCCGACAGCCAAGGAAATGCAAGCAGACGGAATCTCGAACGGGGCCCCTAATTCCCACTCGGGGGGTGGTCTACCCCACCCCCCAAGGGGGGAACATAATAGTGTGGCGAGGCGAGTGCAGCGAGCCCGCGACGGGACACGCTGCTGTTGTCACTGGGATTCTGGCGTTGGTCTCCTGATCGTCAGGATCCCATACTGAACCCTGTTAATATATAATTGTGAGGACAATTCCAAGTTGATACCTCATAGAATGTGTACGGTGTTATTTATGAGAGACGAACCAAATAGAGGACAAATAAACGCAGGTTTTTTGGTATAGTATTTTTATACACACTTTCTGTACTTTTACATGCATCTCTATAATTTTAATATTTCACTGACAAGGACGTGATATGTAATTTTTTATATTATTAAATAAAAGGTATGTTTTAAAACCTGTAAGTGCACCTATTGCAGACAGCTTTTGTTCTTTTGTGTTGTACATTACCTAAACCAGTGTCTAAGGTAGCACCCCATTTTGATACACATATGTTGTTAACAATTATGAATACAGGGGTACATATATGGTTATACTGTAAGGACTTACAGTATTGAAGTCCACTCTATCCATAAGAATATTCTGCAGTTATACCTGTGCGATAGGACTCTCTCACATTTATGAGTCTCTTATATCTTATATCCAAAATGCTTGGGACCAGACCAGTAGTATTTTGGATATCGGATTTTTATATATTTTGGAATACTTGCATACCATAATGAGAGATCTTTGGAACGGGACACAAGTCTACGCACAGAATGAATTTGTTTCATATGAACCTTATACACATGGGGGGAAGGGGCGTATCCAAATAGCCCCAAAAATATTGCACTGGCAAAAACAGTGGGGTTTTAGTGATTTATTTATTTTTTTTTAAATATTTTCACTGACTTGTTTTTTTGCACCTATCCTATTGTGATGTGCACAAATCTCCCGTTTTCATGCAAAAATACATAGGGTCCATGAAAAGCCACAGACCTATGTATTTTTGCATCCGTGATCGCTGGAAAAAAAGACCCCTTATCAGGGATTTGGCTTTGCCTTCCTGAGGCAGGTGAAACCAAACCCCTGATAAAACTGGGCTGGAAAGGACACTACTATCAGAGGTTCACCTCTGGAAAGAGAGGTGGGTACGGTCAGCTGACTGCATAACTCTCCCAGAGTCTGTGGAAGAAGCTCTGCAGGCCTATGATGAAGATATTTTTTCATTAGTGAACTCCCTTCTGAAAATTCTTTAAACTTTGCCCATCAGCATTGCATCAGCTGAAAGGAGCTTCTCTTCTTCTTTACAACGTTTAAAAACGTGGCTGAGAAACCAAATGGGTCAGGAGAGGTTAACTGGTTTAGCTCTTCTACATACTCATAGGGAAATTGCAGTAGACTTGGACAGAATGATTGATTGCTTTGCAACACTAGAAATCCAAGGATTTTGTTTTGTAAAAAGTTACTTGTGTTTATTTCTCTTGTTGTTGTTCATTCTGTGTATTTTATTGTTTGTTGCTTTTATTGTTGTTCTTTATAGCTATTTAGTGTTTTGCCTAAAATAAACCAAATAACAAAATATATTCATTTGTGTGATGGAGGAATTGAGACTGGATAGGGGAGGAGTCGGGACTGAAGAGATGAGGAGTCGGGACTGGAGAGGGGAGGGGGCAAAATGAAACAGTAAACCCCCCCCCCCCCCCTTTTCCTAAAAGAAAAGTCTAGATCCGACCCTGGTGATGGCGTGGACCACCACCCAAGTGGGGATTCAGACCGCCTGTATTTCACATCCGGGATCCCCACAGCTGGTAAATTCACTGCCTCCCCTGAGCGGTACCAGACATGAGCCATCCTGTCCCCTATTGCAGGTGTTAGCAGGGCAGATTAACTCTGCAGCGGATGCGCCGCAGAGCTCCGTTGGAAGAGCAGCAGTCACACTTGGAACCAGCTGTGAACCACACAGGTGATGCTGTACATTCAGGGCTTGGAGCAGCGTCTCCATTGCCTTTGGGCGTTACACCTGTCTCCTGGACCACTTTAAGCACTGCCCATACTAGGATGGAATACAGATTTCCTGGGTGGAAGGTCATTTGGGCAGTAGGGCAATCTGGTAAGGAGCTGCAGTTTCACAGTCACCCTCTGTATGACCGCCTATCGTCTACTCCAATAATGGGACATGAGAGGACAGAAAAAGTTTTTCTTTTCTTTTCATCTCTAACAGTGATGCCGCATGTAAGTTACACAACTCTCCTCCCTGATCAGTCATTAACTGACACCTCTCTGCTTGCCATTACAAACGCAGTCGTCACCTGACCCCCGTGCGTGACTTCATCCCTTAAATTTGTCCGCTCTGTTACTGTGTGTGTTTCGACATCTGGAACTGTATCCTGTAACGCCTCACATTACGTCACGCTCTCGTGAGAGAATTGGAGCTGGTATGTGTGCCTGTGTCTGCTCTGTTACTGTGTGTGTGTGTGTTTCGCCATCTGGAACTGTATCCTGTAACGCCTCACATTACGTCATGCTCTCGTGAGAGAATTGGAGCTGGTATGTGTGCCTGTGTCTGCTCTGTTTGTCGCAGTTAGAGTCTTGTAATCTAGTATCATTCATACAGAGGTGTGCAGAAATGTGTGTGATAATGATTCCCCAGCTATCACTCTTTTTCAGGCCTGACCCTCGCTCACATATATCTCCCGCTTAGTGCTCTTTACTGTCCCCCTCTTCAAGACAGACCTGGCCATACTGAAGGTGACTCTTATAGACGTGAAATCGGAAATGTCTTTCACCTCGTTCACCATAAGGTTGGGTAATTTCTTGTGCCCATATATTATGAGGCACATTCCTTCGCTGTCAATAAAGCAAAACTACTACTAAATGGATGGAAATAACATTTGCATGCCTACTATCGCACTGTATAAAGGTCTTCACACTGGTTAAGGAATGCAGGTAATTCTGGATTTTTACTGACGGGAGAAACTCCGAAAATGGATGGAATTTATTAAAGACTAACTGGAGTACCCGGAGTTGCCTGGGATTTTAAGAATGTCTTTTTACAAAAAGAAATGTAAATATTAAACACACAGTATAAATAACATTGTAGATAACTGAATACCCGTGCTTCGCTATGGGATGAGGATGGTAAATTAGAATGATAGTTGGTTAATTTACGTTGGTTGGAGATCTAGTATATAGGCATATCTTGTTTCCCTGACGCACTTTGTGTAGTGGCTGGACTCCTTTTTTGGTTCCCAAGGGACCCTGCTTTTCCCACTATACCACTCAGTCTGTGGCTACCTGCTGCCTCCTCACATCATGTCAGTGCCCCTGTGAAATTATCAATTTTTTTTACAGTTTCTTATATAGTGTAGCACATTATGTATCTCCTGATATACTCTGTGCTGCTGGGGGACCGTGCTACTTCCACTATATAACTCTCAGTGGCCCTCATTCCGAGTTGATCGGTCGCAAGGCGAATTTAGCAGAGTTACACACGCTAAGCCTACGCCTACTGGGAGTGTATCTTAGCTTCTTAAAATTGCGACCGATGTATTCGCAATATTGCGATTACAAACTACTTTGCAGTTTCTGAGTAACTTCAACCTTACTCTGCCTGTGCGATCAGTTCAGTGCTTGTCGTTCCTGGTTTGACGTCACAAACACACCCAGCGTTCGCTCAGACACTCCCCCGTTTCTCCAGCCACTCCTGCGTTTTTTCCGGAAACGGTAGCGTTTTCATCCACACGCCCATAAAACGCCGTGTTTCCGCCCAGTAACACCCATTTCCTGTCAATCACATTACGATCGCCGGAGCGATGAAAAAGCCGTGAGTAAAAATACTATCTTCATTGTTAAATTACTTGGCGCAGTCGCAGTGCGAATATTGCGCATGCGTACTAAGCGGATTTTCATTGCGATGCGATGAAAAATACCGACCGATCAACTCGGAATGAGGGCCAGTGTGTGGGTTTGTGCTACTTGCATTCCCCTGCTCACATCATGTCACTGGACCTGTCACATGCAGCCCTGTCATCACTGACATATCATGCATGTCCTGATATAGTGTGTGCTGCTGGCCCACCCCTAAGGGTGCTAGTGGTGTGTTACCCGTACAGTGTTTGTTCCCAGAGTGTAAGTCATATGTGTATCAAGTTTGGTGTAAGTTGCTCCAGGCATTCCAGAGTTATGCTGTCTGCTGGAAAAATCTGTGCTGCTGCCTCACCCAAGGGGTGCTACTGGTGTGTTACCCCCAAGTGTTTGTTCCCAGAGTGTAAGTAATAGGTGTAGCAAGTTTGGTGTAAGTTGCTCCAGGCATTCCAGAGTTATGCGGTCTGCTGGAAAACTCTGTGCTGCTGCCTTGCCCCTAGGGGTGCTAGGGGTTTCTTACCCCCACAGTGTTTGTTTCCAGCTTGTAAGTCATATGTGTACAATGTTTGATGTAAATTGGGCCAGTCATTCCGGAGTTATGCTGTCTCCTGAAATACTCTGTGCTGCTGTCCCACGCCTAGGGCTGCTAGGGGTGTCTAACCTTCACAGAGTTTGTTCCCAGATTGTAAGTAAGAGGTGTACCAAGTTTGGTGTAAAGTTCTACAGGCCTTCCACAGTTATGCTGTTTGCTGAAATACTCGGTGCTGCTGTCCCACCCCTAGGGCTGCTAGGGGTGTCTTCCCCCTCACAGTGTTTGTTTCCAGACTGTAAGGCAGATGTGTACAAATTTTGGAGTACATGGGTCCAACAATTCCGGATTTCTGCTGTCTCCTGATATACTCTGTGTTGCTGTCCCGCCCCCTAGGGGTGCTAGGGATTTCTAATTTTCTTAGTTGCCTCCGAAGTGTTTTAATACGCTCGTATGCCAGATTTCACGATCTGTGCTTGTAAACTGTGGATTTGTATAGAAAGACAGACGGAAGGACAAATTTTCACTTTAATATAGTAGATATGGCTGTTCAGAATAACTGTAATGAAACATTTTCAGTTCCAACATATGTATTCTTTAACACAGTCATCAAAATTTAGAAAATGTTTTTAGAAATGGTCAAGATATCAAATTCAGTGTAAAGAAAGAATGTGTGAATCTCTCTCTCTCTCTCTCTCTCTCTCTATGTATGTGTGTGTATATATATATATATATATATATATATATATATCATTTGTATTAATTTATTAAAAATAAGTTTATCTTAGATGAAATGCCCATTTCTGTGTATTAAGCGTATCATCATGCTTGGAAACTACAGTCATTTCTTAAACGTAAAAAAAAATAAAAAAATCGTGACATTCATTTTCCCATTTTTGATACTACCATCAAGTGCTGTGAGCGGAAGTGTTGGTTACAGTTTGGAGGCAGATGGGTTCTATTTTTATGTCTTTTTTAATAACCTAATTAGAGCCACTGCAAGTACTGTTTCAGGTGCACTGCCAGTGCTATTACTGTGAGGAAGGGGGGGGGGGGGGGTCTATGAAGTGCGCTGCCAGTGCTATTACTATGAGGAGGGGGGGGGGGGGTCTATGAAGTGCGCTGCCAGTGATATTACTGTGAGGAAGGAGGGGGGGGTCTATGAAGTGCGCTGCCAGTGCTATTACAGTGAGGATGGATGGGTCTATGAAGTGCGCTGCCAGTGCTATTACTGTGAGGAAGGGGGGGTCTTTGAAGTGCGCTGCCAGTGCTATTACTGTGAGGAGGGGGGGGGGGTCTATGAAGTGCGCTGCCAGTGCTATTACTGTGAGGAAGGAGGGGGGGGGGGTCTATGAAGTGCGCTGCCAGTGCTATTACAGTGAGGATGGATGGGTCTATGAAGTGCGCTGCCAGTGCTATTACTGTGAGGAAGGGGGGGTCTTTGAAGTGCGCTGCCAGTGATATTACTGTGAGGAAGGGGGGGGGGGTCTATGAAGTGCGCTGCCAGTGCTATTACTGTGAGGAAGGGGGGGTCTATGAAGTGCGCTGCTAGTGATATTACTGTGAGGAAGGGGGGGGGGGGGGGTCTATGAAGTGCGCTGCCAGTGCTATTACTGTGAGGAAGGGTCTAATGGGGGGCTATAATTCCACAGGTGGGGTGAATTATGACTTTTTTTTTTCTTCTAAATTTGTTTCCGTGAATGGGTGGATAGGGGTCCCAGGGCATTGCTTTACCCAGGGACTACAATGCAGCTAAGATGGCCCTCGACCCGAGTTGACCTGACGATTACCTCTGTTAAAAGCTCGTGTGAAAGAGGTATGAGTTGATAAAGCTGATTTTCTTTACAGGAATGAAAGCTATACCTTAAACATACCTTAAATACACTTTAAACCTTTTAGCCGCTGCGGCCGCTATACTTAATTCACACTCTACGCACCTTTTACGCTATTAGCGTACAGAGTCCCGTACAGTGTACGGACTTTGCGTACACACGCCGCGCTGACGGTACAAAGTACTCACAGCGCATACACACCCAGAGATACACTTTAAACCTTTTACAGCAATGCTATGCAATAATGATAATACACTTTAAACCTTAGCAGGGCAATGAGGACACGACACCAATTGTGATTTTACCGCTGGGTTCCGACACCACAGTGGATTATTTCTGAAAGGGGGTTTACAATACAAATTATACACTACAATACAAGACAATATAACAGAATAATGGCTACAGTCAATGTACATACGTGAGTATATTCGCGTGCGCTTCCCGGTCCGGTCCTCCGTCATCAAATAGATAACGTTGTGAGTCTTGTGTCAGGCCAGGCTGCAGCAGGCTTTATTTATACAATTCTTCCAAAAGCAATACAACGGATACTGTAATCCCTTTGTCCATTGGACAAAGGAATGCACTTTTACAGTACAGGAGAGGTCATAGGTTGATTTGAAAAGGCAGGCGATGTCTTTCTCAACTGCTCTTGTGGGTGGTCTCCTCTGGATTCCCGCCGCATACATAATATACAGTAAATACAGTTTATATCTATATTATGCTTCTGCACATAACTATCCGCAGGAACATGCGATTTTCCGCAGACCAACACCGGAATGTTACCCTTAATATACCCTACAGCTGGATACCAAATACCACCTTATAACCTTAGTCTGTCCCCTCTTATCCTGTAAAGGTGAATCCCTTTGTTCTGCAACCATTTAAACAGCTATAACTTTCTGATGTGGTTCAAGGAGACTATGTGTACATTGTGCACTATTTGGATTAAATATGTAATGTGTTCTGATGACCCTCCATGCGTACACAAACTCTGCCGTAAATACCCATACCACGCGTCGATCCGCGGGAGCGACCATACGCAAATTGCGGATATGTGCACGCACGGCAGAACAAGTGCACGCGCAGTGGGCATGTGTGTGCAGTTTGTACGTGATGTGTGTTCTGCAATATTTTTCGACTTTGACAGTCCACCCTTTGGCAGTCACCAATAACTGCCACTATCTAATCACTAAACAGAAAAATATCAATACAATATCTACAGACGATTGGATGGTCGGAGGAGAGTTGTAGGCGGGAAATGTATGACCTAGTGGGATAGTAAAAAGCTTGTATGTATGAATCCATGTCTGAGGGGCATGTATCATCGTGCCGTATATGTTTTAGATAAGCTTCGAGGTATTGCGAAGTATACATTAAATCCTTCTTATCCCGTATTAAGGGTCTGTAAGTGGGCCGACAAACACTACCGAGCTCTTTTCAGCTTCTTGTTCCAACAAATGGGGTGCACATTTAGTTGATGATACATGGATGGGGAACATATGTGAGTGCTAGTATATGTGGATATCATCTGTCGACCATGTGTGTCATTAACTGAAGGTTGTAGAGATGAAGATAAGACACATATCTAAAATACATTCACATAACATTTACATAAACATTCTTGGGTAGGGCTGATGTCTTTTCCGGATGGGTCTATCTGGGCAGAGGGGGAGACAAAGGAAAAACGGGTGAAAGAAACAGGCCATGGAATTAATTTGCAATCCTTATCATAACACTGTCTCTATGGATGGGTCGTAAATTAAATCTGCTGCTATAACAATGCCCTCGCTCCTCAAACTCGGCAAATTTGTGCCGTGCTTGCGCCGCGTCAGAATTAGAACACACCTAAATATCAAGCCAATAATTATGACGACTCCCAGGATACAAAGGAGAAACTTCCCTACACTCCTAATAACATTTTGAGCCCACTCTCCTAATCCTGAGAACCAATTTTGTGGGTTCAACCATGAGACCCAGCCGGTCAGCTCATTACCCACAGCGGTCAGGGTAAGGTTGTGTTTCCTCCGGAACTCCCACTTCAACTGCAAGATATCGTCCATCTTTTGATCGATAATCTCTGTGGGGTCGTCAGTGTTGTTTGTAATATACGTACAGCACTTCAAACCATATTGAGTTGCCATAGTGACACAGTACCCACCCGTCACGGCTGTGATATAATTAAGGACCATCCTGTGCTGGATCAGTTCCGTCTTGTAAGCTTGTAACTCCCTTCCCGTATACCTGAAGGTGTCGTCATACATCTCGTATCAAGTTCGCTAGCGCATGGATATACCTATAATTTATAATTCCTCTGGCAGTACGGGTGATGTCTAATGCGAGAAGGAATTGAATCCCGGTGGATTCGTGGATCAAATCAGAGGCGACGTGCTCTGTCCTCTCTATGAGGTGTTTCTTGACGATGTGTTCATAGTGAGTATGAGTATAAGGAGCCTGAGCACTGCGGTGAACATCTTTCATCTTATCATGGGTTATGGTCATGACCTCTGGCAACACTCTTCCAACATAACACAATCCCTCTGAGCTTGGGGCAAGCCACTTGTATGCCTTCCTCCCACATATGAAATAGGCATCGTCGGGGAGAACATAGGGGACAGAATATGACATTACCATATTACAAACTTTCCAAGTGAAAAACCCAAGCCCTAGTTCTCCCATCTGCTCAGTACAAGTATCAGGCTGGATGATATGAGCACAGTACCCTGGTGATACTTCTCCAACCCACATAGTCTTGCTTCCTCGAGTATACCTATACCGAAAATACCTTCCACTGTTGGCTATTTGGCGTACAAGTTCAGAGTCTATGGGTATCCTATCAGCTCTGTGCGAAAAGGCCATTGTCTGGTTATTCCGCGTCACTTCCCAATTTCCCGGTTTTCGGTAATTGGAAATATTGAAACATAATAAGGATCTATCTACATGATACTGGTGGAGCTTCAAGCTAGGGGGCCTAGAAATATTGAATTTCTTGTCCACCGGTCTCCCACCCCGTAATTCGAGTACCTCATCTATTGCTAAAGGGTACGGTACTAATCCTGACTTGCTCTGACCTTGAGGTACTTGTGAGCACACCCAGCATTCTGTCTGGTTTTAGACCTTACCCACTAGTGAGTGGTAATCACTCAATGGATGATGGTCCATGTTGATATTAAGGCTGGACTAACATCTCTGGATGCACCCATCCTCGACTATGTTCTCACAATTCCTACAAATGCAATTTTCCTCAGACAATAACCCTTCACAGTGCCTCCGAGCTCCCTGACTACCAGATCACTTTCTGATACTCGCCTTTGCTCGAGTGATATGTTGCTCTTGAGATTCTACAAATCCATCCTCGCCATCAGAACCCATTCCAGATCCCTTCTCGACCTCTCTGGGACCCTCACCGAAACAGACTGTCCTGGTCAACAACAGGATTAACAGGAAAACCCGGAACGCAGTCTCTTGGGGTAAGTCCATCTTGTTAAGGGAAGAGAAGGGAAACAAGAAGGGGGAGAAAGAGAAGGCGAGAAGGAAGGTAGTGGGAGATGGAGAAAATAAATAAAACTGGTACGACAACCACCTCTGGTCTTGTTGTTCTCCGCGCTCAGGTGCCGTCTCAACAGTACTGCCTCTCAACCTTTCCGGAACAGACACTCCAGTGATACGATGTTCTCTACACTCTGCTCTTTGTCACGGGTTCTCTCCGGGTCAGCGACCTTCTTACAGTGGGACGAGTGGACCCAAGTCTCTCTTTCGGCAACCTTTAATGCTGTCGTGCTGGTTAGCAAGACTTGGTACGGTCCTTCCCACCTGTCAATGAGGAAACCTGAGCGTAGAAAATTTCGAATCATTACATAATCCCCAGGTTCAATGTCATGACAACTACTGTTCGGTAGGTCAGGAATCACCAGCTTTAGATTTCTATTTTGATTCCTCAGCTGCTGGCTCATCCTAACCAAATATTTTACAGTCACTTCGTTATTGCATTTCAAATCATCCTGGGGGTCTATCATTACATGAGGTTGTCGGACAAAAAGAATCTCAAAGGGTGATAGGTTAAGAGTGGACCTGGGAGTGGTTCTGATGCTGTACAATACTAGTGGCAAAGCTTCTGGCCACAACAATCCAGTCTCAGCCATCACTTTGCTCAGCTTGTTCTTAATAGTGCTGTTCATTCTCTCCACCTTCGCACTCGCCTGTGGTTGGTACGGAGTATGCAGGTTGCTATTAATTCCCATCAGTTTGCACATTACCTGAAAGACTTCACCTGTAAAATGGGTACCCCTATCGCTTTCAATTATTCTAGGGATACCATATCTACACACAAATTCCTGCACAATTTTCTTTGCAGTGAACGTAGCAGTATTTGTGGCAGCAGGGAACGCTTCTACCCAATTGAAAAATACATCAATACAGACTAACACATATTTTAAATTCCTACAGGGTGGTAACTGAATGAAATCAATCTGTATTACCTGAAAAGGGCCGTCTGTTGGCGGGATATGGGATGGTTCTGTTGGTATTGACTTTCCAATATTCTTCCTCAAGCAGATAAGACATGTCATTGCTCTCTTACCCGCATGAGAAGAGAATCCTGGCCCACACCAGTAGGCTCTCACCAGCTTACACATACCCTCTTTACCCAGATGAGTCAGACCGTGTGCTGCCTCAGCTAAGCTTGGAAGATATGCTCTGGGGGCCACTGGCTTACCGTGTCCACCTGTCCAGAGTCCTGAGGACTCCTGGTCATACCCCTTTGACCTCCAGACCGCCTTTTCCTGGAGAGAACACAAATTTTGCATTTCAATAAATTTTTGTGTGTTGATTGTGTTGAATGTCATCAGTGATGTGATGTTCGTTTGTATGGGGGTGCTGGCTGCTGATTTAGCAGCTTCGTCTGCCCGGCTGTTACCAAGTAAGATTGGGTCTTGGTTGTAAGTGTGTGCTTTGCACTTGATAACAGCCACTCTGTCTGGTTCTTGTATCGCTGTTAGAAGCCTTTTTATGTGGGATGCATGCGCTACAGGTGTGCCAGCTGCCGTCATGAAATTTCTGAGGCGCCATAGGGCCCCGAAATCATGCCCTACTCCAAAGGCATACCTAGAATCTGTGTGTATATTGGCTGACTTACCCTTGGCCAATTTACACGCTCTGGTTAGGGCGACCAGCTCAGCAACTTGTGCTGAGTGCGGTGGGCCCAGGGGTTCAGCTTCTATGATACCTCTGTCATCTACGACTGCGTATCCAGTACACAAGTCTCCCGGGTCCGTCTGTCTGTGGCAACTACCGTCGGTGTAAAAGGTAAAGTCTACGCCTTCCAGTGGGTTGTTTTTTTTTTTTTTTTCTTAGCAGGAGCTGGAAGCTGAGTGAAAAGGAGGAGCAGTGAGCTGGAACAACTGCAACTGCTAAGTGGAGTATAGGTGCCACAGGAGAGAGTACTACGGCTGCATAAAATAGAAGGACCAAGAACCGCACAAAGATAGATAAGTATAAGCCAGCTTAATTATTGTATAAGTGATATTGCTTGTCTTCTATTTTTTATTTTTGCTGCTTTTTCTTTGAGTGTAACAGGGAGTTAGACCTTGCAAACAATATGGGAGGGGCTGTGATTGAGGACCTCACTCAGTGCATGTCGTGCAAGATGTATGCACACCTGGAGCTACCGGCCCAGTGTGAATACATCTGCACGAGGTGTGTGCGAACGGTTGCCCTGGAAGCCCAGGTAACTGATCTAGAGCAAACCGTTACGCGACTGAGGGAGATTCACAATCTCGAGCGTAGTTTAGACAGAACGGTGGAGGAGTTGCGGGAGGGGTCACTGGTAGAAGAGGATGATGATCAGGTAGCCAGTTGGGTCACAGTTAGAAGGAAGAAAAAGAGGGGGAGGCACGACATCTCCGAACTATCAAACCCGAACAAATTTGCCCGATTGGACGAGGAATCGGAGGATGATAGCGAAGAAATGACGGTGCCGGAGGAGACTGCTCCCTCTAGCATCCAGAGGTGCGGTCCCTCTGGTGCGGTTGGGATAAAAGATAGAGAGGTACCTAGTCAAATGGTGGTGGTAGGGGATTCTATCATCAGGAAGGCAGATAGGGCAATCTGCTACCGGGACCGTGATCGCCGTACAGTCTGTTGTCTCCCGGGTGCTCGGGTACGGCACATCGCGGACCGGGTAGATAGATTGTTGGGAGGGGCTGGCAAAGACCCGGCGGTCTTGGTGCACGTTGGCACCAATGACAAAGTTAGCGGAAGGTGGGATGTCCTTAAGAAAGACTATAGGGACTTAGGAAAGAAACTGAAGGCAAGGACATCTAAGGTAATATTCTCGGAATTATTACCAGTGCCACGCGCTAGTCCAGGGAGGCAGAGGGAGATTAGGGAGGTAAATGTGTGGCTTAGGGATTGGTGCAGGAAAGAGGGGTTTGTGTTCCTGGAACACTGGGCGGACTTCTCAGTCAGGCGCCATCTCTTTTGTCGTGACGGATTGCACCTGACTGAGGAGGGGGCAGCGGTGCTGGGGGGAAGGATGGTTAGAAGGTTGGAGGAGATTTTAAACTAGGAGCCTGGGGGGAGGGTTTAGCTAGTAACTACGGGTCATGCAGTGAGAAGTGGGGACGGCAGTAGTAAACGAAATGGGGGAGAAGTTGGGGGGAGGGTAAGAGCAGGCGGTAAGTTTACTAACATGGGTACTAAAAGGGATTTTACCAAAGCACTAACCAATGACGATTACAGGTCATCCTTGCCACATAAGGTGAAAGATGTCCCTAACGCAAGGGAAAATACTTATCTTAGTTGTATGTATGTAAACGCCAGAAGCATTACTGGTAAAAAGGGTGAACTAGAAATACTTGCAGCAAGCAAACAGTATGATATTATAGGCATTACTGAAACTTGGTGGGATGAATCTCATGATTGGACAGTCAATCTAGAGGGCTATACACTGTTTAGGAGAGACAGACTTAATAAAAAGGGTGGAGGGGTGTGTCTGTACGTAAAGCCGTTTTTAAAACCTAATATATGGGAAGATCGTCAGGAGGGGACTGTAGACACTGTTGAGACATTATGGGTAGAAATTGCATGCAGGGAAAAAGGAACAAAAAAGTTAGTATTGGGTGTATGCTATAGGCCGCCTGGTATCAACGCATCTGATGATGAATTGTTACTAAAGCAAATTGAAAAAGCAGCAGGAGTAGGAGACATAGTAGTGATGGGAGATTTTAACTATCCAGAGATAAACTGGAAAAACGATTCATGTGATACTGCTAGGGGCAGTATGTTTTTAAACACACTAAATGATAACTACCTAGTCCAACTAATTGAGGAACCAACTAGGTACAATGCAATCTTAGACCTGGTATTAACAAACAATCAGGATTTGGTATCGGGTATTATAGTAGGGGAATCCATAGGAAACAGCGACCACAATATGGTCACATTCAATATCAGTTTCTACAAACAGCCCTATACTGGCTCAACTAGGACTTTAAACTTTAGCAAAGCCAACTTTGAAATGATGAGGGTATTTTTCAGGGATATTGAATGGGAAGGTTTGTTTGTAGGAAAAAATACTACGGAGAAATGGGAGGTACTAAAATTCCTGCTAGCTAAAAATACACTCAAATATATTCCTATGAGTAGCAAAAAAGGGAATAAAAATCATAAACCGATGTGGCTTAACAAAAAGATTAAGGAACTTATGGGCAAGAAAAGGCGAGCATTTAAAAAATACAAATCTGACGGGGATGCAGAGTCATTTCAGCAATATAAGGAATGTAACAAAAATTGCAAAAAGGAAATAAGAGCGGCTAAAGTAGAAACTGAAAAACTAGTAGCAAAGGAAAGCAAAGCGAATCCCAAAAAATTCTTTAAATACATTAATAGCAAGAGATTAAAAAAGGAGAGTATAGGCCCTTTGAAAGACAAGTTGGGAGTCTTAAGCAAAAATGATAATGACATAGCGGACACACTAAATGAGTTTTTTTCAACAGTATTCACTAGAGAGGACCCAATTCAGGGACTGACACACAATCTCAATAATGACAATATCACACTGATAGGTACTTATTTAAGCGAGGAAGTAGTCTGTGACCGATTAAAACATTTAAAGATCAATAAATCACCAGGGCCCGATGGTATTCATCCAAGGGTTCTAATGGAGCTTCACTCTGAACTTGCAAAACCACTATCTTTGATCTTTGAGGATTCAGTTATATCAGGTATGGTTCCCAAAGACTGGCGTATAGCGGAAGTAGTGCCTATATTCAAAAAGGGAAGTAAAGCTGAACCAGGTAATTATAGACCAGTTAGTCTTACATCTATAGTGGGGAAAGTATTGGAAGGTATTCTAAGAGATAGTATTCAGAAGTTCCTTGAAACCAATAAGGTCATTAAAAGGAATCAACATGGGTTTATGAAGGACAGATCCTGTCAAACCAACTTACTTGGCTTTTATGAAACAGTAAGCGCAAACCTAGATCAGGGTAAAGACGTGGATGTAATCTTTTTAGACTTTGCCAAAGCGTTCGATACTGTACCACACATGAGACTTATATACAAGCTACAAGAATCAGGGCTAGGAAGCACAATATGCACTTGGGTCAAAAACTGGTTAGATAATAGGAAGCAGCGCGTTGTGGTTAATGGATCTTTTTCAACTTGGACTGAAGTGCTAAGTGGTGTGCCGCAAGGCTCAGTATTAGGACCGCTATTGTTCAATATTTTCATTAACGACCTAACAGAAGGTCTAGAGAGCATGGTGTCAATTTTTGCAGATGATACCAAATTGTGTAAGGCTATAAATACAGAGGAGGATGCTGAGTCTCTTCAGAACGACTTAGTTAAATTAGAAGCATGGGCAGCCAAATGGAGAATGCGCTTCAACACAGACAAGTGTAAGGTAATGCACTGTGGTAACAAGAACAAAAATTACACCTACCTACTAAATGGGGTAAAATTAGGGGATTCTGTACTGGAAAAGGACTTAGGTGTCCTCATAGATAGCAAGCTAAGCAGTAGTACCCAAAGTAGGACTGCAGCAAAGAAGGCTAATAAGATATTAGCATGCATAAAACGGGGTATTGATGCTAGGGACGAGAGTATTATACTCCCGTTATATAAATCACTAGTGAGGCCACACCTTGAATACTGTGTACAGTTCTGGGCACCGTACTACAAAAAGGATATCCTGGAGCTTGAAAAGGTACAGAGGAGGGCGACCAAACTAATTAAGGGCATGGAGACGATGGAATACAAGGAAAGGCTTGAAAGACTAGGCATGTTTACATTGGAAAAGCGGAGACTAAGAGGGGATATGATCAACATCTACAAATATATAAAGGGACAATACACAGAGCTTGCGCGGGACCTGTTTTTGGTTAGATCAACACAGAGGACTCGTGGACACTCGCTCAGGTTAGAGGAGAGGAGATTCCGCACAATACGGCGTAAAGGCTTTTTCACGGTAAGGACAATACGTGTTTGGAATTCCCTGCCCGAGGGAGTTGTAATGGCGGAATCTGTCAACACCTTTAAGAATGGGTTAGATACATTCCTATTGGAAAAGGATATCCAGGGGTATGGTGCATAGTCATGCATTATAGTTACTATAAATAGGGATTAAATGCAATGGCTGACAGCAGCATCAGTCAGAAATTTTAGTCAAATCATCATGCATAGGACACCACAAATAGGTTGAACTCGATGGACAATTGTCTTTTTTCAACCTCAGATACTATGTTACTATGTTACAGGTCTCGCAGTGAAAGTCTGATTCAGGTATTCCATACAATCATGCGTATCAGTATCTGCACTAAATCCTCCTTCACCATCATTCTCATCCTCCACACTTTGTGCCTGTCCAGGCACACTTGGCAGATAAGTTGCAGGATTTAGTGAGCTGCATCTTTTGATGGTGATGTTTACAGGGGCCATCAGTGATCATTCCCACTTTGTAAACCGTGCCGATGAGACATGTCTGGTTTGGGCGGAGTTCAGTAAGGCTGATACTGCATGAGGTGTATGGATTGTCAGGTTGTGTCCTAGCACTACGTCTTCGCTTTTACTTACTAGCAAAGCTGTAACTGCAACACTTCGCAAGCAAGTGGGGAGAGACCGTGCTACGGTGTCCAACTGTGCACTGTAGTAAGCTACCGGTCTGCTGGCATCACCATGTCTCTGTGTTAAGACTCCTGCTGCGCACCCTGCACTTTCTGTACTGTATAATTCAAAAGGCTTCCCAAAATCTGGCATACCTAATGCAGGTACCTGTGATAGGCACTGTTTGAGTCTCTCAAAGGCCAATTCGGACTCATCTGTGTGCGAGATCCGATCTGGTTTGTTCGAGGAGACCATTTCTTGCAAAGGTAAAGCCAGTATGGAGAATCCTGGGATCCAGTTTCGGCAGTACCCACACATTTCAAGGAAAGTGCGGATCTGTTGTTGGGTTTGTGGCAGGGTCATGTCGCGAATCGCCTGTATTCTATCAGCGGTGAGATGTCTAAGTCCTTGAGTCGAGCAATGTCCCAAATATTTTACCCTCGTCTGGCACAGCTGCAACTTATCCTTTGAAACCTTGTGTCCCGTATTGGAAAGGTGAAACAGAAGCTGTTTCGTGTCTTTCAAGGACGATTCGAGTGAATCAGAACACAGCAATAAGTCATCGACATACTGTATTAATACTGACCCGCTCTCAGGTTGAAAGGATTGTAAACAGTCATGCAAAGCCTGGGAGAAAATACTTGGGCTGTCAATGAAACCTTGGGGGAGACGAGTCCAGGTGTACAGTACTCCCCTGTATGTAAATGCAAAGAGGTATTGGCTGTCAGGGTGCAGAGGGACAGAAAAGAAGGCAGAACAGAGGTCAATGACAGTGAAAAATTTTGCAGTAGGGGGAATTTGCATGAGGAGGACAGCTGGATTGGGCACTACGGGGAATTGGCTCTCAACTATCTTGTTTATCCCCCTTAGATCCTGCACTAGCCTGTAACCCCTCCCCCCACTCTTTTTCACAGGGAAGATGGGACTATTGGCAGTGCTGGACGTCCTGACTAGTATGCCCTGTTGTAGCAGCCGCTCTATGACGGGGTACACTCCTAATTCTACCTCTGGCTTCAGAGGATACTGAGGGATTTTTGGAGCTATCCTACCGTCTTTTACTTGCACTACTACCGGAGCTACATTCGCCATCAATCCAGTGTCTTGTCCATCTTTGGTCCAAAGGGAACCCGGTATTTGTGAGATAATTTCCTCTACCTTTGATGGACACTTGTCTATAATGGCAGAATGCGACATTAGCCTTTGAGGGGTGTCTAATATATCTTGCACTTCCTGAACGTGATTCTCAGGTATATCCAAGAAGACACCCTCAGGAGTACAGTATATGACGCACCGCATTTTACACAATAAATCTCTTCCAAGCAGGTTAGTCGGAGCCGCTGCAGCCAGCAAAAAAGAATGCTTGGTTTGCAAGGGCCCTATCGTAATCTCTGCAGGTCTACTCAAAGGGTAGTGTTGCACTATTCCTGTTACTCCCATTGCCGAAATTGTTTTATCCGTGGTTTTCATACCTGCAGTTGAATTTAACACTGACCTGGCCGCCCCTGTGTCTACAAGAAAAGGTAATGGTACACCAGCTACATCAACCGTGACCTCCGGTTCACTACCAAAGGCTAGCAATCAACTTCACTGGCTGCAGACTACAGGTGTGGCCCAAACCCTATTGTGTGGTGAGACCCTCCCGCAGCGCGTTGGCAGCTACGATATGTGGGGGAGGAAGCTGAGAATTTCCGGAGGTCTGCCCATCTCTCCTTGGGGGGTACCTCCTTGTTTCCCCTGCATGTGGCTCGTAACTTCTCCTATGTGGTCCCTGATCCCAATTATGTGAGTAGTAGTGTGGTTCGTATTCTCTGTCTAGGGTTCTATCTTGGCTATGCGCTCTACCACTCCTACAGTCTTTGGCAAAATGCCCTTCCTTCCTACAAATGAAACATGTTCTAGGTCTGCCCCAAACAACAGGGGTCCGGGTTTTCGGCTGATGGGGTTTTGCCATAAGGACCTGTATACTTACCGTCATCAGTTTTTCCCCCTGTGACTCCCTGTGTTTAATGATGTTCCTATCATGCTCGACAGCGGACTCTCTCAATGCAGCCACTGAGATACCTCTCCAGTTTGGTAGAGAAGTCTGCACCCTTGTTCTGAGTGCCTCCTTCAACCCGTCCATTAATACTGAAACAGCTACCTCCCTATGATGTGCATTGTCTTTAATGTCCTCGATCCCAGTGTATCTAGCCATTTCCTGCAGTGCTCTATGGAAATATTCGGATGCCGTTTCACCTTCCTTTTGTCTTATGGAAAAGATTTTATTCCATTTGACAACAGTAGGGAAATATATTCCTAATTGCAGATTGATTTGTCGTACCTTCTCCTGAGTGTACTCATCAGTGATGGGTACTTCTTCGTCTAAATTGCAATCAGTTATGAAGTTCGCGGGGTCAATATTGGAGGGTAAACATACCCGTAGCACTGTTCGCCAATCTTTGTTTGTGGGTTCGGTGGTGTTACCTAACTCTTTAATGAACCTCTGGCATGCGACTAGATCCTTTCTGGGATCGGGAAATTCTGATATAATTGACCTCAATTCTGTCCGGGACCAGGGACAATGCATGGAAATGTTCCTGATGGGAGTGACTCCCTGAGCGTCAGTATTCCCATTGGGGACTGCAATCACCCTGACAGGATTTAATTCAATTACATCATTCTGGTTTGATTCTACAATGTGGGGTGCTATAGTTTCTGCATTATGTACGTACCGTACTTACCTGTGGACACGACCTCGCTTATCCCTCCGCTAGGGGGCCTGACTACTGCTCTTGTTGGTTGGGCCGTGCCCACCTGAGTGTCTTGTATGGTGGCTGCTAGAGAGAGTGCCGATATCGTGCTGGGCTCATCTTCTTGTTCGCAGTCCTGGGGAAAATTTAAAACAGGGTACAACTGGCAAGGGTTAGTGTTAATACATGTTGCAATTACACTCTTATTCTGTACCAATGTATCATTGCCTGTAGCCATTTTCTCCCCAACAATTTATGGTGGTGGTGGTGCCGTCGCCATTGTTTTCCCGCTAGGTTTGGAACCTGCTGCGCGAGCTAATTCCTTTTTGCATATCCCCCTCCTGTTGCCATAAATTTAAACAGTCTGTATGTTTAATCCTTTGTTTCTTGGATTTTATCAGACATATCCTTAACCTTAATTTCTGTAATACCTCTGGTTCAATAAATAGTGGAAAACTGCTCTAATCAAGCTGGTAACAATCCCCAGGTGCTGCGGGAGGGGGTTACTCTAGACAAGAAATACAAAAGGGATTTTTCCCACGCACTCTGCTGGCTGTTAGTAAGAAGAGCTATATACTATGTAATAATAGGAAATTTAGAGCTCTTCGTTACATATGTTTTGCAAAAGATATGATAAGCCTCCAGGCCACTTCACGGCTGCTCTATTACTGGAGGTCCCTATCTAAGCATAGGTCCAGGGCTTGGACCCCACAAAGTCGGCTCAGGCCCGACCACCCCAGGGCAGCACACCATTGAAATACTAAAGTGTTAATATGTGTTAAGAAAGAAGCAGAAGCTATGGGTTAGAAAGTGCTACAAAAATAAGGGTGTTAATAAAATACTCAAAAGAGTAATGTTAGTGAAAAAATAGGAGTGTTACATAAGTGCTAAATAAATAATATGGCATGCTACCCCAAGGTGGCCCAGCCCCACCAGACCTGGGGGGTACCACTCCCCAAACCCATGCACAGCATAATAATAATAACATCCACTATGGGTCATACAATTGCTTAATGTATGGCCACATGATAATGGCACATACAGAACATATCCAGATTGAGAGCTAGTTTACCTGGAGGCACCCCTGTATCCTCCAAATGGCACCACAGGACCCAGCATGCCCTCCTAATGCTGGCTCCATCTATGCCTCTCTGAACTGCAATAAATAGTGGAAAACTGCTCTAATCAAGCTGGTAACAATCCCCAGGTGCTGCGGGAGGGGGTTACTCTAGACAAGAAATACAAAAGGGATTTTTCCCACGCACTCTGCTGGCTGTTAGTAAGAAGAGCTATATACTATGTAATAATAGGAAATTTAGAGCTCTTCATTACATATGTTTTGCAAAAGATATGATAAGCCTCCAGGCCACTTCACGGCTGCTCTATTACTGGAGGTCCCTATCTAAGCATAGGTCCAGGGCTTGGACCCCACAAAGTCGGCTCAGGCCCGACCACCCCAGGGCAGCACACCATTGAAATACTAAAGTGTTAATATGTGTTAAGAAAGAAGCAGAAGCTATGGGTTAGAAAGTGCTACAAAAATAAGGGTGTTAATAAAATACTCAAAAGAGTAATGTTAGTGAAAAAATAGGAGTGTTACATAAGTGCTAAATAAATAATATGGCATGCTACCCCAAGGTGGCCCAGCCCCACCAGACCTGGGGGGTACCACTCCCCAAACCCATGCACAGCATAATAATAATAACATCCACTATGGGTCATACAATTGCTTAATGTATGGCCACATGATAATGGCACATACAGAACATATCCAGATTGAGAGCTAGTTTACCTGGAGGCACCCCTGTATCCTCCAAATGGCACCACAGGACCCAGCATGCCCTCCTAATGCTGGCTCCATCTATGCCTCTCTGAACTGCAATAAATAGTGGAAAACTGCTCTAATCAAGCTGGTAACAATCCCCAGGTGCTGCGGGAGGGGGTTACTCTAGACAAGAAATACAAAAGGGATTTTTCCCACGCACTCTGCTGGCTGTTAGTAAGAAGAGCTATATACTATGTAATAATAGGAAATTTAGAGCTCTTCGTTACATATGTTTTGCAAAAGATATGATAAGCCTCCAGGCCACTTCACGGCTGCTCTATTACTGGAGGTCCCTATCTAAGCATAGGTCCAGGGCTTGGACCCCACAAAGTCGGCTCAGGCCCGACCACCCCAGGGCAGCACACCATTGAAATACTAAAGTGTTAATATGTGTTAAGAAAGAAGCAGAAGCTATGGGTTAGAAAGTGCTACAAAAATAAGGGTGTTAATAAAATACTCAAAAGAGTATAGAGCAGCCGTGAAGTGGCCTGGAGGCTTATCATATCTTTTGCAAAACATATGTAACGAAGAGCTCTAAATTTCCTATTATTACATAGTATATAGCTCTTCTTACTAACAGCCAGCAGAGTGCGTGGGAAAAATCCCTTTTGTATTTCTTGTCTAGAGTAACCCCCTCCCGCAGCACCTGGGGATTGTTACCAGCTTGATTAGAGCAGTTTTCCACTATTTATTGCAGTTCAGAGAGGCATAGATGGAGCCAGCATTAGGAGGGCATGCTGGGTCCTGTGGTGCCATTTGGAGGATACAGGGGTGCCTCCAGGTAAACTAGCTCTCAATCTGGATATGTTCTGTATGTGCCATTATCATGTGGCCATACATTAAGCAATTGTATGACCCATAGTGGATGTTATTATTATTATGCTGTGCATGGGTTTGGGGAGTGGTACCCCCCAGGTCTGGTGGGGCTGGGCCACCTTGGGGTAGCATGCCATATTATTTATTTAGCACTTATGTAACACTC
Organism: Pseudophryne corroboree; assembly: GCF_028390025.1. Classification (NCBI taxonomy): domain Eukaryota; kingdom Metazoa; phylum Chordata; class Amphibia; order Anura; family Myobatrachidae; genus Pseudophryne; species Pseudophryne corroboree. The sequence continues at coordinate 297,907,855 of NC_086452.1, forward strand.
CTATTTTTTCACTAACATTACTCTTTTGAGTATTTTATTAACACCCTTATTTTTGTAGCACTTTCTAACCCATAGCTTCTGCTTCTTTCTTAACACATATTAACACTTTAGTATTTCAATGGTGTGCTGCCCTGGGGTGGTCGGGCCTGAGCCGACTTTGTGGGGTCCAAGCCCTGGACCTATGCTTAGATAGGGACCTCCAGTAATAGAGCAGCCGTGAAGTGGCCTGGAGGCTTATCATATCTTTTGCAAAACATATGTAACGAAGAGCTCTAAATTTCCTATTATTACATAGTATATAGCTCTTCTTACTAACAGCCAGCAGAGTGCGTGGGAAAAATCCCTTTTGTATTTCATACCTCTGGTTCAAAGCTGCCCACTCTAGGGAATGGTACCCTATCATTGTTGGTCATACATATCCACTCATTACATAAACTTTCTGTGTGTAAACCATATTTTTCACACATGATAAACCTTGCTGAGCCTTTTGGCCACAATTCTGCCTGAACCCTGTCTAAACGTCTCTTACTTGAGCAACTGGCTCCCATATTTGTGTGTCTCTTCTAATACCTTTAAAAAATTCCCACAAACACCAAAATACTCAATATAAGTAGACGGTGGAAGTATACCTGAGCGCCTTACACTCGCTCGCGCCCACGCTGGCCAATACAACGATACACTGTTGATAGCGGATCGCAATGTACCGAACTTAGGGCTCCTATCAGACCTTACACCGTAATTTCTTTCGGTGGAAGTTCTGTTTGGAATATTTTCCTGAGAGAGGCAGTGAAAATTTCCTTTTCGGTATCTTTCAACTGGAATTGTTTGTAGGGTGAAAAACAGAGAAATTAGATAACTATCTTTCACCCTTTCCAGTGAAGCCCACCAGGGAGATTTCCCGAAGTTTATCAAAGAAAAACCCCTTTGTCTATACAATCACGTCTGCGTATACTCTTCCACAGCAAATGTGACACAATAATATCACGTTGCGCTATGCAGAACAAACGGACATGTGATGCAATAGCACAGCCTATAGATACTAGTTATCTATATGCCCTAAGATTGTTGTAGACCACCTAGAGTTGTATGGGATACCACTCAGTCCACCAAGACCACCTAGTCCACTTAGTTAATAACGCAGGGTTGCGAACCCTACGCCACCGGGCCTCTACTAACCCAGTGTGTCCACCTAGACCACCTAGCAATCTACCTAGTCCACCTAGTTCTTGGGTTCAGTATCCACTCACTCCTGCACTCGCTCACTCAAATACACTTTATTTTTCTGTACAGAAAATTATCATCCAGACAAGCAGCTTTACTCCCAGAGGCAATACAGTAAATAAGGGTTTTATACTAAACTTTGGAAACTGGGCAATCTTGTGTTATTGTAGCGTGGCTACTATCCCACCTTTAAACTATACGAACTATCGTGTGGTTTTATTATGCGCACACAACGCTACGCAAGCTTGCGTAATTACGCAACTGTGCGTACCTTTATGCCACGTGTGTGGCCTTGCGCTACGTGCATGTTTTGTGTACGCTGTCCTCACGTTCCGTACCACATGTACCAATGCGCGGACGCAATAAAACAACTCACACAATTTCTATAAATGTGAGCAATATTAACTATAATCGCTCACTTAACACGCCACACAGTTTCTTTTCTGTATAAACCCTTATAACTAGGCCAGACTGCGTTTGTGTTTTACACTTACTTCCTTAATATTTATATTATGAATCTAGTAATCTGAATGTTATGGCAACAATGTGGGAGAGTATGCACAGAGTATGGGTGTACGCTTTTGTTGTGTACGCATTTGGCGGCAAAAATAAATTCACAGATTTTAAATAGCTTTTTTTCTGCTTACCTTACGAGTTCTATCAGCATCCCTACAAATCATACAGAGCAGACACCATCTGATCAGCAATTAAGTAGGGTTTTCAGTGCATCCACCGACCAAGAAAAGGATACGTAGGATCCCTGTCCACCCTTATGCTGATAGATTAAGTCTGTTTGTGACCTGTTAAGCAGTAAAAATGTGGAAAACCGGAGAGCCCCCAATTGATAAAGCTGATTATCTTTACAGGAATGAAAGCTATACCTTAAACATACCTTAAATACACTTTAAACCTTTTAGCCGCTGCGGCCGCTATACTTAATTCACACTCTACGCACCTTTTACGCTATTAGCGTACAGAGTCCCGTACAGTGTACGGACTTTGCGTACACACGCCGCGCTGACGGTACAAAGTACTCACAGCGCATACACACCCAGAGATACACTTTAAACCTTCTACAGCAATGCTATGCAATAATAATACACTTTAAACCTTAGCAGGGCGATGAGGACACGACACCAATTGTAATTTTACCGCTGGGTTCCGACACCACAGTGGATTATTTCTGAAAGGGGGTTTACAATACAAATTATACACTACAATAAAAGACAATATAACAGAATAATGGCTACAGTCAATGTACATACGTGAGTATATTCGCGTGCGCTTCCCGAACCGGTCCTCCGTCATCAAATAGATAACGTTGTGAGTCTTGTGTCAGGCCAGGCTGCAGCAGGCTTTATTTATACAATTCTTCCAAAAGCAATACAACGGATACTGTAATCCCTTTGTCCATTGGACACAGGAATGCACTTTTACAGTACAGGAGAGGTCATAGGTTGATTTGAAAAGGTAGGCGATGTCTTTCTCAACTGCTCTTGTGGGTGGTCTCCTCTGGATTCCCGCCGCATACATAATATACAGTAAATACAGTTTATATCTATATTCTGCTTCTGCACATAACTATCCGCAGGAACATGCGATCTTCCGCAGACCAACACCGGAATGTTACCCTTAATATACCCTACAGCTGAATACCAAATACCACCTTATAACCTTAGTCTGTCCCCTCTTATCCTGTAAAGGTGAATCCCTTTGTTCTGCAACCATTTAAACAGCTATAACTTTCTGATGTGGTGCAGGGAGACTATGTGTACATTGTGCACTATTTGGATTAAATATGTAATGTGTTCTGATGACCCTCCATGCGTACACAAACTCTGCCGTAAATACCCATACCACGCATCGATGCGCAGGACCGACCATACGCAAATTGCGGATATGTGCACGCACGGCAGAATAAGTGCACGCGCAGTGGGCATGTGTGTGCAGTTTGTACGTGATGTGTGTTCTGCAATATTTTTCGACTTTGACAGAGTGATTACATAGTCTCCACAAACAGCATAAGACCCAATTTTTTTCAAATGGCTGTACATTTTGGTTGAACAAGTTAGAATATTTTTTCCATTAAGACTTGAGAATTCAGAGTGCAGTTAAATTGGTCTGTTCCTTTTTGTCTTGTTTAGAAGGAGTAGTGAGGGAAAATATTGCAGATGTAGTTTTCTTGTTTATACTTTCTTGCATTGTGTTAGGTGGGCTTTCCAACTGTACTTTTGACTGGATTAACCCTTTCTTTGTCAATGGAAAACACTGTAACAATTTAGCATTCAGTTTGGAGCACAATTAAAGTGGTTATAATCAGGAGCGGTTCTTGGTGCAGCAAGCAGTGCCTTCGCCCGGGGCGCTGCGGCCTGGGGGCGCGGCCGCAGTCACCCCGCAGGCACCGCCGCCTACCCGCACCCCGCTCCCCGCCTGCAGCAGACGCCGTGGGCTGTGTGGGCGTCCGCTGCAGCCGGCTCCAGGGACAGACACTAGAGGTCAGTATTGACCTCTAGTGTCTGTGCGACGCTGCTATGGGAGAGACGTCATGAGGTCTCTCCCATAGAGGAGCGGGCAGCCAGACGGAGCAGCAGTAGTGGTCGGGAAGCAGGAGCGGGGCAGTGGTAAGTATGTTTTTTTATATTTTTGTGTGTGTGTGTTTGTAAGCGGCGACAGGGGGCACAGCGACAGGGGGCAAAGAAAGCGGGGGCACAACTACTGGGGGCAAAGCGACAGGGGGCACAACTACTGGGGGCACAACTACTGGGGGCAAAGCAACAGGGGGCACAGCGACAGGGGGCACAACTACTGGGGGCAAAGCAACAGGGGGCACAACTACTGGGGGCACAGCAACGGGGCAAATCTACAGGGGGCATATCTACTGGGGGCACAGCTAAAGGGGGCATATCTACAGGGTGCATAGCTACAGGGGGCATATCTACTGGGGGCACAGCTACAGGGGGCATATCTACTGGGGGCAAATCAACTGGGGGGGCACAACTACTTGGGGCAAATCTGGGGGCACAGCTACTGGGAGCATAACTGTGGCCATGCCCCTATTACTTTTTTTTTTGCGCGCACTGTTTTGCTGGGGGGGCGCCAGTGGAAACTTTAGCACTGGGCGCCACAAGGTGTAGAACCGGCCCTGGTTATAATGCATTTAGGACCTAATTCAGAGATGTACATAGACCCGATTGTTTACATTCTTTCCAATGTTTTTGGGCCTGTGCATGCTCAGTTCGAGTCCCATGTGATCGCTCGCAGCTCTCCCATAACATGGGATGAGCAGGGACTGTTCTGAAAAACTCAGTGTGCTGATCCATTTTTTTTTGTTTTTTTTTGTTAAGGTGTGCCGAGGCTCAGCTCAGCTTATTTGGACGTTGAATTCCTAGCTCCAGCAAAGAAGTTTCGGCGGCCAGTCTGAGTAAGCTTCGGCTTACTCAGATGGTCAATGTATGTGATCAGTGGTTGCGATGGTTATCCAATGCTGCGTTTTTGTACACAGCGCTTGGATAAGTGCTACAGTACATGCAGGAGGCGTCTTTTTCCTACAGATGCCCCCTGCTGCATTAGAATGGCCTGACTCCATCAGCGCCATCATTTATGTTAGCCGCTGACTTCTACCAGCATTCTCAGCCATAAATGGTTAAAAATCCTGGTAAATATCGGTAATTCTTGGCATGTTGGTCAGTGGTGCACCATGCTAATCTTATCTAAATCATCCAATTTGTTGGCAAAATATTCACATGGTATAACCACCTTCAATGTCCATTTCTCCCCCTCTCTGAAAACAAAAAGAGGTGAAATGAATTACCATATAACTACTGTTATATTGTATCACGGTGTGATATAACTACCGATATGGACTATATAGCCCATATTGGTAGAAAACACAGTGCATATCGCACCGTGTGGAAACACCTTGCAATGCCGATGCGCGTTCCCACGGGGTCGGCATCCCAAGGAAAAATAGACTCTGCAGACAGGCCCATATTGACTTTATCATGGGTTCATGCCCCCAGCCAAATCGCGTAGTCAATATCAGCCGTATCCTACATCGCACTGCGCGTACCCGGCATAAGGGAATTGGTAAATAAGACTGAAGTTTACTACATACAAAGTTAGCATATTGTTTGTTTGGAGCTGAGTTGTAAAGCTAATTTGAATACATTAATACATATATTCTTTTGATCCTGAATGTACAGGTACTGTAATTGTAAAGAATATTCAATTAACAGTACATAGTAAAATGAAAATATGCAGGCTGGATTGTGAAAGATTTTGACACATTGCATGCATAGGTTATAGTCCAGATCCAGGATCAGACAAGTACAATGTGATTAACGATTAACTCCTTACACTTCTTTTTTGCTGTTTCATCTTACAGCTCGGACTGCAAAGACATGTCAACTCTGCTAAAAGGTAATGCTCTGTCATTTATCTTACTTTGTGTGATCATGCGAAATTAATGGCATTTATATTTTTGCATTAATTGTCTTTGCTCATGATTTATTTAGAGTATTTTATTATTTATTACCAGTTATTTATATAGGCCCTCATTCCGAGTTGGTCGCTCGCAAGTGAATTTTAGCAGCTTTGCACACGCTAAGCCGCCGCCTACTGGGAGTGAATCTTAGCATCTTAAAATTGCGAACGATGTATTCGCAATATTGCGATTACACACCTCGTAGCAGTTTCTGAGTAGCTCCAGACTTACTCGGCATCTGCGATCAGTTCAGTGCTTGTCGTTCCTGGTTTGACGTCACAAACACACCCAGCGTTCGCCCAGACACTCCTCCGTTTCTCCGGCCACTCCTGCGTTTTTTCCGGAAACGGTAGCGTTTTTTCCCACACGCCCATAAAACGGCCTGTTTCCGCCCAGTAACACCCATTTCCTGTCAATCACATTACGATCGCCAGACCGATGAAAAAGCCGTGAGTAAAATTACTAAGTGCATAGCAAATTTACTTGGCGCAGTGCGAACATTGCGCATGCGCATTAAGCGGAAAATCGCTGCGATGCGAAGATTTTTACCGAGCGAACAACTCGGAATGAGGGCCATAGCACACACATATTCCGCAGCGCTTTACAGAGAATATTTTGACCATTCACATCCGTTCCTGCCTCAGCTTACAATCTATATTCCCTATCACATTTACAAGCACGCACATTCACGCTAGGGTTCATTTTGTTGGCAGCCAATTAACCTACCAATATATATTTTGGGATTGTGGGAGGAAACCCACGCAAGCAATGGGAGAATATACAAACTCCAGACAGTTAGGGCCATAGTGGGAATTGATCCCATGACCTCAGTGCTGTGAGGCAGTAGGCAACCATTACACCATCCGTACTGCCCAAGTATATTATATAAGTATATTAGTTTGTCTTTACTATGAAATAGTTGTTTAGTAAAGTATACTACATTTAATACTAGACAATAAAATGTGCTTGAGTAAAAAACACTTTCGTAAGTTTAGCAATATACAGACATAACTGATTAAATTCAAGAAAGACTAAAAAGGTATACATATTTTTCTCTTTGATATCAAAGAAAATTAAGGCTCAAATTTGTAAATATGTAGATACATTTGTCAGTGAATGGCTAATACATAAGTTATTTATTTCACAGCACTAAATACACAGAATCACAGGTGGATGCTAATGCAGTAGCGGCTGTGCCTTTTTTGGCGGATTTTTGGTATGTGCTATTGTTGTGCAGTATCCAATTAGCTGCGGTAATTTACCAGGGCTATCTAATTAACCCCCGACACGCAGCACTTATGGATCATTATGCTTCTGGTGCCTGAAGCATAATCTGCGATAAGCAGCTGTCAGAGCCGCGATAACACATGGGATCGAGAACTTATCCTGGATCCTATCTACTGTCATAGGATCACGAGTCCTTTTACAGACTGTAAAAAAACAGACTATAATTGGATAGTATGATAATGACAATTGGTGAGAAATCACACTATCAGGCTGTTTTTATCGTCCGAAAAAGGATCGCACCTAATTGGATACACCTGTAAATGTTAACCAAATCAAGGTTTAAAGCAAGGTGTCACAAACTGCGGAGTTTGTGAATCTGTTGAGTGAGTGCTAGTGGAAGAAGTAGATGCTTCTGCAAGGAGGAACTGAGGAGGATGAATGTAATTTCTTCTCATAAACTTTTATTAAAGTAGAGACATGTGAGAGCATGTGAGAGCTAGCGAGCGGTGGGCCCAGGTGCGACAAAATGCTTTGCCCCCATCCCATCCAAGTCCACCCCCTCACCCCTGGAGACGATCTGGTGAGGGGGACCTGCTCAGGGCCAAGGAACTGGATACCTAGCAACAGTGCCGTAACTAGACATTTTAGCGCTGTGTGCAAGTAATGGCATCGGAGCCCCCCCCCTCTATGTAAAAGAGGGGCATGGCGCGCCGTAGGTGCGCGCAAAAAATATAGGGGCATGGCCACAAAATAATACCAATTCATATAACTGTGCACAGTAGTCTCCATTATTCAAATTACGCCGCACAGTAGCACCACTACACCAGGTAGAGCCCCTTTTACACATTGCGGCGGACAGATTAATCTTTTTACACATTACTGCAGACAGCGCCCCCTTTTTACACATTAAGGCAGACAGCGCCCCCTTTTTACACATTAAGGCAGACAGCGCCCCCTTTTTACACATTAAGGCAGACAGCGCCCCCTTTTTACACATTAAGGCAGACAGCGCCCCCTTTTTACACATTAAGGCAGACAGCGTCCCCTTTTTACACATTAAGGCAGACAGCGTCCCCTTTTTACACATTAAGGCAGATAGCGTCCCCTTTTTACACATTAAGGCAGACAGCGTCCCCTTTTTACACATTAAGGCAGATAGCGTCCCCTTTTTACACATTAAGGCAGACAGCGTCCCCTTTTTACACATTAAGGCAGATAGCGTCCCCTTTTTACACATTAAGGCAGACAGCGCCCCCTTTTTACACATTGTGGCAGACAGACAGAATATATACATAGACAGACAGACAGAAAGAAAAGATTATACTTACTGTCTCCGCTGGCAGTCAGGCTCCTCAGTGCAGCTTGATGGCGGATGATGATTCCAGGCAGGGGAGAAGAAGGAGGAGGGAGGTGGAGGAGGGAGCCACAGCAGCGCAGTGTAATTGGTGGAGGCGGTGCTGCAGCTGTCCCTCTCCTTCACCATAGGCTGTCCTCCGCCGCTGTAAATGCTGGGATGCGCTTCCCAGCATTCACAGCGACGGAGGAAGGCCTATGGTGAAAGAGAGGGACAGCAGCAGCAGCGCCTCCACCAATTACACTGCGCTGCTGCGGCTCCCTCCTCCACCTCCCTCCTCAAAGAATAGCACATCTGTCGAAATCAGCCTTATCTAAGGGAGGTCTGGGGTGTCTTGGGAAAAAAGACATGAGTTTGACATTTATCTATAATAATAGAGCTTGGTAGGATTTTATTTTAGTTGTTGAAAGACTTTCCTATGGGCAGACCAACTGATGACGCAGAAGCTGGTCGACCTAACATATAGAGGGTCTATTTTAGATTAGGGTTAGTGATCACTAAGAAGATTGTATATGTATTTCAATTATTTGTCATCCTGACTATTGTTGGTTATGTGACCCCGCCAATCACTATACAGATGCCGGAATCCCGCCTGGTAGAAAGTCAGGCAGTCGGCATGCCGGCTAACAGGTACTATTCCCACTCGTGAGTGTACACGACACCCATAGAGTGGTAATAGAACCTGTGGCGAGTCACCGAGCCCGCTAAAGGCTTTGTTGCGCTCGCACCCCCACCATTGGCAATCTAAACGTTGGGATCCCGGTGGCGGTATCCCAACCATCAGTCTCCCATACCCATCCTGTGCAAAATGTAGTAGAGGTGGGCTGATATAGGGTCCTGTGTTGTTACCACTTGAAAAGCTTCACCCAAAGTCTTGACATAGGGCCTAATTCAGACCTGATCTCTCCTCTGCGAATTTGCAGAGGTTTTCGATCAGATAGTCGCCGCCCAGACAGTGAATACCCGCCCCGTGCATGTCTGCGTACATGCGAAAACCTCTGCGAATGCTGGTAGCACTAGGACCTACTCCTACAGTGCTATAAAAACAGGCTGATCGGGGCCGGAGCTGACGTCACACACCCTCCCAGAAAACGCTTGGACACGCCTGCATTTTTACGGACAGTCCCAGAAATCGGGCAGTTACCACCCCCAAACGCCTGCTTCCTGTCAATCAACTTACGTACGCCTAGTAATAAAAAAAGATGCTTGATTTTTTTTCCGTTTGGCTTCACGCGTGTGAACTACGATCCGTACGCATGTGCAGTCAATCGATAATCGTCCGCCTTGCGAATTCGCACAATGACGTTTAGGTCTGAATTACCCACATAGTTCTTCAGGCCCCGCAAAGCATCAAGTGTTTAAGGTAGTCACCACGATTTTGGAAAGTTTTGGGGCTATGCAGCAGATCAGATGGATAAAATCACTGGCATTCCCTGCTAACTAAGCCCATACTACATCCAAAATGGGAGTGTGGTATGGAAGGTAGATAGTAACTAGGTCGACCACTATTGGTCGACAGTAACTAGGTTTACAGGGATTCTAGGTCGACAGGGTCTCTAGGTCGACAGGTCAAAATGTCGACATGAGATTTTAATTTTTTTTGGGTGTCGTTTTCTTCGTAGAGTGACCGGGAACCCCAAGTAGTGTACCATGTCCCATCGCTATTCCCAATCGTAGTCCGCGTGGATCGTTAAGTATGAAAACGTTAAAAAAAATTAATTGTGAAACTCGTGTCGATCTTTTGACCTGTCGACCTTGAACATATCGACCTAGAGACCATGTTGACCAAGAAACCCTGTCGACCAATAGTGGTCGACCTAGATAGTGTCGACCTAGAGACCGGATCCCCAAAAGAGCATATAGTTGAACCATGCAGTTGAGAGTGCACAGACCTCAAGGGCTTGAGGCATGAAAAATGAAGTGGTTATCTGTAATTCAAATATGGAAATATTTGTCATATATGGGACCAATATCCAAAGTACAGGGCTTGATCTGACTTTTGCCTGTCCCGCTATGGTGCAGTTCTATTCTGTTACTACTCTATGAACCCGGCTGCAGGAAGGCTGTCATTATTTCTGGTCTTCATAATGATGGAAAAGATAGTAGTACCCACTTTTGTCACTTCAGGAAATCAACTTACCCTTGTTTCCAGCACCGTGTTTCACAAGCCTGGGAACAGACGACTACATACCTCTGTATTGTCAAACTACCATTTCCCTTTATTTTAGAGTATGACATATAATACTTTGAGGAGATGGAAAAGAAAGCTATTCTAGAGAAGCTGTCTGCATTTTGCCCATTGTACCCGTTATGTTCATTGTTTTTGTTTTCTTTCTGTAATACTAAAAGCCTATGCTTTGTTTCGTATGTTGTAAAGCGACTTTGGGTAAATTTACTAACTCTTCTCAAACAGAGAATTGGTGATGTTGCCCATAACAACCAATCAGATGCTGTCTACAATTTCTCTATTGCCTATTAGAAAATGATAGCATCTCGTTGCTAAGGGCAACATCACCAATTCTCTGTTTTAGAAGTTTTAGTAAATTTACCTCTTTGAGTCCTGATGGAGACCAACTCGATATAAATAAAATGATGATTATCATTATTATTAAAGATGACTTCTCAGCCTAAATAATGGCGCTTTTCAATAAATGTGGGGTTGCCATAATAGCCTTTAATTTGGGACACCTATTATTTACAAATGTTTTGTGGCTGATTAAAACCAGTTGAAATGCAAGTTTAAATCTAGCCAGCCACAGAACCTGTGTAATTCATGTGTCCCGGATTAAAGGGCTGCATAAATGTCTTGGAGAAGACAAAACACGCAAACTGGTACATCGTAGGTTCTGGCCAGGGATACATGAGTCAAGTACAAGGTAATGCTATGCATGCCCAATCTACCTTTACTTGTCTGCTTAATGGACCCTCTAATATCAGTGTCCCTTTCGAGCCCATTGCTCTGGACCATTTTATCCACTAATCCTAACCATCCCCCAAACCCTAACCCTCCCTCCCCGCAGTCTAACCCTAACCCTCTCTCCACACAACCTAACCCTCCCTCCTTGCAGGCTAAACCTAACCCTCTCTCCACACAACCTAACCCTCCCTCCTTGCAGGCTAAACCTAACCCTCTCTCCACACAACCTAACCCTCACTCATTGCAGGCTAAACCTAACCCTCTCTCCACACAACCTAATCCTCCCTCCCTGCAGTCTAACCCTAACCCTCTCTCCTTGCAGGCTAAACCTAATCCTCTCTCCACACAACCTAACCCTCCCTCCTTGCAGGCTAAACCTAACCCTCTCTCTACACAACCTAATCCTCCCTCCCTGCAGTCTAACCCTAACCCTCTCTCCACACAACCTAACCCTCCCTCCTTGCAGGCTAAACCTAATCCTCTCTCCACACAACCTAACCCTCCCTCCTTGCAGGCTAAACCTAACCCTCTCTCTCCACAACCTAATCCTCCCTCCCTGCAGTCTAACCCTAACCCTCTCTCCACACAACCTAACCCTCTCTCCACACAGTCTAACCCTAACCCTCTCTCCACACAACCTAACCCTCCCTCCTTGTAGGCTAAACATAACCCTCCCTCCCTGTAGCCGAACTCTAACCCTCCCCGGCATACTGACATTCGGGATTCTGGCCCCGGCATCCTGTCTGCTGGAATCCCAAATGCTGGCATGCTGACTACATCCTGACATACAATGTATTTTTAGTAGCGGCAGACTTTTCCACCTGCTATCTGGATACAGTACTGTTAACAAATATATAATCTGATCAATGGTACAGGTTGAGTATCCCTTATCCAAAATGCTTGGGACCAGAGATATTTTGGATATCGGATTTTTCCGTATTTTGGAATAATTGCATACCATAATGAGATATCATGGTGATGGGACCTAAATCTAAGCACAGAATGCATTTATGTTACATATACACCTTATACACACAGCCTGAAGGTCATTTTGGCCAATATTTTTTGTGACTTTGTGCAATGAACAAAGTGTATCTACATTCACACAATTCATTTATGTTTCATATACACCTTATACACACAGCCTGAAGGTCATTTAATAAAATATTTTTAATAACTTTGTGTATTAAACAAAGTTTGTGTACATTGAGCCATCAGAAAACAAAGGTTTCACTATTTCACTCTCACTCAAAAAAGTCTGTATTTCGGAATATTCCGTATTTCGGAATATTTGGATATGGGATACTCAACCTGTATATCTAAAATGGGTGCACGGTCTGCAGTGGATCCAGGGGGCCCACACTGCACACCGTGCACACATATAGTTATACTATATACATTATACTAATGGTGCCCACACACGGTGCAATTATCGTGTGCAATTTGATCTTTTTAGTTCGAATCGCGTCTAGTTCAAATTGCAGTGTTTATTTTCCCATGCGATGCGTACTCCCACACAGTCAATATTGCACGGCAAAATAGTATGTGCAGTCAGGTATTTTTGTGCTACATTGCATACATTACATATTGTAGTGTAGTCAAAATCGGATGTAGTTCAAATCGCATGTAGTTCAAATCGCATATCACTTAGTCCAAATCGGATAGCACACATTGTATAGGCTCAACTGGCCCCTAGCACAGATCTCACTGCGTGTGGGCACCCTTACCTCTCTGCTGTATCACGTTGGCCAGTTTTCCAGCGCTGCTGAACATCAAGAACATAGGGAAAATGGTGCGGTGGCCATCTTTCTAGTAATTTGCACATACGCAGTAGAATCCCCAGGACAGAGTTAACTTTGCTGCCAGAGTTGAGGAAGCCCGCATGAATCCTCTTCTCTCTTAACCCACCTCAGACTCTAGCATCATAATTAAAGTTGATACTGATGATCTTATGCTTGTTACTAAACAAGGTGGTTCCAACAGACTAGAGTACACTATTTTGGGCAGATGTACTAAGCCCTGGAGAGAGATAAACAACAAACCAATCAGCTCCTAACTGATTTTTCAAACTGAGCTTGTTACATGGCAATTAGGAATTGATTGGCTGGTACTTTATCTCTCTCCACTTTACCAATAGTTGCCTACCCTACTGCATTTTGCAGGTGACTCCCTGAAATAGCAGCACCTGAAATATCTCCCTGACTCCCTGAATAGTTCGTCAATCTCCCCGATTGCACCTTATCCCCATTATGCAGCTGTTACATTCTTGGTGAAAAAAAAGAAATCAGAGATACATACATTCAGATGGGATCATCGGTGCCATTTCCCTGCATTGGTTATAAGGCACAGTGGGGCAGATGTATTAAGCCTGGAGAAGGCATAAGGAAGTGATAAAGCGGTGATAAGTGCAACGCACCAGCCAGTCAGCTCCTAACTGTCAATTTACAAACTGGAGCTGATTGGCTGGTGTATTTATCACCTTGCACTTATCACCGGTTTATCACTTCCTTATGCCTTCTCCAGGTTAATACATCTGCCCCAATGATCCCTATGTTAACATGCATTTTAAATAAGGCTTCTCGTGGCCACTCACAGTATATGGAACCTCTTCTAAAAACACAATACATGAAGAACTCCTGAAAAATATCAGTGTCTTTTCTTCAACAAGTAGATTTTACTAACTTTGGGACTCATTTACAGATGGAGCCTCCCTCATCGTTGCCATAAACGGAGGATTAGTCACGCCTAAGCGATAGCTCAGGTTGTTCAGTTGTTGCACGGACAGGCACGTTGAGGCATGAATACATACTTGGCATGCAATACACATCTTCACCACTGGGTGGCTAATGCGCCACTAATCCAGTACTGTAGAGCGAATAGCAGCGGATTGATCTACAAGCTCTGGCAAATGGTCAGTGACGACTGTAATGTTACTGTATACTGAACACACAGAACAAGGGGGGTCATTCCGACCTGTTCGCTCGCTGCGTTTTCACGCAGCAGAGCGAGCGGGTCCCTGCTGCGCATGTGCCGGCGCCTTTGTGCGCCTGCGCATGCGGGACGGCTGACAGCCGTAGCAGGACAGCGATCGCTTCTGCCTGATTGACAGGCAGAGGCGATCAATGGGCGGGAGGGGGCAAAACGGCGGAGTTTAGCCGCTGTGTCATAGGCGTGGTCCGGCCAACGCAGGCGTGGCCGGACCAAACGGGGGCGGGCGGCTGCGTGACGTCATACGCAGCGGGCCAGGGAGCGAGGAGTAGCTCCTGGCCAGCACGCTAAAGCTGGCTGGCCGAGAGTTACTCCTGAAGTGCAAAGGCATCGCCGCTGTGCGATGCCTTTGCACTTCTGCGGGGGGGCCGGCACTGACATGCGGGGCGGACTAGCCCCGTGCTGGGCGTCCCCCCGCATGTCAGGAAAGATGATCGTAGCTGTGCTAAATTTAGCACAGCTATGATCAACTCGGAATGACCCCCATTGGTCGGACGGAGAGAGTCCATTTAAAAAAAAGAAGCCAATAAATCAATCAATAAAATTAGTGTACTGTATACAGACGCAAGTGAGTGTGTTAAAGCAATGGTCCATTGAAGTTGGGCATACAGTGCTGTATGTGAGCATCCAAGTTTCGTAGCCAATACAGCAAAACCCATGGGAAGAGATCACTGCTTACATTTACACATGAGCTTGTGTCTCTATCACCAGGCGTCATGGCCAAGTGGTGAAATGTCCCGCACACCGTGCTCAGAGTCCAGGATTCAATTCCCAAAATGCGAATGCCTTTGTTTCTCTAGCATCCATAAGGGATATTGGGGGAATCTAGTACGATGGGGTATAGATGGGGTCCAAAGGAGCCAGAGCACTTTAAATGTCTTCAACTTGGTGTGCTGGCTCCTCACCTCTATGCCCTCTACCACAAGCAGTTTAGAAAAAAGTGCCCTCAGGAGAGGATGCGCGTCTCTGCAGCTCCAGAGAGTTTTCTTCAATTTCTTTTAATCCTTTTATTTTCGGTATGCTGTCTGGGCAACATCATACCTGCACCATGGGAATGAGGAGGGGGGGGGGGGGGATTGGCGGTCACTGGCCTTACGAGGTGCAGAGCCACTTCCCCGCTGCAGGACCACCGTCCTGAGGGGTTGTTCAGCGGGGCACTGCGCCTTGGCTGTGTTACAGCTGCAGCACGCCACACACCCCTAATGCTGCCTGAAGGTGACATTGTGGTGAGTACAAACCGGGGGCCCCGCTAGGGGGTCCCCCGGTTCAAAGGGCGGCTGATCAAGGGGGCGGCATACGGGGACCCTCCTGGGGGGGTCCCGCTAAGATCCCCCGTGTAGAACTGGCACAATAGGGCTTGACTAGCACTTGTGTGATGTTTTAAGCTCAAAAGGAGACTTTTGCCAGTATAATAAATGTATGTAACGCCGGCATCATAGGAGGGGGCGGAGCTACCTCAGAGCAGGACCTGTGGCGTTTTTGTGCCTTCCTCTGCATACAGCATACATAGCGCTTCCTGATCCTCAGACACGCTTGATATTTGGTACAGGGTATGGCAAAGGGGGAGAGCCGTTTGTGTACACTATGCTGATCCTATCTAGGACAATAATTGTTAGTGTTTGCTGTATTATAGGGAGCTGACATTCTCACCGAGGCTGTGCAGCTCAGGGTGTGCTTGTGTCCCCTCTCACGCTCTCTCTCTATCTCTCTCTCTCTCTCTCCTCTCACATACAGTATGGCAGGCTTGCATTATAACTGTCTGTGTGTATGTTATTGTGCTTACTGTGAATATGGGTAAACACAAGCTGTGCAGTGTATGTCACACTAGATTCTCTCCCTTATATAATGACCTGTGAACAATGCAGTCAATCTTCACAAATCAGTGAAGGGGCTGGGGGAGAGGGTCCAGAGCTCCACTGGTTAGGGTCTCTTAAAACTATGATGTCAGATATGTCCTCCCAGCTCACTGCTAAAGTGCAGAAAACTGAGCTACTGTACTACAACAAGGGGTGGCCTTCAGGTTGCTGGCGCCCGGGCTCCCGGCGACCACCATACCGGCGCCGGAATCCCCTCCGCCGGCATACCGACATCTTTTCTCCCTTTTGGGGGTCCACGACCCCCCTGGAGGGAGAATAGATAATGTGGCGCACGTAGCGTGCCACCGTGCCCGCAAGGGGCTCATTTGCACTCGCCCAGCTGACGGTATGCCGGCGGTCGGGATTCCGGCTCTGGTATGCTGGTTGCCGGGAACCCGACTGCCGGCATACCATACTACACCCTACAACAAGCTGTTGCAGATTTAGCTGCTAGGGCAGATAGACAGCCCCCCACCTCTCTCATGCAGGTCCTCAGAAGCGTGGTTTACCTGCTATTCTATCTGATTCAGATGATGATATACAGGATGATGGGGATGACCTGGACCCCGTTTCCTTGATTCTACAAAGTTAGATTCTACAGCACCAGCGCATGCGCAGATCTGACCCGATCGCTGCGCTGCGATAAACTGCAGCGAGCGATCGGGTCAGAAAGACCCCCTTGGTCTTTTACGAGGACAGAGCGAAGCTCCGGACTAGACAGCAGTTCTTGCCGAAGGTTGTCTCTGCGTTTCATCTGAATCAACCTATTGTGGTTCCGTCCAGTTCTGACGCTTCTGCTCCTCTGGAGGCGTTGGATGCTGTGCGTTCCTTGAAGATCTATGTCAAGCGCAAAGCTCGGGTCAGAAAAACGGATTCCTTCGTGCTCCATGATGCGCAGAAAAAGGGTTGTCCTGGTTCCAAGCAGTCCATTTCTCATTGGATTAGGCTTACTATCCAACAGGCCTATGTGTCGGCAGCCTTACCTGTTCCTAAGTCTCTAAAGACCCACTCCACAAGATCAGTGGGCTCTTTCTGGGCGGCTGCCCGTGGAGTCTCAGCCTTGCAACTGTCCCGAGCTGCTACCTGGTCGGGGAAGAACACCTTGGTGAAGTTCTACAGATTTGATACCCTGGACAAAGAGGATACCCAGTTTGGGCAGGCGGTGCTGCAGCAGTGTCCGCCCGTTCTGGAAACTTTGGGACGTCCCCATCGTACTAGATTCCCCAAATATCCCTTATGGATGCTAGAGAAAATAGGATTTTAATACCTACCAGTAAATCCTTTTCTCGTAGTCCATAAGGGATATTTAACGCCCGCCTCAGTGCGTGGACTTTTCTGCAGGTTCTTGTTCTATAGTTACCTGTTCAGCTGTTGCTGTTGTTGTTACCAGCCGTTGCTGGTTGTTGTATGTTAGTGGTGTGCTGGTGTGTAAATCTCACCACCTTTTCTGTTATCATGTTCTTTCTCTCATATGTCCTTTCTCCTTCGGGCACGTTTTTACCTATAACTGCCTGTGGGAGGGGGCATAGAGGGTAGGAGCTAGCACACCCAGTTGAAGAAATTTAAAGTGCACTGGCTCCTTTGGACCATGTCTATACCCCATAGTACTAGATTCCCCCAATATCCCTTATGGACTACGAGAAAAGGATTTACCGGTAGGTAGTAAAATCCTATTATTATTATTTTTTTTTATTTTTTTCTTCGTGTCATAAAAATGACGCACATCCAAAAGTACAGCTGGAGCCTCGCTCATCTAAGCCAGTGGTTCTCAACCACGGTCCTCAAGTACCCCCAACAGTTCATGTTTTCCAGGTCTCCTCACAGGATTGCAAGTGAAATAATTTGCTCCACCTGTGGGTCTTTTAAAATGTGTCGGTGAGTAATGAATACACCTGTGCAGCAGCTTGGTGACAAGGAAAACATGAACTGTTGGGGTACTTGAGGACCAAGGTTGAGAACCACTGATCTATGCTGTCTATGGCGTTAGTCCCGATCACGGAGTTGCAGCAATAGAAAATACTGTACAGAGACTCTCTAAAGGCTACAGTGGCAAGTGTTATCTTTAGAAGTATAATGGGGAGAGATAAAAGCTCCTCCCTAAGTTCCTGGATGCTAAACCACAGTGCTTAGCATGTCTGTACAGTATTTTCTATTTGAGTACTAAGTAGCACGAACAGCTTGTAATGTACTTTGCTATAAAGGCTACATCAGCAAGGGTTATCTTTATAAGTATAATAGGGAGAGATAAAAGCTCCTCCCTAAGTTCCTGGATGCCAAAACACCATGCTTAGCATCTCAGTACAGTATTTTCTATCTAGCCAGAAGCACAGCACCCCGTGCAAGCTGGACGGACAAATGGAGGGGACCTGACACACGGCTGCTTGCAGTTTCCCTTTGCGGTGTCACATAAACTAGTGGCCAATCTGCCCCGAAAGCCAAGATTCTCCTCTTTCATATGATACTGGTCTTGAGTCTCTTGGACATCCATAAACGGAGATATCAGGACACAAACTGGACCCATTTTCCCATTGACTATAATGAGCCGCTTGTCAGATGTAGCAGTACACAGGTGTTACTTTCACAATCTCCCTGAAATGCATTTTCAAAAGTAGGCAAGTATGAGTTTACCACTCTCCAAAGCTTAGTACATCTCCCTTTATGTCTAGTTGATGAAATGTGTGGCCACTTTTATGGATAAAATCTATTTGCTACCCGGAAACTGAAGGCTTGGTAGACCACCGACAAACATGTTAATAAAGGTGATCGATCGCACAGAATAAATGAGATGTCTTGTATCCTGTGAAAATTTTGCAGTATGAGAGATATCCCAAGGTTATACAGGCTTAATAGCTTTTCAGTTGCTGAACGATAGGCAGACAAGATGAGTGTTTGATATGTTAAAAGATTTGTTGGCCCAGCTGACACAAAGTTAACTCAAACCTGGTTCAGGTTGCTGTCCAGATAGGTTACCTGAAGTTCAACAATATCTAGCTGAGGTACAAGACTGCAGAGGCAGAAACACTGACATTTCAGGGTTGGTCTGGTTATTTCAACCAGGGTACAAAGTATTGGTGCCTATGCAGTAGTGTAAGCTCTTTGCTCACTGGTAAGGGCTTTTAGAGCTTGAGCTCTGTGCACCAATGTAAACGGTGAATCTTCGCATACAGCACTTACAAAAATGCTGTACTTAAGATTTATACTTAAGGTTTGGCTGGTTCTGTCTTTCCGTGAAATGAGTGTTTCAGGGCAGGAACTGGATTGCAACAATGTATTGCTTTGAACTTGTGGGAGTGTCATGGAAGTGTTGTGGGCTTGTAGACTGAGTTCCATGCTATTCGGAGTTGTGTGTACAGAGAATCAGGTAAGTGTGTTTCTGATGAAACCATGCACAAATGCCTATACAAATTTATAATAGTTGTGGTGGTTAGCGTAAAATCGGTGAGCGGCCCAGCTTCCCACTTGTAGACTCACGGATTCTCGCTGAACAAATTCTCACATTAGCACATCAGGCTTCTATGTGTCCGACTTAATCAGCACCAGCATTGTCCTTTTAAATATCAGGCATTAACACTATTAGAAGTGACAGGTTTTACAACCTAATGCTTTGCAAATAAACCCAAATGGCGGAATTCAATAGTTTTTCTTCCGGCAGCCAGCAGATGGTACTCAACTGAGCTATTCAAATGTTAGTATTACTGCCTCACAGCACTGAGGTCATGGGTTTGATTCCCACCATGGCAATACTTCTGTGGAGTTTTGTATATTTTCCCCGTCCTTGCATGGGTTTCCTCCAGGTACCCTGGTTTCCTACCACAACCCCAAAATATACTGGTAGGTGAATTAGCTCCCAACTAAATTAACCCTAGTGTGTATGTGTACATGTGGTAGGAAATATACACTGTCGAGTCACATTATTTTGATCGCCTCCTACATTTGACGTTGGCATCGCGTAGCCCATGAAGTACGTCACATGTCATGTGCTGGCTTGGTGGGTATATAAGGTGTTCGATAGGCTCTGCACACATATCAGTACTCGTTACTGTCATGGGTAAAAGGGGCAATTTATCTGAGTTGCAAAAAGGGATGAATATTGGCTTTCGGGATAAGTGTGGCAGTATTTCTGAAACAGCGCAGTTTGTGAACTGTTCGCGTGCTGCTGTGGTGAAGGTGTATTGTGACTGGACAAATGGCACCATTGCGAAAAACCAACGTGGAAACTGTGGAGCACCACGTGCCATTGATGTGAGAGGTGAACGTGTGCTACGAAGGTGGATGAGGGCCGACCAACATACCACAGTAGAGCAGCTCACCATCAAAATGAACCTGGGGGCTACCAGACATGTCTAAAATGACAGTTCAGCCCATCTCGCTGCTGTCTGTGCTGCACACGGCGGTTACTCTGGCTATTAGCTGGTGGTGATAAGGGAGTGGTTCATAGGGTCGACCACACTTAGGTCAACAGTTTCTAGGTCGACCACTATTTGTCGACAGTAACCAAGTCAACGCCCAACATAGGTCGACACAAGCATTACGTCGACACGACAAAAGGTCAACTTGAGGTTTTTTCATTTTTTTGGTGTTGTTTTCTTCGTAAAGTGACTGGGATCCCAAATTAGTGCGGTGTCCATTCCCAATTGTAGTGTATGAAAATGTTAAAAAAATTTAAAATCGTGAAAAACTCATGTCGACCTTTTGTCATGTCGACCTAGTGACCCTGTTGATGTAATGCATGTCGACCAATAGTGGTCAACCTAGAGACCGGATACCGATAATAATGTGACTCAACCGTGTAGATTGTAAGCTCCACAGGGGCAGGAACTGATGTGAATGGGCAAATACTTTCTGTAAAGCGCTGCTGAATGTGTATGAGCTATATAAATAACTGGTAATAAATATACTCTCTAAGCCACCTATTGGGAAAGACAAGAAAAACTAAATCCTAGTCAGAATTGTCGGGACAGGCAAAGGTAGTCCTCATCTTGACTTATGTTGATTTCAAGAGCGCAACCAAAAAAAGGGGGTTGTATCTGTAAGGTGCACACTGTATTTAAAAATATCACTTTCATTAATTTCTTTAAAATTCCGTCTAGCGCAGAGGTTCCCAAACTGTGTGCCGTGGCTCCCTGGGGTGCCTCGGGACACTTGCAGGGGTGCCCTGGGTTGGTGGTCCAGGACCAATTCAAATTATTCATGGTCAATATAAAATAGGCAAAACCAGTGCTGGTGGCTGCCAGTCATAAAATATGTGGCCAAACAGAAGCAAATCTTGTCCCTCACCACACAACTGACCCTAAGGATGACATATAAACGTGATCTACTTAATGTAATATTTCTTTCTAAATTTCTCAATAAGAAATTATTGGCCTAGGGGTGCCGTGAAAAAAAATTCTGATATTCTAGGGCGCCGTGATTCAAAAAAGTTTGGAAACCACTGGTCTAGCGGATACTTACACAGTATAGAAATATAGAGTTTAAAACCGATTGCAAATTAAATTAATAGTGCTCAAAGATAGAAAGGTGTGAGAAATAATGGAAAAAAAATGTCTGCTTCGTTTGTTTTGTCTTTTTTTTTTTTTTTTCTATTTTTCTTTTTTCATTTTATCTGTGTGATCACAAGGGTACACATTTTTTATTCCCTCTTTGGTATTGTATGTGTGTAAATCTCCTTCATAATTTTGTGATCAATGTTCTCTCTTAAACAACAAAGCCTTGACAAAGCAGACAGCAAAATGCGCGCAACGGAGTAATGTCTGCTCCGATGTGAATGTAGAAATGTGTAATTCTATGTATATTCCCATTAGGTGAGACTTGATGCGGCACGGCTATAACGGTTGTACTCGTTAATTGGACAAATGCTAATTAGACCAATACCGTAGCAGCATGCTTGTTCTCACCTATAGCACTGAATAACGACTACACATAGTATCATTTACTAAGAGAGTGATTCTGCTCCAAATGACACGCATGCCTATATTTCCCTATTGAGACCGTATGCAGGCCGGCTAAACAGGAGTTTCTGTGAATGAAATCAATGCAGCCGCAGCCTACTCATTCCCACTATAGGCAGTGAACAACAACTACACACGGTATAGTTTATTGCAAGTGTTAAGCATCAGAGCAGTAAATGCATATTTGGCTTGCAATGCACATGTATATGCATAACAAGGAATAACATTTGATACTGTGACTCGGATGTTTTTTTTCCTGTGATTATATCCATCCTTAGCAAACATATATGTTTGTATCACAAATACGACCATTTAAGAATCACAGCATTCAACAGTGATTAGTTGTATGCAGGAAGATTAAACGGGAGTCCCAGCTAATTAAACAGACGCTGCAGTAATCCCTTCTTTTTCCACTCACTGTGGGTAATGAATAACAAACACTCAATGTGTGATCTACTATAAGTGTAAAGTAGAATAAGCAATTGAATATAGGGATTGTCTTTAAGGGACATGTGTGTATGGTACTAAAGAGAACCCAGTGATCGCGCTTAGCCCAAAAAACTCGCGCTATAGTTAGTTGTCCAATGGTACACGTGCTCGTATCTTTCTAATGCCAAACACAACAATTCAGTTGCTAACTATGTGGCATTCTGCTGTTTCCTAAAAAGTGGCTACAAGAAACCATCACACACTTAAACCATCACCCCCATATCTGTCTGTCTTATATCTATCTACCTATTTACCTCTATCTAATTTATTATAATATTTATTTGTCTCATCTATCTAAAGGTGGGTACACACTAGTAGATATATCTGCAGATCAATTGATCTGCAGATATATCTATGGACGGATCGGGCAGTGTGTTCAGCATACACACTGCCCGATCGGTCGGTGACTGACGTCATGAACTGGGCGGGCGTGTACACATGCCCGCCCAGTTGACCTGTCAATCACCGCCGGCCGCCGCAGCATGTGTACGGGCGGTCGGCCGACCGCCCCGTACACACACAGCGACGCGCCAATATATCGGTAGATATATTGGCCGTCGGCTGTGCTGCGCGGCCGACGCGATACGTCTGTGAACGACGGAGTTCACAGACGTATCGGCCGTACACACTGGCCGACGGTCCCGCGATATATCGGCCGTTCAAGAGAACGGCCGATATATCGACCAGTGTGTACGGGCCTTAAGGGCAGACTAGATGGGCCAAGTGGTTCTTACCTGCCATCAATTTATATGTATCTACTTGTATTATAAATGTACTGATGGACATTTTGTGATGATATGCAGCCAACAATTGATGCTACTATTTTATGTCAAGGTTACTCACCATCTTCTCCACTTACATCACTGAATTAGTAACTGTGTACATTTTTATTTATTTTCATTCCTTGTTTCAGAATTGCGGTTCAAAGTTCCCTGGGGACACCTTGCAGCCAAAGCCTGGGGCCCACCTGATGGCCGCCCTGTTCTCTGTCTACATGGTTGGTTAGATAATGCAAACACATTTGATAGACTTATTCCTTTGCTTCCACAAGGTGAGTTTATAGCTAGTGATCCACTACTTTTTATTAATATTTACTTGTATAAAACCAACATATTACTTAGCTCATTTCACCCCGCGTGTGAAATGAGCATGTGCTAGATTGTGCCTGCATGCAGGCCAATCTAGCACCGGCGATAGCGACGAGCGAGGCCGCGCATCACTATCGCTGGGGGCATACACACGAGAGATCCGTGCTTAACTTCTAAGCAATGTAGTCAGATTGCTTAGATTTTAAGAACGGATCTCTCCTTGTGTACCCCCCTTAAGGTTAAGACCCTGGATAAGGCCTCTTAGGTGTTCCACTCAAACATGTATAACATAAAATGCATTATCATATTCAAATGCAGCTTTTATTATGAAAACCTGTGTGTATAATCCTTTTTGCAGTTTTGGAAGGGTGGAATAATGCCGAAGCAAGAACCACAAACTATGTCTTGGTGGTGGTTAAAAAAATATAAAAAAAAATACACACATTTGCTTTTGTTCATTGCTTTGCAATTTCAATATAAAAACTGCTTATGGACCATTTTGGGTAGCTAATCGGGATCCGGTCTCTAGGTCGACAGTAACTAGGTCGACACTATCTAGGTCCACTACTATTGGTCGACAGTAACTAGGTCGACAGGGTCTCTAGGTCGACAGGTCAAAAGGTTGACGTGAGTTTTTCACAATTGTTTTCTTTTTTTGAGCCTTTTCATACTTAACGATCCACGTGGACTACGATTGGAACGGCAATCTATGCCGAGCGAAGCGGTAGCAGAACGAGGCACCTTGCCCGAAGCTCGCTTGCCGTGCGAGGGGACACGGTGCACTAATTGGGGTTCCCAGTCGCTCTACAAAGAAAACGACACCAAAAAAACCATAAAAAATTAATGTCGACCTTTTGACCTGTCAGCCTAGACCATGTCGACCTAGTTACTATCTACATTCCATACCACACCCAGATAATCTGCCTTGTGATAGAAAAATGGATAGTAATGTTATTTTCAGGAAATTCAAAGTTTTCTGAGAAAACAAGCTATAATTTGTGGATACTGATTGGCGTTGGTTTGTTACCTGCCCAAAAAAGTGCAAAAATATGCCCCGTAGCGAAGGGTGAGTGAAAATCATTTTATACTATTTGGATTACTCAAGGAATCTTGGACAAAGTAAAAATGTACACTGTTACACCTGTGATTATTGTCAAATATGGTACACAAGGTTGGTCAGATCATCGTCTTATACGATCTAAAATGAGGCTGAATTACAAGCCCCAACACAGAGCAGAACACAAAATTCCATCTAGACTGGCACTTGCTAAACTTGTCCATGATGAGGAGACACTGCGTAAACTGGCTGCTGAGTTCGGTAATGCAACAACACTCATACCTGAAGAGGTTGCATCAATTTATGAAGGCTGGCGGATATATGCGAAATCCCTACATACAGTATGCCAGTAAGTAATATGTAGTCCGCAAAAGAAAAACAGGGATTGGTTTGATGAATCTGATGCTGATAAAAAGAAACTCGTTGAGGAATCAAGGTGCGGCCTAAAGAGTTCAACAGGTAATTAGCAATTGTAATACCCTGCTAAGTGAGATATTATATCTTCCCCTGTGCATCGCGCTACAGCACATGTCTGTCATTAAACAGACAATTTCCAGCAGCAGCTGTAATCAAAGAGGTCAGAAGCAGGTCACATGACCAGTGTCAGGGAAGTGACAGTTGAACAAGGCAACAGTTGGGCAGTGCAGCCTGACAGTCAGGGAGATGGGAATAGGCACTGCTGTATACTACTGAAATAAGGACACCCCTTCATGAGCCAGGGGAATACAGAGACGACATCGGGAGGGTGGTCTCACTCTGTCTGACAGTGTGGCAGCCTATTAGAGGAAACTGAGTCTGCCTCCTCTCCTGCAACGGGAGCAGCCTGTGTCTCCTCTGCATCACAGCACTGTCCAGAGAAAGAAGGGGCAATGTTGCAGCCTGTTAATAGTTAGTTTTCTCTAACGTCCTAGTGGATGCTGGGGACTCCGTAAGGACCATGGGGAATAGACGGGCTCCGCAGGAGACTGGGCACTCTATAGAAAGATTTAGTACTATCTGGTGTGCACTGGCTCCTCCCTCTATGCCCCTCCTCCAGACCTCAGTTAGAATCTGTGCCCGGACAGAGCTGGGTGCTTTTAGTGAGCTCTCCTGAGCTTGCTAATAAGAAAGTATTTTAGTTAGGTTTTTTATTTTCAGAGAGCTTCTGCTGGCAACAGACTCTCTGCTACGTGGGACTGAGGGGAGAGAAGCAAACCTACTAACTGCGGCTAGGTTGCGCTTCTTAGGCTACGGGACACCATTAGCTCCAGAGGGATGGAACACAGGACCTGACCTTGTCGTCCGTTCCCGGAGCCGCGCCGCCGTCTCCCTCGCAGAGCCGAAGACATCGAAATCGGCGGCAGAAGACTCCTGTCTTCACATGAGGTAGCGCACAGCACTGCAGCTGTGCGCCATTGCGCCCACACTAACCCACACACTCCGGTCACTGTAGGGTGCAGGGCGCAGGGGGTATGCGCCCTGGGCAGCAATTGATACCTCCTGGCGAAAGCTGCATATATACAGTTGGACACTGTTATATGCATGAGCCCCCGCCATTAATTTTACACAAAATCACGGGACAGAAGCCCGCCGCTGAGGGGGCGGGGCCTTCTTCCTCAGCACTCACCAGCGCCATTTTCCTTCCACAGCTCCGCTGAGAGGAAGCTCCCCAGGCTCTCCCCTGCAGAATCACGGTAGAAGGGTAAAAAAGAGAGGGGGGGGCACATAAATTTAGGCGCATTAATCATAATACAGCAGCTACTGGGTAAACACTAAGTTACTGTGTGATTCCTGGGTCATATAGCGCTGGGGTGTGTGCTGGCATACTCTCTCTCTGTCTCTCCAAACGGCCTTGTGGGGGTCCTGTCCTCATTTAGAGCTTCCCCTGTGTGTGTGGTGTGTCGGTACGCGTGTGTCGACGTGTTTGACGAAGAGGGCTATGTGGAGGCAGAGCAAGTGCAGTTGAATGACGTGTCGCCGCCGACGGTGCCGACACCTGATTGGATGGATATGTGGAAGGTGTTAAATGATAATGTAAACTCCTTACATAAAAGGTTGGATAAAGCTGATACCTTGGGCCAGTCAGGGGCTCAACCCATGCCTAATCCTACAGCGCAGAGGCCCTCAGGGTCTCAAAAGCGCCCACTATCCAAAATGGTTGACACAGATGTCGACACGGATTCTGACTCCAGTGTCGACGTCGATGATGCAAAATTGCAACCGAAAATGACAAAAGCTATCCGCTACATGATTATAGCGATGAAGGATGTTTTACACATATCAGAGGTAAACCCTGTCCCTGACAAGAGGGTTTATATGTATGGGGAGAAAAAGCAAGAGGTGACTTTTCCCCCTTCACATGAGTTAAATGAGTTATGTGAAAGAGCGTGGGATTCCCCTGATAAGAAAGTCCTGATTTCCAAAAGGTTACTTATGGCGTACCCTTTCCAGCCAGAGGACAGGGTGCGCTGGGAATCCTCCCCTAGGGTAGATAAAGCTCTGACACGCTTATCTAAGAAGGTGGCCCTGCCGTCACAGGATACGGCCGCCCTAAAGGATCCTGCAGATAGAAAGCAGGAAGGTATCCTGAAATCTGTTTATACACATTCAGGGACTCTACTGAGGCCGGCAATTGCGTCTGCGTGGATGTGTAGTGCTGTAGCAGCGTGGACAGATAATCTGTCTGAAGAAATGGATACCTTGGACAGGGATACCATTATGCTGACCCTGGGGCATATAAAAGACACTGTCCTATATATGAGGGATGCCCATAGGGACATTTGCCTACTGGGCTCTAGAATTAATGCAATGTCAATTTCTGCCAGGAGGGTCCTGTGGACTCGGCAGTGGACAGGTGATGCCGACTCCAAAAAACACATGGAGGTGTTACCTTACAAGGGTGAGGAATTGTTTGGGGACGGTCTCTCGGACCTGGTTTCCACAGCTACTGCTGGGAAGTCAAACTTTTTGCCATATATTCCCTCACAACCTAAGAAAGCACCGTATTACCAAATGCAGTCCTTTCGCGCACAAAGAAGCAAGAAGGTCAGAGGTGCTTCCTTTCTTGCTTAGAGGCAGGGGTAGAGGAAAAAAGCTGCACCTTACAGCTAGTTCCCAGGAACAGAAGTCCTCCCCGGCTTCCACTAAATCCACCGCATGACGCTGGGGCTCCACGGGTGGAGCCAGGAGCGGTGGGGGCGCGTCTCCGACATTTCAGCCACCAGTGGGTTCGCTCACGGGTGGATCCCCTGGGCTATACAGATTGTGTCTCAGGGATACAAGCTGGAATTCGAGGTGATGCCCCCTCAACGTTACCTAAAATCGGCCCTGCCAGCTTCCCCCATAGAAAGGGAAGTAGTGGTAGCGGCGATTCACAAGCTATTTCTCCAGCAGGTGGTGGTAAAGGTTCCCCTTCTTCAACAGGGAAAGGGATACTATTCCACAATGTTTGTGGTACCGAAACCGGACGGTTCGGTCAGACCTATATTAAATTTAAAGTCCCTGAACATTTATCTGAAAAGATTCAAGTTCAAAATGGAATCGCTCAGAGCGGTCATTGCAAGCCTGGAAGAGGGGGATTTTATGGTGTCTCTGGACATCAAGGATGCTTACTTGCATGTCCCCATTTATCCGCCTCATCAGGAGTACCTCAGATTTGTGGTACAGGACTGTCCTTACCAATTCCAGACGTTGCCGTTTGGGCTCTCCACGGCACCGAGAATATTTACCAAGGTAATGGCCGAAATGATGGTGATCCTGAGAAAGCAAGGAGTCACAGTTATCCCATACTCGGACGATCTCCTCATAAAGGCGAGGTCCAGGGAGCAGTTGCAGATCAGCGTAGCTCACTCTCAGGAAGTGTTGCAACAGCATGGCTGGATTCTGAATATCCCAAAGTCGCAGCTGATTCCTACGACGCGTCTGCCCTTTCTGGGCATGATTCTGGACACAGACCAGAAGAAGGTGTTTCTCCCGGCGGAGAAGGCTCAAGAGCTCGTGACTCTAGTCAGAGACCTCTTAAAACCGAAACAGGTGTCGGTGCATCGCTGCACGCGAGTCCTGGGAAAGATGGTGGCATCGTACGAAGCCATTCCCTTCGGCAGGTTCCATGCAAGGATCTTTCAATGGGATCTGTTGGACAAATGGTCCGGATCGCATCTTCAGATGCATCGGCTGATCACCCTGTCCCCCAGGGCCAGGGTATCTCTTCTGTGGTGGCTACAGAGTGCTCACCTTCTCGAGGGCCGCAGGTTCAGCATACAGGACTGGGTCCTGGTGACCACGGATGCGAGCCTCCGAGGGTGGGGAGCAGTCACTCAGGGAAGAAACTTCCAAGGGTTGTGGTCAAGTCAGGAGGCTTGTCTGCACATAAATATCCTGGAACTAAGGGCCATATTCAACGCCCTGAGTCAAGCGGAGCTCCTGCTTCGCAACCAACCGGTGCTGATTCAGTCAGACAACATCACCGCGGTGGCTCATGTAAACCGCCAGGGCGGCACAAGAAGCCACCAGGATTCTTCGGTGGGCGGAGAATCACGTGCAAGCACTGTCAGCAGTGTTCATTCCGGGAGTGGACAACTGGGAAGCAGACTTCCTCAGCAGGCACGACCTTCACCCGGGAGAGTGGGGACTTCATCACGAAGTCTTCACTCAGATTACAAATCGATGGGAACTGCCACAGGTAGACATGATGGCGTCCTGTCTCAACAAAAAGCTACAAAGGTATTGCGCCAGGTCAAGGGACCCTCAGGCAATAGCTGTGGACGCCCTGGTAACACCGTGGGTGTTCCAGTCGGTCTATGTGTTTCCTCCTCTTCCTCTCATACCCAAGGTGCTGAGAATCGTAAGAAGAAGAGGAGTGAGAACAATACTCATTGTTCCGGATTGGCCAAGAAGGACTTGGTACCCGGAACTGCAAGACATGCTCACAGAGGACCCATGGCCTCTGCCTCTCAGACAGGACCTGTTGCAACAGGGGCCCTGCCTGTTCCAAGACTTACCGCGGCTGCGTTTGACGGCATGGCGGTTGAACGCCGGATCCTAGCGGAAAAAGGCATTCCGGAGGAAGTTATTCCTACGCTGATGAAGGCTAGGAAGGACGTGACAGCAAAACATTATCACCGCATATGGCGAAAATTTGTTGCTTGGTGTGAGGCCAGGAAGGCCCCTACAGAGGAATTCCAACTGGGCAGATTTCTGCACTTTCTACAGTCTGGAGTGACTATGGGCTTGAAGTTGGGATCCATAAAGGTCCAGATTTCGGCCCAATCCATTTTCTTTCAAAAGGAACTGGCTTCTCTTCCTGAAGTTCAGACGTTTGTTAAGGGAGTGCTGCATATTCAGCCCCCTTTTGTGCCACCAGTGGCACCTTGGGATCTCAACGTGGTGTTGGTTTTCCTGAAATCCCACTGGTTTGAGCCACTTAAGACCGTGGAGCTGAAGTATCTCACGTGGAAAGTGGTCATGCTCTTGGCCTTAGCTTCGGCTAGGCGTGTGTCAGAATTGGCGGCTTTGTCGTGTAAAAGCCCCTATCTGGTTTTCCATGTGGACAGGGCAGAATTACGGACTCGTCCCCAATTTCTGCCAAAGGTGGTGTCATCTTTTCATTTGAACCAACCTATTGTAGTGCCTGCGCTACTCGTGACTTGGAGGATTCCAGGTTACTAGATGTAGTCAGGGCTTTGAAGATTTATGTAGCCAAACTGACTCGCTGTTTATCCTGTATGCCCCCAATAAGTTGGGTGCTCCTGCTTCAAAGCAAACAGTTGCCCGCTGGATCTGTAACATGATTCAGCAGGCTCATTCTGCGGCTGGATTGCCGCATCCAAAATCAGTGAAAGCCCATTCCACAAGGAAGGTGGGCTCTTCTTGGGCGGCTGCCCGAGGGGTCTCTGCATTACAGCTTTGCCGAGCTGCTACTTGGTCGGGTTCAAACACATTTGCAAAATTTTACACGTTTGATACCCTGGCTGAGGAGGACCTTGAGTTTGCCCATTCGGTGATGCAGAGTCATCCGCACTCTCCCGCCCGTTTGGGAGCTTTGGTATAATCCCCATGGTCCTTACGGAGTCCCCTGCATCCACTAGGACGTTAGAGAAAATAAGATTTTACTCACCGGTAAATCTATTTCTCGTAGTCCGTAGTGGATGCTGGGCGCCTGTCCCTAGTGCGGACTTTCTGCAATACGTGTATATAGTTATTGCTTAATAATGGGTTATGTTATGTTGGCATCCATTGTTTGATGCCCTGTTGTCGTTCATACTGTTGACTGGATAAGTGTATCACAAGTTATACGGTGTGATTGGTGTGGCTGGTATGAGTCTTACCCGGGATTCCAAAATCCTTTCCTTATAATGTCTGCTCTTCCGGGCACAGTTTCCTTAACTGAGGTCTGGAGGAGGGGCATAGAGGGAGGTGCCAGTGCACACCAGATAGTACTAAATCTTTCTTTAGAGTGCCCAGTCTCCTGCGGAGCCAGTCTATTCCCCATGGTCTTTATGGAGTCCCCAGCATCCACTACGGACTACGAGAAATAGATTTACCGGTGAGTAAAATCTTATTATTCTCCTCTGTGTCATTGAAGCCTCTTCCTACTTGACACCTGTGACATGCAGGGACTTGTAATAAAAGCCTAGCTCTACCCCATTCCTCGGCTGCCTTATATAGCACTCTAGCTACATGTATCTTGCTATATACAGAATCAGTGAGAGATAATCTATTGCCATGACCTGGACAGACTTGGAAAGTAAACGGATAGCACCACTCTTAAGACACCATGGATCGGACCCTGTGAGGGCTCCAATTAAACTTAAGCTAAAACTGATCCTAATTACATTACTTGGCAAACCAAAGTAGTATAGTGGAAACAGACTGCTTCACTTCGTCAAGTAGCGCCAGATGAATAACTTGTGCACCAACAATTACCGATCTGACCATTTTATGTAGGACATTCAAAGTTTATTGTTGCCTTTTAGATGTATTTACCATGTCCTTTTTATTTGTTTGCATTTGATATGTAATACAGTAGTTGTCAAGTTAATAGAAAGCTAACTGGCTAATGTGTCAGGAAAGTTTGTTGCATGTACTGTATATTGTAAATGTTGCTAATGTTATGTAATAATAATGTCTCCTTTGCAGTTGTAACCAACTGTTCAATATCTTGCGAGTTTAACTAAATTGTAATAGAAAGTTTAAGTTGCAATCCTATAAACTTAGGTTAATTGTATCCGCCTTCCTTTTAAATAAAATACAGATGGGTCCATGTTTATCTTGAATTTTAATAGGATTAACTGAGACTGGGCAGTCGGACTTAATCCCCTGCTGTATTGTTCTCTGTATTGTATTGCAGCTGAGAACAATAGATGAAGGGTTTATGTAAATAAACCATGTTGTGCCTAGTTGCAGCAAACTAGCCAAGATAACCGTGGACCCATCTGTATATTCCTTACACAAACACTGCGCCCCCTGTAACAACTGAATAGGAAAGGAAAGGAATAGTAAAGAGCCTACACCTAGAAAAGAACCACAACACTGCAACCGGGAATTTGACAAGCAAAGTAGGAGCTGCACACAGTCACCCAAACAGTCTATAGTACATTCTTTCCGGTTCATTACACAATGCAGAATCGTCCAGCAGGATCTCAAATTAAAGGTGTGAAAACTGAAAAATCTCCAAATCCAGAAAATCTTCTTGAAGCCCTCCTATAAATACACAGTCAACGCTAGCAGACCGTTATACTGTGCTGCCTGCAACCAAATTTTCAACACCAAGTTCTGCTTTGCTAGTCACAAAATAATTCACGCTAAAAGATTATGCTAGGCTAGGGAGTCGCCGCCAACGGACACGTCACGAAGGACGACATCATTTTCAAACAATATACATATTAAAATATGTTTAGGAAAATCTGTAGGACGTTACACTGTTAGAAGTATTAGTAGATCTCTCATTAAGTGAAATTAAACATAAGAAAACCTACCAAACACCCCCTCCCCCGATAATATACCAAAATTAAACATTTACATGTGTTCTGTGCCATCTTAAGTTAAACCTAAGGCTGGGTACGACCGATGTCACGATTGGCAAGGTGTATACAAAGATGATCCTGTGCATACACTAGTCCGCTATCTGATATGTTTGGCAGCAGAGCTATTTGATTGTGCCCAACCCCTTTTTGACATCATACTCAATGGCTGCTGCTGCCGACCTATTGTGTGGTCAGTGAGTAGGCCGTACACACACCCAGATGGCATCGGCCGTGCTGCAGGGCCAACGCGATATGTCTGTGAACGATGCCATTCACAGACATATTGGTTGTACATATGTATTTGTAATATTTCTTTCAGGCCATGCTGTACCTCAGCTGTCACTTTTCTTGATAGAAGATCTGTCTTCTTCTACTCAACTGTCTCCTGACTTCTGGCTCTGTGAGGGGGGTGATGGCGTGCTGCAGTGGCGTGCGGTGAGGTCAGTGGCTGGTGAGGCACTACAGCCATAATGTCCGCCGAATCTGCCGATGACCCCTACCGCCGCCGAGCCAATGCCCGCTACTGCCCCTGAGTCGATGCCCGCTGCCACCGCCACCGGCTTACAAACTCGCCCACCATAAACTGACCCAGCCCTCCGCCACTAATTTGCATCTCACTCCGATGCCACCAATGCCCGCTGCCTGCCTGCTCATCATACTTGTTATATATTGTACATTTTTATAGAAAAAAAAAATGAGTGTTTGGGACTGGGAAGGGAGTGGGAGGAGGACATGAATGCAATTCTGTTGTCCAGGGCTTCCATTAACTTAATGGAGAAGGGTCTGAATGGGTTAAAAAAAATGCGTGAGGTCCCCCCTCCTTAGTATAACCAGCCTCGGGCTCTTTGAGCCGGTCCTGGTTGTTTAAATACTGGGGAAAAATTGGACAGGGGTTCCCCGTATTTAGACAACCAGCACCGGGCTCTTAGTCCGGTCCTGGTTCCAAAAAGCCCAAGCCTGCAGATCTAGCACTACATTTTACATTTAATACTGTATTATTTTTCCTTTTACTTTGATGCTAAATTCTATGCAACAAATGTTCAAATTAGACCAAGAATTGCAGTTTCTCTGACGTCCTAGTGGATGCTGGGAACTCCGTAAGGACCATGGGGAATAGCGGCTCCGCAGGAGACTGGGCACAAAAGTAAAAGCTTTAGGACTACCTGGTGTGCACTGGCTCCTCCCCCTATGACCCTCCTCCAAGCCTCAGTTAGATTTTTGTGCCCGAACGAGAAGGGTGCACACTAGGTGGCTCTCCTGAGCTGCTTAGTGAAAAAGTTTAAGTATAGGTTTTTTATTTTCAGTGAGTCCTGCTGGCAACAGGTTCACTGCACCGAGGGACTAAGGGGAGAAGAAGCGAACTCACCTGCGTGCAGAGTGGATTGGGCTTCTTAGGCTACTGGACATTAGCTCCAGAGGGACGATCACAGGCACAGCCATGGATGGGTCCCAGAGCCGCGCCGCCGGCCCCCTTACAGAGCCAGAAGACAGAAGAGGTCCGGGAAATCGGCGGCAGAAGACGTCCTGTCTTCAATAAGGTAGCGCACAGCACCGCAGCTGTGCGCCATTGCTCTCAGCACACTTCACACTCCGGTCACTGAGGGTGCAGGGCGCTGGGGGGGGGCGCCCTGAGACGCAATAAAAACACCTTAGATGGCGAAAAATACATCACATATAGCTCCTGGGCTATATGGATGCATTTAACCCTGCCAGTTTTCCTTAAAAAAGCGGGAGAAAGGCCGCCGAGAAGGGGGCGGAGCCTATCTCCTCAGCACACAAGCGCCATTTTCCCTCACAGCTCCGCTGGAAGGACGTCTCCCTGACTCTCCCCTGCAGTCCTGCACTACAGAAACAGGGTAAAACAAGAGAGGGGGGGCACTAATTTGGCAGATTAATCAATACAGCAGCTATATAAGGGAAAAACACTTATATAAGGTTATCCCTGTATATATATAGCGCTCTGGTGTGTGCTGGCAAACTCTCCCTCTGTCTCCCCAAAGGGCTAGTGGGGTCCTGTCCTCTATCAGAGCATTCCCTGTGTGTGTGCTGTGTGTCGGTACGTTTGTGTCGACATGTATGAGGAGGAAAATGGTATGGAGGCGGAGCAATTGCCTGTAATAGTGATGTCACCCCCTAGGGAGTCGACACCTGACTGGATGGTCTTATGGAAGGAATTACGTGATAGCGTCAGCACTTTACAAAAGACTGTTGACGACATGAGACAGCCGGCAAATCAGTTAGTACCTGTCCAGGCGTCTCAAACACCGTCAGGGGCTCTAAAGCGCCCGTTACCTCAGATGGTCGACACAGACCCAGACACGGACACTGACTCCAGTGTAGACGGTGAGGAAACAAACGTGATTTCCAGTAGGGCCACACGTTACATGATCACGGCAATGAAGGAGGTTTTGAACATTTCTGATACTACAAGTACCACAAAAAAAGGGTATTATGTGGGGTGTGAAAAAACTACCCGTAGTTTTTCCTGAATCAGATGAATTAAATGAGGTGTGTGATGAAGCGTGGGTTTCCCCCGATAAAAAACTGCTAATTTCTAAAAAATTATTGGCATTATACCCTTTCCCGCCAGAGGTTAGGGCGCGTTGGGAAACACCCCCTAGGGTAGATAAGGCGCTCACACGCTTATCAAAACAAGTGGCGTTACCGTCTCCTGATACGGCCGCCCTCAAGGAGCCAGCTGATAGGAAGCTGGAAAATATCCTAAAAAGTATATACACACATACTGGTGTTATACTGCGACCAGCAATCGCCTCAGCCTGGATGTGCAGTGCTGGGGTGGCTTGGTCGGATTCCCTGACTGAAAATATTGATACCCTGGACAGGGACAGTATATTATTGACTATAGAGCATTTAAAGGATGCATTTCTATATATGCGAGATGCACAGAGGGATATTTGCACTCTGGCATCAAGAGTAAGTGCGATGTCCATTTCTGCCAGAAGAGGGTTATGGACGCGACAGTGGTCAGGTGATGCGGATTCCAAACGGCATATGGAAGTATTGCCGTATAAAGGGGAGGAGTTATTTGGGGTCGGTCTATCGGACCTGGTGGCCACGGCAACGGCTGGGAAATCCACCTTTTTACCCCAGGTCACCTCTCAGCAGAAAAAGACACCGTCTTTTCAGGCTCAGTCCTTTCGTCCCCATAAGGGCAAGCGGGCAAAAGGCCACTCATTTCTGCCCCGGGGCAGAGGAAGGGGAAAAAGACTGCAGCAGGCAGCCTCTTCCCAGGAACAAAAGCCCTCCCCCGCTTCTGCGAAGTCCTCAGCATGACGCTGGGGCCTTACAAGCGGACTCAGGTACGGTGGGGGGTCGTCTCAAGAATTTCAGCGCGCAGTGGGCTCACTCGCAAGTGGACCCCTGGATCCTGCAGGTAATATCTCAGGGGTACAAATTGGAATTCGAGACGTCTCCCCCTCGCCGGTTCCTGAAGTCTGCTTTACCAACGTCTCCCTCCGACAGGGAGGCGGTATTGGAAGCCATTCACAAGCTGTATTCCCAGCAGGTGATAATCAAGGTACCCCTCCTACAACAGGGAAAGGGGTATTATTCCACGCTGTTTGTGGTACCGAAGCCGGACGGCTCGGTGAGACCTATTTTAAATCTGAAATCCTTGAACACTTACATACAAAGGTTCAAATTCAAGATGGAGTCACTCAGAGCAGTGATAGCGAACCTGGAAGAAGGGGACTATATGGTGTCTCTGGACATCAAGGATGCTTACCTCCATGTCCCAATTTGCCCTTCTCACCAAGGGTACCTCAGGTTTGTGGTACAGAACTGTCACTATCAGTTTCAGACGCTGCCGTTTGGATTGTCCACGGCACCCCGGGTCTTTACCAAGGTAATGGCCGAAATGATGATTCTTCTTCGAAGAAAAGGCGTCTTAATTATCCCTTACTTGGACGATCTCCTGATAAGGGCAAGGTCCAGGGAACAGTTAGAGGTCGGAGTAGCACTATCTCAAGTAGTACTACGACAGCACGGGTGGATTCTAAATATTCCAAAATCGCAGCTGATTCCGACGACACGTCTGCTGTTCCTAGGGATGATTCTGGACACAGTCCAGAAAAAGGTGTTTCTCCCGGAGGAGAAAGCCAGGGAGTTATCTGAGCTAGTCAGGAACCTCCTAAAACCAGGCCAAGTGTCAGTGTATCAATGCACAAGGGTCCTGGGAAAAATGGTGGCTTCTTACGAAGCGATTCCATTCGGCAGATTCCACGCAAGAACTTTTCAGTGGGATCTGCTGGACAAATGGTCCGGATCACATCTTCAGATGCATCAGCGGATAACCCTGTCTCCAAGGACAAGGGTGTCTCTCCTGTGGTGGTTGCAGAGTGCTCATCTTCTAGAGGGCCGCAGATTCGGCATTCAGGACTGGGTCCTGGTGACCACGGATGCCAGCCTGAGAGGCTGGGGAGCAGTCACACAGGGAAGAAATTTCCAGGGCTTGTGGTCAAGCATGGAAACGTAATTTCACATAAATATCCTGGAACTAAGGGCCATTTACAATGCCCTAAGTCAAGCAAGGCCTCTGCTTCAGGGTCAGCCGGTGTTGATCCAGTCGGACAACATCACGGCAGTCGCCCACGTAAACAGACAGGGCGGCACAAGAAGCAGGAGGGCAATGGCAGAAGTTGCAAGGATTCTTCGCTGGGCGGAAAATCATGTGATAGCACTGTCAGCAGTGTTCATTCCGGGAGTGGACAACTGGGAAGCAGACTTCCTCAGCAGACACGACCTCCACCCGGGGGAGTGGGGACTTCACCCAGAAGTCTTCCACATGATTGTGAACCGTTGGGAAAAACCAAAGGTGGACATGATGGCGTCCCGCCTCAACAAAAAACTAGACAGATATTGCGCCAGGTCAAGGGACCCTCAGGCAATAGCTGTGGACGCTCTGGTAACACCGTGGGTGTACCAGTCAGTGTATGTGTTCCCTCCTCTGCCTCTCATACCCAAGGTACTGAGAATCATAAGAAGGAGAGGAGTAAGGACTATACTCGTGGCTCCGGATTGGCCAAGAAGGACTTGGTACCCGGAACTTCAAGAGATGCTCACGGAGGACCCGTGGCCTCTACCTCTAAGAAAGGACCTGCTCCAGCAGGGACCCTGTCTGTTCCAAGACTTACCGCGGCTGCGTTTGACGGCATGGCGGTTGAACGCCGGATCCTGAAGGAAAAAGGCATTCCGGATGAAGTCATCCCTACCCTGATCAAAGCCAGGAAGGATGTAACCGTGCAACATTATCACCGTATTTGGCGTAAATATGTTGCGTGGTGTGAGGCCAGGAAGGCCCCTACAGAGGAATTTCAACTGGGTCGTTTCCTGCATTTCCTGCAAACAGGACTGTCTATGGGCCTAAAATTAGGGTCCATTAAGGTTCAAATTTCGGCCCTGTCGATTTTCTTCCAGAAAGAACTGGCTTCAGTTCCTGAAGTTCAGACGTTTGTCAAGGGGGTACTGCATATACAGCCTCCTTTTGTGCCTCCAGTGGCACCTTGGGATCTCAATGTAGTTTTGGGGTTCCTAAAATCACATTGGTTTGAACCACTCACCACTGTGGACTTAAAATATCTCACATGGAAAGTGGTAATGCTGTTAGCCCTGGCTTCAGCCAGGCGTGTCTCAGAATTGGCGGCTTTATCCTATAAAAGCCCTTACCTAATTTTTCATACGGACAGGGCAGAATTGAGGACTCGTCCTCAATTTCTCCCTAAGGTGGTTTCAGCGTTTCACTTGAACCAGCCTATTGTGGTACCTGCGGCTACTAGGGACTTGGAGGACTCCAAGTTGCTGGACGTAGTCAGGGCCCTGAAAATATGTTTCCAGGACGGCTGGAGTCAGAAAATCTGACTCGCTGTTTATCCTGTATGCACCCAACAAGCTGGGTGCTCCTGCTTCTAAGCAGACTATTGCTCGTTGGATTTGTAGTACAATTCAGCTTGCACATTCTGTGGCAGGCCTGCCACAGCCAAAATCTGTAAAAGCCCATTCCACAAGGAAGGTGGGCTCATCTTGGGCGGCTGCCCGAGGGGTCTCGGCTTTACAACTTTGCCGAGCAGCTACTTGGTCAGGGGCAAACACGTTTGCTAAATTCTACAAATTTGATACCCTGGCTGAGGAGGACCTGGAGTTCTCTCATTCGGTGCTGCAGAGTCATCCGCACTCTCCCGCCCGTTTGGGAGCTTTGGTATAATCCCCATGGTCCTTACGGAGTTCCCAGCATCCACTAGGACGTCAGAGAAAATAAGAATTTACTTACCGATAATTCTATTTCTCATAGTCCGTAGTGGATGCTGGGCGCCCATCCCGAGTGTGGATTGTCTGCAATACTTGTACATAGTTATTGTTACAAAAATCGGGTTTTTGTTGTTGTGAGCCATCTTTTCAGAGGCTCCGCTGTTATCATGCTGTTAACTGGGTTCAGATCACAGGTTGTACGGTGTGATTGGTGTGGCTGGTATGAGTCTTACCCGGGATTCAAAATCCTTCCTTATTGTGTACGCTCGTCCGGGCACAGTATCCTAGCTGAGGCTTGGAGGAGGGTCATAGGGGGAGGAGCCAGTGCACACCAGGTAGTCCTAAAGCTTTTACTTTTGTGCCCAGTCTCCTGCGGAGCCGCTATTCCCCATGGTCCTTACGGAGTTCCCAGCATCCACTACGGACTATGAGAAATAGAATTATCGGTAAGTAAATTCTTATTTTTAAGCCTTACTATTAAATGTATTTCTCATACGTACTTGAGGATGCTGGGGTCCACTTCATGACCATGGGGTATAGTTGGTTCTGCAGGAGCCATGGACACTCTTAAGACTTTTCAATGGTTGTGAACTGGCTCCTCCTTCTATGCCCCTCCTCCAGACCTCAGTTTTAGAAATGTGCCCAGGCAGACTGGATGCACTCTAGGGGAGCTCTACTGAGCTTCTCTGAAAAGACTGATTTTAGTTTTTTTATTTTCAGGGAGAACTGCTGGCAACAGTCTCCCTGCTTCGTGGGACTGAGGGGGCAGAAGTAGGAACCAACTTCCTGAAGAGTTTCATGGCTCTGCTTCTGGCTGACAGGACACCATTAGCTCCTGAAGGGAACTGAACGCTAGCCGTGTCTAGATGCTCACTCCCACAGCACGCCAGGGACGTGCAGTCAGGGGAGGCAGTGCCTCCCCTGTGATTAATTATTACAATCATACAAAGAAGATACTTATGACACACTGGGGTATATTTACTAACATTCGTAATTTTCGGAAAAAGGTCAAAGTTCAATTACGAATGACATCGAAAGTGTAAAACTGCAACTTTTTGAATTTATTACGCCTAATTTACTAAGCTGCCGTATTCGGATTTTTCATTTGTTCCGATGTCGATGTCATTCGTGTTTTTTTCCCGTTTTTTACGGCAGTGATTAGCAAAACACTGCCGACTTTATCACAATGAATCTCGGCCGGATCTGTGTGATCCGTGCTGGGGTTCATTTTTTTTTATTTTTAAAATAAACACTGTAAAACGGAGAAAAAAAATGCGTGGGGTTCCCCCTCCTAAGCATAACCAGCCTCGGGCTCTTTGAGCTGACCCTGGTTGCAGAAATATGGGGAAAAAAATGACAGGGGTTCCCCCATATTTAAGCAACCAGCATCGGGCTCTGCGCCTGGTCCTGGTTCCAAAAATACGGGGGACAAAAAGAGTAGGGGTCTCCCGTATTTCTAAAACCAGCACCGGGCTCCACTAGCTGGACAGATAATGCCACAGCCGGGGGTCACTTTTATATAGTGCCCTGCGGCCGTGGCATCAAAAATCCAACTAGTCACCCCTGGCCGGGGTACCCTGGGGGAGTGGGGACCCCTTCAATCAAGGGGTCCCCCCCCCCCAGCCACCCAAGGGCCAGGGGTGAAGCCCGAGGCTGTCCCCCCCCCATCCAATTGGCTGCGGATGGGGGGCTGATAGCCTTTTGTGAAAATGAAAAGATATTGTTTTTAGTAGCAGTACTACAAGGCCCAGCAAGCCTCCCCCGCATGCTGGTACTTGGAGAACCACAAGTACCAGCATGCGGCGGAAAAACGGGCCCGCTGGTACCTGTAGTACTACTACTAAAAAAATACCCAAAAAAAGACAAGACACACACACCTTGAAAGTAAAAATTTATTACATACATCCACACAAACATACATACATACTTACCTTATGTTCACACGAGGGTCGGTCCTCTTCTCCAGTAGAATCCATGGGGTACCTGTTGAATAAATTCTACTCACCAGATCCAGGGTCCCAGGCTCCTCGTAGCATCCATTTGTAATCCACGTACTTGAATAAAATAAAAAAACGGAAAGCCGAGCCACGCACTGAAAGGGGACCCATGTTTGCACATGGGCCCCCTTTCCCCGAATGCCAGAAACCCACTCTGACTGATGTCTAAGTGGGTTTCTTCAGCCAATCAGGGAGCGCCACGTTGTAGCACCCTCCTGATCGGCTGTGTGCTCCTGTACTGTCTGACAGGCGGCACACGGCAGTGTTACAATGTAGCGCCTATGCGCTCCATTGTAACCAATGGTGGGAACTTTCTGCTCAGCGGTGAGGTCACTTTCGGTCAACCGCAGGGCAGAAAGTTCCCACCATTGGTTACAATGGAGCGCATAGGCGCTACATTGTAACACTGCCGTGTGCCGCCTGTCAGACAGTACAGGAGCACACAGCCGATCAGGAGGGTG
Organism: Pseudophryne corroboree; assembly: GCF_028390025.1. Classification (NCBI taxonomy): domain Eukaryota; kingdom Metazoa; phylum Chordata; class Amphibia; order Anura; family Myobatrachidae; genus Pseudophryne; species Pseudophryne corroboree. The sequence continues at coordinate 297,949,208 of NC_086452.1, forward strand.
CTACAACGTGGCGCTCCCTGATTGGCTGAAGAAACCCACTTAGACATCAGTCAGAGTGGGTTTCTGGCATTCGGGGAAAGGGGGCCCATGTGCAAACATGGGTCCCCTTTCAGTGCGTGGCTCGGCTTTCCGTTTTTTTATTTTATTCAAGTACGTGGATTACAAATGGATGCTACGATGAGCCTGGGACCCTGGATCTGGTGAGTAGAATTTATTCAACAGGTACCCCATGGATTCTACTGGAGAAGAGGACCGACCCTCGTGTGAACATAAGGTAAGTATGTATGTATGTTTGTGTGGATGTATGTAATAAATCTTTACTTTCAAGGTGTGTGTGTCTTGTCTTTTTTTGGGTATTTTTTTAGTAGTAGTACTACAGGTACCAGCGGGCCCGTTTTTCCGCCGCATGCTGGTACTTGTGGTTCTCCAAGTACCAGCATGCGGGGGAGGCTTGCTGGGCCTTGTAGTACTGCTACTAAAAACAATATCTTTTCATTTTCACAAAAGGCTATCAGCCCCCCATCCGCAGCCAATTGGATGGGGGGGACAGCCTCGGGCTTCATCCCTGGCCCTTGGGTGGCTGGGGGGGGGGGGGGCCCTTGATTGAAGGGGTCCCCACTCCCCCAGGGTACCCTGGCCAGGGGTGACTAGTTGGATTTTTGATGCCACGGCCGCAGGGCACTATATAAAAGTGACCCCCGGCTGTGGCATTATCTGTCCAGCTAGTGGAGCCCGGTGCTGGTTTTAGAAATACGGGGGACCCCTACTCTTTTTGTCCCCCGTATTTTTGGAACCAGGACCAGGCGCAGAGCCCGATGCTGGTTGCTTAAATATGGGGGAACCCCTGTCAATTTTTTCCCCATATTTCTGCAACCAGGATCGGCTCAAAGAGCCCGAGGCTGGTTATGCTTAGGAGGGGGGACCCCACGCAATTTTTTTTAAGAAAATAACCACTTTCCCACCCCTTCCCACTGATATACATGCACGGATCTCATGGATCCCTGCATGCCTATACAATCACGGATTAAAAAAGCAGGTCTGTTTTTTTTTAGCACTTTTTTACGAGTTGTAATTTTTCACGGCAGTGTTTGTTTTTTTTTTGCTTTGCACTTCTTAGTAAATTACCGAGATTCATACTTAAACAGCCGCGTTTTGACCGATGGTGTATTCATTCGTATTTTTTTTGTTGGACTTCCAAAAAATTACGAATGCCCTCATCACTGCCGTGATTATTGCTTAGTAAATTACCGAGATGACACTTTGATGAAAAAACGGCATCTCGGTCAAAATCGGGACCTTAGTAAATATACCCCATAGTCTGTGTCATAAGTATCTTCTTTATTTAATTGTAATAATTTGATGCATTTAAATGCATTTGGGAGGCACTGATAGCGGTGCCTCCCATAGATAATGGGAACGGGGGCAGAGCTAGGGGCGGGGCCAAGCACTGGGCTGTATAAGCCCATTCAAATAGATAGGGAAAGCGGCACTGAAAGAAGTGCCTCGCTGACAGGGACACCACCCCCATGTAGCGAGGCACCTGTGATTGGGCAGCAGATCCAGTGCTGGATCCGCTGTCCAATCACCCACGCGACGCTGGAGGCGGAAGAGGAGGCGGGACATGGCGGCTGTGACCGGCGTTGGAGTGTCGGGGCTGAAGCAGGAGTGAGGGTTGAGTTAGTTTTCTATTTGTTTTGTCTAAAATGTCCCCGCAGTGCTCACCTCTCCACTGGGCCGCCCGCCTCCAGATCCCGTCTCTACAGCCTCCGCTCAGACTGCTGGTTGTTGCCAGGCGTCCCGTTACTAAGCAACGGGCCAGAGCGACAAGTGAGCGTCTCTCTCCCCCCCCCCCCCCCCCCCTCTGTAACTGCTTATTTTCATTCACTTTTACAGGTGCCCCTATTGGATTCTAGTGGACGTGACCGGCTTGGGATGTAGGTAAGTTTTCTGTCTCTCATTTTTACAGGTACCCCTATTGGATTCTACTGAACAAGTGGACGTGATTCTCGGCGTAGGATGTAGGTAAGTATGTGTGAGTGTGTAAGTGTGTTATAATAAAATTTTACTTTCACGGTGTGTGTGTTGTGTTTTTATTTGGGTATTTTTTGTTGTTGTAGAACTACAAGTACCAGCGAGCCCGTTCTTTCCCCGCATGCTGGTACTTGAGGTTCTCCAAGTACCAGCAAGCGGGGGAGGCTTTCTGGGCCTTGTAGTTCCACAACAAAAAACTATTCTTTTTTTAACACTCATGACTAATAGCCTGGCACCCACCGCCCAGGGGTGCTGGGGACAGCCTCGGCTTCACCCCTGGCCCTTGGGTGCCTGGAGGGGGGGGACCCTTGATTTAAGGGGTCCCCACTCCTCCAGGGAACCCCGGCCAGGGGTGACTAGTTGGGGGGTAATGCCACGGCCACAGGGACCTACGTAAATGTGTCCCCCGGCTGTGGCATTATGTCCTTGGCTAGTGGAGCCCGGTGCTGGTTTTAAAAATACAGGGGACCCCTACATCTTTTGTCCCCCGTATTTTTGGATCCAGGACTGGACTAAGAGCCCGGTGCTGGTTGTCTAAATACGGGGAACCCCTGTCCAATTTTTCCCCAGTATTTAAACAACCAGGACCGGCTCAAAGAGCCCGAGGCTGGTTATACTAAGGAGGGGGGACCTCACGCATTTTTTTTTTATTTTTTAACCCATTCAAACCCTTCTCCATTAAGTTAATGGAAGCCCTGGACAACAGAATTGCATTCATGTCCTCCTCCCACTCCCTTCCCAGTCCCAAACACTCATTTTTTTTTCTATAAAAATGTACAATATATAACAAGTATGATGAGCAGGCAGGCAGCGGGCATTGGTGGCATCTGAGTGAGATGCAAATTAGTGGCGGAGGGCTGGGTCAGTTTATGGTGGGCGAGTTTGTAAGCCGGTGGCGGTGGCAGCGGGCATCGACTCAGGGGCAGTAGCGGGCATTGGCTCGGCGGCGGTAGGGGTCATCGGCAGATTCGGCGGACATTATGGCTGTAGTGCCTCACCAGCCACTGACCTCACCGCACGCCACTGCAGCACGCCGTCACCCCCCTCACAGAGCCAGAAGTCAGAAGACAGGTGAGTAGAAGAAGACATATCTTCTATCAAGAAAAGTGACAGCTGAGGTACAGCATGGCGGGCGGGAGCGCAGCGTACCATTGCTGCCCACACACACAGGCACTGCAGGGTGCAGGGCGCGGGGGGGGGCACCCTGGGCAGCAAAAACACCTCTATAAACTGGCAAAAAGGGGGCATAAGATGCCCAGGCACAGCCCTACCCCCACCAGTATAAATATTATGAAAAGTTTGAGGTAAAAATGCGCCATTGTGGGGGCGGAGCTTCTTCCTCAGGCAGCCAGCACACTGCTCAGCGCCATTTTCTCTCTCCTCAGTTTGCAGAGGCATCGCTGGTCCTCCTTCACTTCTGACTACAAGTATCAGGGTGCAAAACGGGGGGGCACAAGCGAATTTGGTGCTTTACAAGTGTGTTTTACTGTGTAAAAAGTGCTGCATGTCAGTGGGCATTTTGTGTTCACAGGCATTATATACTGGCGCTGGAGTTGTGAACTGGCTGCTCCTAAACTGTGTCCCTCTGACAGATTTTACTGTGGGTCTGTCCCCTATAAGTCCCAGTGTGTCTGTGTGTGTGTTGTACACGTGTGTAAGACATGCCAGAGGCAGGGAGTCCCTCCCCGGAGGAAACCATTTTAGGAACACAGAGGTGTAATGTGGTGGCGCTGCCGGCACACCAAGAGCCTGCATGGGTGAAAGAAATACGTGATAGTATCCATCATATCAATAGGAGATTAGATAAGTCTGAATCTCATGCTGAGTGCTGGAGAAAATCTGTGGAGGATGTGATTTTTCAGGGCTCTGTTCTTCCATCCGCAGGCGACTCCTCTGGGTCACATAAGAGACCATTTGTGAATATTATGAATACTGATACCGACATCGACACTGATTCTTGTGTTGACGATAGTGACTCCAGAGAAATAGATCATAAATTGGCAAAAAATATACAATATATGATTGTGGCTATAAGGGAAGTTCTGGAAGTCATGGAAGCCACTCCTGTACCTCAGGAAAAGGCTTATTTCTATAAAGAAAAGAAATCTAAGGTCACTTTCCCTCCTTCCCACAAGCTTAATACACTCTTTGAAGGGATGTGGGTGAATCCCGAAAATAAATTCCGTATTCCCAAGAGAATTCAGATAGCTTATCCTTTCCCGGTGGAGGACAGGTGTTAGATAGTGCACTGTCCAGGTTGACAAAGAAGGTAATTCTCCCTGCACCTGGCACGGCTTCACTAAAAGAGCCGGCAGACCGAAAGATGGAAACTACATTTCTCTGACGTCCTAAGTGGATGCTGGGGACTCCGTCAGGACCATGGGGAATAGCGGCTCCGCAGGAGACAGGGCACAAAAGTAAAAGCTTTAGGATCAGGTGGTGTGCACTGGCTCCTCCCCCTATGACCCTCCTCCAAGCCTCAGTTAGGTTTTTGTGCCCGGCCGAGAAGGGTGCAATCTAGGTGGCTCTCCTAAAGAGCTGCTTAGAGTAAAAGTTTTGTTAGGTTTTTTATTTTCAGTGAGTCCTGCTGGCAACAGGCTCACTGCAACGAGGGACTTAGGGGAGAAGAAGTGAACTCACCTGCGTGCAGGATGGATTGGCTTCTTAGGCTACTGGACACTAGCTCCAGAGGGACGATCACAGGTACAGCCTGGATGGGTCACCGGAGCCGCGCCGCCGACCCCCTTGCAGATGCTGAAGAGAGAAGAGGTCCAGAAATCGGCCGCTGAAGACTTCTCAGTCTTCATGAGGTAGCGCACAGCACTGCAGCTGTGCGCCATTGCTCTCAGCACACTTCACACCAACGGTCACTGAGGGTGCAGGGCGCTGGGGGGGGCGCCCTGGGCAGCAATGAAAGTACCTATGCTGGCTAAAAATACATCACATATAGCCTCTGGGGCTATATGGATGTATTTAACCCCTGCCAGGTTGTCAGAAAAACGGGAGAAGAAGCCCGCCGAAAAGGGGGCGGGGCCTATTCTCCTCAGCACACAGCGCCATTTTCCTACACAGCTCCGCTGCTAGGAAGGCTCCCAGGCTCTCCCCTGCACTGCACTACAGAAACAGGGTTAAAACAGAGAGGGGGGGGCACTTATTTGGCGATATTATTATATATTAAGATGCTATAAGGGAAAACACTTATATAAGGTTGTCTCTGTATAATTATAGCGTTTTGGTGTGTGCTGGCAAACTCTCCCTCTGTCTCCCCAAAGGGCTAGTGGGGTCCTGTCCTCTATCAGAGCATTCCCTGTGTGTGTGCTGTGTGTCGGTACATGTGTGTCGACATGTATGAGGACGATGTTGGTGAGGAGGCGGAGCAATTGCCTGTAATGGTGATGTCACTCTCTAGGGAGTCGACACCGGAATGGATGGCTTATTTAGGGAATTACGTGATAATGTCAACACGCTGCAAGGTCGGTTGACGACATGAGACGGCCGGCAAACCAATTAGTACCTGTCCAGGCGTCTCAAACACCGTCAGGGGCTTTAAAACGCCCATTTACCTCAGTCGGTCGACACAGACACAGACACGGACACTGACACTGACTCCAGTGTCGACGGTGAAGAAACAAACGTATTTTCCATTAGGGCCACACGTTACATGTTAAGGGCAATGAAGGAGGTGTTACATATTTCTGATACTACAAGTACCACAAAAAAGGGTATTATGTGGGGTGTGAAAAAACTACCTGTAGTTTTTCCTGAATCAGATAAATTAAATGAAGTGTGTGATGATGCGTGGGTTTCCCCCGATAGAAAATTATTGGCGTTATACCCTTTCCCGCCAGAAGTTAGGGCGCGTTGGGAAACACCCCTTAGGGTGGATAAGGCGCTCACACGCTTATCAAAACAAGTGGCGTTACCGTCTCCAGATACGGCCGCCCTCAAGGAGCCAGCTGATAGGAGGCTGGAAAATATCCTAAAAAGTATATACACACATACTGGTGTTATACTGCGACCAGCGATCGCCTCAGCCTGGATGTGCAGCGCTGGGGTGGCTTGGTCGGATTCCCTGACTGAAAATATTGATACCCTTGACAGGGACAGTATTTTATTGACTATAGAGCATTTAAAGGATGCATTTCTATATATGCGAGATGCACAGAGGGATATTTGCACTCTGGCATCAAGAGTAAGTGCGATGTCCATATCTGCCAGAAGATGTTTATGGACACGACAGTGGTCAGGTGATGCAGATTCCAAACGGCACATGGAAGTATTGCCGTATAAAGGGGAGGAGTTATTTGGGGTCGGTCCATCGGATCTGGTGGCCACGGCAACAGCTGGAAAATCCACCTTTTTTACCCCAAGTCACATCTCAGCAGAAAAAGACACCGTCTTTTCAGCCTCAGTCCTTTCGTCCCCATAAGGGCAAGCGGGCAAAAGGCCAGTCATATCTGCCCAGGGATAGAGGAAAGGGAAGAAGACTGCAGCAGGCAGCCCCTTCCCAGGAACAGAAGCCCTCCACCGCTTCTGCCAAGTCCTCAGCATGACTGGGGCCGTACAAGCGGACTCAGGTGTGGGGGGTCGTCTCAAGAGTTTCAGCGCGCAGTGGGCTCACTCGCAAGTGGACCCCTGGATCCTACAAGTAGTATCCCAGGGGTACAGATTGGAAATTCGAGACGTCTCCCCCTCGCAGGTTCCTTAAGTCTGCTTTACCAACGTCTCCCTCCGACAGGGAGGCAGTATTGGAAACAATTCACAAGCTGTATTCCCAGCAGGTGATAATCAAAGTACCCCTCCTACAACAAGGAAAGGGGTATTATTCCACACTATATTGTGGTACTGAAGCCAGACGGCTCGGTGAGACCTATTCTAAATCTGAAATCTTTGAACACTTACATACAAAGGTTCAAATCAAGATGGAGTCACTCAGAGCAGTGATAGCGAACCAGGAAGAAGGGGACTATATGGTGTCCCTGGACATCAAGGATGCTTACCTCCATGTCCCAATTTGCCCTTCTCACCAAGGGTACCTCAGGTTCGTGGTACAGAACTGTCACTATCAGTTTCAGACGCTGCCGTTTGGATTGTCCACGGCACCCCGGGTCTTTACCAAGGTAATGGCCGAAATGATGATCCTTCTTCAAAGAAAAGGCGTCTTAATTATCCCTTACTTGGACGATCTCCTGATAAGGGCAAGGTCCAGAGAACAGTTGGAGGTCGGAGTAGCACTATCTCAAGTAGTTCTAACGACAGCACGGGTGGATTCTAAATATTCCAAAATCGCAGCTGTTTCCGACGACACGTCTGCTGTTCCTAGGGATGATTCTGGACACAGTCCAGAAAAAGGTGTTTCTCCCGGAGGAGAAAGCCAGGGAGTTATCCGAGCTAGTCAGAAACCTCCTAAAACCAGGCCAAGTGTCAGTGCATCAATGCACAAGAGTCCTGGGAAAAATGGTATCTTCTTACGAAGCGATTCCATTCGGCAGATTTCACGCAAGAATTTTTCAGTGGGATCTGCTGGACGAATGGTCCGGATCGCATCTTCAGATGCATCAGCGGATAATCCTGTCTCCAAGGACAAGGGTGTCTCTTCTGTGGTGGCTGCAGAGTGCTCATCTACTAGAGGGCAGCACATTCGGCATTCAGGACTGGGTTCTGGTGACCACGGATGCCAGCCTGAGAGGCTGGGGAGCAGTCACACAGGGAAGAAATTTCCAAGGAGTGTGGTCAAGTCTGGAGACTTCTCTCCACATAAATATACTGGAGCTAAGGGCAATTTACAATGCTCTGAGTCTAGGAAGACCTCTGCTTCAAAGTCAACCGGTGCTGATCCAGTCGGACAACATCACGGCAGTCGCCCACGTAAACAGACAGGGCGGCACAAGAAGCAGGAGGGCAATGGCAGCAAGGATTCTTCGCTGGGCGAAGAATAATGTGATAACACTGTCAGCGGTGTTCATTCCGGGAGTGGACAACTGGGAAGCAGACTTCCTCAGCAGGAACGACCTCCACCCGGGAGAGTGGGGACTTCATCTGGAAGTCTTCCACATGATTGTGAACCGTTGGGAAAGACCAAAGGTGGACATGATGGCGTCCCGTCTGAACAAAAAACTGGACAGGTATTGCGCCAGGTCAAGAGACCCTCAGGCAATAGCTGGGACGCTCTGGTAACACCGTGGGTGTACCAGTCGGTGTATGTGTTCCCTCCTCTGCCTCTCATACCCAAGGTACTGAGAATTATAAGACGGAGAGGAGTAAGAACTATACTCGTGGCTCCGGATTGGCCAAGAAGGACTTGGTACCCGGAACTTCAAGAGATACTAAGAAGGGACTTGCTTCAGCAAGGATCATGTCTGTTCCAAGACTTACCGCGGCTGCGTTTGACGGCATGGCGGTTGAACGCCGGATCCTAAGGGAAAAAGGCATTCCGGAAGAGGTCATCCCTACCCTGGTCAGAGCCAGGAAGGAGGTGACCGCACAACATTATCACCGCATTTGGCGAAAATATGTTGCATGGTGTGAGGCCAGGAAGGCCCCCACGGAGGAATTTCAACTCTGTTGATTCCTGCATTTCCTACAAACAGGAGTGTCTATGGGCCTCAAATTGCGGTCCATTAAGGTTCAAATTTCGGCCCTGTCGATTTTCTTCCAGAAAGAATTGGCTTCACTTCCTGAAGTCCAGAAGTTTGTCAAGGGAGTACTGCATATACAACCCCCTTTTGTGCCTCCAGTGGCACTGTGGGATCTCAACGTAGTTCTGGGATTCCTCAAATCACATTGGTTTAAACCGCTCAAATCTGTGGATTTGAAATATCTCACATGGAAAGTGACCATGCTGTTGGCCCTGGCCTCGGCCAGGCGAGTGTCTGAATTGGCGGCTTTGTCTCACAAAAGCCCATATCTGATTGTCCATTCGGACAGGGCAGAGCTGCGGACTCGTCCCCAGTTTCTCCCTAAGGTGGTGTCAGCGTTTCACCTGAACCAGCTTATTGTGGTACCTGCGGCTACTAGGGACTTGGAGGACTCCAAGTTGCTAGATGTTGTCAGGGCCCTGAAAATATAGGTTTCCAGGACGGCTGGAGTCAGGAAAACTGACTTGCTGTTATCCTGTATGCACCCAACAAACTGGGTGCTCTTACTTCTAAGCAGACGATTGCTAGTTGGATGTGTAGTACAATTCAGCTTGCACATTCTGTGGCAGGCCTGCCACAGCCAAAATATGTAAATGCCCATTCCACAAGGAAGGTGGGCTCATCTTGGGCGGCTGCCCGAGGGGTCTCGGCTTTACAACTTTGCCGAGCTGCTACTTGGTCAGGGGCAAACACGTTTGAAAAATTCTACAAATTTGATACCCTGGCTGAGGAGGACCTGGAGTTCTCTCATTCGGTGCTGCAGAGTCATCCGCACTCTCCCGCCCGTTTGGGAGCTTTGGTATAATCCCCATGGTCCTGACGGAGTCCCCAGCATCCACTTAGGACGTCAGAGAAAATAAGAATTTACTTACCGATAATTCTATTTCTCGTAGTCCGTAGTGGATGCTGGGCGCCCATCCCAAGTGCGGATTGTCTGCAATACTTGTACATAGTTATTGTTACAAAAATCGGGTTATTATTGTTGTGAGCCATCTTTTCAGAGGCTCCGCTGTTATCATGCTGTTAACTGGGTTCAGATCACAGGTTGTACAGTGTGATTGGTGTGGCTGGTATGAGTCTTACCCGGGATTAAAAATCCTTCCTTATTGTGTACGCTCGTCCGGGCACAGTATCCTAACTGAGGCTTGGAGGAGGGTCATAGGGGGAGGAGCCAGTGCACACCACCTGATCCTAAAGCTTTTACTTTTGTGCCCTGTCTCCTGCGGAGCCGCTATTCCCCATGGTCCTGACGGAGTCCCCAGCATCCACTACGGACTACGAGAAATAGAATTATCGGTAAGTAAATTCTTATTTAAAATCCATTTATGTTGCCAATGGTACGCTGCTCAGGCCCACAATTGCTTGCGTGTGGGTGAGTCGCGCTATTGAAAAACGGTCAGAAAGCGTGTCATCAGATATTGACACGATTGATAAAGATGAGATACTCCTTAAGTTAGGGAATATCAAAGACGCTGCCGCATACATGCTAGAAGCGATGAAAGATATTGGACTCTTGAGTTCACAAGCCGCTACCATGGCAGTATCAGCACGGCGGGCGTTGTGGATTCGCCAGCGGATGCAGATTCCAAAAGAAATATGGAGGCTCTCCCATATAAAGGTGAGGCCTTATTTGGCGATGGACTGGATGCGTTAGTCTCGGCGGCTACCGCAGGTAAGTCAAACATTTTTGCCCCCTGCACCGGCAAAAAAGACATATCACCCACACATGCAGTCCTTTCGGCCCAATAAATACAAAAAAGCAAGAGGTTCCCCCTTCTTTGCAGGTAGGGGAAGGGGAAAGGGAAAGAAGTCCACAGCAGATTCAGGTTCCTAGGAACAGAAGTCTACCCCTACTTCTGCCAAATCTTCAGCATGACGCTGGGGCTCCTTTGCGGGAGGCCGCTCGGGTGGGGGCACGTCTCAAACTGTTCAGCCAAGGTTGGATTCTGTCTGGCCTGGATCCCTGGTTGTTGCAAATAGTGTCCCAGGGATACAGGCTGGAGTTTCAAGACATTCCCCCATGCCGATTTTTCAAATCGACCTTGCCAACTTCTCTTCCAGAAAGGGAAGCAGTAACAGCGGCAATCCAAAAATGATGTCAGGATCAGGTCATAGTCCTGGTTTTATTCAAGCCTTTTTGTAGTTCCGAAGCCGGACGGCTCGGTCAGACCGATCCTAAACCTGAAAAATCTGAATCTTTACTTGAAATGATTCAAGTTCAAAATGGAATCACTGAGGGCAGTGATTTCCAGTCTGGAGGAGGGGGGACTACATGGTGTCTGTAGACATAAAAGATGCTTACCTGCATGTTCCCATTTATCCTCCTCACCAGGCTTATCTGAGATTCGCGGTTTAGGATTGCCATTACCAATTCCAGACGTTGCCTTTCCGTCTCTCTACGGCGCCTAGGGTATTCACCAAGGTGATGGCGGAGATGATGTTTCTCCTGCGTCAAAAAGGAGTCAATATAATTCCTTATCTAGATGATCTCCTGAGGCGAGATCCAGGGAGCAGTTGTTACAAAACATCACACTCTCCCTGTCAATACTCCAACAACACGGTTGGATCATAAATTATCCAAAGTCACAGTTGGAACCCACGACAAGATTGTATTTTCTCGGGATGATTCTGGACACAGAAGTTCAGAGAGTATTTCTTCCAGTGGAAAAGGCTCTGGAAATCCAGAAAATGGTAAAACAGATATTGAAATCATCAAGTGTGTCGATCCATCAGTGCATTCGGTTGTTGGGGAAGATGGTGGCGGCCTACGAGGCCATAAAGTTTGGGTATTCCAGTGGGACCTGTTGGACAAGTGGTCGGGATCCCACCTACACATGCACCGGAAGATAATCCTGTCGTCAAAAGCAAGGATTTCGCTCCAGTGGTGGCTACACAGTTCTCGCCTACTAGAGGGACGCAGGTTCGGGATTCAGGACTGGGTCCTGGTAACCACGGATGCAAGTCTCCGAGGCTGGGGAGCTGTCACTCAGGGGGAAAGCTTCCAAGGAAAATGGTCAAGTAAGGAAACCTGCCTTCACATAAACGTGCTGGTATTAAGAGCCATTTACAACTGCCTTCAACAAGCGGTACATCTTCTTCAACATCATTCCGTGCAGATCCAGTCGGACAATGTAACCGCAGTCACGTACATAAACAGGCAGGGCGGAACGAAAAGCAGAGCGGCAATGACAGAGGTGACGAAGATCCTCCTCTGGGCAGAAAGACATGTAAAGGCTCTGTCGGCAATTTTCATTCCGGGAGTAGACAACTGGGAAGCAGACTTCCTCAGCAGACACGATCTCCATCCAGGAGAGTGGGGCCTCCACCAAGAAGTCTTCGCACAGGTGACAAGTCTTTGGGGAGTTCCTCAAGTAGACATGATGGCATCTCGTCTCAACAAGAAGCTTCAGAAATATTGTTCCAGGTCGAGAGACCCTCAAGCAATAGCAGTAGATGCACTGGTGGCCTAGTGGGTGTTTCGGTCGGTGTATGTCTTCCCTCCACTTCCACTAATTCCAAAAGTTCTCAGGATCATAAGGAGAACAAGAGTTCGAGCAATCTTCATTGCCCCAGACTGGCCAAGGAGGGCTTGGTACCCAGATCTTCAGGAGTTGCTCATAGAAGATCCTCTGCCTCTTCGTCTTCGCGAGGACCTGCTGCAGCAGGGGCCATGCGTGTATCAAGACTTACCGCTGCTACGTTTGACGGCATGGCTGTTGAGCGCCGGATCCTAGCCCGTAAGGGTATTCCCAAGGAAGTCATCCCCACCCTTATTCAGGCCAGGAAAGGAGTAACGTCGAAACATTACCACCGTATTTGGAGAAAATAAGTGTCTTGGTGTGAATCCAAGAAGGCTCCTACGGAAGAGTTTCAGTTGGGACGTTTTCTCCATTTTCTGCAGGCTGGTGTGGAGGCGGGCCTCCGATTGGGGTCAATCAAGGTTCAGATTTCGGCCTTGTCAGTGTTCTTCCAAAAACAATTGGCCTCTCTTCCAGAGGTTCAGACCTTCGTGAAAGGTGTTCTGCACATCCAGCCTCCATTTGTGCCTCCAGCGGCACCATGGGACCTTAATGTGGTGTTGCAGTTCCTTCAATCGGATTGGTTTGAGCCTCTACAAGAGATAGAGTTGACGTTTCTCACTTGGAAAGTAGTGATGCTTTTGGCATTGGCATCCGCACGGCAGGTGTCTGAGTTGGGGGCCTTGTCTCACAAGAGCCCTTACCTGATCTTCCATGAAGATAGGGCTGAGTTGAGAACTCGTCAACATTTTCTTCCAAAGGTGGTTTCATCTTTCCACATAAACCAACCTATTGTGGTGCCAGTAGTTACTGACATGTTCACGGAGTCAAAGTCTCTAGATGTGGTTAGGGCTTTGAAGATTTATGTCGCTAGAACAGCTCGAATACGGAAAACAGAGTCTTTGTCCTGTATGCACCGAACAAGATTGGGTGTCCTGCTTCCAAGCAGACTATTGCGTGTTGGATCAGAGGTACGATTCAGCACGCTCATACTATGGCTGGATTGCCGTTACCGACGTCGGTGAAGGCCCCTTCCACTAGGAAGGTGGGCTCATCCTGGGCGGCTGCCTGGGAGGTCACGGTATTGCAACTTTGCCGAGCAGCTACTTGGTCGGGGTCAAACACATTTGCAAAATTCTACAAGTTTGACACCTTGGCCGATGAGACCTCAAGTTCGGTCAATTGGTGCTTCAGGGTCATCCGCACTCTCCCGCCCGTACTGGAGCTTTGGTATAAACCCCATGGTCCTGAAGTAGACGCCAGCATCCTCTAGTACGTATGAGAAAACAGGATTTTGATACCTACCGGTAAATCCTTTTCTCCTAGTACGTAGAGGATGCTGGGCGCCCGTCCCAGTGCGTAATTTACCTGCAGTTTTTTGTTATTAGATACACAAGTTGTGTTATATTAGTTTCAGCATGTTGCTGTAATTGATTCATGCCTGTTGGCGTGTGTTCTGTTGAATGTCATGTTGTGCGGCATGGTTGAGGTGTGAGCTGGTATGTATCTCACCACTAGTTTAAAGTAAATCCTTTCCTCGAAATGTCCGGCTCCCTGGGCACAGTTCCTATAACTGAGGTCTGGAGGAGGGGCATAGAGGGAGGAGCCAGTTCACACCCATTGAAAAGTCTTAAGAGTGCCCATGGCTCCTGCGGAACCGTCTATACCCCATGGTCATGAAGTGGACCCCAGCATCCGCTACAGACTAGTAGAAAAGGATTTACCGGTAGCTATCAAAATCCTGTTTTTCTGCAGCGGGTTACAGGGAAAACATCGGGGATCTTGATCCAGACGCACCATCAGGCAAAGCTTTGACTGTCCATGGATGCATTGGGGCCTCCTCTATAACCCCGCCTCCAGGCACTGAGAGCTCTGTTTCAAGTTGGGCCTGCAGGCAGCAGGTCACCTAACAGGCTGGCTGCTCTGGGCAGCCCTGAAAAAGCTTAGAAGACTTCAAGGGCCGCAGCACTGTTATGCCAGGGTGACATTCAGTGCTGCGTCTCCGTCACCTCCCAAGCGGCGTCGCATACTCCTACGGCTCAGATCCCGTGTACTTGCGGCGCAGACGCTCTCCCGATATGCGTGGCTGCTATGAAGGGAGGAGGTAAGAGGGTCCACCAGGCAGGACCCGCCACTAAATCGCATTCCTGATCGCAGTTTAGGGAGACGGACTGCAACGCTGGCGTGGACTGTCACTGAGCAGGGACCCCACTATATCCGCCAGGGCGTCGGAGTACAGGTCGGGTGTACTAGCGCCCCTATAAGGTTCCATAGTTCCGGCAGTGAGGTCCAGCGTTTGACCTGTAGCCACTCCCCCGGCCTAGGGCACCATCTCCTCGCAGATTTCCTGCCCTGGAGCTGCCTCACACTTCCCTCGGTTCCTGACAGAGACGCTGGGCGCCGTCTTCTGAGCATAGCTACTGCTGGTCTCTGGGATTGCAGGGAAAGGTCTCCCCTGTAAAGCCACCACCTGTACACAGTGCTGAGACTTTACAGACTGCATTAGTCCACTGCAGTTTTATTGTGCTTATAATAATCTCTGCATTGCCTGTGACTGTGTGTGCCTGTATCTGCTGTATGGTTTCACTCTCATGTGTATCCCATCTAAGGTAGCTATCACTATATTCTGTACCCGAAGTGAATAGCTGCGTCAGGGTCCTATAATATAGTGTAAACAGTACTTATTGCTATACAGATATTTTACTGTGTTACAGTCACGTACACCGGGATTTAGTTCACAAGTTTGTGTACTCTCACGCTGGTTGTGTACTTTGTCCGCAGGTTGTGTACTCTGTCCGGCTTCATCGTACTAATAGCCTGATTGTTGCTTTATTACAATGTCTAACAATAAGGGCAGTACAACTCTGGAAGCTCCTGTAAATTACAAGGTATGCTCCAGAGGGGGGAAGTATTGTGTGATGGTCTGTGTCCTAAATGTCCTACACCTCCCAGTCAGCCTGCAGCTCCTGTAACTACAATGGAGCTACCCTGGGCTATGTTCACTACCCTCCTGGGGACTCTGGTGGACCATTTAGTCCCATCTATGGGACCTCCGGTGCGACTGCCGCCACAAGTTGTCCCTATAATAAATCCACCTAGGGCGGAATATTTGTTTACCCAGCTGCAACAGTTGAATCAGTCTTTGGTTAGACAGAAATTTACTCCAGGTCACTCCCGTGACTTCTGCTTCCTCCTCACAATCACTAACCTCTCTAATGTTTCATCTGATGAGGAGGGGGAGCATGCGGTTCTGTCAGACTCTGAATCCTGTGTTACTGATGAGGATTCTCCCTCACAGGTTTATGTCCCTGCCCTGGTTGATGCTATTAAGCAGATCCTACAAATCATTGAGGATGAGGATTCCACTACAGTGGCCAAGAAAACTGATATGTTTAAACAAAAGAAGGTGGTAAAAACTGTATTACCCCATTCTGATCATCTTGTGGACATCAGGAGGGAACCCTGGTCTACTCCAGGTAAGAAATTCCCACTCCCTAAACGGGCTTTGGCTCAATATCCTCTCTCTGCAGAGTTATGTAATAAATGGGAGAATCCGCCACCGGTGGATTCTCACGTCACCCGTCTAGTGGTGTCGTCTACTCTGCCTGTCACCACTGTCACCTCCCTGAAGGAACCGACCAATAAGCGTGTGGAGGGATGCCTGAAATCTATATATTCCTTCGCAGAGGCTATTCATAGATCCGCGATAGCTGCTTCTTGGGCCGCAAAAGGTATTGAGGCATGGGCTCAGGTGTTAGAGGATGAGCTGCCCGAGGATATTTCTGACAATACCAGACAGTACCTGTCTCACATATGCACTACCGCCTATCACATTCAGGAGACGTCCTCTGAGGCGGGGGTACTGACAGCCAAAGCGTCATCCGCGTCTGTCCTGGCTCGCCAGATACTGTGGTTAAGGTCGTGGAAAGTGAATCTGGACTCCAAGAAGACCTTGGAGGTACGCCCCTTCACTGGGAACATTTTATTTGGAGAGGACCTGAATAAAATAGTGTCTGAATTAGCAGCTGCTAAGACTGCTTTTTTTCCTCCTACTAATCCTTCTACACAGAAGGCGAAGACTGCCAGTTTTCGTTCCTTTCGACCTCAAGGGAAAGCCAAGGGTCAGTCTTACCCCAGACAATCTCGTGCTCCTAAGACCACCAAGCCCAAGAGGAAACAGTCCTGAGCAGCCCGTCAGCCTGCTTCGAAACAAGACAAAACCGCTGCATGACGGGGTGGGCCTCCTCCTGGGGGACCCCAGAGTGGGAGGCCGACTTTTACAGTTTACCCAGATCTGGTTAAAGACCACTTCAGACGCTGGAGTGCTGGAAGTTGTCTCTCACGGGGATGCTGTCTCCTTTAAGAGACGTCCCCCTCACCAGTTCTGCACTATGGTACTACCTTCGGATCCGTTGAAGGCGCAGGCTCTACAAACGGTGGTAGGTTCCCTCCTGGGTACCTCAGTCGCAGCGTGGCAGAGGCTATTACTCGACCCTGTTTCTGATACAGAAACACAATGGGTCTTTGCAACCTATACTCAACCTCAAGTCACTGAACAAATTTGTAAGGGTAGCCAAGTTTTGTACGGAAACATTGCGCTCTATTGTGCTGAGGATGGAACTCGGAGACTACGTGGTATCCCTGGATATACAAGATGGTTATCTGCATATTCCTATTGCCATATCGCATTAACAGTTCCTGCAGATTGCTACTGGCGATTGTCACTACCAATTCCAGGCTCTACCGTTTGGACTGGCCATGGCTCCTCGGATCTTCACCAAGGTTATGGCTGTGATGACGATGCACCTCCATCACCAGGGAGTCAGAATCCTGCCATACTTGGATGACCTGCTGATTCTGGCGAGTTCCCACGATGTCCTCCTCAGTCATCTACAATTAACGGTGAGTTGCTTACAAGCCTATGGATGGCTGATCAATTGGAAGAAGTCCTTGCTGGTCCTAGCTCAGAGCATGGTGCACCTAGGGGCGCTTCCGGATACACACAGTCAGACTGTTCCTGTCTCCAGACAAGGTCCTGAAAATCCAGGACAGGATAAGATACTTCATCCGTCACCCCAGTGTGTCGATTCACTCGGCGATGCAAGTACTTGGGCTGATGGTGTTGACATTCGACATGGTGGAGTACACTCAATTTCATTCCCGCCCTCTGCACTGATTAATTTTTACCAAATGGGACGGCTTGCCTCATTGGGTCAGATCCCAAATGATCAAGTGGACTCCAAGAGTTCGTTTGTCACTAACCTAGTGGCTCCAGGACCAGCAATTGTCCCTTCTGGATCCCCGACTGGGTCCTCCTGATGATGTATACCATTCTAAGGGGATGGGTAGCGGTGTTGGAGCAACAATCTTTTCAGGGTCAGTGGACCAAGGAAGAATCACTCCTTCCAATAAACATCCTAGAGTTGAGGGCAGTGTTCAATGCATTATCACATGCCCTGCCTCTGGTACGGAACAGACCAATTCAAGTAAGGTCCTACAACACCGTGACAGTGGCATACATAAACCATCAAGGTGGCACTCGAAGCCGCATGGCTATGAAGGAAGTGTCAAAAATCCTTTGTTGGGCAGAATGCCATCTGCCAAGTATGTCGGCAGTGTTCATTCCTGGGGGTTTATTTACTAATATTCGTGTTTTTGCCATTTTGAAGGGTGTTTGATCTCGAATGGTATCGGGTGCATTTTACTGCAACTTTTTGAATCCTGATACGGTCATTCACTAAGCTGCCAAGTTTTGCACATTCGTTTTTTCCGATGTCGATGTGATTCGTAATATCAGGCAGTGTTTTTCGGGAGTGATGAGTAAAACACTGCCTGACAAAACACAAGGAATCCCGGCCGGATCTGTGAGATCCGTGCAGGGCTTCATTGTGTACCTTAAAAAGTTCATTAAAGTCTTAAAAAAGTTAGAAAAAATTGCGTGGGGTCCCCCCTCCTAAGCATAACCAGCCTCGGGCTCTTTGAGCCGGTCCTGGTTGAAAAAATATGGGGAAAAAAATGACAGGGGTTCCCCATATTTAATCAACCAGCACCGGGCTCTGCGCCTGGTCCTGGTTCCAAAAATACGGGGGACAAAAAGCGTAGAGGTCCCCCGTATTTTTGAAACCAGCACCGGGCTCCACTAGCTGGGGAGATAATGCCACAGCCGGGGGACACTTTGATATCGGTCCCTGCAGCCGTGCCATTAAAACCCCAACTAGTCACCCCTGGCCGGGGTACCCTGGAGGAGTGGGGACCCCTTCAATCAAGGGGTCCCCCCCCTCCAGCCACCCAAGGGCCAGGGGTGAAGCCCGAGGCTGTCCCCCCCCCCATCCAAGGGCGGCGGATGGGGGCTGATAGCCTTGTTTACAAAATGTGAATATTGTTTTTTGTAGCAGTACTACAAGTCCCAGCAAGCCTCCCCCGCAAGCTGGTACTTGGAGAACCACAAGTACCAGCATGCGGTGGAAAACCGGGCCCGCTGGTACCTGTAGTACTACTACTAAAAAAATACCCCAATAAAAACAGGACACACACACCGTGACAGTACAACTTTATTACATACATGCACACCAACATACACACATACTTACCTAGGTTCCCACGAGGCTCGGTCCTCTTCTCCATGTAGAATCCTAGGGGTACCTGTGAAAAAAATTATACTCCCATAATCCAGTGTACCTTCTGTTCTTTGTATAATCCACGTACTTGGCCAAATAATAAAACGGAAACCCGACCACGCACTGAAAGGGGCCCCATGTTTACACATGGGACCCCTTTTCCCGACTGCCAGGACCACCCCTGACTCGTGTCAGAGGGTCCCTTCAGCCAATCAGGGAGCGCCACGTCGTGGCACTCTCCTGATTGGCTGTGTGCTCCTGTAGTGTCTGTCAGGCAGCACACGGCACAGATACAATGTAGCGCCTATGCGCTCCATTGTAGCCAATGGTGGGAACTTTGCGGTCAGCGGTGAGGTTACTTTCGGTCAACCGCTGACCGCAAAGTTCCCACCATTGGCTACAATGGAGCGCATAGGCACTACATTGTATCTGTGCCGTGTGCTGCCTGACAGACACTACAGGAGCGCACAGACAATCAGGAGAGTGCCACGACGTAGCGCTCCCTGATTGGCTGAAGGGACCCTCTTTGACACGAGTCAGGGGGGGTCCTGGCAGTCGGGAAAAGGGGTCCCATGTGTAAACATGGGGCCCCTTTCAGTGCGTGGTCGGGTTTCTGTTTTATTATTTTGCAAAGTACGTGGATGATACAAAGAACAGAAGGTACACTGGATTATGTGAGTATAATTTTTTCCACAGGTACCCCAAGGATTCTACATGGAGAAGAGGGCCGAGCTTCGTGGGAACATAGGTAAGTATGTGTGTATGTTGGTGTGCATGTATGTAATAAAGTTGTACTGTCACGGTGTGTGTGTCCTGTTTTTATTGGGGTATTTTTTTAGTAGTAGTACTACAGGTACCAGCGGGCCCGGTTTTCCACCGCATGCTGGTACTTGTGGTTCTCCAAGTACCAGCTTGCGGGGGAGGCTTGCTGGGACTTGTAGTACTGCTACTAAAAACAATATTCACATTTTGTAAACAAGGCTATCAGCCCCCCATCCGCCGCCCTTGGATGGGGGGGGACAGCCTCGGGCTTCACCCCTGGCCCTTGGGTGGCTGGAGGGGGGGACCCCTTGATTGAAGGGGTCCCCACTCCTCCAGGGTACCCCGGCCAGGGGTGACTAGTTGGGGTTTTAATGGCACGGCCGCAGGGACCGATATCAAAGTGTCCCCCGGCTGTGGCATCATCTCCCCAGCTAGTGGAGCCCGGTGCTGGTTTCAAAAATACGGGGGACCCCTACGCTTTTTGTCCCCCATATTTTTGGAACCAGGACCAGGCACAGAGCCCGGTGCTGGTTGATTAAATATGGGGGAACCCCGGTCATTTTTTTACCCATATTTTTTCAACCAGGACCGGCTCAAAGAGCCCGAGGCTGGTTATGCTTAGGAGGGGGGACCCCACGCAATTTTTTATTCAGATTTTACACTAAACAGACCCTTTCCCATAGATAACCATGCACAGATCTCACTGATCCCTGCATGGTTATCCAAACTCGACTGGAAATAGCAGGTCTATTTTATTGCTGCTTTTTTTACCGAATCGAAAAAAAACAGACCCGCACTTGAGCACTCAGAAACTAACACCCAAATACGAATGAATAGTGAATGCCCGTATTCTATGAAATAACAGCCGCGTTTGACCGATGGTCTATTCATTCGTATTTCTGAACGTTGTCATTCAAACCATTACGAATAGTCCAAACACTGCCGAGATTGGTGCTTAGTGAATTCCCGGATTGGGACTTAGAAAAAAAAACACAAATCGGCCAAACTCGGATTTTTAGTAAATACTGGCCCTGGTGTCCTGAACTGGGAAGCGGACTACCTCAGTCATCAGGACGTGCATGCCGGAGAGTTGAGTCTTCATCCGGAAGTCTTTCAACTCCTTGTGGACAGATGGGGTCCACCGGACGTAGACCTCATGGTGTCTTGACACAATCACAAGGTTCCAATCTACGTATCAAGGACAAGGGATTCTCAAGCACTAGCAATTCCATGGAACTTTCGGCTGCCTTACGTGTTCCCTCCAGTGTCACTCCTGCCCAGGGTTCTATGGAAGTTCAAACAAGAAGGAGGAATTCTGTTTCTAGTCGCTCCAGCGTGGCCCAGAAGGCATTGGTTCTCAGACCTGCAGGGTCTAACGACAGGGCATCTCCTTCTACTTCCTCAACAACCAGACCTCCTTGTACAGGGCCCTTGTCCAAGCACTACCCAGACCTTGCCAGACTAGCTTTGACGGCGTGGCTCTTGAAGCATCCTGAGAGCAAAGTAGTATACACAGACAAAGGGGGTGCAGATGCACTAAACGATCATTACAGTATAATAAAATATAATATGTCATAAGAGGTTGTTGGTATATCGTTGGCCATTGATATAGGCTTGCCCACCAGTCGTCCAGGTCACTTCTTGTCGAGCAGGTTCCTAACACCATGGGGCCCAACATCCGGAACGCAGGGAACCCCCAAACACGATCAAAAAACTCATAGTAGGGACGTTCACATATCTACACTTTATTTCACTTTAATATCACTATTGGCCAACGATAAACCAACTACCTCTTATGATATATTATATTTTATTATACTGTAATGATCGTTTAGTGCATCTGTGTATACTACTTTATTCTCAGCAGCATACTGTAGCACCTTTCATTACTGGAGGGTGTGCAATTTAGAACCATTTCCCTTAGCATCCTGAGAGCCAAAGGATGTTCAGAGGCGGTTATTCAAACAATGTTGAAAGCCCGCAAACCGGCCTCTGTTCGAATTTATTACAGGGTTTGGAATTCTTACTTCACCCGGTGTGCTGAGAAGAATTATGATGTCCATAGATTCAGAACGTCCAGAATACTTTCTTTTCTGCAAAGAGGCCTGGATTTAGGTCTAGGCCTGGCCTCCCTCAAGGTTCATATATCTGCCTTGTCGGTTTGGTTTCAGAGAAAGATTGCCTCCATACCTGATGTTCAGACATTCATTCAGGGTGTTATTCGGATTCAGCCTCCCTATGTCCCTCCTGTGGCTCCATGGGATTTGTCTGTGTGCTGAATGCTCTGCAAGTGTCTCCATTGAACCTTTTGAATTGGTGGACCTTAAATGGCTCACTGCCAAGGTCCTGCTATTGCCTCTGCAAGATGGGTGTCGGACTCAGGCGCTTTGTCCTGTCATCCACCCTTTCTCATATTCCACCGGTGCCGGGCAGTTCTACGAACTCGCCCAGGTTATTTGCCTAATGTGGTGTCATCTTTTCACCTTAACCAAGAGATTGTGGTTCCGGCCTTTGTCTCCTCGGATTTGTCTCCCAAAGAGCGTTATTTGGTTGTGGTTAGGCCTCTCCGTATCTATGTGAAAAGGACTGCCTTTATCAGGAGGTCAGATGCCCTTTTTATGCTGTTTGGTTTTCACAAACTTGGCTGGCCTGCGAATAAGCAAACCTTGGCCAGATGGATTAGAATGGTGATTGCACAAGCCTATGCGCAGGCTGGAGTCCCAACTCCTCCTGCAGTTAAAACCCATTCTACCCGATCTGTTGGATCTTCTTGGGCAGCCCGCTGTGGCGCGTCCCCAGAACAGTTGTGCAAGGTGGCTACATGGTCCTCAGTGAACATGTTCATTAGGTTCCTATGCCTTTGATACTTCGACCTCCCAGGATGCTTCCTTTGGACACCGGGTTCTCTTACCCACTAGGGCACGTCCCCTCTCTTGAGGAACTGCTTTAGGACATCCCCGATGTTTTCCCTATGGAACACAGTGTACCCCGCTGCAGAAAAGGAGTTATGGTGGACTTATCATGGTTAACTCTTTCTGCTAGGTACACTGGGTTCCACAGGGCGCCCACCCTGACGCAGCAAGCTTCTTTGGGTTGTATGGCATTAGTTGCTGGTACCCTCTCTTGTCGTGAGATTGTGGTTCTATGTGGCTAACATCTGCCTTCTCTTTTAGCTCCTGCATTGGACTGGTTAACGAAACTGAGCTCTCACTGCCTGGATGTGGGGTTATAGAGGAGGCCCCAATGCATCCTGGGACAGTCAAAGCTTTGCCTGATGGTGCCTCTGGATCAAGATCCCCGATGTTTTCCCTGTGGAACCCAGTGTACCTTGCAGAAAGAGTTAACCATGGTAAGTCTACCATAACTCTACTTATTCAATTGACTCTCTTGCAGAATATCACTACGTAGCTGTGGATTTCTCAGGACATGGACTATCCTCCCACCTACCACCTGGGACTAGGTATCAACATTTGGACTATGTGACTGACGTACATAAAGTAGTGACAAGTAAGTTAAGAAATTCATAGTTTGAGAACCATTGCTTGGGTAAATGCACAGTAAAACTTCTTGTATTAGGCGCTGTGTGGCACCCGGGACTCGGCATAAGGCATCACGCTTCTTCTAAGCCCGCCCCGAGATACCCATTGGCTAATTTCACAGGAGTATCGGGGCAGACTTAGAAGACGTGTGATGCCTTATGCTGAGTCCTGGGTGCCCCATTGCGCCTGATACAGCGCTGATGATCCCCCGAGGATCCAGCCAGCACATATATTACATACATCAGAACATGTATGTTTGTATTTGCTAAGCGGTTTCCCTCTGCACTATATGGTCGGCGCTGTTGCTGGTTCAGTAATTGTCATACTACACTATAAGCATGATGTAAAGTTGAATGCAAGTCTGCTTCATTTGCTCCCATATTGCGCTTGTGGAACTAAATGCTTATATAATTACACGTAAGCAGAATCGTATGCGTATCTGCAACCAGAACTCCTCTGTCTGTAAGGTTGATTTGATCTGTCTAGTGTGCACTTGTGCTAACTTTATACTAAGGGCCTAATTCAGATCTGATCGCAGCAGCAACATTTTTCTCTAATGGGCAAAACCATGCGCAGTGCAGGGGGGGGGGGGGGGGGCAGATATAACATGTGCAGACAAATTTAGATTTGGGTGGGGTATGTTCAAATTGAAATTTTAAATTGCAGTGTAAAAATAAAGCAGCCAGTATTTACCCTGCATAGAAACAATATAACCCACCCAAATCTAACTCTCTCTGCACATGTTATATCTGCCCCACCTGCAGTGCACATGGTTTTGCCTATTAGAGACAGATTTTGCTTTTGTGATCAGGTCCGAATAAGGCCCTAGGTGCAAAAGAGCCTTTAGCATAAAACAGCTAAAATATGCCCAAAAATAGTAGTTTCAATTCATTGGTTAGATCAAATGTGTTTGATTTAAGATGGGCATACACGATCCAATATTTCATCCAACTATCTCACCACCGAAATTATCATGAAGTGCGATTTCATACACTATCTAAATTTTTCATCAGATCGGCCAACTGAATGATTTTTTTGTTGGTGCAGAAGTAGGACACTGACTATTTCTGTATTTAAATACAGAATAAAAATGAATGATTAAAAGCAAATGTCCTCACTTTTTAACCAGCACTGATGCTTGTGTAGTGCTGGTTAACCTGGGGGCAGCTTAAGAGAGGAGGGGACCCGTCTGCCGTCTGTATGCAGGCCAGCACAGTTGCAGGGTAGACTTTGGCACTGTGCCATGTTCCCAGTAATTTCTCTACTGCGCATGTACCAATCTTCAGGAAAATGCTGACCAAGCCATTTTTTCGGTGATATCTGCGGTACCATCACTGGAAAGGTAATTTAATGTATGGTGCAGGGTGTGTTGTGGTGGTCCCCTTGGACCCAGGGGCCTGTGTGCATTGCACACCCTGCACCCATTATAGATATAACTATTGGTTACCCCCAAATCAGGGAAAAACTGACAAGTGGACCTCCCACTGGGCTTTACCAGCCTGGCCTGGTGGAACCATAGAGGGAGTACCTGCAGTGTGTGGGATGCCCCAACATGGTTCTAGGTAGGTTCCACTCCTGGGTATAACCAGCCATGGAGTCATTAGAACCAGGTCTTTATCGTAATCCGGTGCGGTCAGTGGGATGGACACTGTGGCAGTACAGGCGATCCCACTAGATCACCAGGGCATGGGTGCAGGTCAGGTTTTCTCGCTAAACCATTTTCAGTAGCCTACAGTACCCGGTGGTTTTGCCAGTAGGGGGAGAAGGCTTAGACCTGAAGCCCCTCCCCCAACCCCAGGGCGCCATTTCCCGCAAATGTTCCCGCCCTGGAGCTGCATATCTGTCTCTCCCTCACTTCCTGTCAGTGTCTGGGCGCAATTATCTCTCAGCTTCACTGTTCCTGGGACTGCTTGGGCAAATCCTCCTGTGTAAAGCCGCCTGGTTGTCAGTGCTGTGACTTTACATGACACTTAAGTATTCTACCTGCCTTTTTAGACAGTGCTAGTTAAGAAAGAGTGCATTTAGTCAGGGTTTTCTAGTACAATTACCCTGTGATATACATCCAGTTCTTACTGTGCAGTGTTATATCTATTGACTACATAGCTATATATTTAAGCTAGTCCAGTGCAGTATTATTGTTAGTAATAACCTCTGCATTGTACAAACTGTGACTATCTGTGTGTGCATTAGCTAGCTGAGTGGTGTCCATTTCGTGTCTTTCACTCAACTTGCTATCCCTATATTCTATAACCTGAGGGGGCTTGGTGCATCAGGTTTTATATTGATATAGGATTTTCACAAAGATATACTTTAATACGTATTTTTCTCTGTGATTTAGTCACCGTATCTCTCCTTTATCTCTGCTAGTGCTGACTACACTGCGCAGGGGTTTGGGTTTAGAGGTATTGTGCTGCTGATAATTGTACTGTGTTACCTGACACTACAAGTTATATCATGTCTGCTTCTGAGGGTAACGGTTCTGGGGCTGAACACGCTACAGGTGTTGCTGAAGCCACAGACCCCTATGAGGAAAATATAGCAGCTGGGGGCTCTGGTTCTGGGGGTACATAATGACCCACCATGGGCCGCTTTTTCCATGCTTCTACATACGCTAGTTAATAAACTAACACCCCCTATGGGACCCCCTATGCCGGTACAGCCGTAAGTGGTCCCTGCAGCTAACCCGCCGTGGGCGGACGATTTATCTGCTCAATTGAGGAAGTTGAACCAGTCCCTGACTATTAAAAAGTCTGACCATCGCTCGCCTAAGCCCAAGGGGTCCTCTAAGCGAGCTCTTGTCTCCTCACAATCCACTGCTGTCACTGACACCTCGTCTGATGAAGACGGCACTTACACTGACCCCACAGGTTCTGACTCAAATACAGGTGATGGGGAGGGTAGTTCACATGTGGATGTTCCTGATCTTTTGAAACTATTAAGTTGATTCTGCAGATTACGGATGATCCCGAGCCATCCGTCCCTCCTAAGAAACCAGATAGGTTCAAGCGTCAGAAGGTGGTTAAACAAGTTTTACCTCACTCTGACCACCTAGTGGATATACGTCAGGAACCCTGGGAAAACCCGGGTACAAAGTTTGTGCCTCAAAAGAAGATGCTGGCTCGCTATCCCCTCGCACCAGAGCTGTCTAAGAATTGGGAAACGCCTCCTCCAGTAGACTCACATGTGGCTAGGATGGTGGTTTCCTCAGCTCTACCTGTCACTACCGTCACGTCTCTAAAAGAGCCTACGGATAAACGTGTGGAGGGTTGTCTGAAAGCGATTTACACCCTCACGGGTGCTACACAAAGGCCCACTATTGCAGCAACATTGGCTGCAGAGGCTATTGAAGCATGGTATAGACAAAAGGGTGGAAAGGATATGGCTCTTGGCGCTATATTATGATATTTAACACTTTACATGTACATAATCTACATATATATTAGACTTTACACAATACATCCCTCTGAATGGATCTCCAGGTGATTCCTTTTCTTCTTTCAATGTTCATCCAGTGTTATATCCCAGTGATATGAATCATATGCAAAAAAAAAAAAAAAATATTATGTGTAGAACCGTCTCAATTTCTCAAGAAAGTCTCTTTCTTTAAAACACCATACAATGTCCTTCAAATGAATAGATAAAACGTGATATGGGCATACCCCGACTCACACAATTCAACGTGAAACTATATGTATAAAGGTATCTTTTTTTTTTTTCTTTTTTTTTCCCCCAATAAGTGTTTATTGATTAAAGGTAATAACAGGTTATTGCAAGTTAAAGAAGACAGCATTTACAGTTCAAATATCAATATGTCAAATTGGGAAAAACAATGACTGATTACAAACTTAACATGGCCTACTGTTGGGGGACTCCCTGGCCAAGGCCTTATCTTAAATTCACAGTCGCTTCCGGCCTTTCTAGGTGCTGGCTGTCTCAATAAAACATTTCTACATTTAAGAACAGTAAACAGAACAGTTGAGAGTATAGGGTGGAAAGAGAGAGAAAGAAAAAAGGAAAATTGAGGGGGGGAGGGGTTATAGAGTCTGAGAAGGGGGGGTAAGGTCATAACGAACCTTCCATGTCTAATCTGGCCGGGGGTCCGAAATATGAGCTTCTAGCCTAGTCGTTCCCAGGAGGACCGCAGAAGAGCCCAGGTAGAGGGTTGAGGCAAATGGTCTAGGTCACTATGGCAATGTCGAGTATGTTTGTGAGGCCTTAAATTCCAGCCAAGGGGACCAAGTAGTCGTAAACCTTTGATTCGTCTCCGGTGTCACCCGCAGTTCCTCCATAATCATATACCAATCTACCCTGGCGACCCACTCCCTCACGGTAGGAGGTTTAATAGATCGCCAATGAACCGGGATGACCGCTTTGGCTGCGCTATTGAGAAACTTTAATAGAGATTTTTTTATATGTTGACAGGGGCCATGAAGTACAGTTGAGGAGCCAGAAAGTAGGCTCCGAGGGAACCCCTGGATCCACTTACAATTTTGAAATTGCGCTAACTTTGTCCCAGAAGGGACGAAGGTCGGGGCAGCTCCACCAGATATGCATCGGGGAGCCCGGTTGGTTATTACATCTCCAACATGTGTCTGGTACATTGGGAAACATTTTAGCTAATGTTTGGGGACACCTGTACCAACGAGATAAGACTTTAAAATGCGTCTCGAGGACTGAATAACTAGAGGAGCTGGCAAAGGTGGCTTGGAAGCTCCTCCCCCAGTCCTCCTCTGACAAGTCTATCTGCACATCATGGCCCCAGTCTCTAGCATATTTGGGCAGATCTGGGAATTTATTCTCAATCAGAAGTCTATAGCACCTTGAGAGGAAGTGTGATGGACGAGAAGGTTCCAGGCAGAGGCTCTCAAAAGCTGTTAATGATCTGCTCAGGTTCGGGCGTATAGTACTCCCCATGGCAAAATGTTTTAGTTGAAGGTATCTCCAGATCTCTGAAGGTGAAAGGTTCCACTTGGTTTGCATTAAGGGGAAAGGGATCATCTCTCCACGCTCCACCAGCCCACCAACACGTGTCACCCCCACCCTTTTCCAAGAGTCGAATCCCCGGCCTGAGGCTGCCGGTGGGAAATCTGGGTTATTGAACAGTGGGGTCAATGGGGAGTATTTAGAAGAGATATGTGGTAGTGTCCTAAGTCTACCCCAGCGTGTAAGTGTAGGGCCAATAGTAGGATGGTCTATATGTGGTAGCCTTGAGCGCCAGGGGTAGTATGCAATAGGGGCAGGCATCGCTGTTCCTTCAATATGAACCCACTGTTTTATGTCGTGTGGGCGCGACCATTCCATAATTCGGTGGAGGATAATAGCCTCATAGTACAGTGTAAAGTGCGGTAGCTGGAGACCACCCTTGTGTTTAGGGCGAAAAAGAATGTCGTGTTGGAAACGAGGCCGTTTATCTCCCCAGACAAAGTCCCTCACCAGATTGTGTAGGTCTCTGGACCACGCTTTGGGAATGGATATCGGGAGCGCCTGGAGGAGATAAAGGACTCTCGGCAAGACATTCATTTTAATGACACTAAGCCTCCCCAGCCAGGACAGCCTTTTGTTACCCCAGTCCCGAAACTCAGAACGGAGTGAGGTCAATAGTTTTTTAAAGTTTTCGTCAAAAAGGCGTGATATGTCTTTATGGAGCGTAATCCCCAGGTATTTGAAGCTAGAGGGATGCCAGTGGAAGGGGAAAGATTGTTTGAGGTTATCAAGGGCTTGGGAGGGCATTGACACGTTCACTGCCACTGACTTAGAAAGGTTAATCTTGAAGTTTGACATGGAGCCATATCTATCAAGTTCGGAAATCAGGTTGGGGACGGACACCACCGGGTTCGACAAGATAGCTAACAGGTCATCTGCGAACAGTGCGAGTTTGAATTCTCTACCCCCAGCCGTGAGTCCCGAGATGTTCGGATTTAATCTAATGGCTCCCGCCAAGGCCTCCATACAGAGGACAAAAATTAGGGGTGAGAGGGGGCATCCTTGTCTAGTACCATTCCTTATCGGAACTGGGCGGGACAAGTCTCCATTTATTTTGATCCTTGCAGAGGGGGAGTTATAAAGTGCTAAAATGCGGCCCAAACTGACCGGTCCCAGCCCCAGGTGACGCAGGACCCCCTCCATAAATATCCAGTCAACCCTATCGAAAGCCTTCTCGGCGTCGGTAGAAAGCACCACCATCGGTTCATGTTTGCTCGAGGCCAAGTGCATCAGATCAATGATCTTGGTGGTGTTATCGCGCACTTCTCTTCCGGGTATAAAACCCACCTGATCCGAATGCACAATGTTGGGGAGTAGCAGCTTCAATCTGTTTGCTATAAGTTTAGCAAACAGCTTGACGTCTGTGTTGAGGAGGGATATGGGTCGGTAGCTAGCGCATTGAGCCGGGTCCTTCCCCTCCTTTGGTATAACCGTAATGAAAGCCTCTAAGGATTGAGGGGAGAAACCACGGTCATCAGAGATCCCATTGAATGCCAGTAGCATTTTGGGCAGGAGGGTAGTCTTAAAAAGCTTATAGTAAGAAACTGTGTAGCCATCCGGGCCTGGGCTCTTCCCAGAAGGAGCTTCCTTAAGGGCTGCTTCCAATTCTGGGAGGGAAAAGGGGGAGTCTAGCCAAGCACTCTCATCCGCCGATATTCTAGGGAGTCCCGCGTCACCAAGGTATCCCTCCACCAGGTCTCGAGTTGTCGACAGGGATGTCGGGGTTCTAGGCGTCTAAAGATTGTATAGTTTGGTGTAGTAAGCGTGGAAGGTTTCAGCGATGTCTTTTGTAAGGGTGCGGCGGGTCCCCGCCGCATCCTGTATCGACTGTATAAATAACGTGGCCCTCTGCGCGCGGAGTGCCCTAGCCAATAGTTTCCCTGGTCTGTTGCCCCATTGATAAAAGCGATTTCTGCAGAGCCTATAATCCCTCTTAATGTCTGCAAACAACAATGTGTTGAGAGCAGATCTCGTCTCGGTCAGGGCGGTCAGCACCGATGGGGAAGGATTCGTTTTGTGTGTTGTCTCTAAGTCCTTAAGCCGCTGGAGTAAAGCGGTCTTTTCCCAGAGTCTCTCTTTTTTCAGTTGAGAGCCTAGCTGTATAAGTTTTCCCCTCAGAACACACTTATGGGCCTCCCACACCGTGACCCAGGAGACATCTGGTGTCTCATTAGTTAGAAAATAATTCTCCAGAGTCTCAAGCAGCTGGGGTTGGAACCTCGTATCCATCAGAAGTTGTTCGTTCAACCGCCAGGTACATTGCTTGGAGTGTGGATGGGATGTCCCCAGGGTCATGTAGACAGGAGCGTGGTCCGACCAAGTAATTAGTCCAATAGCTGTTTCCCTAACTAAATGTAGGAATCTATGGGGCAGGAGGAGGTAGTCCAGTCCAGTAAGTGTCGTGGGGTCTGGAATAAAACGTATAGTCCCTATCCCCGGGGTGTTGGAGCCGCCAGGCGTCAATCAGCTGGTGGTCGTGGAGAGACCGTCGCACTCTACGGTGCGATGCTAAGGAGGGTCTCGCCGGCGTTCCGGAGATGTCCACCTCTGGTTGGAGGGTCCAATTAAGATCGCCTCCAATAACTGGAATACTCGCTACCAAGGGAGCAATGCGATTGAGAGCCTTCGCCAAGAAACTGGGTTGTGATTGATTGGGAGCGTAGAGATTAATAAATGTGTACAGCTGATCGAACAGTGTACATTTCACTAAGAGTATCCTGCCCTCCCCCAAGGATTCAGACGTGATTTCCCGAAAGGGCAGACGTTTAGATAGCAAAATGGCCACTCCCAGAGATTTACTTTTGCTGTTGTTATTGTAAAAGGAATGTGGGTAGTTGCGATCCTTGAGGCCCGGGGCCACCCCCACTTTGAAGTGGGTTTCCTGTAGGAAAGCCACATCAGCTCTGGATGCAAAGAGCTCCCTAAGCAACCTTGAGCGTTTCTCCGGGACATTGAGGCTCTTCACATTAAGGGAAACCAGTTTTATATTTGTCACTTTAGGGTCCACCGCCATCATCCAGGGACAAACAGGGAATGCTTAATCCGACCAGGAAGACAGGGCAATTCGCACAGCAAAGAGTCACACAGTAGGGGGAGGGAGAAAGAAGAGGGAAAGGTGGAAACAGAAGCAAAGAAAACATAAAAGAGGTAGGTCAATAGACCTAACATATTCAAATATCAGCTGAAGAAATAGACTGAATAGGTGAAAACTCTACCACCTCCCGGGAGCTCGGACGCGCTAATCGCGTCGGAGACCAAGAATACTCGGGCGGTGTAGGGGCGAACTGGGGGGTTAGTGCCAATCCCAACCCCAACAGGGAATATAACATCACAATCAGTAATAAATCTTAACAGTTTGATCACACAACTAAGAAAAACAACCACTGAAAAGAAATGGCATTTAACCAGGAACAGGTATCTCCGCCCTATTCAGGGCCGGAGAGCGTTCGTCGAGTCGAGCGCGATCTCGATGTCCCGGCCACCTCCCCTGGGGGAGAGTGTGCCGCACGGCAAAGAGATCCCGAGTCGGCAGTACTTCTTTTAAGCTAAGGAAGGATCATTCGGAGTTACTACAGTGAATGCTCCGAATCAGGTCGAGACCTTCATCTTTTCGTCGACAGCGTAGAGGAACGCTGTTCTCTAGGGGGTCTCGGGTTGCGGTGGACAAGGTGCCAATCGTTGTCGGGGTGAGAGAGTTCAGGTGGGGCGCCGTCGGTCAGGGGCTCCTGCCATTCTGGGAGAGAGACCTGAGGTATTCCCAGCGCTTTGCA
Source organism: Pseudophryne corroboree (assembly GCF_028390025.1). Lineage (NCBI taxonomy): Eukaryota > Metazoa > Chordata > Amphibia > Anura > Myobatrachidae > Pseudophryne > Pseudophryne corroboree. Next base: position 297,981,066 of record NC_086452.1, read on the forward strand.
GAAAAGGGGCAAGTCGGAGGAGTCTTTAAAGGTGTATAGTGTCCCATTGTGCGAGGTCTGGAGGCCAAAAGGGAAGCTCCATCTATACTTAATGCCCAGCTTTCGGAGTTCTGCAGTAAGCGGGTGTAAGGCTCTACGCTTTTGAAGGGTCGTCCACGAGAGGTCCTGGAAGATCTGTAGTTTATGAGAGGCAGTCTCTATCACATCCATGCGGCGGGTTTTTCGAAGGATCTCCTCTTTTTCCGTGTAATAATGTAGACGACAGATTGTCGCGGGGGCGATCAGACGGTGCACCCCTGGGTCTCAGGGCTCGGTGGGCCCTGTCGAACTCGATGATTGAGGTGGGATCACGGCCCAGAATTTCATTGAAAACCGTTGTGAGGAAGTCAACGAGGCAGGCAGGTGCGATATCCTCCGAGACCCCCCTGACCCTCAGGTTATTTCTCCTTCCGCGGTTATCCAGATCTTCTACACGGTCTTGAAGCTGTTGGAGGCAGGACGCCTGCTTGATAACGGTGGCCCTGAGGGCGTTATGTGCAGCTGCTGTGTCTGAAGAGAAGCCTTCCAGCGTAGACAGGCGGGAGCCAATGTGCGTTATTTCTGCCTGAACCGCAGCAATCTCTGAGCGGACCGTTTCCCTGACTCTGCCTTCCAAGTGTTCAAAGTCCTGTTTAGTTGGAAGGGCCTGAAGCAAGTTCAGGATCTGAGCGAGGTTTCCCGGGTCCGTCGTGGCGTGTGGGGCTGCTGCCTGTGATCCCACCTGGGAAGCCGAGTCCGAGACAGGCGAGAGACGTGGGGTCGAGGGTAGTGAGGCGTCTGTCGTGGGGGCGGAGCCCTGGGGGAGAAGAAATTGCCTCATGCCAGCTGAGGTCGGGGTATCCATTGCACGCGTCGGGGTGGATGTATATGACTTCCTTCCTCTCCCTTGCGATCCCTTCTTTCCTCTCACCATGAGGCACCTTGGGTACGTCAATAGAACATCAGAGGTAACGTTGTGTGATTAGAGCATCATCCCGTCAGGGTCAGCACCAGCACGCCACCCCAGAGTCTAGGTGGCTAGCCGGCCATCAGTATAGGAGTAAACTTGCAAAAAAGAAGCAGTCAGGCCGCCGGGCCATGGGTTAAAAGAAATTTCCGGGTCCTCTATGGTAAAGAAATGGTGGCTGGGTGACACAGCAGGGACTGATCGCAGAGATGGCAGGGATGGCAGGAGGGGTGACCTCCACACTTCATGTGACCCGTCCCAGGGACCTGAGGAGGCAGGGAGCGCGTATGTGGGTTATCGTCTGGCTAGGTCAGGGGTGACAGCACCATGGGAGTCACTGTGTTCAGTTTCCTCCAGAGGATGCCAGTCCCAAGATGGCCGCCGGCAGGTCCCTGATGTCCCCTCAGTCCGCGACCCCCTTCACTTTTGCCAGGCTCCAGGGGCTAGATTAGCAGGGGTGTTAGGAGCGTGGGTCCGGGTCCGAGGGCCACCCAGGAGAGCCCCGACTGCAGCCGCGCAGGCCGAGCGCTCGGCGGCGCCAACCACGCGGCCCTTACCTCGAGCGGTCTCCGGTCCCCCGCTGGGCTCTCTGTGTGCCTGGTGGCGCGTCCAGCGGTGGGGTGTGCCGTCCGAGCGGAGGATTCAATCCACTGAGCAGGGCGAGCTGTCACGGGTCCGGCAGACTGGTCACTCCGGCGGTCCACTCCCAAAATCGAGGTCCCGGCCTCAGCACCGGAGGTAGGCCGCAATCCGCAGGGGGCTACACAGGGCACCCCCGACTCCGCAGCACCGACCCCTCGATACCGGGCAGGTTAGCGGGCCCAGATAGGCACAATACAGATAGAGAGGAAGCCCAATCGTAGGCCCAGGGACTTTTATAGGAGAATTCGGCTGGAGCTCCACTGAATCCCAGCCTTCCCTGATGCCGGCCAAGCCACGCCCCCTCAGGTATAAAGGTATCTTTTTGCCACCACCAGACCCCCAACTGTACTGTGTTTAGATTGGCGTACCCCACTCACTAAATTTGTAGAGTGGAGAAAGCTCATAAAGGTATCTTTATCTTCAATATTATATCCAAATGTGTACCCTACTTACAGGGTTGAAAGTGATCACATGTGCATCAAGGTTTCTTTTTCCCTTGGTTTTCCTGGTGAAGGTAGCTTGAATTTTCCTCTTGGTCTCCCCCAAGAATTCAGAACCAGATATGTGAAAAAAATATATATAAAAAAACCAAAGTGCAAAAAAAACGATTTAATATATAAATATGAAAACCTCTCTCCACATGTTTCAAAGGAGTATATCGTGAAGAGGGTTTTGATCCCTTAAAAAGGTGTGTGTGTGTGTGTGTATATATAATATATCCCACAATATGGGAGCGTACCCTTTTAATATATATGTGGTATATGGCTTAAAAAAATAAATCCAGTGTATAAACTAGGATTAGATAAGAATGGACGTACCCCACTTACACAAGGTAGGTGAAATAATGTGCACATAGCAGTTTCTTTGTATATAGTGAAAGAAGAGGAATTCCAATAAGCGTACCCCACTCACAATCTAGCTGGTTCTAGCCATGCGCATCAAGGTTTCTTTTTACCCTCTGTCATAGAGCTCCCCTGGATAACCTCCCATCAAGCATATATAGTTCCATAAATTTGAGAAATCCACACTAAGATGAAAAAATACTTGTACTTTATTCCACACCACTCTCCACATGAAAGTGGGCCAAACGACAATGTTCAAAAAGACCAACAAAGTATATATAAAAGCCCAAAAGGGACCAGATTCTTCTGAATAAAAAAATATATAAAAAAAAATTAAAAACAAAATTTGTACCTTATACAGAGTCCATAAAAGGTAAAGGTGGAAAAATTGGCTGTCCACACTCCTCCTGTCGACGCGTTTCGGTCTATGTTTGGACCTTTATCAAGACATAGGGAGAGTGTGGAGAGCCACATATTTATGTAAAGAACAGCCAATCAAATTCATCCAGGAAGTGACATCGTGATTATTACAAAATCACTTAAAATTCATTATTCTACATAAAATCCTATACTTCATTTTATACATGTGTTCAAGTTTCATAAACATCTGTTTACCACATATAATTTATTCATAATGCTAGCTCTACATACAATTTTTAAGTTAGCAAAAGGTGTATATACAGGAAGTGATGTTTTTTCAGGAAGCCGTTGTCATGGAAACCATCATCAATTAATCAGTTTAAATACTGACTTTTATGTAGTACTAACCTTTAAATCCCTATTAGGTATGTACTAATTCTCCCCTACTATTGATGGTGTATAAAAAGCTATTTATTTAAGCTTTTTAAACTGCACTCCGGAACTCGTGTATATCCGGGATGGCTTACTTCCTGGAAACCGCGACGCCCCATAGCGTCGGTTGCCAGGTGACGTATTTCCTGGAGATCACGGAGCTAAGCAGCGTCCGTGTCTCCATGGGTTCTCAGTCACACGGAAGTCGTCATCCGACGATACTTCCGGACAAGAAGGTCACGGACCAATATTAGTATTAACAATATATACGGAAGTCGTCATTTTACATAACTTCCTGGAGATGGAACGCAAACAAAATCGAGTTGTCTAGGGGACCATTTGATTCTATCAGGCAGATTAGATGAAGTTAACATAACAACGGATGCTTGCCAGGATACATATGATACATAATACCAAACATCATGAAAAACAAACACATATATCAAAAATAGACTCATATATCGAAATGGATCAAATAGCAAAAATGTCTTTAGTTCTTTCAGCTGGCGAGATTCGTCTTGTTTTTAGAATCTACAAGAAACTGTCATACAGTGGTTTAAGTATTCATATAATGATAGTACTATATAACATGTTAGAAAAGATGTATAATTTTGACATATCAATAAAGAAAACAGGAAGGTATGTTGTAATCCAATTAATCATGAGAAGAAAACGAAACATGTTTTACAAGAACCACTTCAGCTCGAAGTCGCTGTTTAACCCATCTGGTATCAGGGTTTTGCAGTTATATATAAGATTCATCTCACTCTTAGCCAGCATTTCTGCCTGATCGTGGCACCTTATATTACTTTTAATGGCCTTAATACCCCAAAAACCAGATATGTTTGAGACAGAACAATTGTGGTCCTTTTTAAAATGAGCTGATAGCGCGTGCGTCTCTACTCCTTTCTTCACGTTTCTAAGATGTTCGCCCATGCGTACCTTCAAACAACAATAACATTCAAAAAACCCGCATTGAGGTTGCCGGTCCATCTAAGGACTGGAAACCTAAGAGGCATAACTGCCAGAGGCGGGTATGGGGCGGGTAAGGGAGCCACCGCCTGAGGCGACTTTACAGTGAGGATAGGAGAGTAACAATCATCAAACATATATAATTTGAGCTATTTGTAAACTGGAACTGTAAACTATAAACCTCGTTAACATGAAAAATTCTTAATTTGGTTAGGAGTAGGAAATCTCGTGAACATAAAGCAGGGGTTAACTCAGTGAGACATCGGATGATGTTTCGGCAGGAGTGGGGGATAGTGTCACACTATGACCAAAAGAATCATATCCCGCTGCACCAGATCAATCAGGTAACGCTCGGGTCCCTGTCAGGGGTGGGCCGCCGGAGCTTTTTCCTCCAGCCCTCCGCACCTCCTTCCAGGGTGCTTTGGTACGCAGGGTCGGAGGGATGGTAGCTCTGGGGTGGAGAAGTCCCAATTGCGTATATCAAGTTTCGGTAGTCCCAGTCCAGTACAGAATTCCGGGAAGTCCGAATATGAGTTGAGGGTGTGGGTTTCCCCGACAAGGAGACTTGTAGATTGAAGGGGAAGCCCCAGCGGTATTTCAACTGACGCTTACGAAGTTCATCTGTTAGGGGCTTGAGAGCCTTTCGCTGCTGGAGAGTGTGCCAGGACAAATCTTGGTAGATCTGGATCGTTGAGCCGTTGAAATCAACCCCGTCGAGTTGCCGGACTTTACGCATGATATCGTCCTTTTGGGAGAAATAATGCAATCTGCAGATTACGTCTCGTGGTCTATCTGCAGGGAGACCTCTTGGTTTCAGAGCTAGATGGGCCCTATCGAAAGTGATGGCGTCGTTAGGGTCGTTGCCCAGGATCTCGTTGAAGATTCTCGTGAGGGCGTCGATCAGACCCGCCTGTGGAACATCCTCCGGCAGTCCCCGGACACGGATATTGTTTCTCCTCCCTCTGCTATCCAGGTCCGTTAGCCGTGATTGGAGGGAGCGGATCTCTGCGGACTGAGTGTCTAGGATGGTAGTCAGGGACTGTAGGAGTGTGTCGGAGGTTTCCTGGTGGTCATCCAGGCTCGTCACCCGGTCCGAGATGTGGGAGATGTCTTGTCGCATAGCTGCCAGCTCCCGCCTCACTGTATCCTGTAGATCTTGCTTAGTGGGCAGGTTTTTCATGTAAGCTAAGATATCCTGTAGAGCCCTGCCTCCTGGGGGGCTAGTGTGTGTTGCTTCCGTGCCTGGAGGGGATGGGTGAGGGATCTGTGGGGGGTTGGGGGGACCTGCGGCTGGGGGGCTATCGGCTGTAGCGGGTGGAGTGGGTTGTAAAAAGGACCTCATAGCGGACTGTGACATGTTTCCTCGCGGGGTGGATGTGTTGGTCTTTTTAGAAGGTTTCTTGTTCCTGGTCATCACTCAATCAGCAGCGGGAGGTAAGATTTCCTGTAAGCAAATCAACGAGGTGAAATTTGATTGCATAGCTCACATATGGATGCCTTCAGCGGGGTGGCTCCCTGTGGGTTGGCATCAACAGCACATTACGGTATCGGTAGCATCGACAGCCAGGCGCAGCACATGTCTAGCTGCGCTTTATACTCAGAGAGGTCAGAAGGCATTCATTAAGTTTCCCTGAGATGGGTTGGATGTACTTCTTTGGTGAATTGGCCTGAGGCGGCCACCAGGGGGAGTGCTCAGTGTGGGCGAAGACCCAGGATCCGTGGCCGGATCTCCTTCAGAGCCTCCCGGGTGTGGATGATAATTGAGACCCCGGCTTCAGAGATGGGGCTAGGCCGCAGCTTGCAGGGAGGTTTTGAGGCCCCCCCCCAGCTCCGTGGGATCAACCCCTGTTACCCAGGTGATGCCTCCTTGTCAAAGAAGGGAAAAATAAGGGGGGATTGGGTGGGTTTTGGGATGGAGGTGTTCACCTCCGTGCGAGTGGTAGTGTGCCCGTCAGTTCAGGTGCCCCTTGTGGAGCAAGGGACTCCCGGGGCAGTGTTTCCGGGGGCGCGGGGGAGCTCCGGCATCTGTCCGTGTAGGGGATGGTCCGGGCAGCGAGGTTCACGGCGCTGCGGGGTCGTGGGAGAGGTGTGGCCGGCCCGCGGAGATCGCGGTTGGGAGACAGGCCTGTCTACCGCCGTTTAAGCTCCGGTGACGGAGCGGACTCACCCTTAGATGCGGGTCCGGCCTCTCGTTCCTCAGCCGGGGTGCGGGAGATCAGAGCGGGGCGGCGTTGTCCTCAGTCGCCGGCTCGCAGCGGGTGTCTGCCTCCGGAGGTGGTGATCCGGGTCTCCTCCGGCCCCAGGTCCCGGCTTCCGTCCGGGGAGAAGGCCGCAATCTGCAGGAGCGCTAAAAAGCGCTCCCCGACTCCGCGGGTCTCCCCGGGCCTCAGTAGTCGGTTAGGAGAGGCAGCCGGGGTCTTCACTGGTTGTTTGGGGAAGCGGATGGGGTGTAAAAGGGCCCCAATTATAATGGCTCTTGAGGAGCTGATGTAAAGCACGTCCACCGTCTGTGCTAGCCAAGCCACGCCCCCAATAAACTCTTTAATTGGGATCGTTTTCTCATTAATTGGTCTATTTTTCTCACGCCTTTACTTGCAATATTTTTGCATCCTATACACTTTCCACACCTATAGAAACCTGTTGATTTTATACTGGATCTATAGGGAGTGGGTGCATACATGCTTGAAACAAGTTTGGATTTCAAATTTGGTGCCCTCCTGTATATATATTCAGGTTTGTCCGGTAACATGGGACCCAAAATTGTATCGCTTTTGAGGATATGCCAATGTTTAGAAAACACTTTTTCTACTTTTTTGTGCTCTTCTGAATATTGTGATATGAATGCGAACTCATGACTCCTATTCTCTCTATTCTTCCTTGGTTCCATACTGTTGGCCTTTACAATTGCTTCATCCACCCTACGTTCCTCATAACCACTTGCCAGATACTTATTTTTCATAATCACTGCCTGTTCATCAAAAGTTCCATCCTTTGAACAGTTCCTCTTTAGTCTTTTGAACTGTCCATTGGGGATTGATTTAATCCAATTGGAATGGTGGCAGCTAGATGCTGCCAGATAGGCACTAGAGTCGGTGGGTTTTATATAATTTTTAAAATGTATTTCACCTTCTTCTATATATGCCATGATATCCAAAAAATGTATGGCTTGACTTTGTACATCAAAACTTAAAACAATATTTTTATCATTTCTATTCAGATATTCGCAGAAGAGGCTGAGTTCTTCTCTCCCTCCCCTCCACACGAACAAAATATAATCAATATACCTAGCGTAGGACACCAGGTTCGCTCCGAATGGGTTATTAGCCCATATGGTGTTTAGTTCCCAAAAACCTTAAAAAGGTTTGCATAACTCGGAGCGAACCTGGTGCCCATGATGTTTGGTATTATGTATCATATGTATCCTGGCAAGCATCCGTTGTTATGTTAACTTCATCTAATCTCCCTGATAGAATCAAATGGTCCCCTAGACAACTTGATTTTGTTTACGTTCCATCTCCAGGAAGTTATGTAAAATTACGACTTCCGTATATATTGTTAATACTAATATTGGTCCGTGACCTTCTCGTCCGGAAGTATCGTCGGATGACGACTTCCGTGTGACTGAGAACCCATGGAGACACGGACGCTGCTTAGCTCCGTGATCTCCAGGAAATACGTCACCTGGCAACAGACGCTATGGGGCGTCGCGGTTTACAGGAAGTTAGCCATCCCGGATATACACGAGTTCCGGAGTGCAGTTTAAAAAGCTTAAATAAATTGCTTCTTATACACCATCAATAGTAGGGGAGAGTTAGTACATACCTAATAGGAATTTAAAGGTTAGTACTACATAAAAGTCAGTATTAAACTGATTAATTGATGATGGTTTCCATGACAACGGCTTCCTGAAAAAACATCTCTTCCTGTATATACACCTTTTGCTAACTTAAAAATTGTATGTAGAGCTAGCATTATGAATAAATTATATGTGGTAAACAGATGTTTATGCAACTTGAACACATGTATAAAATGAAGTATAGGATTTTATATAGAATAACGAATTTTAAGTGATTTTGTAATAATCACGATGTCACTTCCTGGATGAATTTGATTGGCTGTTCTTTACATAAATATGTGGCTCTCCACACTCTCCCTATGTCTTGATAAAGGTCCAAACATAGACCGAAACGTGTCGACAGGAGGAGTGTGAACAGCCAGTTTTTCCACCTTTACCTTTTATGGACTCTGTATAAGGTACAAATTTTGTTTTTTATTTTTTTAAATATATTTTTTATTCAGAAGAATCTGGCCCCTTTTGGGCTTTTATATATACTTTGTTGGTCTTTTTGAACATTGTCGTTTGGCCCACTTTCATGTGGAGAGTGGTGTGGAATAAAGTACAAGTATTTTTTATCTTATCGTGGATTTCTCAAATTTATGGAACTATATATGCTTGATGGGAGGTTATCCAGAGGAGCTCTATGACAGAGGGTAAAAAGAAACCTTGATGCGCATGGCTAGAACCAGCTAGATTGTGAGTGGGGTACGCTTATTGGAATTCCTCTTCTTTCACTATATACAAAGAAATTGCTATGTGCACATTATTTCACCTACCTTGTGTAAGTGGGGTACGTCCATTCTAATCTAATCCTAGTTTATACACTGGATTTATTTTTTAAAGCCATATACCACATATATATTAAAAGGGTACGCTCCCATATTGTGGGATATATTATATATACACACACCTTTTTAAGGGATCAAAACCCTCTTCACGATATACTCCTTTGAAACATGTGGAGAGAGGTTTTCATATTTATATATTAAATCGTTTTTTTTGCACTTATTCACTAGTCCAGTCTACACATTGTTTTTTTATATATTTTTTTCACATATCTGGTTCTGAATTCTTGGGGGAGACCAAGAGGAAAATTCAAGCCACCTTCACCAGGAAAACCAAGGGAAAAAGAAACCTTGATGCACATGTGATCACTTTCAACCCTGTAAGTAGGGTACGCATTTGGATATAATATTGAAGATAAAGATACCTTTATGAGCTTTCTCCACTCTACAAATTTAGTGAGTGGGGTACGCCAATCTAAACACAGTACAGTTGGGGGTCTGGTGGTGGCAAAAAGATACCTTTATACATATAGTTTCATGTTGAATTGTGTGAGTCTGGGTACGCCCATATCACGTTTTATCTATTAATCTGAAGGACATTGTATGGTGTTTTAAAGAAAGAGACTTTCTTGAGAAATTGAGACGGTTCTACACATATATTATTTTTATTTTTTTTGCATATGATTCATATCGCTGGGATATAACACTGGATGAACATTGAAAGAAGAAAAGGAATCACCTGGAGATCCATTTAGAGGGATGTATTGTGTGAAGTCTAATATATATGTACATGTAAAGTGTTAAATATCATAATATAGCGCCAAGAGCCATATCCTTTCCACCCTTTCGTCTATATCGTTTATTTGTTGAAAGTGTGGTGACTCTTTCAGGAAGGGACGTAGTTCAGGGCAGCTTAAAGGCGCCATTTGATAGGAGCCCCCCTCCTTTTCTTTTTTCTTCGGCTATTGAAGCATGGGCCTTGGAGTTAGAAGCTGAAATCTCTTCTGACCATGCTAGGCAATGCTTGTCATATATTGTCACAGCTTCTCACTATATTAAAGAGGCGGCTTCTGATGCCGGTATCCTAGCAGCCAAGGCCTCTACTACGTCAGTCCTGGCTCGCCGGATATTGTGGCTGAGATCCTGATCTGTGGATCTGGACTCTAGAAAAACCCTGGAGGTACTCCCTTTCAAGGGAGATATTCTGTTTGGGGAGGACTTAAATAAGATTGTGGCTGACTTGGCTACTGCCAAAACTGCCTGTCTGCCAAGTACTACTCCTTCTGTGTCGAAGGCTAAAGGTACGTCCTTTCGCCCCTTTCGTCCTTCAGGTAAAGCAAAAGGTCAGGCATACAACAAGCAGGCCCGCACTTCCAAACCTGGTAAGCCAAAGCCCAAAAGAGCCTGAGCAGCCCGTCAGCCAGCTTCCAAGACCGATAAGCCTACCGCATGACGGGGCGGGCTTCCCCCTGGGGGAACCCAGGGTGGGGGGGCCGGCTTCTAGGGTATACCCAGGAATGGTTGAAGACCACTTCAGATGCCTGGGTACGGGAAGTCGTCACTCGAGGTTGCGCCATAGCCTTCAAAAACCGACCCCCTCATCAATTTTGCCGAACAGACGTCCCGTTGGCCCAGACAAAGGCAAACACTCTACATTCGGTGGTACAGACCCTCCTGGATACAGGAGTCGTAGTACAGGTGCCTCTTGCGCAGAGGGGCCAGGGGTACTATTCTCCGCTGTTTCTAGTCCCGAAACCGAATGGGTCCTTTCGGCCCATTCTCAACCTCAAGGCATTGAACAGGTTTGTGAAGATTTCCAAGTTCCATATGGAAACCCTTCACTCTATAGTTCTGGTCTTGGAACCTGGGGACTTCATGGTCTCCCTGGACATACAGGATGCTTACCTGCATATTCCTATAGCAGAGTCGCATCAGCAATACCTCAGGTTTGCGATTGGCATCCTCCATTTACCAGTTTCGGGCATTACCTTTTGGTTTAACTACGGCTCCGTGAGTCTTCACCAAAGTCATGGCGGTGATGACGGTGGTACTCCGCCGTCAAGGGGTCAGGATACTGCCGTATCTGGACGACTTGTTAATCCTGGCAAATTCCCCAGAAATTCTCCTGCGTCATCTGGATATGACTGTCCAGTTTCTACAAGCCCACGGGTGGCTCATCAACTGGAAGAAATCCTCCCTGGTCCCTGCTCAGAGCATGGTGCTCCTAGGAGCGCTATTGGACACTCACAACCAGCGGTTGTTCTTGTCTCAGGAGAAAGTCCTGAAGCTTCAGGACAGGATTCGTTGCTTCCTTTCTCGTCCGCAAGTGTCGATACATTCAGCGATGCAGGTGCTGGGCCTCATGGTATCAGCATTCGACATGGTGGAGTATGCTCAATTTCATTCTCGCCCCCTCCAGAAGCTGATTCTAGCCAAGTGGGACGGCCTGCCTCACCGGATCAGGTCTCACATGATCTCATTGACTCTGGAGGTCCGTCTGTCGCTGCTCTGGTGCCTCCAGGACCGACAATTGTGCAGGGGCCGTCCATTCTGGATATCCAACTGGGTCCTGTTGATGACAGATGCCAGTCTAAGAGGTTGGGGCGCGGTGCTGGAGCAACACTCCCTTCAGGGTCGGTGGACCAAGGAGGAATCCCTCCTCTCGATCAACATTCTGGAATTGGGGGCGGTCTTCAATGCGTTGAACCTGGCCCAGCATTTAATTCAGAACCGTCCTGTTCAAGTACAGTCGGACAACGCCACCACAGTGGCTTACATAAATCATCAAGGCGGCACTCGAAGCCGTTTGGCAATGAAGGAAGTCTCACGGATTCTAAATTGGGCGGAACGCCATCTACCGGCCATATCGGCAATCTTCATTCCGGGAGTCCTGAATCAGGACGTACATGCCGGCGAGTAGGGCCTCCATCCAGAAGTGTTTCAACTTCTAGTGGAAAAGTGGGGCCTTCCAGACGTAGATCTGATGGCGTCTCGACACAATCACAAGGTTCCGGTCTTCGGAGCAAGGACAAGGGATCCTCAAGCAGCATTCGTGGATGCGCTGGCGGTGCCGTGAAGGTTTCGGCTGCCGTACGTGTTCCCTCCGGTGTCACTCCTGCCCAGGGTAATTCGGAAGTTCAAGCAAGAAAAAGGACATCTGCTTCTCATAGCTACAGCGTGGCCCAGACGGCACTAGTTCTCAGGCCTGCAAGGCCTATCGTCAGAGCGTCCACTTCTACTTCCACAACGCCCAGACCTCCTCGTTCAGGGCCCCTGTGTCTACCAGGACCTAGCCCGGCTGTCTTTGACGGCGTGGCTCTTGAAGCTTCCGTTTTAAGAGCTAAAGGGTTTTCTGAGGCGGTCATTCAAACTGTGTTGCGGGCCCGGAAACCGTCTTCGGCTCGGATTTACTATAGGGTCTGGCATTCTTACTTTGTTTGGTGCGCATCTAACGATTATGACGCTTCCAAGTTTAGTATAGCCAAGTTGTTGGCTTTTCTTCAGCAGGGCCTGGACTTAGGCCTGCTTCTGGCCTCCCTCAAGGTTCAAATATCTGCCTTGTCGGTGAGGTTTCAGAGAAAAATTGCGACCTTACCTGATGTGCATACCTTTACTCAGGGTGTGTTGCGTATCCAACCTCCATATGTCCCGCCTGTGGCTCCTTGGGACTTGTCGGTGGTTTTGGAGACGTTACAAGAGTCTCCGTTTGAACCTCTTGGGTCAGCTGATCTTAAGTGGCTTTCCCTTAAGGTGGTGGTTCTGCTGGCTATTGCCTCAGCTAGAAGAGTGTCGGATTTGGGTGCCTTGTCCTGTAGTTCCCCATATCTGATATTTCACCGTGACCGGGCGGTTCTTAGGACTCGTCCCGGATACTTACCTAAGGTGGTTTCTTCGTTCCACCTTAACCAGGAGATTGTGGTTCCGGCACTTGTTTCTCCTGATCTGTCTCCCAAAGAGCAATCTTTGGATGTGGTACGGGCTCTCCGTATCTATGTGAAGAGAACTGCTTCTATTTGGAAATCTGATTCTCTTTTTGTGCTGTTTGGATTTCACAAACGGGGCTGGCCTGCTCACAAGCAAACTTTGGCCAGATGGATTAGAATGGTGATTGCACATGCCTATGTGAGGGCTGGCCTCTCGGCTCCTGCTCACATTACGGCCCATTCTACTCTGTCTGTGGGACCTTCTTGGGCGGCCCGCCGTGGTGCGACCCTTAAACAATTGTGCAAGGCGGCTACGTGGTCATCTGTGAACACGTTCATAAGGTTCTATGCCTTCGATACTGCCGCTTCCTTTGAATGCAGGGTTCTTGTGCCCGCTACAGTGCTCCCATAAGGAACTGTTTTAGGACATCCCCAATGTCTATCCTTGTGGAGCCCAGTGTACCCCGCAGCAGAAAACGAGATTTATGGTAACTTACCTTTGTTAAATCTCTTTCTGCGAGGTACACTGGGCTCCACAAGGCGCCCACCCTGCCGCACTTAGCTTCTTTGGGTTGGTATGGCATTAGCCGCTGACACTTCTCTTGTCGTGAGAGTGTGGTGTATGTGGCTACTAACCGTTGTTGTCTCTTTTCCTGCTACTGCATTGGGCTGGTTAACTAAAAACTAAGCTCCTGTGCAGGGAGGCGGGGTTATAGAGGAGGCGACGCTGTGCATTCTGGGAACAGTCAAAGCTTTGAGCCTGTTGGTGCCTCGGATCAAGATCCTACTCTACACCCCAATGTCTATCCTTGTGGAGTCCAGTGCACCTCGCAGAAAGAGATTTAACAAAGGTAAGTTCTTACCATAAATCTCGTTTTTTAGACGCTTTGTCCTTGGTGAAATATAACTCCCAGCATGGCCTGGTTGACAAACACCATTGTCAGGGCTTTCTGCATGCTGACAACAGCTGCCAGCGTGCCCTGGCACCACGGCCAGCTGGGACCTGCATTTCACCAAGGAAAAATGTAAATAAAGACAGTTTAATAATAAAAAAAAACACACTTAGATGGAACAGAAAACTCATAGCTTGAATGTACAACTGACAAATTTGCAGCAACTGTGGGATGGCGTTATGATAACGAAGAAAAGAATCGTTCATTTATTTTAGTTATGCTGGGTACACATTACACGATGGTCGAGGTAATGATACATTGGCCGTTGCGTACACACTGAAACGACAGAATGATCCGTTGTTCTATACTTCATTACTATGCATGGAGCCGCAAACAACATTGTCAGATTGAGCAGCATGTATGGCCAATCTAACAATGCGACATGATGCTGCTGGAGTGCGCATAGGGGGTCATTCCGAGTTGATCGCTCGCTAGCAGTTTTTGGCAGCTGTGCAAACGTATTGTCGCAGCCCACTGGGGAGTGTATTTTCGGTTTGCAGAAGTGTGAACGCTTGTGCAGCAGAGCGCCTACAAAATTGTTTTGTGCAAAACAAGACCAGCCCTGTAGTTACTCTTCGTGTGCATTGATTCTAACGACGGAGGGACGGCTTTTGACGTCACACACCCGCCCATCGAACGCCCAGCCACGCCTGCGTTTTTTCTGCCATGCCTGCGTTTTTCTAAGCTCTCCCTGAAAATGGTCAGTTGACACCCAATCTCCTTGCGGCCGGCTGTGCGATTGGAATCGTCGCTACATCCAGTGCAAAACCACAATGGACTTTGTACCCGTACGATGCGCATTGCGGAGCATACTCATGCGCAGATTAGCCATTTTTTCCACTGATCGCTACGCAACGAACAACGGCAGCTAGCGATCAACTCGGAATGACCCCCATAGTGCATTCACACTGAACGGTTTAAACTATTTTTCGTTCTGATCCGTCGGAAATCAGGAAATTGTTGATTTCTCTTATGTCCTAGAGGATGCTGGGGACTCCGTAAGGACCATGGGGTATAGACGGGCTCCGCAGGAGACATGGGCACTATAAAGAACTTTTAGTATGGGTGTGCACTGGCTTCTCCCTCTATGCCCCTCCTCCAGACCTCAGTTAGATCCTGTGCCCAGAGGAGATTGGGTGCACTACAGGGGAGCTCTCCTGAGTTTCTCTGAAAAATAATTTTGTTAGGTTTTTTATTTTCAGGGAGCACTGCTGGCAACAGGCTCCCTGCATCGTGGGACTGAGGAGAGAGAAGCGGACCTACTTAAGTGATAGGCTCTGCTTCTTAGGCTACTGGACACCATTAGCTCCAGAGGGAGTCGGAACGCAGGTCTCCCCCCGCCGTTCGTCCCAGAGCCGCGCCGCCGTCCTCCTCACAGAGCCGGAAGACAGAAGCCGGGTGAGTATAAGAAGAAAAGAAGACTTCAAGGCGGCAGAAGACTTCAGATCTTCCTGAGGTAAGCCGCTGCGCGCCATTGCTCCCACACACTACACACACTGGCAGGCACTGTTGAGTGCAGGGCACAGGGGGGGGGGCGCCCTGGGCAGCAATATAAACCTGTAGGCTGGCATTTATATTGATATAGGCTGCGGAAGCAGTTAGTGGATAAATCCCCCGCCAGTTTTTATAAAATTGAGCGGGACCGAATCCCGGCCCTGGAGGGGGCGGAGCTTGGTCCCTCAGCACTAACCAGCGCCATTTTCTCCACAGAGCACTGCAGCGACACTGGCTCCCCGGACTCTCCCCTGCTGAACACGGTGACAGAGGGCAGAAAAAGAGGGGGGCACTTGTATGGCACAGTGAGTGTATTACACGGTTATTATATATAAAAGCGCTATATCTGGGAATTTGTTTCCAGTGTCAGTTGGCGCTGGGTGTGTGCTGGCATACTCTCTCTCTGTCTCTCCAAAGGGCCTTGTTGGGGAACTGTCCCCTTGTAGATATATCCCTGTGTGTGTGTGGGGGTGTCGGTACGCGTGTGTCGGCATGTCTGAAGCGGAAGGCTCATCTAAGAAGGAGGTGGAGCAGATGATTGTGGTGTCTCCGTCGGCGACGCCGACTCATGATTGGATGGACATGTGGAATGTTTTAAATGCAAATGTGACCTTATTACATAAAAGATTGGACAAAGCAGAGTCCAGGGAAAAAGCAGGGAGTCAATCCATGGCTTCGACTGGGTCACCGGGCCCTTCTGGGTCTCATAAACGTCCCATATCCCAAATAGCAGACACTGATACCGACACGGATTCTGACTCCAGTGTCGACTACGATGATGCGAGGTTACACCCAAGGGTGGCCAAAAGTATTCATTATATGATTATTGCAATAAAAGATGTTTTGCATATCACTGAGGACCCCTCGGTCCTTGACACGAGGGTGCGCATGTATAAGGAAATGAAACCTGAGGTAACCTTTCCCCCATCTCATGAGCTTAACGAGTTATTTGAAAAAGCTTGGGAAACTCCAGATAAAAAACTGCAGATTCCCAAAAAGATTCTAATGGCGTATCCTTTCCCTGCACAGGACAGGGTACGTTGGGAATCCTCACCCAGGGTGGACAAGGCTTTAACGCGCCTGTCCAAGAAGGTGGTGCTACCGTCTCCGTACACGGCAGCCCTCAAGGATCCTGCTGATCGCAGACAGGAAACTACTTTAAAATCTATTTATGATCATACGGGTGCTTTACTCAGACCAGCAATAGCATCGGCATGGGTGTGTAGTGCAGTTGCAGCCTGGACAGATACCTTGTCAGCTGACCTTGATACCCTAGACAGGGATAACATTTTATTGACCTTAGGTCACATTAAAGACGCAGTCTTGTATATGAGGGACGCTCAAAGAGACGTTGGGCTGCTGGGTTCGAGAGCCAACGCCATGGCGATTTCTGCTAGGCGAGCCCTGTGGACCCGCCAATGAACGGGTGATGCCGACTCAAAGAAGCATATGGAGGTTTTGCCATACAAAGGTGAAGTTTTATTTGGGGAAGGTCTCGCGGACCTGGTTGCCACAGCTACCGCTGGTAAATCTACCTTTTTGCTTTTTGTTCCCCCACAGCAAAAGAAAACTCCACAATATCAGATGCAGTCCTTTTGGTCGCATAAGTCCAGAAGAGGTCGGGTCTCATCTTTCCTCGCCAGAGGTAAGGGTAGAGGGAAGAGAGCACCTGCTCCGGCTAGTTCCCAGGAGCAGAAGTCCTCCCCGGCTTCTACTAAATCCACTGCATGACGCTGGGGCTCCACTGAGGGAGTCCGCGCCGGTGGGGGCGCGTCTTCGACTCTTCAGCCAGGTCTGGATTCTGTCAGATGTGGATCCTTGGGCGATGGAAATTGTCTCCCAAGGCTACAAACTGGAATTCGTAGAGGTGCCCCCTCGCCGATTTTTCAAGTCGGCCTTGCCAACCTCTCCCCCGGTGTTAGCTGCAATTCAAAAGCTGTGTCAGCAGCAAGTGATTATCATGGTTCCCCTAGTCCAACAGGGGAAAGGGTACTATTCAACCCTGTTCGTGGTCCCGAAGCCGGATGGCTCGGTCAGACCCATTTTAAATCTAAAATCCCTAAACCTATACTTGAAAAAGTTCAAATTCAAGATGAAATCGCTCCGGGCGGTGATCTCCAGTCTGGAAGGGGGGGATTTTATGGTGTCACTCGACATAAAGGATGCATACCTTCATGTCCCCATATATCCTCCTCATCAGGTGTACCTGAGATTCGCTGTACAGGACTGTCATTACCAGTTTCAGACGTTGCCGTTTGGGCTTTCCACGGCCCGAGGATTTTCACCAAGGTGATGGCGGAGATGATGGTGCTCCTGCGCAGGCAGGGAGTCACAATTATCCCGTACTTGGACGATCTCCTGATAAAAGCGAAATCGAGAGATCAATTGCTGAAAAGCGTGTCACTCTCCCTGAGAGTGCTACAACAGCACGGTTGGATTCTCAATCTGCCAAAGTCACAATTGGTTCCAACGACTCGACTATCATTCCTAGGCATGATTCTGGACACAGAACAGAAGAGGGTTTTTCTCCCAATGGAAAAAGCCCAGGACCTCCAGAACATGGTCAGAGACCTGCTAAAACCAAAAAGAGTGTCTGTTCATCAATGCACTCGAGTTCTGGGGAAAATGGTAGCAGCCTATGAGGCCATCCCCTTCGGCATGTTCCATGCGAGGACATTTCAGTGGGACCTTCTGGACAAGTGGTCGGGGTCCCATCTACAAATACATCAGAAGATAAGCCTGTCCCCCAGGGCCAGGGTGTCTCTCCTGTGGTGGCTGCAGAGTGCTTACCTTCTAGAGGGTCACAGGTTCGGCATTCAAGACTGGGTTCTGATAACCACGGACGCGAGCCTCCGAGTATGGGTAGCAGTCACACAAGGGAGGAATTTTCAGGGACTATGGTCAAGCCAGGAGGCTTGTCTACACATCAACGTGCTGGAATTTAAGGGCCATATACAACAGCCTTCGACAAGCGGAGAATCTTTTTCGCGACCTACCTGTTCTGATTCAATCAGACAACGTCACAGCCGTAGCTCATATAAACCGCCAAGGCGGGACAAGGAGCAGAGTGGCAATGGCGGAAGCCACCAGGATTCTTCGCTGGGCAGAAAATCACGTAAGCGCTCTGTCAGCGGTCTTCATACCGGGAGTGGACAACTGGGAAGCAGACTTCCTCAGCAGACACGATCTCCATTCAGGAGAGTGGGGTCTTCATCAAGAAGTCTTTGCAGAAATAACAAGTCGTTGGGGACTTCCTCAAAGCTATAAGCCCTGACGAAGCTTAACAAAGTGAAATGCGCATCGGCATCGCTGTGCGCTGTCAGTATTAACATTAATTATGTATTAAGATCCTGTGTATATTCAAATTTATCAGAAAGGGTTACTATTTAGAATAATAGACACATGCTGGCATAGTATATATATTAGATAGGAGGGTTTCCTCCAAGTGCTAGTCACCTGTTAGACATCATGCATATGAGAGACATGGAATATGATGGCTCTCTTGTCAGTAAGGAGAGCAATTTGAGGTTGTGAATAAATCAAGCTTGTTTGTAATAAGCTTTACAATATATACCAAAGTGTTAACTGTCAATGTGTGCCTGTGCTGCATGGCAATACCAGCCAGACATTTAGGCAGCAACAGGTGCTGGAAATGTTACATCCATATATGAGAGATCCAAATAAGCCATTTATACCTCTGAAAAATTAGGCATGCTCGATTTTATTGTGAGCACACATCACTGGGATGATAATAAACAGTGGTTGTGTAAGGATGGGATTACCAACCCGTGAATCATATGTGTCTGGATTAGCTGTATATTCAAGACAGCATTATCTGCAGTAGTATCAATATGCATATACAGTATAAATCCTATGTCTCCTTCTTATATAATCTAATAAAGAGGTGCTAAAGCAGGCTCATTTTTAAGCTAGTACTGTGCGAATTTGCAGTTTCATCAAGGATATTGCTGTAATAGCAGGATATCAATTAAGGGGTATTGGTTAGTGAGCATACATTCCAACAGGGGCAACCCATTATACCCAATGTCAAAGAACAATTTGTCAGCATGTGATCGTATACCGGCACTATTCAAGGCAATAAGAGCCTTATATTTATAAATAATTAGACAGATAAACTGTCATCCGGATATTTGCAGTGTTGTTCTTAACATTCTTATCACATTACTACATAGCAACAAATGTTGCATTGTGATCTACAGAATTAAGAATTCATCAGGAATGTTACAACACAGATACATTTTGTAACCCTTTATAAACATCACTGGCAAAAGGAGTCAGTGGTTGTTTCAAAAAATTAAATAAATTATTTAACAACTCCTTGAATCACAGGTATTTATTGATTCACAAATCAAGACAGCGTACCAGCATTTTCTTTTAAAATACATCTTTATACACATACATTTTTTTTTTTTCTTACACGTTATTCTGTCTCTATTGTTTTAATATTTCACTCTACATGTCCCCTTTGTAATAAGGAGACATATAATACATCATATGTGGTAATAATAAAGGCATTTATATCACATGTGGGTATTGAGAATCTTTTTCATATTTTACATTATTACTAATAAAATATCAGAATGTATTATATTTCTAATTAAAAAAGAATCAAGGGAATGAGTGTTGCTACTAAAAGTTGATTTGCTTTTTCTTTAAACCTATATTACTTCCTCAAATAGACATGATGGCGTCACGCCTCAACAAGAAGCTTCGGAGGTATTGTGCCAGGTCAAGGGACCCGCAGGCAGTAGCGGTAGACGCCTTAGTGACACCATGGGTGTTTTAGTCGGTCTATGTGTTCCCTCCTCTGCCTCTCATCTCAAAAATATTGAGAATCATAAGACGAAAAAGAGTGCAAACGATACTCGTTGTTCCAGATTGGCCTCGAAGGGCCTGGTATTCGGATCTTTAGGAAATGATCACAGAAGATCCGTGGCCTCTTCCTCTCAGGGAGGACCTTTTGCAGCAGGGGCCCTGCGTATTCCAAAACTTACCGTGGCTATGCTTGACGGCATGGCGGTTGAACACCGGATCCTGGCCGGGAGAGGTATTCTGGAGGAAGCCATCACTACTCTGATAAAGGCTAGGAAGGAGGTGACGGCGAAACATTATCACCATATTTGGAGGAAGTATGTCTCTTGGTGTGAAGCCAAGAATGCTCCTACGGAAGATTTCCATCTGGGCCGTTTTCTCCACTTTCTACAGACAGGATGGGCCTGAAGTTAGGGCCTGAAGTTAGGCTCCATTAAGGTACAGATTTCGGCCCTATCTATATTCTTTCAGAAGGAATTGGCTTCTCTCCCAGAAGTCCAGACTTTTGTGAAGGGAGTGCTGCACATCCAGCCTCCTTTTGTGCCCCCGGTGGCACCTTGGGACCTTAACGTGGTGTTAAGGTTCCTAAAATCTCACTGGTTTGAACCTCTTCAAACGGTGGAATTAAAATTTCTCACTTGGAAGGTGGTCATGTTATTGGCCCTGGCATCTGCAAGGCAGGTGTCCGAATTGGCGGCCTTGTCGCACAAGAGTCCCTATTTGATTTTCCATGTGGATAGAGCTGAGTTGAGGACTCGTCCTCAATTTTTGCCTAAGGTGGTTTCTTCATTTCATATGAGCCAACCTATTGTGGTGCCTGTGGCTACGGGTGACTTGGAGGACTCCAAGTCCCTGGATGTAGTCAGGGCCTTAAAAATGTATGTAGCCAGGACGGCTAGGGTTAGGAAAACAGAGGCTCTGTTTGTCCTGTATGCAGCCAACAAGGTTGGCGCTCCTGCGTCTAAGCAGACTATTGCTCGCTGGATCTGTAACACGATTCAGCAGGCTCATTCTACATCTGGATTGCCGTTACCAGATTCGGTAAAGGCCCATTCCACTAGGAAGGTGGGCTCTTCTTGGGCAGCTGCCCGAGGCGTCTCGGCGTTACAGCTTTGCCGAGCAGCTACTTGGCCGGGTTCAAACACTTTTGCAAAATTCTACAAGTTTGATACCTTGGCTGATGAGGACCTCGCGTTTGCTCAATCGGTGCTGCAGGGTTATCCGCACTCTCCTGCCCGGTTTGGAGCTTTGGTATAAACCCCATGGTCCTTACGGAGTCCCCAGCATCCTCTAGGACGTAAGAGAAAATAAGATTTTAAACCTACCGGTAAATCTTTTTCTCCTAGTCCGTAGAGGATGCTGGGCGCCCGTCCCAGTGCGGACTGAATCTGCAACACTTGTATATAGTTGTTGCTTACATAAGGGTTATGTTACAGTTGGGATCAGTCTTTGACTGATACTGTTTTTTGTTCATACTGTTAACTGGTTGTGTATATTCCAGGGTATACGGTGTGGTTGGTGTGGGCTGGTATGAATCTTGCCCTTAGATTAACAAAATCCTTTCCTCGTATTGTCCATCTCCTCTGGGCACAGTTTCTCTAACTGAGGTCTGGAGGAGGGGCATAGAGGGAAGAGCCAGTGCACACCCATACTAAAAGTTCTTTATAGTTCCCATGTCTCCTGCGGAGCCCGTCTATACCCCATGGTCCTTACGGAGTACCCAGCATCCTCTACGGACTACGAGAAAAAGATTTACCGGTAGGTTTAAAATCTTATTTTCGTTCTGATCCGTCGGAAATCAGGAAATCGTTGATGATATCTTCTAGGGTGCACCCAGCCTAACAGTTAGGCTGGGTACACACTTGTTGATATCATTCGTACAGTCATTGAACGATATATCGGCTGGTACCATCTGCTTGTATGTACAGCCAATATGTCTGTGAAAGACATTCAGACATACTGTGTCGGCCCTGCAGCAAGGCTGATGCTGATATATTACAGTGTTCTTCCCATGCTTTATTTCTCAGATAGTCCACCCATCAAAATGTCCCTGCCGCCAGCACTGTCATTCGGCAGTCTCTGTGCTTGGTAGCTTGGGGAGAGGAGAGTCCCTGTGTGAATGTGTGTGTCCAGGGGGCGGCTGCGGCACTGTCCCTAGTTGAGGGTCCCTTACACACCAGTTTGTACTTCTTCCTGTCCTGTTGAGTTTTGGAAGGTTTGGAACTAGAAGAAAATCTTATTGTGCATGGTACGGTATGGCATTACAAATACAGAGTGAATGCAGCCCAAAAACAGTCCTGTAACTTGTGAATGGGAGCAGGTAATGAGTGAGGATGAGAGATGAAGAGCGGAGAGGACAAGCTGGGAGATATTTTGAGATAAGCAAAGCAATTTGTGCTGGTTAATGGCCTTATTGTTACATGTACTGCCTGCAGCTTTGTTCTGTCTGCTTAATTGCTGCAGCAGCTGCATGGGATTAGTGATTTTTGGAGGCTTTGCTGCAGGAGTTTGTTGATTGGCTCCTGTTCCCTTTATCTCCTGAATCTGCCTTACACTGCTTGCTGGTCATAGAGCTTAGTTGCAGCAGAAGCCCTTGTCCCTATGTGTCAGGTACTAGTTCTGTTGGAACGCTGTCTTCCATTCTTGCACAGCTGCAACTCTGCAGATTCCCTGTTTGTACCTTGCAACCAGTCCATCGTTTGTGCCCCTGTTTCTTGTGCTGTCTGTAGGAGTAGATTGTATTGTTCATTGGATACTAAACAGCAAACACCATCTGAGTACCTAGAACTCCTGCTAAACTATAATCCTATCCTAACAGTAGTATTGCTCCTTAGTGTTGGTTGCTGCAGTTGCCAGGAGTAACATCCACTAGCCTGAAGCATTCTGTGTTATTTGTGTACCTGTTTTGCTCCCCCTGTCTGAACTATATTGTCATTTACTTTGGTTGTTGCCAGTAGTTACTAATGCTGGTACAGAGCATTCTTTGTATTTTATGTACCAATTGATACATGTTCCTTATCTGTCCCTTTAATCAGATTACCCTGTCTGTTAGTCTGTTATTGTCATCTCTCCAGACTACTTCCTCATTGCTATTATCATTGGTGCGCCCCTCTTTCTGTATCTCTCAATATCCTGGTATCTTGTTAGTACCTTTACCCTTTTACTATTCTTTGTTATTAATTCATTATTCTCTTGTATCGTTCTTGCATTCTTGGTCTTGTCTTTGTTGTCTTTTGTACCGGCATTGATTCAAGTCACTCGAAAGTTAAGCTCATACTACCACCAGTGACGTAAGTCCTGGTGGACATCCCAGTACCAGTAGGCGCATCAAGTTTATGGGAAAAGCGGCTCTTATAGGCTAGAAGACCTTCTGGTGGGTTCTATGAGATTTAGCTCGGGGTGTACAGTGGTGACTCCTCAGTAACATTCAAAAAATATATGTGTAAGTAAAAGTATTTTATATTGAATTCAGTAGAATACAGGTAACTAATTCAGGGAGTGGCATAGCAAGCAGTAGATGATGATTTTTTTTTCGAGAAAAATCAGTCTTGCAGATTGTAGTGATAGTAACATAGCATAGCATCTAAGGTTGAAAAAAGACAATTGTCCATCGGGTACAACCTATTTGTGGTCTCCTATGCATGATTATTTTGTATAAAATTTTGACTGAAGTTGCTGACTGCCGTTCCAATTAACCCCTCTTTTTTATAATAACCATAGTGCATGACTATGCCCCGTAACCCTGGATATCCTTATCCATTAGGAATTTATCTAACCCATTCTTAAAGGTGTTGACTGAGTTGGCCATTACAACTCCCTCAGGCAGGGAATTCCAAACACGTATCGTCCTTACCGTAAAAAAGCCTTTACGCTGTATTGTGTGGAATCTCCTCTCCTCTAACCTGAGCGAGTATCCACGAGTTCTCTGTGTTGATCTAACCAAAAACAGGTCCTGCGCAAGATCTGTATATTGTCCCCTTATATATTTGTAAATGTTGATCATGTCCCCTCTTAATCTCCTCTTTTCCAGTGTAAACATGCCTAGTCTTGCAAGCCTTTCCTCGTATTCCAGCGTCTCCATACCCTTAATTAGTTTGGTCGCCCGCCTTTGAACCTTTTCTAGCTCCAGGATATCCTTTTTGTAGTAAGGTGCCCAGAATTGTACACAGTATTCAAGGTGTGGCCTCACAAGGGATTTATATAACGGGAGTATAATACTCTCGTCCCTAGCATCAATTCCCCGTTTTATGCATGCTAATATCTTATTAGCCTTCTTTGCTGCAGTCCTACTTTGGGTACTACTGCTTAGTTTGCTATCTATGAGGACACCTAAGTCCTTTTCGAGTACAGAATCCCCTAATTTTACCCCATTTAGTAGGTAGGTGTTATTTTTGTTCTTGTTACCAAAGTGCATTACCTTACACTTGTCTGTACTGAAGCGCATTCTCCATTTCGCTGCCCAAGCTTCTAATTTTACTAAGTCATTCTGAAGCGACTCAGCATCCCCCTCCGCATTTATAACTTTACACAATTTGGTATCATCTGCAAAAATTTACACCATGCTCTCTAGACCCTCTGTTAGGTTGTTAATGAAAATATTGAACAATAGCGGTCCTAATACTGAGCCTTGCGGCACACCACTTAGCACTTCAGTCCAAGTTGAAAAAGATCCATTAACCACAACGCGCTGCTCCCTATTATCTAACCAGTTTTTGACCCAATTGCATATTGTGCTTCCTAGCCCTGATTCTTGTAGCTTGTAGATAAGTCTCATGTGTGGTACAGTATCGAACGCTTTGGCAAAATCTAAAAATATTACATCCACCTCTGTACCCTGATCTAGGTTTGCGCTTACTGTTTCATAAAAGGCAAGTAAGTTGGTTTGACAGGATCTGTCCTTCATAAACCCATGTTGATTCCTTTTAATGACCTTATTGACTACAAGGTACCTTCTGAATACTATCTCTTAGAATACCTTCCAATACTTTCCCCACTATAGATGTAAGACTAACTGGTCTATAATTACCTGGTTCAACTTTACTTCCCTTTTTGAATATAGGCACTACTTCCGCTATACGCCAGTCTTTGGGAACCATACCTGATATTACTGAATCTTTAAAGATCAAAAATAGCGGCTTTGCAAGTTCAGAATGAAGCTCCATTAGAACCCTTGGGTGAATACCATCGGGACCTGGTGACTTATCTTTAAATGTTTTAATCGGTCACAGACTACTTCCTCGCCCTAAATAAGTACCTATCAGTGGGATATTCTCATTATTGAGATTATATGTTAGTCCCTGAATTGGGTCCTCTCTAGTAAATACTGTTGAAAAAAACTCATTTAGTGTGTCCGCTATGTCATTATCATTTTTGCTTAAGACTCCCAACTTGTCTTTTAAAGGGCCTATACTCTCCTTCTTTTAATCTCTTGCTATTAATGTATTTAAAGATTTTTTTTTTGGGGATTCGCTTTGCTTTCCTTTGCTACTAATTTTTCAGTTTCTACTTTAGCCGCTCTTATTTCCTTTTTGCAAATTTTGTTACATTCCTTATAGTGCTGAAATGACTCTGCTTCCCCGTCAGATTTGTATTTTTTAAATGCTCGCCTTTTCTTGCCCATAAGTTCCTTAATCTTTTTGTTAAGCCACATCAGTTTATGATTTTTATTCCTTTTTTTTTTGCTGCTCGTAGGAATAAATTTGAGTGTATTTTTAGCTAGCAGGAATTTTAGTACCTCCCATTTCTCCGTAGTATTTTTTCCTAAAAACAAACCTTCCCATTCAATATTATGAAAGCCTGTTTCTCCTTCAGGGTCTACAGTAGTCCACAGGATCTATCTTGGGTAGTAGGTGGCATCAGAGGAACAGGCACCAAACAGTCAAATGCTTTTGAGTCCCAGAATGCAACAGTCCAGCCTCTCTAACCCCGCCTCTTGCACAGGTATTATCCAATATTGCAGACTGGAATGCACCAGCTATATTGTCAAGTATGGTGTACCCATAAAATCCTTACATGCTAAACCAAGCAGATAGGCCCAGGGACCTGAAAACAGATAGACATGGAGCACCATCTTCACAGTCTACACAGTTTTCAGAATCTAAGGACACTTCAGTTGATGAATCTGGATCCTCTCTTTCTGAATCTGCATCTAGAGATGAGGACATTGCTTCAGTAGATATACCTGAGTTAATACATGTAGTAAAATCTATTCTTTCAATAGAGGAGGCAGTAGAGCCTGTGTTAAAATCTAAGGATCCTGTTTTTAAACGTCCAAAAATTGTTAAAGCAGAATATCCTGATTCAGATCAGCTAACGGAAATAATGCAAGAGGCATGGGTAACACCCTGTAAGAAATTTAAGATTCCTAAGAAATGAGGTTCTTATTATTCTTTTCATGCTGTGGACTGTTTAGAAAGGGAAATTCCACCCAAAGTAGATGTGCACGTACTGTAGTTCTACTAGTACACAAATCTACATTACCTCTGCCTTCTACATCATTAAATGATGTAACAGGCAGAAAGATTGATGGTTTTCTTAAAACTATTTTTTCCTTGACAAGGGGCAGTTACTAGTCCAGCTATGGCCACAGCTTGGGTGGCTAAAGCAGCGGCAGGCTGGGCGGAAGCTTTGGAAGATGATCATTCAACAGCAAACAAAAGAACAGTTATCCCATATTGCAAATAAGAAGCAGCCCTGACTATGGTATAGTAGCTTCTCAAGCATCAGCTTCCACAGTAGCTGTTCAAAGAGCTGTTTGGCTACGTTCAAGGAAAGCTGACTCTGAACGCAAGAAGGTTGTGGAATCCCTGCCTTTTGTTGGAAATATTCAGTTTGGGACAGAATTAGACAACATTCTTCAGTCTGAAGCAGACTCCAAAAAAGTGACGTTTCCTTCGACATCTAAAGCTAACCCCAGATTTCCTGTTTTCCTGTCCTTTTGGGCCCAAGGTAAAGCAATGGGAAAGGTTTACAGCAGACAGTCTCAATCAGATAAATCTGGTAAGACTAAGACCAAACAGGCTTGGTCAACCAGACGCCTGGCTTCTAAACCAGAAGACACACTGTCATCCTAATGGCACAGGCCTCCACCTGGGGGATCCCAGGGTGTGAGGCTGACTTTTTTTTTTTGCACAGGTTTGGCAGCTGTCCACCACATATACCTGGGTGCAAGAAGCGGTGTCTCACGGTTACGCTTTACCCTTCAAGAAACGCCCCCCTCAATTCTTCTGTAGCAGACCGTCTCCTGTTAAGTCGAAGGCCACGGCCCTACAAGATGCAATTCAGAGGCTGCTATGATAGTACCGGTTCCAATAGCACAGCAGGAACAAGGTTTCTAATCCAACCTTTTTCTAGTTTAGAAACCAAATGGTTCCTACCAACCTATTCTTAATCTCAGTGCTCTGAACAAATGTTTGGGGGTCTCGATTCCATGTGGAAGCGTTACGAACCATTATCCTGGCAATGGAGCCGCGGGATTTTATGGTGTCCCTGGATATTCAGGATGCTCACATACATGTACCTATAGCACCTTCCCATCAGTGCTATCTTAGGTTTGCTATCCTCCAACAACATTTTCAGTTTCAGTCTCTACCTTTTGGACTGGCTACAGCTCCAAGGTTATTTACCAAGATTATGGTGGTGATGGCAACTCACTTTTGTTGCCAGGCAATAAGGATTTTCCCATATGTAGATGACTTGCTTATCATGGCACAATCACAGGAGATTTTTCACTGCCATCTTCAAGTGACAATAGCCTGCCTACAGGCTCACGGCTGGCTCATAAATTGGGCAAAGTCTTCCTTAGTCCCATCACAAAGGATGACGCATCTGGGGGCTGTATTGGATATCACTCTTCAGAGAGTGTGTCTTTACGTAAAGCCGTTTTTAAAACTGATATACGGGAAGATATTCAGGAGGGGACTGTAGACACTGTCGAGACATTATGGGTAGAAATTGCATGCGGGGGAAAAGGAATAAAAAAGTTAGTATTGGGTGTATGCTATAGGCTGCCTGGTATCAACGCATCTGATGAGGAATTGTTACTAAAGCAAATTGAAAGAGCAGCAGGAGTAGGAGACATAGTAGTGATGGGAGATTTTAACTATCCAGAGATAAACTGGAAAAACGATTCATGTGATACTGCTAGGGGCAATATGTTTTTAAACACACTTAATGATAACTACTTAGTCCAACTAATTGAGGAACCAACTAGGTACAATGCAATCTTAGACCTGGTATTAACAAACAATGGGGATTTGGTATCAGGTATTATAGTAGGGGAACCCATAGGAAACAGCGACCACAATATGGTCACATTCAATATCAGTTTCCATCAACAGCCCTATACTGGCTCAACTAGGACTCTAAACTTTAGCAAAGCAAATTTTGAAAAGATGAGGGTATTTTTCAGGGATATTGAATGGGAAGGTTTGTTTTTAGGGAAAAATACTACGGAGAAATGGGAGGTACTAAAATTCCTGCTAGCTAAAAATACACTCAAATTTATTCCTATGAGTAGCAAAAAAAGGAATAAAAATCATAAACCGATGTGGCTTAACAAAAAGATTAAGGAACTTATGGGCAAGAAAAGGCGAGCATTTAAAAAATACAAATCTGACGGGGAAGCAGAGTCATTTCGGCACTATAAGGAATGTAACAAAATTTGCAAAAAGGAAATAAGAGCGGCTAAAGTAGAAACTGAAAAACTAGTAGCAAAGGAAAGCAAAGCGAATCCCAAAAAAATCTTTAAATACATTAATAGCAAGAGATTAAAGAAGGAGAGTATAGGCCCTTTAAAAGACAAGTTGGGAGTCTTAAGCAAAAATGATAATGACATAGCGGACACACTAAATGAGTTTTTTTCAACAGTATTCACTAGAGAGGACCCATTTCAGGGACTGAGACACAATCTCAATAATGAGAATATCCCACTGATAGGTACTTATTTAAGCGAGGAAGTAGTCTGTGACCGATTAAAACATTTAAAGATGAATAAATCACCAGGGCCCGATGGTATTCACCCAAGGGTTCTAATGGAGCTTCACTCTGAACTGGCAAAACCGCTATCTTTGATCTTTAAGGATTCAGTTATATCAGGTATGGTTCCCAAAGACTGGCGTATAGCGGAAGTAGTGCCTATATTCAAAAAGGGAAGTAAAGCTGAACCAGGTAATTATAGACCAGTTAGTCTTACATCTATAGTGGGGAAAGTATTGGAAGGTATTCTAAGAGATAGTATTCAGAAGTTCCTTGAAGTCAATAAGGTAATTAAAAGGAATCAACATGGGTTTATGAAGGACAGATCCTGTCATACCAACTTACTTGGCTTTTATAAAACAGTAAGCGCAAACCTAGATCAGGGTAAAGACGTGGATGTAATCTTTTTAGACTTTGCCAAAGTGTTCGATACTGTACCACACATGAGACTTATCTACAAGCTACAAGAATCAGGGCTAGGAAGCACAATATGCACTTGGGTCAAAAACTGGTTAGATAATAGGGAGCAGCGCGTTGTGGTTAATGGATCTTTTTCAACTTGGACTGAAGTGCTAAGTGGTGTGCCGCAAGGCTCAGTATTAGGACCGCTATTGTTCAATATTTTCATTAACGACCTAACAGAAGGTCTAGAGAGCATGGTGTCAATTTTTGCAGATGATACCAAATTGTGTAAGGCTATAAATACAGAGGAGGATGCCGAGTCTCTTCAGAACGACTTAGTTATATTAGAAGCATGGGCAGCGAAATGGAGAATGCGCTTCAACACACACAAGTGTAAGGTAATGCACTGTGGTAACAAGAACAAAAATTACACCTACCTACTAAATGGGGTAAAATTAGGGGATTCTGTACTGGAAAAGGACTTAGGTGTCCTCATAGATAGCAAGCTAAGCAGTAGTACCCAAAGTAGGACTGCAGCAAAGAAGGCTAATAAGATATTAGCATGCATAAAACGGGGTATTGATGCTAGGGACGAGAGTATTATACTCCCGTTATATAAATCACTAGTGAGGCCACACCTAGAATACTGTGTACAATTCTGGGCACCGTACTACAAAAAGGATATCCTGGAGCTTGAAAAGGTACAGGGGAGGGCGACCAAACTAATTAAGGGCATGGAGACGATGGAATACAAGGAAAGGCTTGAAAGACTAGGCATGTTTACATTGGAAAAGCGGAGACTAAGAGGGGATATGATCAACATCTACAAATATATAAGGGGACAATACACAGAGCTTGCGCGGGACCTGTTTTTGGTTAGATCAACACAGAGGACTCGTGGACACTCGGTCAGGTTAGAGGAGATGAGATTCCGCACAATACGGCGTAAAGGCTTTTTCACGGTAAGGACAATACGTGTTTGGAATTCCCTGCCCGAGGGAGTTGTAATGGCGGAATCTGTCAACACCTTTAAGAATGGGTTAGATAAATTCCTAATGGATAAGGATATCCATGGTGCATAGTCATGCATTATAGTTACTATAAATAGGGATAAAATGCAACGGCTGACAGCAGCATCAGTCAGAAATTTTAGTCAAATCATCATGCATAGGAGACCACAAATAGGTTGAACTCGATGGACAATTGTCTTTTTTCAACCTCAGATACTATGTTACTATGTTACTATGTTACCTCTGAACAAGATATCCACAATACAGACGAGGATTCAAGGATTGCTACACAGTCTGAGAGTATCCATCCATGCAGCAGTGCGAGTACTGGGATCAATGGTCTCGACATTCAGCATGGTAAAATATGTCCGGTCCCAGTCAAGACCCCGTCAACATCTGATTCTCTCCAAATGGAACGGACAGTATCAAACGATAAAAAGTCATACAATAATTCTTCCTCAGGAAGTGCGTCGGTCATAGCCCTCATTCCGAGTTGTTCGCTCGCTAGCTGCTTTTAGCAGCATTGCAAACGCTAGGCCGCCGCCCTCTGGTAGTGTATCTTAGCTTAGCAGAATAGCGAACGAAAGATTAGCAAAACTGCTACTAAATAATTATTTGCAGTTTCTGAGTAGCTCCAGACCTACTCCTAGATTGCGATCACCTCGGTCCGTTTAGTTCCTGGTTTGACGTCACAAACACGCCCTGCGTTCGGCCAGCCACTCCCCCGTTTCTCCAGACACTCCTGCGTTTTTTCGAGGCACGCCTGCGTTATTTAGCACACTCCCTGAAAATGGCCAGTTTCCGCCCAGAAACACCCACTTCCTGTCAATCACACTACGATCACTCGAGCGATGATAAAACGTCGCTCGAGCTTGTGCAAATCTACCAAGTTTTGTGTTAAATTACTGAATGCATGCGCGCTGCGTAGCATGCACATTTTCCACCTAATCGCTCCATTGGCAACGAGCGAACAACTCGGAATGACCAGCTATGTGCTATTACTGATTTTTCAGAAAAGTTTCCTGTACCTTTCTAAATCCATGCCATGAAGTATTCATGGTGTGCACACCATGGCAACTTTTTTAGTTACATTATGTAGATACAATTATACACTATATTAAATACAGACTGCAAACGGAATCTGTATGATATGCCAGCTTACCAAATCCCGGTGGTCATAATACCGATGGTGGGATCATGATGAGTAAAAGACCGACAAGTGAGTGAGGGGTGTTCTTCCCTCACCCTGACACCCTAACCCCTACCTTCCTGCAGCCTAACCCTAACCTCCCCCCTTAGTGCCTACCCCTAACCACCCCACCGCTGTCTAAAGCTAACACCCCCCCCCCCCCCCCTCCCGCAGCCTAACCCTACTCCCCCTGCCTGGTGCCGAAACCTAACCCCCCTCTCCTGGCCTTAATTCTAACCTGCTGTTTATACTTATGGTTGGGATACTGGCTGTCGGGATTCCTGTATTGGTCTCCTGTCCCTTTCGGAGTTCCAGCGTTAGGATTCTGAAGTATGTCGGAATACTAGCATCTGTATTTTGACTGCCGGCATCCCGACAACCAAATCTTGACCGCATCCCCTGCAAACATTGAGTAACACATTGGCAGGCCTTCAATACTGTTTGCGCTTATCCATCAGAGTTAATATCCATTGACATTTAATACAAAGAATCTGTGCTCATTTTATGAAAGTGTGTAAGTTGATTTTCTTGTTTTCAGTTGTATAAAGTATGAGTAGTAAAATAAGAGTGGTCCTGTCATCTCAAACAAACAGACACCAGGGGGTAAATTTACTAAATTGGGAGTTCTATTTAAGATGGGTTGTTGCCCATAGCAACCAATCAGATTTCAGGTATTATCTTGTAGAAGGTGCTAGATAAATTCGACGTAGAATCTGATTGGTTGCTATGGGCAACATCCCATCTTAAATAGAACTCCCATCTTAGTAAATTTACCCCCAGTTTCTTTAAAACCTCAAATAATTTGCTAGAAGACTTCTGTTGTGAAACATGCTTTTGTTCTTGCCCTAGTTCTTACTCTCTCTCTTTTGCTCTTGTGGGCTCCTGTTCTCTCTTGTTTGCACCCTTTCACTCACTCTCTCTATCTGTCTGTCTGTCTCTCTCCTTTTAATGTATGATACATTCCTTTTATTGTATGATACATTTAATCCTCACACTATGCAAAATATAAAGATAACCAAATCTATGGTGCCTACATATTGCCATAGCCTTCCCCGCCTGATTTGAAGATCCCACTATTGATACACCTATTTTTCTCTCCCAGATTTAGGATGGAGAAAATTTTCTATTTTAGCTCACAGCATGGGTAAGAAATTCATTATTGTTTGTTAATTATTCAAAAGCCAACAGATGATCATGTTAGTATTTCTAAGGAAAGACTATATTTTTCAACTTTTTTTCTTCTTCACATTTAGGTGGTGTCATTGGTGGACTGGTAAGACAGTATGTGAATTTTGCTGTGTTGGTGTGAAATTCTGCAGCTGAATAACCAATTGCATATTGTAATCCAAAGCAAAAATCTATAATTCCAATTTGGGGTTCTTACTTTGCGGTTGACTTAATGGACTATGAGTAGGAGTACAAGTCAGAATAATTTACATAGAGTCCCAAGATTGTAACTCCATTGTGATTAAAGTTCCATGAAGGCTTTTATTCACTTTTATACATATTTATCAGAATGTACCATTATGTATTATTATATTATATCTAGCTTTAATACAGCATACGTTAAGAGAAACTGACATGGAAAATAGCACTTTGTATACATAGTCAGAGACTCAATCGCATACAGATATAACAGTGTTGTATTGAAAATCCTAGGGCTGTTTGCTCTGACTGCAGCAACAATGTAGTATACATCTGTCAAGAAGTTCTATACAAAATAGGGAAAGAGTATAACTGGTTAACAGTTATAAGTAGTACCAGCAATATTAGGCAGTACATTAATTATATTAGCCAACATGATGATTACAAATCAAAATCATGTCAATTTCTACAGTACACTAGTTTTAACTAAGAGACACTTCTAGGATAAGTATCTTGCAGGAGCAGAATGTGTGGGCTATGCTTTTTAACACACTTACGCGTCAAGGCCCATTTAAAATTGAACACCCTGATGTTCTACAAACCTATTTATATGAGACATAAGATATTTTTTTTTTAAATGGGCAAGAAATAAGAAAAGTAAATAGCATAGTGTACTTGTACAAAATGATTTAATTAAATATTAAAACAAAGCAAAGTAACACGTGGCAACAAACCTTATCGGACCTTCATCTACTCTTTTCGTTATGCTAAACTTCGATGAGCCCATAAAAATGAGATAATATGATGGCATATAAAGGGCATTGCGGAGGGGGTCTGATGGCATATAAATGGGCTATGATGGCATATAAGGTGCACAGCTAGACTTTGACAAATACAATGGTTGTATCTCTACTGCAGTTTTGGCCACAACCACTGTCTGGGAATCTGATAATAAAAAGGTGGTACACCTACCAGGTACCCTCAGCTGTCTACTGAATCCCCTACAATGCCATATCACATTGTCCCACAGCCTTCACATCTTTAAACTTTCTCTGAAAACCATCTCTTTATTAGCTTACCCTACTGACCCATCTTTTCATCCTCTAATGCACCACCCCAAATGGGTGGTCTTCAGTATGCCGGCTGTCGGGATCCCGGCGCACAGTATACCGGTGCCGGAATCCCGACCGCCGGCATACCGACACTTATTCTCCCTCGTGGGAGTCCACGACCCCCCTGGAGGGGCGGTCGGGCTCCCGGCGCCGGTATGCTGGTCGCCGGGAGCCCGACCGCCGGCATACCATACCACACCCCTCACAAATGTCCCGATCTCCACAGTTGCTCCTCGTGCTTCAACTGTGCCCCCTGCAAACTAGTCTTACGTTATGTATACCGTGTACTGTGGCACCTTACAAATCAACAATGATGATAATGTTTTGTATGTATTGTTTTTCATTGTTATCAATGTTGTTACTCCTGTATAGATATTACATTTGAAACGTTAATACTTGTATAACCACCTGTAAATAATATAACAGTGATTTCTGAAGTCATAATTTCATGTTCATTAGGGAATATTGTATTATATGATTGTATATGAATATATTGCAGTGAATAGAATGCAGTGATTTAACTACAATGGGGCTGATGCTGAATTTGAATACATGTAAAAAATTAAATAATGTATACTTATTACATTTGCATAAAGCTAAGCACCAGTAGCTTATGTGTCATGTTTGTGCCAGGCATACATCAGACCCACTTTTTAGACATGTTTTAATACCCAAATACACGTTTGCTATTAAGTGTCAATAAGAAAACCCTTTTAGACTAGAGCTGGTTAAATTATGGTGAACATGCCCTTACTGTGCTCTCCCTACATTAGGTCATATCTTCCTTCCCCGTCCCAATGTTCCATTAGCAAGTGCCAGATCCAAACAAATCTGCCTAACATGTACTGTATGTGTATGCTGTTTTGTGAGCATTCTCAAGACCAATTTGGGCATTTTAGTCCATCTCTGCATCAGCCCCAATGAGTACATCTCATGCCCTTTCGTTATGATCTGATTATGCTAAATTCAATGAACACATTAAACATGGACACATTAAACTTACAGTTGTAACTAAATGTTGACTTATACATGATGATAATTCAGTTAGCATTTCTCCTTTTGTGTTCCTGTGCTTACACATACCTATTTTATAGTTTGCCTCTGCATTTCCTGAGTCTGTCAAGCACCTAGTACTTCTGGATTCTTATGGATTCTTTCCTCTTCACTCGGTAAGACATTACAGTTATTTTCACCTGTCCAGTGTAGTCTAATTCACCTTTTATTTTATTGGTTTGAGCACATCCTATCAGAATACTTGCAGTTTAGTGGTATTGGAAAAATGGCTATGCCACTGGTTCTCAACACATACGTTTTTCCAACAGGTCATATATTTTGAAGTTCTGTCTGTAGAAGTAGATGGGATATTTACTGACTCAGCAATATAGATTAGTTCACCTGTGCATTATCAAAGAAATCCACAAAGCATGACCTGTTGGTGGTACTTGAGGGCTGGAATTGTGAACCCTTTTACTATAGCTCTGGGAATGAGTGCTCGGAGCCATTCAATTGTCTGCATCATGACCGGCACTTAAGTCAGGAGATGCAGTTTACTACGCCAAAAGCCAGGGGTTAGTTGTGGTAAATTACATTCTCTTACTTAAGTGCCAGACGAAATGCTGTTAGCGGAGGCGGTAAACACACAACTAGCTTTGCGGCACTAGTTTAGTGGGATTTCTGCTCGTACCTCAGGAGGGTGTGAGCAGAAAGTTTCTAGTCCCGGGTTTACAGTGCGACTAATTGAATAGTTCTAGGTACTCAATCCATGTGCTATTCAACATCGTGTTTAATTGACTTGCCCCCCCCCCCCCCCCCCCCGATTATTAAAACTTTAATTCCACAACTAAACATAAATAAAATTAGAAAGCTACAATGATACAGTAAAAATATATAATGTACCTTCAAAAAATTATACATTTTAAAATGTATTATATACGCTATGTGGCCAAATATATGAATAGCAAACCTCACTACAGAATTCCAAACTGCCTCTGGAAGCAATTTCAACACAAGAGCTGTTTGTCAAGAGCTTCTTGGATTTGGTTTCCATGATTGAGCCATAAACAAGACTCTGATCACCATGCGCAATGCTAAACTAGAGTGGTGTAAAACAAAATGGGCCTAATTCTGAGTTGATCGCAGCAGCAAATTTGTTAGCAGTTGGGCAAAACCATGTGCATTGCAGTGGGGACAGATATAACATGTGCTGAGAGAGTTAGATTTGGGTGGGGTGTATTCAAACTGAAATCTAAATTGCAGTGTAAAAATAAAGCAGCCAGTATTTACCTTGCACAGAAATGAAATAACCCACCCAAATCTAATTCTCTCTGCAAATGTTATAGCTTCCCCCCCCCACCCCCCTGCAGTGCACATGGTTTTGCCCAATTGCTAACAAACTTGCTGCTGCGATCAACTCAGAATTACCCCCATTGCCATTGCACTCTGGAACAGATAAAATAAATTATCTGAAGTGACGAATCATGTTGGTATTTGAAACTTGGTTTGGTAGATGTCAGGACAGATTTTGGAGGTGGACGTTAATATTCTGGTTTTGCCTGGGACCCTTTGTTCCAATGAAAATAATTCTTAATGCTACATCATACAATGATTCAAGAGAATTGTTTGCTTGCAACTTTGTGTAAATAGTCTGAGGAAGGCCTTTTCCTGTTTCATCATGACCTTTGCCCCTTTGCAAAAATCGAGGTCCCTCAAAAAGTGCTTTGCTAAGGCTGGGGCCACACCTAGCGTTTTAGCTAGGCTGGAAGTTGTCTGCATAAGGACTACTAGCCGCCCGCCCACACATATGCAGCGGTATCGCAGCCACCGAATCTAACCTTCCGGCCAACGCTGAATGGGACCCGCTAAAACGCTAAGTGTGGCCCCAGCCTAAATGGATGCAAATGCCCACAGCCGTTCTGAATTCTGTGTTCCAAAATGTGTCCATTATACTGGAGAGTGTTGTTGTGCAGCAAAGAGGACACTAACTCCATAATAATGCCCATGGTTTTGGATGAAATGTTCAACTAGTATATTTATTAACATTTATTTATATAGCACCAGCATATTGCTTTTGCTTCTCCACTGGGAACGAAGGGCCTAATTCAGACCTGATCGCTGTGCTGCAAATTACACTGTCCTGCGATCAGATAATCGTCGCCCTGGGGGAGTGAAAATTCGCCCTGATCAAGTGTGCAAATGCATGTGTATGCTGTGCAAAACTTCCCCTCAGGCAGCGGACAGCTGCAAAACCATTTGCATCACACTGACCATCAAATGTTTTTCCCATTCTGTGCAG
The DNA here is from genome assembly GCF_028390025.1 of Pseudophryne corroboree. Lineage (NCBI taxonomy): Eukaryota > Metazoa > Chordata > Amphibia > Anura > Myobatrachidae > Pseudophryne > Pseudophryne corroboree. The sequence goes on from NC_086452.1 coordinate 298,018,471, forward strand.
TCTGTGCGTAGCTCAATACTTACTCCTTCAGTGCGAAGAAATCAGGCTGATCGGGGCCAGCGCAGACGTCACACACCCTGCCAGAAAATGCTTTGGAACGCCTGCGTTTTCAGGACTTACACAGTAAATGGCCAGTTAACACCCACAAAGGGCCTCTTCCTGTCAATCGCCATGTGTACGCCTGTACGATTTAAATTTTCTCCCAGAATCATTGCTGCTGTCCGTCGCGCATGCACAATGCGGTTCATGCGCAGTAGTTCCATAATCACCCGCTGTGCGAATAGGTCTGAATCGGGCCCAAAACACTAATTGGTAATAACAGGCAGATGTAAGAGGGCCCTGCATGCAAATTTACAAGCTTTTTTTTTTTTTTGCCTGCTGCATGAAGTGAATAGACAAACACTAGTCCACGATACATAATGTGGGAAAAAAACCTTTCTAAATCATAGTTGTTATACTGTTCCAAATTGTGAAAACATGAAAGTGCCACATCACATCATCACGTCATTGTTACATACAGAATGCCTATGTTCTGTGCACAATGAACTATGGGGGTCATTCCGAGTTGATCGCACGCTGCAACTTTTTGCAGCCTGTGCGATCAACTAGACGCTGCTTATGGGGGAGTGTATTTTTGCATAGCAAGGCTGCGATCGCTTGTGCAGCCCTGCTATGCAAAAATAGTTTTGTGTAGAACAAGACCAGGGTAAGAGTTACTTACCCTGTGCATTGAATCCAGCGTTGCAGGTCCCGGAATTGACGTCAGACATCCGCCCTCCAAATGCCTGGACACGCCTGAGTTCGCCACACCACTCCCAGAAAACGGTCAGTTGACACCCACAAACGCCCTCTTCCTGTCAATCTCCTTGCGATCGGCTGTGTAAATGGATTCTTCGTTAAATCCATCGCTCAGCAACAATCCGCTTTGTAGCCGTACAATGCACCTGCGCATTGCGGTGCATGCGCAGTAGTAACCTGTTCATTGCGCTGCAAAAAATGTCAGCGAGTGATCAACTCTGAATGACCCTCAATGTTTATTTTGCTTCAGAAAATTTATATACGTTTAATTTCTTTTTCATCCACTAGGGGTCACTGGAGTACTCTTAGGATATGGACGGAGCGATAGCAGGGATAGGCACATTTTAAATATTTAAATGTGTAACCCTCCTTCCCCTCAATACTCCGAAGATGCCTCAATGGTTTTTGTGCCTTCATGGGATAGCACTTTCTGGATTGAACTCCAGATTTTTTACCTTTTAACCACAGCTCTTCCAAGTTTATTAAGAAGCTTGGGTCCGGGTCTGTGGCTGCTGCTACAGGAGGCAAAGGCTTGTCAGCGCTTGCAGAGAGGCCCCGCCAAAGACCTTCATCAGCATAAGCTGATTCCAGCCTTGGCTGCAGGGAGCAGGACAGAGCTTGGAGAGAAGCTCTGTTGGTGCCTCCAGACCCCGGCAGTGCGGTCTGGAGGCACTGCCGGGGTCTGGAGAAGGCAGAAGGTAGTGTGAGCGGCGGTCAGGCTCCGTGTGTACCAATTCTTTTTTAACTGTTACATGTGAGCCGGAGATCTGTATACTGTATGTGTGCGGCGGGCAGCTCCCGCTGCCGCCGCTCTGTGTGGATGTAAGGTGGATGTAAGAGGTGACAGGGGCTGCGCCCAACTCACTCTCCCCAAATGCTGCAGTATATCACGGTGGACAGCTGCCGCCGCTTTCTGCAGAACCCCACTAGACATGGCCGCCTACACCGCTCTCCCCAGCCCACCGCTTTGTATTGTGTGGGAGGGAGATTCAGTGGGACTGCTGCCCTGCACCCCCGCTTCCCCAGCCCAGTCGCTATGAGAACCGGCGGTTTAGTTGGGGAAGATTCCGCGCTTTGCTATGCTGCAAATGAGGGGCGATACTAAAAGACAGCCCTGCGCCGCTCGCTTCCAGCACACTGCTGGGTGAGCGGGCAGACAGTTCACGTTGCAGCCGCTTAGAACAATAGCCGCAGCTTCCACTGAGCTGCTACCCGGAGCTTCATATAGCTGTAACACCGTGTCTCTCTGCAATAGGAGGTGGTGGGGGGAGTTGAGGTGATATATTGAAGCCAGGCAGTGTGCTTATATGTAACTTAAAGTTTACAGTACAACAAATTTAGCAGACCAGGCTGTTAAGCCTAGGCATATATATATATATATATATATATATATATATATATATATATTTAAATAAATAATATAAAAAACAAAACAAAACTGCATGCTGAGACGCCATTTTGACACTACTTCCTGCTCCCTACAGGAATTTGGTGTAGGTCCTACAACACATGGCCACTGGAGGGCGCAGGGGTGTTAGTAGGTTTTGTCAGTGCAAGTGTGCAACACACACTTAAAGGAGGATACGGTGCACTGCAGCTTATACACACTTCAGTAATTTTTGTGAAGTCGTAAGGACACTTGTAAAACTGTTACTGTCTGTGTGCAAAGCAGCTTGTCTGCAATAACCATGATAGTGCGTTACGTGAACGATGAGGTGTGATGGCTGATTTGAAGTCCGAGTTGTCAGCTGCACGGAAAGAACGTGTGGCGGCTAAGTCTGATTCACGGTTGATGCCGTCTGAGCAGCCAAAGTGGGCTCTGGATATTTCAATAACTTTTCATGGTTCAATTTCTAAAAGTAGTCATTGTTTGTCTTATAATTTACCGGAATCCTCTGTGTTACATTCAAACAATTCAATGCCATACCTCATGTCTTGGGAAGAAAGGCCAAGGTCAGATAGTGAGGTCACTCAGGGCCTGGGCATTGATGATCTCATCTGGGCGGTACGCCAGGTGGTAGATTTCACTAACACATTGTTTGCGAAGAGACAAAGGGCGACTGTGTGTTTCCTTATTCAGATTCTCTTAATAAGCAGTTGGCGTAAGCATGAACCATGAACCATGAACCATCGGTGCACACGTTTGTGCTTTTACAAATGTCATAATTCTACGGCATCAGCATCTAGCTTTGGCCCTCTACTGTTACAGTATATCTTATGGTAACACATTGTCACCGGCTTGTTGGAATGTTACGGTGATTATATGTTGTCGAGTCAACTTTATAGTTGTCCGTTATGTTCTAAAGTTATATGTAATTCTCTATTGTTCATCCTCCCTTTCGCTCCTGTTCGGCCCAGCAAAAAACACTGAGGCATCTTGGAAGGGAAGGAGGGTTACACATTTAAATATTTAAATGTGCCTTTCCCTGCTATTGCACCGTCCATATCCCAAGAGTACTCTAGTGACCCATATGGATTCAAAGAAAAGTATTTACCTGGTAAGTACCAAAATCCTCTTTTTCCATTTATCATAATATGACTTAATACATTCTTAAAGGCTGACATGCACAAAATCATGAAATGTAACTGCTTCTTTACAATCCAATACAATTATGGAGCAGGTGGGTGCACTAGATTTATCAATACTTATTTTCAGGATCAAATCTTTTTGACTGCTGTACAGTATTTGTACAAGAGATTATAAAAAGATTTAACTATCACAAATTCTCCTTTTAAAATTGATTTTGTTTTTGTATGGTTAGACAAGAGAGCAAGGTTCACTATTCAGTAGGTTCATTGGCAGTGTCTTTTTCATCCTTTCTTGTGTGCCAGCAAGTCCGTTTTCTATCTGGCAACTCTGTAAAGACAAACACACAGTATTTGCGCACAGTCTCCAATTCAGAACAAACATATTTGCATGTAAAGAAGTCTTTCCTAAAATCACTTAGGATAAACCTAAAACCAACAAGGAGGAGTGCAATGCAAATATCAGGTGTCTCCAGTCATACTAACAAAATTAATGTAAATCTCCACGTGGTATGTATATTGACATATGAATAACTTAGATAATGTGATAGGTGTAGCGTTAGGTTGGTGGTGCTCCCAGATTGTAGTTTGTGTAAACTATAGGAAAAATACGGATTTGCAAGGGCAAAAGTAGAAGCAACTATACGTCTTTTCTTGGGCACACTTTTGGATGATAATGATACATTTTAAAACATAACCTTTATTTAATCACACTTAAAAAGAGAGGAACAGATGTAAACATACATACATTTAGGTATAAATACAAGATTTAGGCGATAAATTATGTGCAAGCGAAAATATGATTTCCTTATACTGTATAGTAAGAAAATTATTCCATATATAAATAATTATAGGAGAAAGCTGCTCACTTTGGCTCAGTACAATATCGTGTGAAACCTCAATTGAATATGTGGCCTTTGATTTATCTGAGTATCAGAATCAGTTCTGTGTGAAAGAATAAAATACCTAAGGTAACTTGTATTCCCTGGTGGTCTCCCATCCAGGTACTGACCAAGCCCAACAGTGCATACAGTAGCTTCCAAGATCAGACGAGATTGGGCATGCCAGTGTGTTGTGATCGTAGGTCAGTATAGTCCAACATGCAACATCAATCTGAATACACACACATATACTACATCAGGCACTCAAATTCAATAAAACATATTCAGTTTCTGTGAGGATAACATAATTTTTTTTTTGGTTAGGATGGTACGTAGATAGTCTAACTGTGGATGTATTGCTGAAAGTATTTTTTACAAAAATCTGTTTGGTGTGGGTAAGGAGCCAGATACTGATTTCCTATCACTTCTACTTTTCCGTCATCTGTGTGCACGGGATCAGTATGAAATACCTACAATCAAAATCCCGATGGTCAAAATCCTGACAACAATTGACCGGTGGTCAAAATTCCGACAAGGTCAAAATACTGACATTTAAAATGTCGACAGGTCAAAAAGTCAACGAGTTTTTCATTGTTTTTTTGTTGTATACGCCGACATGGAACCGTATAGGTGTACCGCGTCCCCTCGCATGGCTCGCTGCGCTCGCCATGCTTCGGGCACAGTGCCTCGCTGCACTCGGCATACTATTAGATTCCCCCCAGGTCCACTGGGATGGTAAAGTATGAACAAGTCGGTTTCAATGAAAAAATAATGAAAAACTCATGCCGACTTTTTGACCTATCGACATTTTAAATATCGGTATTATGACCTCGTCGGTATTTTAAATGTCGGTATTAAGGCCATGTCAGGATTTTGACCTTGTCTGGATTTTGAATGTGGGTCGATGGTTGTTGATATTTTGACCGTCGGGATTTTGATTGTAGGTAAATTGACCGCATCCCGTGTGCACATCGACTAACGGAATGAGAGGGTGGTCAGAAGTAGATACTGGCTCTAAGCAAGAATAGGGGAACACTTCTGCTGATCCTTGAGTGAAGGAATAAGGTTCTGTTACATGGTGCATTGCAGAACTTATTATCACTCACAGGATGAGAGAGTGATCCAGAGAGTATGATTTGCTTGAGAAAGATGATTGTAAGAAGAGACAGGAATTAATGCGAAGATTGTCTTTAGTGATGTGCACCTGAAATTTTTCGGGTTTTGTGTTTTGGTTTTGGGTTCGGTTCCGTGGCCGTGTTTTGGGTTCGGACGCGTTTTGGCAAAACCTCACCGAATTTTTTTTTGTCGGATTCGGGTGTGTTTTGGATTCTTTTTTTTCTTTCAAAAGACCCTAAAAAACAGCTTAAATCATAGAATTTGGGGGTCATTTTGATCCCATAGTATTATTAACCTCAATAACCATAATTTCCACTAATTTTCAGTCTATTCTGAACACCTCACAATATTATTTTTAGTCCTAAAATTTGCACCGAGGTCGCTGGATGGCTAAGCTAAGCGACCCTAGTGGCCGACACAAACACCTGGCCCATCTAGGAGTGGCACTGCAGTGTCACGCAGGATGGCCCTTCAAAAAAATACTCCCCAAACAGCACATGACGCAAAGAAAAAAAGAGGCGCAATGAAGTAGCTGTGTGACTAAGCTAAGCGACCCTAGTGGCCGACACAAACACCTGGCCCATCTAGGAGTGGCACTGCAGTGTCACGCAGGATGGCCCTTCAAAAAAATACTCCACAAACAGCACATGACGCAAAGAAAAATGAAAGAAAAAAGAGGTGCAAGATGGAATTGTCCTTGGGCCCTCCCACCCACCCTTATGTTGTAAAAACAGGACATGCACACTTTAACGAACCCATCATTTCAGCGACAGGGTCTGCCACACGACTGTGACTGAAATGACTGGTTGGTTTGGGCCCCCACCAAAAAAGAAGCAATCAATCTCTCCTTGCACAAACTGGCTCTACGGAGGCAAGATGTCCACCTCATCATCATCGTCCGATTCATCACCCCTTTCACTGTGTACATCCCCCTCCTTACAGATTATTAATTCGTCCCCACTGGAATCCACCATCTCAGGTCCTCGTGTACTTTCTGGAGGCAATTGCTGCTGGTGAATGTCTCCATGGATGAATTGATTATAATTCATTTTAATGAACATCATCTTCTCCACATTTTCTGGAAGTAACCGCGTACGCCGATTGCTGACAAGGTGAGCGGCGGCACTAAACACTCTTTCGGAGTACACACTGGAGGGAGGGCAACTTAGGTAGAATAAAGCCAGTTTGTGCAAGGGCCTCCAAATTGCCTCTTTTTCCTGCCAGTATACGTACGGACTGTCTGACGTGCCTACTTGGATGCGGTCACTCATATAATCCTCCACCATTCTTTCAATGGTGAGAGAATCATATGCAGTGACAGTAGACGACTTGTCAGTAATCGTTGGCAGGTCCTTCAGTCCGGACCAGATGTCAGCATCAGCAGTCGCTCCAGACTGCCCTGCATCACCACCAGCGGGTGGGCTCGGAATTCGTAGCCTTTTCCTCGCACCCCCAGTTGCGGGAGAATGTGAAGGAGGAGATGTTGACGGGTCGCGTTCCGCTTGACTTGACAATTTTGTCACCAGCAGGTCTTTGAACCTCTGCAGACTTGTGTCTGCCGTAAAGAGAGATCCAAGGTAGGTTTTAAATCTAGGATCGAGCACGGTGGCCAAAATGTAGTGCTCTGATTTCAACAGATTGACCACACGTGAATCCTGGTTAAGCGAATGAAGGGCTCCATCCACAAGTCCCACATGCCTAGCGGAATCGCTCTGTTTTAGCTCCTCCTTCAATGCCTCCAGCTTCTTCTGCAAAAGCCTGATGAGGGGAATGACCTGACTCAGGCTGGCAGTGTCTGAACTGACTTCACGTGTGGCAAGTTCAAAAGGTTGCAGAACCTTGCACAACGTTGAAATCATTCTCCACTGCGCTTGAGACAGGTGCATTCCACCTCCTTTGCCTATATCATGGCCAGATGTATAGGCTTGAATGGCCTTTTGCTGCTCCTCCATCCTCTGAAGCATATAGAGGGTTGAATTCCACCTCGTTACCACCTCTTGCTTCAGATGATGGCAGGGCAGGTTCAGGTGTTTTTGGTGGTGCTCCAGTCTTCTGTACACGGTGCCTGTACGCCGAAAGTGGCCCGCAATTCTTCTGGCCACCGACAGCATCTCTTGCACGCCCCTGTCGTTTTTTAAATAATTCTGCACCACCAAATTCAAGGTATGTGCAAAACATGGGACGTGCTGGAATTTGCCCAGATGTAATGCACTCACAATATTGCTGGCATTGTCCGATGTCACAAATCCCCAGGAGAGTCCAATTGGGGTAAGTCATTCTGCGATGATCTTCCTCAGTTGCCGTAAGAGGTTTTCAGCTGTGTGCCTATTCTGGAAAGCGGTGATACAAAGCGTAGCCTGCCTAGGAACTAGTTGGCGTTTGCGAGATGCTGCTACTGGTGCCGCCGCTGCTGTTCTTGCAGCGGGAGGCAATACATCTACCCAGTGGGCTGTCACAGTCATGTAGTCCTGAGTCTGCCCTGCTCCACTTGTCCACATGTCCGTGGTTAAGTGGACATTGGGTACAACTGCATTTTTTAGGACACTGGTGAGTCTTTTTCTGACGTCCGTGTACATTCTCGGTATCGCCTGCCTAGAGAAGTGGAACCTAGATGGTATTTGGTAACGGGGGCACACTACCTCAAGAAATTGTCTAGTTCCCTGTGAACTAACGGCGGATACCGGACGCACGTCTAACACCAACATAGTTGTCAAGGCCTCAGTTATCCGCTTTGCAACAGGATGACTGCTGTGATATTTCATCTTCCTCGCAAAGGACTGTTGGACAGTCAATTGCTTACTGGAAGTCGTACAAGTGGTCTTCCGACTTCCCCTCTGGGATGACGATCGACTCCCAGCAGCAACAACAGCAGCGCCAGCAGCAGTAGGCGTTACACTCAAGGATGCATCGGAGGAATCCCAGGCAGGAGAGGACTCGTCAGACTTGCCATTGACATGGCCTGCAGGACTATTGGCTTTCCTGGGTAAGGAGGAAATTGACACTGAGGGAGTTGGTGGTGTGGTTTGCGCGAGCTTGGTTACAAGAGGAAGGGATTTACTGGTCAGTAGACTGCTTCCGCTGTCGCCCAAAGTTTTTGAACTTGTCACTGACTTATTATGAATGCGCTGCAGGTGACGTATAAGGGAGGATGTTCCGAGGTGGTTAACGTCCTTACCCCTACTTATTACAGCTTGACAAAGGCAACACACGGCTTGACACCTGTTGTCCGCATTTCTGTTGAAATACTTCCACACTGAAGAGCTGATTTTTTTGGTATTTTCACCAGGCATGTCAATGGCCATATTCCTCCCACGGACAACAGGTGTCTCCCCGGGTGCCTGACTTAAACAAACCACCTCACCATCAGAATCCTCCTTGTCAATTTCCTCCCCAGCGCCAGCAACACCCATATCCTCATCCTGGTGTACTTCAACACTGACATCTTCAATTTCACTATCAGGAACTGGACTGCGGGTGCTCCTTTCAACACTTGCAGGGGGCGTGCAAATGGTGGAAGGCGCAAGCTCTTCCCGTCCAGTGTTGGGAAGGTCAGGCATCGCAACCGACACAATTGGACTCTCCTTTGGGATTTGTGATTTCGAAGAACGCACAGTTCTTTGCTGTGCTTTTGCCGCAAGTCTTTTCTTTTTTCTAGCGAGAGGATGAGTGCTTCCATCTTCATGTGAAGCTGAACCACTAGCCATGAACATAGGCCAGGGCCTCAGCCGTTACTTGCCACTCCGTGTCGTAAATGGCATATTGGCAAGTTTACGCTTCTCCTCAGACGCTTTTAATTTTGATTTTTGGGTCATTTTTTTACTGATCTTTTGTGTTTTGGATTTTACATGCTCTGTACTATGACATTGGGCATCGGCCTTGGCAGACGACGTTGATGGCATTTCATCGTCTCGGCCATGACTAGTGGCAGCAGCTTCAGCACGAGGTGGAAGTGGATCTTGATCTTTCCCTATTTTTTTAACCTCCACATTTTTGTTCTCCATATTTTGCGCACAACTAAAAGCCACCACAGGTATACAATGTAGATGGATGGATAGTATAGTATTACTTATACTTATGGACGACGAGTGACGACACAGAGGTAGGTACAGCCGTGGCCTACCGTACTGCTGCTTAGTGCTTATATATAAATATAATATACTGTATAACGGACCTGGTGGACAGTGTCAGCAGCAGACTGCTAAACTAGTATGAAGAAAGAAAAAAAAAAAACACCACAGGTATACAATGTAGATGGATGTATAGTATAGTATTACTTATACTTATGGACGACGAGTGACGACACAGAGGTAGGTACAGCCGTGGCCTACCGTACTGCTGCTTAGTGCTTATATATAAATATAATATACTGTATAACGGACCTGGTGGACAGTGTCAGCAGACTGCTAAACTAGTATGAAGAAAAAAAAAAAACCACCACAGGTATACAATGTAGATGGATGGATAGTATAGTATTACTTATACTTATGGACGACGAGTGCACTGACGACACAGAGGTAGGTACAGCCGTGGCCTACCGTACTGCTGCTTAGTGCTTATATATAAATATAATATACTGTGTGTATAACGGACCTGGTGGACAGTGTCAGCAGACTGCTAAACTAGTATGAAGAAAGAAAAAAAAAAACACCACAGGTATACAATGTAGATGGATGGATAGTATAGTATTACTTATACTTATGGACGACGAGTGACGACACAGAGGTAGGTACAGCCGTGGCCTACCGTACTGCTGCTTAGTGCTTATATATAAATATAATATACTGTATAACGGACCTGGTGGACAGTGTCAGCAGCAGACTGCTAAACTAGTATGAAGAAAGAAAAAAAAAAAACACCACAGGTATACAATGTAGATGGATGTATAGTATAGTATTACTTATACTTATGGACGACGAGTGACGACACAGAGGTAGGTACAGCCGTGGCCTACCGTACTGCTGCTTAGTGCTTATATATAAATATAATATACTGTATAACGGACCTGGTGGACAGTGTCAGCAGACTGCTAAACTAGTATGAAGAAAAAAAAAAAACCACCACAGGTATACAATGTAGATGGATGGATAGTATAGTATTACTTATACTTATGGACGACGAGTGCACTGACGACACAGAGGTAGGTACAGCCGTGGCCTACCGTACTGCTGCTTAGTGCTTATATATAAATATAATATACTGTGTGTATAACGGACCTGGTGGACAGTGTCAGCAGACTGCTAAACTAGTATGAAGAAAGAAAAAAAAAAACACCACAGGTATACAATGTAGATGGATGGATAGTATAGTATTACTTATACTTATGGACGAGTGACGACACAGAGGTAGGTACAGCCGTGGCCTACCGTACTGCTGCTTAGTGCTTATATATAAATATAATATACTGTATAACGGACCTGGTGGACAGTGTCAGCAGCAGACTGCTAAACTAGTATGAAGAAAGAAAAAAAAAAACACCACAGGTATACAATGTAGATGGATGGATAGTATTACTTATGCTTATGGACGACGAGTGACGAGTCGACACAGAGGTAGGTACAGCCGTGGCCTACCGTACTGCTGCTTAGTGCTTAATTATATATATAATATACTGTATAACGGACCTGGTGGACACTGCAGTGTCAGCAGACTGCTAAACAAACTAGCATGAAGAAAAAAAAAAAAAAAAAACACCACACTGCTTTTCAGGCAGACAAACGTATACTGGACTGGTGGTCACTGTCAGCAAAACTGTGCACTGTACTCCTGCTATAACTGCTCCCCAGTCCCCACAATTAGGCAGTGTGAGCAGTGCACTCAGCACAGATATATCATGCAGCAGTGCAGCACACTGAGTGAGCACAGATATGGTGGAGCGTTTTTTTTCAGGTAGAGAAACAACGGATTAAACGCAAAACCCTGCACTGTACTCCCTAACAGCTGCTCCCCGTCCCCAATCCTCCCCACAATTATAACTAACTAAGTTCTAATATAATACAACGGACTCGGAGAGGACGCCAGCCACGTCCTCTCCCTATCAATCTCAATGCACGTGTGAAAATGGCGGCGACGCGCGGCTCCTTATATAGAATCCGAGTCTCGCGAGAATCCGACAGCGGGATGATGACGTTCGGGCGCGCTCGGGTTAACCGAGCAAGGCGGGAGGATCCGAGTCGCTCGGACCCGTGTAAAAAAAAGGTGAAGTTCGGGCGGGTCGGATTCCGAGGATCCGAACCCGCTCATCACTATTTATGATAACCAATAGGAAATGCAGAGTATAATTTCTTGGTCTTGTAATGTTAAACAGCTGAGTCTGCAGACCGTGACAGGGTGGATTTTACTCTATAGTAGCAGCCTGTCTCTGCCTATGACAGACTGAGAAAGAGAGGGAGGATTTGTTTGTGTGCAATTTACTCAAAGTCACTACATATAGCTGCAGAAGCAGAAGTCACATCTGTTGGTGACCTGCATTTGTGTAACATCATTCATATTATGTAGCTGCAATAGCAGTGAAACCACAGCAGGCAGTAGTTTGCAAGTTAAAGCATGCAGCTGTAGTAAAAAAAGGATCACAGTCGATAATCGTCTGCAAAGTTATGCAGCTGCATAGTAGCAGAGAATCACTATATCTACAAGTTTCAGCTCGGTACATGCATTTACGTAGACAAAAAATATATTAAGCTGGTGTATAGAGTAGCGTAATTAAACAGACGTCCTCTTAAGTGTTTACCGTAAAGCTATGTACACACTATACAATTATCTGGCAGATTATCTGCTAGATCTAGCTGGTTGTAATTAAAATCTGGTAATGGATGAGAGCAAATGACAATCGACCATTTGCTCCCAAACACTAAAAAAACAAACAAAACCTGTCATTCAGACATATTGGTTAAACGCAAATTTAACCAACTTGTATGAACAATTGTTTTTGTCCGTTTTGCAGTGTTTGGGAGCAAATGGTTGATTATAATTTCCTCTCATCCATTACCAGATTTCCATTCCAACCGGCTAGATCTAGCAGATAATCTGCCAGATAATTGTATAGTGTGTACCTATCTTAATTGTGGAGTGGAGTAATCTAATAAAGTCACATATATCTAGCAGTTGTTGGTAGTTGCCTTACGTCATAGTCCATTCACCGAGCCTCCATTCATTGGTGGTCAGTGTGAGTTGTAGGCGGAAGTCCTGTATCCACGGATCGGTATACTAACCCCCGTGGAATAAGCTGAGCCTGACGCGGGATACCGATGTCCGCGAGACCAGAAGTACGGACACAGGAACCGGAAGTGACGCACATTTCGCTCAGGGAGCTTGATCACCTGGCCGTCTGCTCCCCGAGCTACCAGCCGTCGCTCTTGTTTAAAAGGAATGTCCCTCCTACTGTTTTTCTATCTTTTTCGTGTCTCACCTTTTTGTTAGTACCGATGTTTTACTTGTATAAATAGAGAGACATCTGGAGGGAGGAGAAAGGTTTCTATTTGTTAAAGATTAGTCAGAATAAAACGTTTTCGACCTGTTCATGTTTAATACAGCACGTTTATGAATTTAAGAGACTCTGAGTGCCGTTCTTCGTTGGAGGAATACAGTGGGGCAAAAAAGTATTTGGACAGCCACCGCTTGTGCAAGTTGACCCACTTAAAAAGATGAGAGAGGTCTGTAATTTCCATCATAGGTACACTTCAACTGGGAGAGACCGAATCTGATAAAAAAAAAAAAAAAACAGGAAATCACATTGCATGTTTTTTAAACAATTTACTTGGACACCTGCCAAGCAGCAAGATTTCTGCCTCTCACAGACCTGTTACTACTTCTTTAAGAAGCTCTTCTATCTTCCACTCGTTACCTGTATTAATGGCACCTGTTTGAACTGGTTATCTGTATAAAAGACACATTTCCACACCCTCAAACAATCAGACTGCTACCTCTGCACCATGGCCAAGACCAGAGAGCTGTCTAAGGACACCAGGGACAAAATTGTAGAGCTGCACAAGGCTGGGATGAGCTACTCGACAATAGGCAAGCAGCTTGGTGAGAAGAGATCAACTGTTGGCGCAAAAATATTACAAAATGGAAGAAATACAAGATCACTGACAATCTCCCTCGACCTGGGGCTCCATGCAAGATCTCACCTCGTGGGGTATCAATGATCTTGAGAACGGTGAGGAATCAGCCCAGAACTACATGGGGGGACCTGGTCAATGACCTCAAGAGAGCTGGGACCACAGTCACAAAGGTTACCATTAGTAACACACTACGTCATCATTGATTGAAGGCCTGCAGCACCCGAAAGGTCCGCCTGCTTAAGCCAGCACATGTCCAGGCCTGTCTAAAGCTTGCCAGTGACCATCTGGATGATCCAGAGGAGGATTGGGAGAATGTAGTGTGGTCAGATGAGAGCAAAATCAAACTTTTTGGTATAAACTCCACTCGCCGTGTTTGGAGGGAGAAAAATGATGAATGGCATCCCAAGAACACCATACCCACTGTGAAGCATGGGGGTGGAAACATCATGCTTTGGGGCTGCTTATCTGCAAAGGCGACAGGACGACTGATCCATATTTAGGAGAGAATTAATGGGGCCATGTATTGTGAGATTTTGGGCAAAAACCTCCGTCCCTCAGTAAGAGCATTGAAGATGGAACGTGGCTGGGTCTTCCAGCATGACAATGACCCCAAACACACCACCCGGGCAACTAAGGAGTGGCTCCGTAAGAAGCATTTCAAGGTCCTGGAGTGACCTAGCCAGTCTCCAGACCTTAACCCAATAGAAAGTATGTGTTGCCCGGTGACAGCCCCAACACATGACAGATCTAGAGAAGATCTGCATGGAAGAGTGGGCCAAAATACCTGCTACAGTGTGTGCAAACCTGGTCAAGAACTACAGGAAACGTTTGACCTCTTTAATTGCCAACCGAAGTTATATTGCAAAGTATTGAGTAAGGGTGTGCACACACGGTGAGATATTTTCTTTCGATTTTGACTGTATAGTCAAAATCGCAAGAAAAGTTAGTGCAGATCGCAAAGTGAAAGTCACCTTGCGATCCCGATTCAATCCCGATACGCGGTCCCGCCAGGCCGGCATCGCAAGAAAAGAAAGACTGTGCAGGCAAGTCTATCCTTGCTAGATCGGTGTACTATCTAGTTCATCTCACATGTCAATGACATCTCACATAAGCCAAAATCGTAAGCCCACATAGGGGGTAATTCCAAGTTGATCGCAGCAGGAAATTTTTTAGCAGTTGGGCAATACCATGTGCACTGCAGGGGGGGGCAGATATAACATTTGCAGAGAGAGTTAGATTTGGGTGTGGTGAGTTCAATCTGCAATCTAAATTGCAGTGTAAAATTAAAGCAGCCAGTATTTACCCTTTACAGAAACAAAATAACCCACCCAAATCTAACTCTCTCTGCAAATGTTATATCTGCCCCCCCCCTGCAGTGCACATGGTTTTGCCCAACTGCTAAAAAATTTCCTGCTGCGATCAACTTGGAATTGCCCCCATAGTCCATATCTCAAGAAAAGTTAGTCAAAATCTGTGCTATCTGGGCTCCAGGGAGTTCAAGGGAAATCGCAAGTGAAAATCGGGCATAGCAAGGATCTCACCGTGTGTACACACACTTAAACTTTTTGATTGTCCAAATATTTTTTTTCCGCCAGAATATACAAATAAATTGTTTAAAAATCATACAATGTGATTTCCTAGGTTTTTTTTTCCAGATTCTGTCTCTCACAGCCGAAGTGTACAGTGGCTGTCCAAATACTTTTTTCCACCACTGTATATATATGTATATCTGTATGTATGTATGTATGTATGTATGTGTGTGTGTGTATATATATATTTATATTTCTCTGGCTGAATCCACAGGATTATCCACAGGATAACATTGGGATATTGTCGAGCGATAGCGAAAATGGCACCAACACGGTCACGAGCTTTCTGGCCTCCCAGGATGCATTGGGGCCTCCACTATATAGTCCCGCCCACTGACTCAGTCAGATCAGTTTTTTGCTTGGTGCGGCAGGAAGCCGCATGGTCACAGGGCTGCTGTGAGAGCAGCCTCAAGTTTTCTTTACTTTATTTTTATAGACTTACTATAATGTTTTTTAGAGCGACTTCTCTTAACCGCATCTTAAACGCATATTAGAAAGAGTTGCTCCAATAACTCCCCACCGGTTCACAACAACGCTTACCTTCGGGTATCAGTGCTGTCTCGACGGGCGTCTGTGTCGGATGTTCTAGCAGGTCCAGCAGATGTAACCAGGCTGTGGCCGGAGCATGGGGAGACGGTGAGTCTATGGACTTCCTCTTACTAGAGGGGTCAGGACACAGCTACACTGATTTGGTGGAGACTACAAACAGTGTGCTGATGCGCCGAACATCTCGAGTGTGACAGCGCTACGCTCCGGGGATAATAGGCGCCAGGACTAGGTAGAGGCCGCGATCCTGGGAGTTTAAGTCAACAGGGCGATTCAGACGCTCTCCTGGCCGCCCCTCCTCCGAGTTCATGGCCAGTTCCCGCGTGTCTCTCGTTTCATGAACTAAATGACCTCGCTTCCGGCTCAGACGCTACCACGAGGGTACTCTGTCGCAGCTTAGACGCTGCGGTTGTGTACACTGGATATAAACCCGCCCAGACCGAGTCGCAGGCCTTAGCGTCTGCATACACGTGGAAGTCGCTCAGCGTCTTGTCCGCTGGTAAGCGTCCGTGTCCGTTATCAGTTATCAAGAGCGGCAGTGTACACCAGTAGCGTCTGAATCCACTCAGCGTCTTACGAGCGTATTTGCTTGGATATGGAAGTGTGGTGAGTCTCCCTGTATCCCGCTCTCTGGAGACAGGGTATACAGTACTAGAAATTCTCTCTACTTTTTTAGTATGCATTGTTAATTTTTAGTACCTATTGCATATGAGACCTGTATATTACTGTGTTTTCTGCATGTTATGTTGAAAATAGAACCAGTTAAAACAGAAGTACAATTTTCCTACTTATGTATAAGTTATTATGGAGGTTGTATTCTCATATGACAATGTCTAATGCTTTAACATGTGACTGATTGCTAGTATGTGTGCTGACTTTTCTGTGTAATGTCAGTCCTGTTCTGACCCTCAAATCAGGTGCACTGTGGTCAGATTGATCTCGCCTCTATATACTGACATATAGGGTGTTCTTCAGTCACAAATTGTGTAGTCGATAACAGGTTAATACCATGTCTGTGAGCGGCAAAAGTGATGAGGAGAATTTATCAAGCACTCCTATAGCCCTAACATGCTTATCTTGTAAGTCAGGGGTAATTGATATGAATCAATTGGTCACTTATGAGGGTTTGTGTGCAAACTGTTTCGCTTTTCAGCGAAGTAAAAAACAGGAGTTGGTTCAACCACCAACAGAGCCACCATGGAATATGTTCGCAAAGACTCTATCTTCTATAGCGGACAAGTTAACTACAGTAGCACCACCTCAGGTGTTAGGTTACACTATGAACCCATACATGCAGCTCCCTTCCTATGGTTTGGTTCCAGTAGCCTCTACAAGCAACCAAGGGGCAGGTAAGACTAAGACAGATACGTCTGTGTGGCAGACTACACAAGATGATACATCGGATGATGATGAGGAAACAATAGATTCAACTCCGTATGATGATCAGTCGCAGAGCTTTAGTTCACAAGATGTAGCTGAACTTATTAATGCCGTGAAGGCTGTGCTTTCTTTGGAAGAGCCAGCCAAGACAGTGTTAAAAGCAAAAGCACCTGTATTTAAACGAACAAAATCAGTGAAAGCTGAATTTCCAGCGTCAGATGAGTTGACGGAAATGATGGATGAGTCTTGGGCAGCGCCCAGTAAAAAGTATAAGATTCCTAAGAGATGGGATTCTTATTATCCATTTCCTGCTGTGGATTGTTCGAAGAGAGAAGTTCCTCCAAAAGTAGATGCACATGTTCTGCGACTCGTGCATAAATCTGCTTTACCACTGTCATCTACCTCTTTGAATGATGTCACAGACAGAAGGGTAGAGAGCCTTTTGAAAAATATTTTTTCTCTAGTAGGAGCAGTGGTAAGACCTGCTATGGCTTCGGCCTGGGTAGCAAAGGCTATGGGTGAATGGATAGATGAACTAGAGAACAGTATCCCTTCTCCTACTGGGGAGCAAGAGGATCGTTTTTGCAGTTTAAGACAATCTGCCCAGTATTTGGAAGAAGCAGCAATTGATGTAGGTACAGTTGCTTCTAAAGCTTCAGCCTTGACAGTAGTCGCTCGTCGAGCAATTTGGCTATGTACCTGGAAGGCAGATGCGGAATCTAAGAAAGAATTGGAAGCATTGCCTTTTGTGGGTAATATATTATTTGGAAAACCTTTATCGGATATCCTAGAATCAGAGGCTGAACCAAAAAAGGTCAGATTTCCGGCTACCTATAACCCTAAGTCCAAGGGTTTAAAATTTCGCTCATTTCGCTGGCAAAGCAAAGCAAAAGATAAAGAGGAGCCTAAACAACCCCAGTTTAAATCCAGGGGTAGGAAGCAGTGGGCTAGCAAAAAGTTAGCTTCCAAACCTGAACAGAAACCCTCAGCCTGAAGAGACGGACCTCCGCCTCGAGGATTCCAGGGTTGGGGGCCGACTCCTTCTATTTGCACACATATGGCAACAGTCAACAGCAGATGCCTGGGTGCAGAAGGTAGTATCTCAGGGGTATGGGTTCCCATTCAGGAGGCAGCCTCCTCAAAGATTTTTTTTGCACCAGCCCGTCTCGTATAGAGTCGAAGGCCAATGCCCTGCAAGAAGCAGTCCAAAAATTACTGCAGTCAGGTGTGATTGTCCCAGTACCTCCATCACAAAAGGGACAGGGGTATTACTCCAATCTATTTCTAATCCAGAAACCAAATGGGTCATATCGACCAATTCTAAATCTGAAAATGTTGAACAAATACATATGGATCCCAAAGTTCCACATGGAGACGTTACGCTCCATAATGTTGGCTATGGAACCGGGAGACTACATGGTATCTCTGGATGTACGGGATGCTTACCTACATGTGCCTATAGCACTGTCACATCAGTGTTACCTCAGGTTTGCCATCCTCCAGGAACATTTCCAGTTCCAAGCTCTGCCTTTCGGGCTAGCTACAGCACCCAGGGTGTTTACCAAGATCATGGTGGTTATGGCAGCTTGTCTGCGCAAGCAGGGGATAAGAATATTCCCATACCTCGACGACCTGTTAATCTTAGCACAGTCGCAAGATTTACTGTTGAGCCATCTCCAACAGACGATAGTTTGTTTACAGAGACACGGGTGGCTCATAAATTGGGAGAAGTCGTCCCTGAATCCGTCACAGCGGATGGTTCATTTGGGGGCCATATTGGATTCAGACCTACAGAGAGTTCTCTTACCAGAGAAAAAGATAGTCAAGGTGCAGGTCATGGCTCAGGAAGCGTTGCAAGCCCAGACAATGTCAGTCCATGCAGCAATGCGACTGTTGGGTCTGATGGTATCAACCTTCGACATGGTGGAATATGCGCAATTCCACTCCAGACCATTGCAGCATCTCATTTTGACCAAATGGAACGGGGATCATCAAACGATAAAGAAGCAGATGATAACGTTTTCAGTAAATGTAAAAAGGTCTCTAGCGTGGTGGCTACAGACAGACCATTTAAACAAGGGGAGACCCTTTTGGATAAAAGAGTGGCAAGTCCTGTCAACAGATGCCAGCCTGCAAGGCTGGGGGCGGTACTCGGCAGTGGCGTGCGGTGAGGTCAGTGGCTGGTGAGGCACTGCAGCTATAATCTCTGTGAAGTCCAGACGATGTCATCTTCTGCCGCCGTGCCAATGCCCACTACTGCCGCCACTAATGGGTGCCAACCCTGCCAATGACCTACAAAATCGCTGCCATCAACTGCCTGACCCCCAGCCTCTAATCTGCATCTCAGTCTGATGCCGCCAGTGCCTGCAGCCTTCCTGCTCATCAAACTTGTGATGAGCAGGCGGCTAATACATTGTCAATTTTTATAAATTTATGGGAAACAGAGAGGTGGAATATGGGGAGATGGGAGAGAGAAGAGAAATATGGGGAGATGGGAGAGAGAGTTGAAATATGGAGACAGGAGGAATAGGGATAGACGAGAGAGTAGGAATAGGGGGAGATGGCAGAGCGAGAGAGAGGAATAGGGTGAGAAGGAAGAGAGATGGAATAGGGGGCAGAAGGAAGATAGAGAAGGAATAGAGGGAGATGGGAGAGGAGTAATAGGGTGAGATGGCAGAGCGAGAGAGAGGAATAGGGTGAGAAGGAATAGAGATGGAATAGGGGGCAGAAGGAAGATAGAGAAGGAATAGAGGGAGATGGGAGAGGAGGAATAGAGGAGATGGCAAAGAGAGAATAGAAATAGGGGTATACGGGAAAGAGGAGTAGCGAGGAAACAGGAGAGAGAGAGAAATAGAGGGAGATTGCAGAGAGAGAGAGAGGAGGAATAAGGAGAGACTAGAGGGAGAGAGAGGGAGAAGGAGCAGGCTGGCAGACTGGGAGTACTGGTGGAGAGCAGGGGGCAGGATTGGAGTAACAGTAGTGCAGAATAGGGGGACAGGCAGGGAGTAATAGAAGGGGGGGGCAGGATGGGAGTAGTGGAGGGAAAAATTGCGCAGTATGGGATCTCACCTCCTCTTATGCAGCTCCCGGGTCCCAGCCACCGGTGCTCCTTCCATGCAAGCTCACACAGGACGGACAGACAGCCTCAGCAGAAGTTATGGGTTCCGCTCCTCTGGTGTTCTCTGCGTAGTCCAGGGGAGCATGGGCGTGGCCTGCGATCGGGTTGGAGGTGGGGCAGGGCCGCACCTCCGCACCAGGTGTACATAAGGCTCTTCGTTTTCTGGCTGCCCGCAGCAGTGCCCTCCTCATCACTGGAGCTGTCTGTCCCAGTTCTCTTCATTACTAGGGGCAAATGCAGGATTTTTAGGGGGGGTTCCAGATATGAGAGAGAGGGAGAGAGATAGAAATAGAAGAGAGTGCACATATATGGAAGCCTCCAACCCAGTGTGTGTGTGTGTGTGTGATATATAAACACAGAGCAAAGGAGACATGGGGAGGGAGAGACAGACAGACATGGGGAGAGAGGGGGACATGGGGGGGGGAGAAAGAGGGAGTGAGAAACAGACATGTTGAGAGAGAGACATACATACTGAGAGACAGTTCTGGAAAGAGAGTAACTTGGGTGGGAGAAAGAGACAGGGACAAAGAGACACAAACATGGAAAGAGAAATGGACATGGGGAGAGAGAGACAGACAGACAGACAGACATAAGGAGGGATAGAGACACACATGAAGAGAAACAGACAGGGAAAGAGAGATAGACAGACATAAGGAGGGATAGAGACACACATGAAGAGAAACAGTCACAGGGAAAGAGAGACAGATATGGGGAGACAGACAGACACAGGGAGGGATAAGACATGGAGAAAGAGACAGACATGGGGAGGGAGAGATACAAGGAGAGAGAGTGAGATACACAGACATGGGGAGGGAGCAGACATGGAGAGAGAGACAGAAAGAGACACGGAGAGAGATACAGAGACGTAGAGACAGACAGACATACGGAGAGAGACGGACAGAGAGAGAGAGAGAGAGAGGAGTGACATGGGGAGGGAGGAGATATGGAGAGACAGACACAGTGACCCAGAGAGACAGACATGGGGAGGTAGAGATACAGGAAGAGAGAGAGACACACACACACACA
The DNA here is from genome assembly GCF_028390025.1 of Pseudophryne corroboree. Taxonomy (NCBI): domain Eukaryota; kingdom Metazoa; phylum Chordata; class Amphibia; order Anura; family Myobatrachidae; genus Pseudophryne; species Pseudophryne corroboree. The sequence goes on from NC_086452.1 coordinate 298,039,511, forward strand.
CACAGACATTGGGAGGTAGGAGGAGACATGGAGAGAGATACAGACACAAGGAGAGATAGACAGACAGACATGGGGAGAAAGAGACCGAGACAGAGAGAGACAGACACAGGGAGGGAGAGAGAGACTGAGGAAAATAGTATGTTAACCCAGTGGTTCTCAAACTCGGTCCTCAGGACCCCACACGGTTCACGTTTTCCATGTCACCAAGCAGCTGCACTGTGTGTCACCAACTGTCACATTTTAAAAATCTACAGGTGACCTGGAAAACATGAACCGTGTGGGGTCCTGAGGACCGAGTATGAGAACCTGTGCCCCTATTCCAGGTGCTACAAGGGCAGCGTTTCCACAGCAGCTGTTAATACGTAGAGGTTAGTTACGCCCTGAAACAAAATACATGATGAAACAGCGCTCAACAGAATAATATAATATAAAAGAGATGGCATGGCTAATATATTAAAACACTTTCATATGGCAAATATCCCATGTATATCACAGAAATAGTAAAGTGACAATCAGCTTGCAATTAGCATTAAAATCACATATGTTTAAAAAGTACATGAAGTAATATGTAACAGTTTATACCCCTGTTCCAATAATACAGAATACATTTCTGTATACCTGTTCCTAGTATAGTCCCTGGGGGGTGATAGGCAGTCTATTGATGAGCACAAAATCAGCAGCTTTGAATAGTTACTGCAGCTGATGGTAGGGTCACAATGGACAAGTTCGCATTCTGGCGGCCGGGATCCCGACGTCGGTATGCTGACTGCCAGGACCCCGGCCGCCAGTCAACCATACCCAATGCATCTGAATGACTACTTGTACCTGGTGTAGGATTGTGACCCTACCATCAGCTGCGGTAACTATTCAATGCTGCTGATTTTGTGCTCATCAATAGACTGGGTGGTCATCAGTTTGCCGGCTGTTGGGATCCCGGCGCACAGTATACCGGCGCCGGAATACCGACAGCTGGCATACCGACACTCTTTCTCCCACTTGGGGGTTCACGACCCCCCTGGAGGGAGAATAGATAGCATGGCGCGCATAGCGCGCCACCGTGACCGCAGCGTGTGCTCACCACTCTGTCGGTATGCCGGCAGTCGGGATTCCGGCGCCGGTATGCTGGTCGCCGGGAGCCTGGCCGCCGGCATATCCTACTACACCCCAATAGACTGCCTATCACCCCCCCAGGGACTATACTAGGAACAGGTATACAAGTTACATATTACTTCATGCACTTTTTAAACATATGTGATTTTAATGCTAATTGCAAGCTGATTGTCACTTTACTATTTCTGTGATATACATGGGATATTTGCCATATTAAAGTGTTTTAATATATTAACTATGTCAACTTTTATATTATTATATCATTATATGTTATTTTATGGAGTGCTCTTTCATCATGTATTTTTTGGTAGGGGAGAGAGATAGAGAGAGAGAGAGACAGAGACTGACATATGGAGGGAGAGAGGCATGGAGAGATAGACACAGGGAGACACAGACATGCAGAGAGAGAGAGAGAGAGAGAGAGAGAGAGAGAGACAGACATGAAGAGTGTGATATGGGGAGGGAGACTGCTATGGGAAGGGACTCACAGAGAGGGACAGAGAGAGAGAGAGACAGCTAGACACAGAAAAACAGACATGGGGAGAGAAGACAGTGACTACTTACCTGATCAGCCGGCCAGCCAGCCCCCTCCAGCATGCCAGCCACTAACCTGCTGCAGAGTCACTTCCTCACCCGACCTCTGAACTCTCAAAGGCCCACGGGAACTGCCTGAGAGGAGCTGGCAGGGTGAGGAAGTGACTCTGCAGCTCCCCCTACAGTTCAGTCAGCCCAGCCTCCACATAAGGATAATCAGCCAGTGCTGCAGCTGCACATCACAGACAGAGCCTGCCCTGAAGTCCTCCGTCTCCGGTAAACATCGCGGGGGTGGGGGGGGGGGGGGGTCACAATCGGCAGGCCACTGGTGGGGGCATTGATTGCGGCAGTCAGCCCGGGAAGGGGGGTGGCTTGGTGTACTGACAGTTCAATCCACCCCTGCTGCCACTGCCCAATCATTCAGTGACAGGGGCGTGTTCATATATCTGAGAGCACTTCTAGAGGTGCCGCTTGCAGGGCTTTTTGTAATGGGCTTTTACTGCCCGATGCCTGGCCCTGCCCCCCGCTTCCGGCCCTTTCACATAGCCATCGGGAGGCACAGAGAGCGGTGCCTCCGATTCACAAGTAAAACAGTTTTTTTTTAACATAAAAAGATGATTAAAATAATATAAAGGCTAAGCACATATTTATGACACATCATATGTGTCATAAGTATCTTCTTTCTATTATTTTAATCATTTATGACAGGGGAGGCACTGCCTCCCCTGCCTCTCCTGACTGCACGTCCCTGGTACTCGGAAGCCTATGGTTCCAAGGAAAATGGACCGCAAGGGAAAGTCGCCTGCCGATAAATCTGTTGGAGATAAGGGCCGTTTACTTGGCTCTAGTTCAGGCAAAGGACAATCTACAAGGAAGACCAGTCCAGATCCGCTCAGACAATGCGACGGCAGTAGCATACCTCAATCATCAAGGAGGAACTCACAGCAAGAGTCTTATGGAGGAAGTAACTCCCATTCTAAAATGGGCGGAACTCCATCTCCCGGCATTGTCAGCAGTATTTGTCCCGGGTGTACTAAATTGGGAAGCGGATTTTCTCAGTCGGCACACCATTCAGGAAACCGAATGGGCACTACACCCAGAAGTGTTTCAGACACTGGTGAACAGATGGGGTCTACCGGAAATAGACCTTATGGCGTCTCGTCTAAACAACAAGGTTCCGAGGTACGGATCAAGAACAAGGGACCCAGGAGCGGTCCTGGTAGACGCACTGTCAGTAGAATGGAGGTTTCAGCTGGCATATCTGTTCCCTCCAATATCTCTGTTACCCAGAGTAGTGAGAAAGATAAAACAGGCAAAGGGAGCAATCATTCTAATAGCCCCAGCTTGGCCAAGAAGGCATTGGTACACAGATCTGTTGAGAATGTCCGTGGAAGCACCGGTACTGCTCCCTCAACGTCCAGATCTGTTAATGCAGGGTCCTTGTTATCACAGTCATCTGGATCGCCTATCTTTGACGGCGTGGCTGTTGAAATCTCTATCTTAGAGGCTAAAGGATTTTCGAAACAAGTAATCCAAACCATGCTTAGAGCAAGGACGCCTTCTTCGGCCCGTGTGTATCATAGAATATGGTAAGCCTATATTCACTGGTGTACTGGAAAAAATTACAATCCGAGATCTTTTAAAGTAGCTAGGATTTTGGATTTCCTTCAGGCAGGATTGGATAAAGGGTTGAAAGCTGCTTCCTTGAGGGTTCAAGTCTCAGCGTTAACTGTATGGTTTCAGCAGAAGAGTGCTGATTTACAGGATGTACGTACATTTTTCCAAGGAGTAGTACATATTCAACCTCCACTTGTTCCTCCTGCAGCTCCCTGGGATTTGAATTTAGTTCTTAAATTTCTCCAGGGTCCTTTGTTTGAACCACTTGAGAGAGCAGGTCTTAAGTGGTTAACGGTTAAAGTTCTTTTTTTTTACTGGCAATGGCGTCAGCCAGAAGAGTGTCAGATTTAGGAGCATTATCATGTAAGTCTCCTTTCCGAAGTTTTTTTCCAGACAGAGCAGTTCTCAGAACGAGATCTAGCTATCTTCCAATTGTGGTATCAAAGTTTCACCTGAATGAAGAAATTGTAGTTCCAGCTTTTCAGATATCGGGACTATCTGCGGGAGAAGCGTCGCTGGACGTGGTCCGGGCTTTAAGAATCTACATGGATCGTACTAGTGCCATCAGGAAAACAGATTCTCTCTTCATCCTCTACGGATTCCATAGGAGAGGTTGGCCTGCTAGTAAACAGACGCTGGCGAGATGGCTCCGAATGGTAATATCTGAAGCTTATTCTCATGCAGATCTCCCTATTCCGGCTAATGTCTCTGCACACTCTACACATAAGGTAGGTCCTTCTTGGGCAGCACAGCAGGGTGCTTCAGCAGAACAGATATGTAGGGCAGCCACATGGTCTTCCATAAACACATTCATCAGACATTATGCCTTGGATACTTTTGCCTCTCATGACGCAGACTTCGGGCGAAAGGTCCTCCTGTGCAATCAGGAGCGTCCCCACCACTAAAATGGCTTTGGGAATCCCAATGTTATCCTGTGGATAATCCTGTGGACCCAGCCAGAGAAATATACGTTATGGTAAGAACTTACCGTTGATAACGTGATTTCTCTTATGTCCACAGGTATCCACAGGGATCCCACCCTGACGCATCTGATTTGAGGATCTAGACAATCACTAAAACCTCTTCCTTCTTGTATGGAAGGGTGTGCATGTGTGTTCTTATCGCCTGTACAGGTCTCTACCTAATGTTCCTGCCTAAAATCGCTGTGGAAAGAACTGATCTGACTGAGTCAGTGGGCGGGACTATATAGTGGAGGCCCCAATGCATCCTGGGAGGCCAGAAAGCTCGTGACCGTGTTGGTGCCATTTTCGCTGTTGCTCGACAATATCCCAATGTTATCCTGTGGATACCTGTGGACATAAGAGAAATCACGTTATCAACGGTAAGTTCTTACCATAACGTATATTTATGTGTGTGTGTGTGTGTGTGTGTATGTGTATGTATGTATGTATGTATATATATATATATATATATATATATATATATAAACTAAGAATCATTTCTTAGTTTTTTATTTTTAATAAATTTGCAAAAATCTCAAAAAAACTTTTCATGTTGTCATTATGGGGTATTGTGTGTAGAGTTTGGAGGGAAAAATTAATTTATTTTTGGAATAAGCTGTAACATTACAAAATGTGGAAAAAGTGAAGCGCTGTGAATACTTTCCAGATGCACTGTAGGCAGACAAGGAGTGATGGGAAGGGTTGATGAAAACCTTGACATAGTATGGGCGAGGTAAATTTGTGTAAAAAATATGTATATAATATAATATTGGGAAAGAAAATATTGGAAAAAGTTGTGGAGACTGTATTATGTAGACAGAGCGGTAGAATTGCAGGAGTGCAGGTAAAACTACAGTGTTAAATGTGTATGTTAGTCGACAATAATATAGTTACAAGCGTAATGTAAAGTGAAAATTATACAATGGCATAAATTGAGCTTTAAAGTAGACTTGAATTCAGAGAGGTTATAAGTGTAGAGAAAAAACTATTGTTATTCAGACAGGATTTACAAAAATATGTAAAAGCAAAATTGCATTGGTATGGCTTAGAATTCAGATGTTTGTGGTAAGTTAAAAATCTAAGTATGAGTAGTTGCAGATGAAGTGGAAAGATCTTGCAGCGTTCCTAACACAGATTTCAGCAGTGTCCGGGTTACTCAAACTGGAGTTGTTTTTTTGTGTAAATTAAGTGGACTCACATTTGTTGATTGAAAGCAGTCCTTCAGTGTTCTCCTTCTGTTTTCTTTTCTTTAACGTCATAATTATTTTACAACTTTTAGCTATCCTTTGAATTGATGTCCTTAGAATTGATGGACAAGCCTCAATATTGGCAAGCCTCCCTAATGCTCTTTAAATAATGAGTCAAACATGTGAATACAATGATTACACCCAAACTCCAATGATCCATCGCACAGCAATGGCTAGGCAATTGCTAACATACCAACCAACTAAGGTTTAACAGAGTCATGCCCTCATGCCTATACTCATACTCATGAGATAACAAACATTCAAATTTATCAATGCCAACACATCATGTGCATAATCAATCTATTACAAAAGCAGATGCCTTATGCCTATGGCAGTGCTATAATTCTTATCACCCAACTACTGTAGCTAACTAATATTTCAGTGCAATAAGTAGAGATAATCTGCAGGGGGATTCATGTTAGGATGAATAGTCTGCAGCAATAAAGTCCTTTTTATCTAGTCATTTTAAAAGTGCAGCACGTTTGGAAGAATAGTCTTCACTAATCATGTTCTTCAGTAATAGATTGATATGTAATATGTACTGTAATAGTAGCAGGATTTGCTAATGTGCGGCACATTGCTCATAATATAATCGGCCAATATGACTGCATAAACAAAGTCTTGACACATACAGTACATTATAACTCTTCTTGACAGGATTTGCTAATAAGCCACCTGAAAAAGGCTGTCCTCCACTATTCTCGTTTAGAAGGTGTAAATGGAGAAAAGGTTTATACACACGAAGGAGCCTTGCAGAGGTCTGTATCAGTGGATTGTTTTTACATTTGCTGTAAAGTAATAATTATAAATTCTACATGAAAACCGTTATATACATTGCAAGGTGTTGATTTGTGTATGTGATATTTTTCCTCTGGTATCTCTGTATGTTCATTATTGAGTCCTAAAGGAAGTAACCTTCTTAAATAAAAGACTTATTGTCTTACTTTATTATTTTTGTGACCCAGTATTTCTCAAGGTTTTATTTTGTTGCTATTCATATATTTGAAAAAAAAAAGTTCTCAAATTTAAGTTTATTTTTTTGTAATCTGATTATCCCCTTAGTCTTTGCTAACCTGATCAATTTAATTTTTAATCCATTTAAATTCATTTTATCTCTCATCGCCTCCAAAATATTCTTATTAATCACTTTGGTAATACTAGAAATGTAATTACCATGTATTATGTACATGCACAAGTATTACACTTTCCTGGTCTACAAGCTTTAGACTTTTCCTGAACTGATAAAACCATTGTGAAATTCATGATTAAAGCTCACATACAGAATGTTATAATTGAAATGTAACCAAATGTTACCATGATGTATCTTACTAAATGCCCTCTCACCTGTAAATTCAAGATATGTACTTTGGGCCTTATTCAGGTTGGATCGCATGTGCTCACATATTCTGTGTGTGTGGGGGGGAACGCAGAAAATGCGATCGCCTCTGCCTGTCAATCAGGCAGAGGCGGTTGCAGGGTGGGCGGACAGACAGCGCTCCGTTTCCAGGGAGGAGACGGAGCATTGCGGGGGCTGAGGTGGCCGAACGGGGCCGTATCAGGGCGTGATCACGGCGGCTGCATGACGTCACACGCAGCCGCCGCCATCTTCCTGCGGCCGCAGTTAAGCTGCACCGGTAGTAGGCGTCCACAGTTTCTGCTAACAAGCGTTCGCAATTTCTGCATTTTGAAGTGGTGGAGGCTCCGGGAGCATGCTGGGCGGCGCCCATCATGCGATCCAAAGGATTTCAAATTCTGCTAGTTAGCAGAATTTGCTATCCTTACTGAATTAGGCCTTTTATTTGTTATTGCCTAGTCCAGCAGTGATCCCCCGTGAAACATAATTGTTGTTGTTTTGGACTTTTTTTTCCATCTCTTTTAAAGACCAGTTTAATTTTACCACTATACCTGCATAGTTAAAAGTACCCATAATGTGAAGGACATATTTCTTTGCTGTCCTTTCAATTTGTAATTATGAGTGAATTTTAGTACAATTTTTACATCTATTCTTCCACTGGATAGGTCATATACAGTTTTTACATGTACACATCGATCCTGTTACTTTCATGATACTCACAGCAGTTGGCAGACATCATTAAAGATCTGAAGGTAGTCTTAGGGTAGTGTTGGACAAGGGTTGTTTTTATGCTGCAACTTTCTCTGCGAACAATGCAGCATTCTGCAGCCCAAGTACTGCTACATTGTAGTCGATGAGAACAATAATGCCCCCTGTCGCATGAGCGCTACTAAGTGGGAAAAAAACGCAGAATTCAGAAACACCTATGTCATACTAGCGGGTGTAGTATAGTATGCTGGTGGCCGGGCTCCCGGCGGCCAGCATACCGGCGCCGGAATCCCGACCGCTGGCATACAGACAGCTGGGCGAGTGCAAATGAGCCCCTTGCGGGCTCGCTGCTCTCATCACGCTGCACGCTGCGGGCATGGTGCCACGCTATCTCTTCTCCCTCCAGGGGGATCGTGGACCCTCAAAAGGGAGAAAAGGTGTTTGTATGCCGGGTGTCGGGATTCTGGCGCCAGGATCCCGACAGCCGGCAAACTGAAGACCACCCCATACTAGCTAGTCTGGTATACATTGTCCATTGTGTGAAATAATTCTTACAAAAACCTAATCAAAATGCGCGCTTAGTGTCTTAAACCCGACTCCACCTTCTTTGGAAGTAATTTCATTGATTACTACACCACTTTCTCTGACGTCCTAGTGGATGCTGGGACTCCGTCAGGACCATGGGGATTAGCGGCTCCGCAGGAGACAGGGCACAAAAATAAAAGCTTTAGGACTAGGTGGTGTGCACTGGCTCCTCCCCCTATGACCCTCCTCCAAGCCTCAGTTAGGTTTTTGTGCCCGTCCGAGCAGGGTGCAATCTAGGTGGCTCTCCTAAAGAGCTGCTTAGAAAAAGTTTTGTTAGGTTTTTTATTTTCAGTGAGTCCTGCTGGCAACAGGCTCACTGCAACGAAGGACTTGGGGGAGAAGAAGTGAACTCACCTGCGTGCAGGATGGATTGGCTTCTTAGGCTACTGGACACCATTAGCTCCAGAGGGATCGCACACAGGCCCAGCCATGGAGTCCGGTCCCGGAGCCGCGCCGCCGACCCCCTTGCAGATGCCGAAAAGTGAAGAGGTCCAGAAACCGGCGGCAGAAGACTTTTCAGTCTTCATGAGGTAGCGCACAGCACTGCAGCTGTGCGCCATTGTTGTCAGCACACTTCACACCAGCGGTCACTGAGGGTGCAGGGCGCTGGGGGGGGGCGCCCTGGGCAGCAATGATAATACCTTGTTCTGGCTAAAAATACATCACATATAGCCCCTGGGGCTATATGGATGTATTTAACCCCTGCCAGGTCTCACAAACACCGGGAGAAGAACCCGCCGAAATAGGGGGCGGGGCCTATCTCCTCAGCACACGGCGCCATTTTCCTGCACAGCTCCGCTGTTAAGAAGGCTCCCAGGACTCTCCCCTGCACTGCACTACAGAAACAGGGTAAAAAAACAGAGAGGGGGGGCACTTTTTTGGCGATATTGATATATTAAGCTGCTATAAAGGAAACAACACTTCTGTAGGGTTGTTCCTATATATTTATAGCGCTTGGGTGTGTGCTGGCAAACTCTCCCTCTGTCTCCCCAAAGGGCTAGGGGGGTCCTGTCTTCGATAAGAGCATTCCCTGTGTGTCTGCTGTGTGTCGGTACGTGTGTGTCGACATGTATGAGGACGATGTTGGTGTGGAGGCGGAGCAATTGCCGGTAATGGTGATGTCACCCCCTAGGGAGTCGACACCGGAATGGATGGCTTTGTTTATGGAATTACGTGATAATGTCAGCACGTTACAAAAATCAGTTGACGACATGAGACGGCCGGCAAACCAGTTAGTACCTGTCCAGGCGTCTCAGACACCGTCAGGGGCTGTAAAACGCCCTTTACCTCAGTCGGTCGACACAGACCCAGACACGGACACCGAATCTAGTGTCGACGGTGAAGAAACAAACGTATTTTCCAGTAGGGCCACACGTTATATGATCACGGCAATGAAGGAGGCTTTGCATATCTCTGATACTGCAAGTACCACAAAAAGGGGTATTATGTGGGGTCAGAAAAAACTACCTGTAGTTTTTCCTGAATCAGAGGGATTGAATGAAGTGTGTGATGAAGCGTGGGTTAACCCTGATAGAAAACTGCTAATTTCAAAGAAATTATTGGCATTATATCCTTTCCCGCCAGAGGTTAGGGCGCGCTGGGAAACACCCCCTAGGGTGGATAAGGCACTCACACGCTTATCAAAACAAGTGGCGTTACCGTCTCCTGAAACGGCCGCCCTCAAGGATCCAGCTGATAGGAGGCTGGAAACTACCCTGAAAAGTATATACACTCATACTGGTGTTATACTGCGACCAGCCATCGCCTCTGCATGGATGTGCAGTGCTGGGGTGGTTTGGTCGGATTCCCTGACTGAAAATATTGATACCCTGGATAGGGACAGTATTTTATTGACTATAGAGCAATTAAAGGATGCTTTTCTTTATATGCGAGATGCTCAGAGGGATATTTGCACTCTGGCATCGAGAGAAAGTACGATGTCCATATCTGCCAGAAGAAGTTTAGGTCAGGTGATGCGGATTCCAAACGGCATATGGAAGTATTGCCGTATAAAGGGGAGGAATTATTTGGGGTCGGTCTATCGGATTTGGTGGCCACGGCAACAGCCGGGAAATCCACCTTTTTACCTCAGGTCCCCTCCCAACAGAAAAAGACACCGTCTCTTCAGCCGCAGTCCTTTCGTTCCTATAAGAACAAGCGGGCAAAAGGACAGTCATATCTGCCCCGAGGCAAAGGAAGGGGTAAGAGAGTGCACCAAGCAGCTCCCTCCCAAGAGCAGAAGCCCTCCCCGGCTTCTGCAAAGCCCTCAGCATGACGTTGGGGCTTTACAAGCGGACTCAGGGGCGGTGGGGGGTCGACTCAAGAATTTCAGCGCACAGTGGGCTCACTCACAGGTGGACCCCTGGATCCTGCAGGTAGTATCTCAGGGTTACAGGTTGGAATTCGAGAAGTCTCCCCCTCGCCGGTTCCTAAAGTCTGCTCTGCCAACGTCTCCCTCAGACAGGGCGACGGTATTGGAAGCCATTCACAAGCTGTATTCTCAGCAGGTGATAGTCAAGGTACCCCTCCTACAACAGGGAAAGGGGTATTATTCCACACTATTTGTGGTACCGAAGCCGGACGGCTCGGTAAGACCTATTCTAAATCTGAAATCTTTGAACCTGTACATACAAAAATTCAAGTTCAAGATGGAGTCACTCAGAGCAGTGATAGCGAATCTGGAAGAAGGGGACTTTATGGTGTCCCTGGACATCAAGGATGCTTACCTGCATGTCCCAATTTGCCCTTCACATCAAGGGTACCTCAGGTTCGTGGTGCAAAACTGTCATTATCAGTTTCAGACGCTGCCGTTTGGATTGTCCACGGCACCTCGGGTCTTTACCAAGGTAATGGCCGAAATGATGTTTCTTCTGCGAAGAAAAGGCGTATTAATTATCCCTTACTTGGACGATCTCCTGATAAGGGCAAGGTCCAGAGAACAGCTGGGGGACGTAGTAGCACTAACCCAAGTAGTGCTGCAACAGCACGGGTGGATTCTGAATTTTCCAAAATCTCAATTGACCCCGACGACACGTCTGCTGTTCCTGGGAATGATTCTGGACACGGTTCAGAAAAAGGTGTTTCTTCCGGAGGAGAAAGCCAGGGAGTTATCCGAACTTGTCAGGAACCTCCTAAAACCAGGAAAAGTGTCTGTGCATCAATGCACAAGAGTCCTGGGAAAAATGGTGGCTTCTTACGAAGCGATTCCATTCGGCAGATTCCACGCACGAACTTTTCAGTGGGATCTGCTGGACAAATGGTCCGGATCGCATCTGCAGATGCATCAGCGGATAACTTTGTCTCCACGGACAAGGGTGTCTCTTCTGTGGTGGTTGCAGAGTGCTCATCTGTTAGAGGGCCGCAGATTCGGCATACAGGACTGGGTCCTGGTGACCACGGATGCCAGTCTGAGAGGCTGGGGAGCGGTCACACAGGGAAGAAACTTCCAGGGAGTGTGGTCAAGCCTGGAGATGTCTCTTCACATAAATATACTGGAGCTAAGAGCGATTTACAATGCTCTAAGCCTGGCAAAACCCCTGCTTCAGGGTCAGCCGGTGTTGATCCAGTCGGACAACATCACGGCAGTCGCCCACGTAAACAGACAGGGCGGCACAAGAAGCAGGAGGGCAATGGCAGAAGCTACAAGGATTCTTCGCTGGGCGGAAGATCATGTGATAGCACTGTCAGCAGTGTTCATTCCGGGAGTGGACAACTGGGAAGCGGACTTCCTCAGCAGACACGATCTACACCCGGGAGAGTGGGGACTTCATCCAGAAGTCTTCCACATGATTGTGAACCGTTGGGAAAAACCAAAGGTGGACATGATGGCGTCCCGCCTCAACAAAAAACTGGACAGGTATTGCGCCAGGTCAAGAGACCCTCAGGCAATAGCTGTGGACGCTCTGGTAACACCGTGGGTGTTCCAGTCAGTGTATGTGTTTCCTCCTCTGCCTCTCATACCAAAAGTACTGAGAATTATACGGCACAGGGGAGTAAGAACGATACTCGTGGCTCCGGATTGGCCAAGAAGAACTTGGTACCCGGAACTTCAGGAGATGCTCACGGAAGATCCGTGGCCTCTACCTCTAAGACGGGACCTGCTTCAGCAGGGACCGTGTCTATTCCAAGACTTACCGCGGCTGCGTTTGACGGCATGGCGGTTGAACGCCGAATTCTAAGGGAAAAAGGCATTCCGGAAGAGGTCATCCCTACCCTGGTAAAAGCCAGGAAGGAGGTGACTGCACAACATTATCACCGCATTTGGAGAAAATATGTTGAGTGGTGTGAGGCCAGGAAGGCCCCGACGGAGGAATTTCAACTGGGTCGATTCCTACATTTCCTGCAAACAGGATTGTCTATGGGACTCAAATTAGGGTCCATTAAGGTTCAAAATTCGGCCCTGTCGATTTTCTTCCAGAAAGAATTGGCTTCAGTTCCTGAAGTCCAGACTTTTGTAAAAGGAGTACTACATATACAGCCCCCGGTTGTGCCCCCAGTGGCTCCGTGGGATCTTAATGTAGTTTTGGATTTTCTCAAATCCCATTGGTTTGAGCCACTCAAATCGGTGGATTTGAAATATCTTACATGGAAAGTAACCATGCTACTGGCCCTGGCTTCAGCCAGGAGAGTGTCAGAATTGGCGGCTTTATCGTATAAAAGCCCATATCTGATTTTCCATTCGGACAGCGCAGAACTGCGGACGCGTCCTCAGTTTCTGCCTAAGGTGGTTTCAGCGTTTCACCTGAACCAGCCTATTGTGGTGCCTGCGGCTACTAGCGATTTGGAGGATTCCAAGTTGCTGGACGTTGTCAGGGCATTGAAAATATATATTTCAAGGACAGCTGGAGTCAGAAAATCTGACTCGCTGTTTATACTGTATGCACCCAACAAGCTGGGTGCTCCTGCTTCTAAGCAGACGATTGCTCGTTGGATTTGTAGCACAATTCAACTTGCACATTCTGTGGCAGGCCTGCCACAGCCTAAATCTATCAAGGCCCATTCCACAAGGAAGGTGGGCTCATCTTGGGCGGCTGCCCGAGGGGTCTCGGCATTACAACTCTGCCGAGCAGCTACGTGGTCGGGGGAGAACACGTTTGTAAAATTCTACAAATTTGATACCCTGGCTAAAGAGGACCTGGAGTTCTCTCATTCGGTGCTGCAGAGTCATCCGCACTCTCCCGCCCGTTTGGGAGCTTTGGTATAATCCCCATGGTCCTGACGGAGTCCCAGCATCCACTAGGACGTCAGAGAAAATAAGATTTTACTTACCGATAAATCTATTTCTCGTAGTCCGTAGTGGATGCTGGGCGCCCATCCCAAGTGCGGATTGTCTGCGATACTTGTACATAGTTATTGTTACATAAAAATCGGGTTGTTATTGTTATGAGCCGTCTGTTCAGAGGCTCCTACGTTTGTCATACTGTTAACTGGGTTCAGATCACAAGTTGTACGGTGTGATTGGTGTGGCTGGTATGAGTCTTACCCGGGATTCATAATCCTTCCTTATTGTGTACGCTCGTCCGGGCACAGTATCCTAACTGAGGCTTGGAGGAGGGTCATAGGGGGAGGAGCCAGTGCGCACCACCTAGTCCTAAAGCTTTTATTTTTGTGCCCTGTCTCCTGCGGAGCCGCTAATCCCCATGGTCCTGACGGAGTCCCAGCATCCACTACGGACTACGAGAAATAGATTTATCGGTAAGTAAAATCTTATTTTTTGTAGTAATTTGTTACAGGTGTAAATTGCTGCATTCCTTTACATCCAATTAAAGAAAATGGGACATGTTGTTCCACAGAAGTACTTCAAACTGATTCATTGTTGCAGCTGTACAGGAGCTCTTTAGTAAATAGTATATTTCATTATTTTGGCTTTATTATGTTTAGGTGAATTCCTACAAAATTTATTGAACACTGCATTTTTCCAGATATATAAATACATTCTACGAGGCAGTTATTTTCCAGAAAGAAAAAGGTTTCATACTATAATTCAGAAGAAATAGAGCTGATCTGCTCTGATGCTACGTGTGATGTGGTCTACACAAATGCAAAGGAAGAGCACCCATCTTTTACTTCAGTTTACATTGTAATCTACAACCGAGATCACAGCTTCATTATGGGTAGAAAATGCAGTGCTCCTTTACTCCATGTGACATCTCTTGATATGGCTAAAAGTAAAATGTTACTACCCTTAATTATAAATGTCTGATAACCAATAACCGTTTGATCTTCTGGATGATTGTGTTATATGCAGATTATTGGATGGCAACCCATCACTGAATCCTGAGACTGCCAAGGTTCTCCTGCAACGTGGGACGAAATCTGTGCCTGGAGGTAGCTATATACACTGATTGTGCTATATATTTAAACAAACATATGAAATACAGATACAAAACAAACATCAAATAAACAGTTGCGTTATCACCTTCCCCTAATTACTGCTTTATCACTTCTCCAGGTTTAATACATCTGTCCCTGGGTTAGCTGAAAAAAACATAAGGTTAATGAATCAAAATTAATAGATTTTGTATCGTATATTAGAAAATCGGCTTTAAAATGCCCAAATTCATTTGGCATGAAGCAAGACAAAACAAAAACCACAGAAAATACTTCTAATTAGTAAAGTGGTAATATTATGTAAATAGTGGGCCGAGTATTTCATATGTTTTCAAAAATAAACAAGAACGGTTGAATTCCTTGGCGTAGACAGAACTAAAGCAGCAAGTTTATCCGATAATGAGGGTCACATTTACCCCAATTCAAAGCAGATACAAAACAAGCATCAAATAAACAGTTGCGTTTCAGTAACATGTTTGCATAGCTACCAATGTCCAAGAGTTTTTTTTCATCCCACCAGATTTCCTTTCTGGTTTTTTGAAGCAGATTTTACCATGCAAAAAATATAAAGAATAGACAATAGTGTAATATTTAATGGACAAGTCTATATGTGTATATAGTAGCCAGTGCTTCACAGGAGGAAATAATAGTGCCACAGAGGTACTTTCACCACACAGATTCTTTCTCAATGAGTGCTCCCTGCAGTTTCACCGGAAAATCACCACCGTGTGAAATAATGAAAACCTGCTTACACAATGCTTACATGTAACATGTAAGCCTGCTGTGTATATGCACATCAAGGTTTCTTTTTCCTCGTTACTCTCGACCACCAGTCATATAGTAACTACTAGAGGATACTTCCATATATTAAAAACACTTGATTTATTTAAAACATTAAAAAGATGGGGAAACATATACTCATTGCATCAGCAAATGTGGTGAGCTGTCATATTCACCAATTCATAAGGCGACTGAAACCCCGGATTGTCACCTTAACCAAGATGCCGTGTAATGATGATATATGTCCCTGGTCACTCACTCCAACTAGTTTCGATGCTCCTGGTGTCTTTCTTAAGGATTAGTGACCATTTACCAACGTATCCCCTTTAAACGCTTAAGGCCGGAAGTTCACGACCTGAAGTTGGATGTGCATCCAAAAATATCGTATATGTATACTTCCAAGGTTAATAATAAAATTACCCAACTGACTGCTACTGCTCGGAGTGGACAGGGCGGTGCCCGGCCCGGTGGTCGGAATGGCAGGCATGAATGTAGCAGTCAGTTAATTTGGTAATTTTATTATTCTCTGTCTCTCCTTTTCACCAACAGGTAACTACAGCAGAGAGCTGATCACTGTGTGTTTATTGCTAAAAAGATATATTTGGTAACTACAGCAGAGAGCTGATCACTGTGTGTTTATTGCTAAAAAGATATATTTGGTAACTACAGCAGAGAGCTGATCACTGTGTGTTTATTGCTAAAAAGATATATTTGGTAACTACAGCAGAGAGCTGATCACTGTGTGTTTATTGCTAAAAAGATATATTTGGTAACTACAGCAGAGAGCTGATCACTGTGTGTTTATTGCTAAAAAGATATATTTGGTAACTACAGCAGAGAGCTGATCACTGTGTGTTTATTGCTAAAAAGATATATTTGGTAAATTGTTAAGTGGATTAATATCTGTAGTCAGCAAAAACCCTGTGATTGACTGGGGCTTAGTGATCTCACAGTTGGTAGTTGATTCTCCCCTTTTGGTTGAGGGTTGCTGTGTGGGGGAGGGGGTGTAATCACAAAGAGCATGTGTTTGTAGACTTACTTAACCAGTATAGTATAGGACGTCAGGCCTATAAGGACGTTGCAGTGACTAGTATATGAAGTGGCTAGTTATTAAGTGGCAGCTAATATCAATAGCAGTGTTATACCTGTGTTAAACCGAAGGAAAACAGAAGGCAAACAAACTTACAAATTAACAAAAGGCCTGCATTACAACCTAAAAACTCTGGAACTTTATGTGGCCTCTCCTCGCCTCAAACATGAGAACACCAAGACCATGCTTACAACCTCTCTGTCTGAGAACATCAAGTCTGTCCCTGGGCCTAACCATCAAGATGAACAGGGAACTGTGGGGGAAGAGCACCAGGACCGGGATCAGCAGGGACATCCCCATTGCGTCTGAGTATGCCCCCCTCATTCTCATACCCAACCGAACTAAGATCTGATCAAAATGTTATCCCAATCCTACTTCTGCCACTAGTTACCTGCTATTGTGTTTTTTTTTTTTTTTTTCTCTCCATTGCTCGCTTCCAACCCATCATGTGTTTTCCTGTAATGTTTACCTCCACTGATTGCACACCTTTCCATTGTGCCCTACATGCAGGGTACATCATACTATTACTTAAGCATCAGTTTTCCCATATATGAACTTGGCCCTTGCATGGCTCACCTCCCACAGTGTAACCTTCAAAGTGCGCCCAACATGGCTGCCCCATATGGTACACTTGTGGATGGGATGAAAAAATACATGGACCTTGTGGTTTTGTTGGAACCCTACTCTAAACTGTAGGACTCTGAAATCACCCCCATTTTGTGTCATCTCTTCTAGGGGTAGACTATTCCACCTGGGTAATCCTACGCTTAGCGCCCAAGATGGCTGCTGCACTTGGTACCTATAAGGGTGGAATACACAACCCTTGGAAGTTATTACCCAAAATGCCTTCACCAATCCTGCGTTATGCTTTCTGTGGACTTAAGATTTTTCTTTTATGTCTGTGTTGCTTGTCTATTGTTGTATTACTCAAATCCTCTGTATCATGTGCATTGTTTTTGATGTCTGTAAAGCGCCTTGAGTCCTGTTGGAGAAAGAGCGCTATATAAATAAAATTATTATTATTATTATTATTATTATTAACCTTGGAAGTATACATATGATATTTTTGGATGCGGCCTTAAGCGTTTAAAGGGCACACGTTGGTAAATGGTCACTAATCCTTAAGAAAGACACCAGGAGCGTCTAAACTAGTTGGAGTGAGTGACCAGGGACACATATCTTCTTTACACGGCATCTTGGTTAAGGTTCACCTGGAGCATGGGACAACCTGGGGTTTCAGTCGCCTTATGAATTGGTGAATATGACAGCTGACCACATTTGCTGATGCAATGAGTATATGTTTCTCCATCTTTTTAAAAAATATATACTTTATTGGACAACTGCGTAATAAACACATGCATCAACATTCAATAAAGAGATCATGAAGGCAAGGCGGCCAACAACCGGCCGGTACAATCAACATGGCACTGAAAGAAAAAAAACAACAACTCTGGTTAGGCAAAGACAATGAAGCACCTCTCAAAATAAATTCCCGACTAGAGTAACATGGCAGAAGAACCCAAAAAAAACAAACCGGGGGGATGCCATACATACCTAAAAGGATGGACGTCCTAAGGCAAGTACTTCAAGATTATACCATTTAGTGTGAGATATGGCTTGTCTAAGGGGAACTTTAATGGGGTTAGCTAACATCTGTACATAGGGGAGCCATATTTCAAAGAACCTCTTTATATTACTTTCCTTATCAATTAGCATTTCTAGCCACTCCATATGAAATAGATGTGATAGATGTGATAGTCTTGGTAGCAGTAAAGCTAGAGACAAAGAATCTGTAGCTATCCATGGTGACAGGATAGTTTTCTTACCAGCAGCTGCTATTTTAGTTAACAGCAAGCGCTGGCCAGTTGATAACTTGGGGGTATAGTATGAGCAGTGTACATCCCAAATACCTCATTCCGGGGAAACATCCGTAGTGATGTCTAATTTCTCTTTAATAAAGGCTTGTATTAAGCCACAGAATTTACGAACTTCCGGACAGCGCCATAAGCAATGGTAAATAATAACCGGATGCCCTGGCCCGATAGGGCAGTCAATGTGGATCGCGCAGCAGTTCCACGAAAGTCTGGGTTATGAGCTAGGGGAAGAAATGTTGTGTTATAACTGGAAATAACCATCCCAGAACGTGCCTTTCTCCATGCCATGCACGTGGATGTTAGTAATATGTTGCCTTTAATCTGGTGAGGAAAGGTAGACGGACGCATGTGTAGTAAGCTAGCAAGTTGAATCCCGGGGCAGAAGGCTTGCCCTAAGCCGGTATTAGCAAAGGTCTCCATCTCATGTATCCAATCGACAGCGTAACGGTAGTTCGCAGCCAACATGTAGCTCCTAAGGCAAGGTAAATTAACACCACCTAATTTTTGCGATTGGCTCAATTTAAATAGAGAAATTCTAGGTTTTTTATGTGCCCAGATAAACTCACTAAGGGCCCTGTTTAGAGTTTTCAAATCCGCGTCTGATAGTAGTAAAGGCAGCATTTGGATAGGGTATAACAATCTCGGGAAGGTAATCATTTTGATTAATTGGCATCTTCCTAAGTAAGAGAGAGGCAGATGTTTCCATGTCTGAAAATCAGCTAGGGTGCGTGTGATGATTTGTGGAAAATTATACCTGTATAAATTGGACGGATTAGTAGGGATTTGGAGTCCTAAGTATGTGATTTTCTGATTTGCCTAATGGAAGGGGAACTGAATATTCCAATTGCGAGTCGCGTTTGGGTGATTTATTAATCATGAACCCAGAGATTGATTCAAAGGGTGTCAGTAGTGATAATAAGATAGGGAACGCTTCCTGAGGGTTTGAGAAATACAGTAATAAATCATCAACATAAACTGTGACCTTGAGATCATGAGTACCTATTTTAATCCCACGCCAGGTGGAGTTTAAGTAACAATGTCTGATAAGCGAGTCTAAAGCGAGATCAAATAAGAGTGGGGAAAGGGGACACCCCTGTCTCGTGCCTCTGTGTAACGTGAAAGTATCTGTGTTCATTCCATTCACTGTGAGGAATGCAGCAGGTGAGGCATATGTAGGGGTATATGCAATTCACGGCGAATCGCGGCAAATTATCGCCGTTTTTTAATTCAACACAATTCGACAGGTGAATTCCGGCAGGTGGCTGCCGGAATTCACCATATTCAATGAAAAACGGATTCGACAGTCCCGCGGGCGAAAATCCGCCGATTTGCCGGATTTTGCCGCGATTTAAAAAAACGGGAAAAAACGGGAAAAACCCGAAAAAAAATGGCGTGGGGTCCCCCCTCCAAAGCATAACCAGCCTCGGGCTCTTCGAGCTGGTCCTGGTTCTAAAAATGCGGGGAAAAATTGGGCAGGGATCCCCCATATTTTTAAAACCAGCACCGGGCTCTGCGCCTGGTGCTGGTGCAAAAAATACGGGGGACAAAACGAGTAGGGGTCCCCCGTATTTTTCACACCAGCATCGGGCTCCACTAGCTGGACGGATAATGCCACAGCCGGGGGTCATTTTTATACAGTGCCCTGCGGCCGTGGCATTAAATATCCAACTAGTCACCCCTGGCCGGGGTACCCTGGGGGAGTGGGGACCCCTTCAATCAAGGGGTCCCCCCCCCCAGCCACCCAAGGGCCAGGGGTGAAGCCCGAGGCTGTCCCCCCCATCCAAAGGCTGCGGATGGGAGGCTGATAGCCTTGAGTAAAATGACAAGAATATTGTTTTTTCCAGCAGTACTACAAGTCCCAGCAAGCCTCCCCCGCAAGCTGGTACTTGGTGAACCACAAGTACCAGCATGCGGGAGAAAAACGGGCCCGCTGGTACCTGTAGTTCTACTGGAAAAAAAATACCCAAATAAAAACAGGAGACACACACCGTGACAAGTAAAACTTTATTACACACTGCCGACACACACATACTTACCTATGTTGACACGCCGACTGCCACGGTCTCCGACGATCCGAGGGTACCTGTGAAAACAATTATACTCACCTTCCAGCGTCCAGAGGTACATCCACGTCCAGAGATAATCCACGAACTTGTTAAAAAAAAAAAAACGAACACCCGTTCCATGCCGGACTGAAAGGGGTCCCATGCTTTCACATGAGACCCCTTTCCACGAATGCCGGGACATCACGTGACTCCTGTCACTGAAGTCCCTTCAGCCAATCAGGAAGCGCTACTTCCGTGGCTGTGCGCTGTCAGACAGCGCATCGCAAAGCCGCTCCATTAGTTTCAATGGTGGGAACTTTGCCGTCAGCGGTGGGGTTACCCGCGGTCAGCCGCTGACCGGCGGGTGACCTCACCGCTAGCCGCTAAGTTCCCACCATTGAATATAATGGACGGAGCTGTGCGATGCGCTGTCTGAGTTCAGACAGCGCACAGCCAATCAGGTGAGCGCAACGAAGTTGCGCTTCCTGATTGGCTTTAGAGACCTTTGTGTGACAGCTGTCACTGACAGGTCTCATTCGTGGAAAGGGGTCTCATGTGTCAGCATGGGACCCCTTTCAGTCCGGTGGTCCGGGTGTTCGTTTTCTTTTTTTGCCAAGTCCGTGGATTTATCTCTGGACCATGGCTGAGGTGAGTATATTGATCTTTTCTTTTCAGGTATCCGTGGATTCTACATGGAGAAGAGGACCGATGTCGGCGTGTGAACATAGGTAAGTATGTGTGTGTCGGCAGTGTGTAATAAAGTTTTACTGTCACGGTGTCTGTGTACTGTTTTTATTTGGGTATTTTTTTTCCAGTAGAACTACAGGTACCAGCGGGCCCGTTTTTCTCCCGCATGCTGGTACTTGTGGTTCTCCAAGTACCAGCTTGCGGGGGAGGCTTGCTGGGACTTGTAGTTCGTCTGGAAAAAACAATATTCTGTCATTTTACTCAAGGCTATCAGCCTCCCATCCGCAGCCCTTGGATGGGGGGGACAGCCTCGGGCTTCACCCCTGGCCCTTGGGTGGCTGGGGGGTGGACCCATTGATTGAAGGGGTCCCCACTCCCCCAGGGTACCCCGGCCAGGGGTGACTAGTTGGATATTTAATGCCACGGCCGCAGGGCACTGTATAAAAGTGACCCCCGGCTGTGGCATTATCTGTCCAGCTAGTGGAGCCCGATGCTGGTGTGAAAAATACGGGGGACCCCTGCTCGTTTTGTCCCCCGTATTTTTTGCACCAGCACCAGGCGCAGAGCCCGGTGCTGGTTTTAAAAATACGGGGGATCCCTGCCCAATTTTTCCCCGCATTTTTAGAACCAGGACCAGCTCGAAGAGCCCGAGGCTGGTTATGCTTTGGAGGGGGGACCCCACGCCATTTTTTTATTTTATTTTACCGTTCCAGCAATAAAAAAAAATTTAAAAAAATAATATTTTTAAAAATGTATAAATAATACTTGTGCCTCCACAAAAAAAAAAAAAAAACCTAATCCCTTCTAATATAAATAGATATGCTATTCCCCAAAAAAAAACACAAAAAAAAAACCTGTTTAAATTTTTTTTTATTGTTTTCACCCTCCAAAGTGTGGCGGATTGCAAATGACGAATTTACTGTCTAAAAGCACTGCTGTCGAATTTCCAAACTTGAATTGAATATGCTTTTGTCGAATTGCAGCACTTGTATCATTGCAGAAAAGTCGAATTTGCAAAAAGTCGAATTTCAAAAAGTCGAATTTTGAAAGTCCGTTTTTTTGACGGAAAGCACTGAATTGCATTGACGAATTTTTTTTTTTGGCGAAAATGACCCGAAATTCGACAATTTCGGGAATTCGACCGCAATTGCATATACCCCATAGTGCGAAAAAATCTGACAAAACCGGCACCAAATCTTTTCCAGTGAAGCACTCTGAGCAAGTGAGACCATGACACCCGGTCAAATGCTTTGTCAGCGTCGCAGCTCACCAGCAAAGACGTTCCATCCGGCATTTGGGTCGATATGGTCAGAGCGGCTATTAATTGTCTTATGTTATGCACCGATGTTCTCCCCTTTACGAAGCCAGTTTGGGACGGGTGCAACAATTTAGACAACACTGCCTGCAGCATATTTGCCATAAGAGCGGTTAACATTTTTAAATCTTCATTTAGGGGGGAGATCGGGCGGTACGACTGAACTAAGGTGGGGTCTTTTCCTGGTTTAGGTAATACTATCACACGGGCCTGATTAAAGGTAGGAGGGGCATCATTTCCAGATAAAATAGAATTAAGTAGGGTCAGAAGGGGGGGCGTGATGTGAGGTAATAATAATTTATAATACTCTGCACTTAACCCATCGGGACCTGGAGATTTACCATTAGCTAAATGCTTTATTACCGTCAGTAGTTCTAATTAAGTAATTGGTTCCATAAGGGAATCTCGGTCATCCTCCGTCAACGTGGGGGACCCTGCCGACCGAAGGAAGTCCATGCCTCCAGCGGGATCATCTAGTGGGGCCGTGTACAGCTCCTTGTAGTAAGTTAAAAAGGAGTCAGCGATATCAGTCGGGTCTGAGGATAGGTGAGTACCATTTGCCAGAAGCTTACCAGCCTTATTACCCCATTTAAAATATTTGTGCTTCTGAAAGTCTAGGGTATATTGGGCTCTCTCTGTACAAAGAGTGTCATAAAGTTGTTTCGTTTCGAGATAGGTTCTGCGGTTATCGTCTGTCGGAGAGGTTAGCAACATTGCATATGAATTTGTAAGTGCTAGGCCCAGGTCACTAAACCGTTGATTGAGTTTTTTATGCTTATTTGCAACATATGCAATAATATAACCCCTCACAACTGGCTTAGAGGCAGACCAAAAAAGATTTATATCGTCCTCATGTTGTGCATTGTCATTGGCATAATTTAGAAAGTTAGTCTCCAAGTAAGATTTAAAATCAGGGGATGTATACAAGTGAGAGGGAAACCTCCAGTTAAAGGAGGTTGTCTTGGGAGAAACCAGCGCAATGGTGAACCACGTAGGTGCGTGATCAGAGATGGCTATGTTTTCTACCTTTGAATCACTAAACCTAGAAAGCAGGTTAGCCGGGAGCAACCAATAATCTATTCTAGTGGATGTGGCGTGCGGGTGTGAATAAAAAGTGTACTCATGGCCGACAGGGTGTTGGTGTCGCCATGGATCTACCAAATTTAGACAGGCCGTCAAGAATTGTAGTGATGTCGGTATGGTATAGTTCCTTCCACTAGAAGCATCTGACCTATCTAGAGCCGGGTGTAGCGTGAAATTGAAGTCACCCCCTATGATCAATTTGCCCTCGGCCCAATCCTGAAGCCGGACATAAATGTCAGAGAAAAAAAGCGTTATGTTCCGAGTTTGGTGCATAGAGGGTCACTAGAGTGTAAAGCTCCCCCTTTAGTTGCAGTTTTATGAATAGGTACCGACCCTAATCATCCTCGTGAGTATCTAATATGGAATATCTAAGAGACTTATGAAATATAATTACCACACCCCTTTTTTTTTAGAAGTAAAGGAGGCCGACTTATAGTCGTGAAGCCAACTGTCTCGTAGTACATTAGGGTCTCCCGCAACATCGCTATATCTGGTCGTAGGCGTTTGAGATGTTGCAATATCTTTCTACGTTTGATCGGTGTATTTAGGCCCTCCAGGTGAGGAACTTTAAGCATGTCTTAATCTCTAAAGAAGCGGCCATGGTAAACCTAGAGCTAACCGATGACTGTCTTATTGGACACAGATAACAGTAATAAAACAAACTGTGAGGTCTCCCATATCCCAGCGAGTAGGGAAATCCAACTGTTGACAGAAACAGGAAACCTATACCACGTGATCAACAATAAAAACCTACGTAAACATTTTGATGCAGTATGTCCATTTTTCAAAATTTGTCGAACCCAAAACAGTGATCTAAATGACTCACTATAAACTAGTAACGTGATTCCAAACAGGCAGAGAAAGAGGGGGATAGAGAAAAGGGGGGACGGGAATAAGGAGAAAAAGGAAAGAGAAGAAAAGAATAACTGGAAGACCCGGAACCGACCAGGGTCAAGAATAACTAGTGCTGCAATAGTCATAACGTTAGAGAAATTTGCAATCGGCCATGCATTACCATACATGGTATCAACAAGGGAGATGACATATATGCTGAGTTCATGGTAAATCGCAACATTAGTCCTTGTCTCTAGAGGCAGGTGAGGACGGGCACCGTAGCGATTCTTCAAAAGTCATAGCCGCTGAAGACGTGTCAAACAGGTACGTTTTTCCATTATGCTGGGCGCGGAGCTTCGCTGGATAGAGCAGAGCAAAACGTATTCCTTTGTCAAATAAGATCTTACAGACTGGAGAGAATTCCCTTCTCCTCATGGCCACATTGTATGAAAAGTCTTGAAACAGAAGTAGCTTATGTCCATGATAGGAGAGCCCCTGCGCCTTGCGGTACGCCTCCTTCACCCTGCGGCGGTCTGTTTGGAAGTCAGGACCGATACGGTGTGCTCGTTCAGTGACCAAAGATTCGCCATCTATCAAACAGTCCAACTCAGTCGGCAACCAAGTAGAGACCAGGGTTAACAGCTCTTTATGTTTAACGGATTCCGGTAAGCCAGTCATTCAAAGGTTATTACGACAGTTGCGATTTTCTAAGTCCTCAAGCTTCTCCTGCATCGCAGAGATAGAGGATACATGAGTCTCAAAGACAGAACGAGCAGTGGTCAGTTCATCCTCCAGGTTGGAGACCCGTTGTTCGACCTCATCCAGCCGTGTGCTATGTTCTTTCAACTGCGTCATGGTGGAATCAATGGCGTCCTTTAAGCCCACGAGCTTCTTGTCTAGTAATGGTGAGAGTATGTCAGAGATTTCCTGTGCTGTGACCACTGCATCCGCAGTGTACCTAGAAGGATCAGGCACACCGTCCAGGACATTAGCATTAGGCGAAGAGGGCGGAGAACTAGCAGGAGCCGAAACCGAAGCCCTAGTGTCTTTTGCTTTTGCTGGTGCAGAGCCTCGACCCCCTCTTTGGGACTTTGCCATGTATTTATCCATGTGAGCGAAAGAGTGGTGCGTCACAGAAAAGAAGTAGGTAATGTAAGATATCCTGCCCCGCAGGGAGTAGTGTTTCAGTTGAATTATAAGTGCGAAGCTACGGCAAAAGAAACAGTAGATCACCGTAACGTGCTCCCTGGCTGTATCAGTATGCAGCAGAGCCTGTAGAGGACAGCCAGTAACAAAAGGTTCAGCAGTGACTATGCAAAGATCTCAATAACGGGCCAGGTCGGCGATTCGGAGAGGAATCTATCAGAGTGGTCTGGTAACACAGTCCTTCACCTGTGCCGGGGTTTTGTTATGGCAAGAGCACCGTGGTGGAGGGTCAGCCAGGTGGTGAGATATGGCCCACCTCCCATGCCACTGCTGAGTGCAGGGGGACAGAGGTGCCTAGGGCTATCAAAACCGGCTGGCTGTCTGGGTCCGGGTAAGCACGATCGGGCCCCGCCCCAAGGTGGAGAGCCAGACGCGTGGAGCTGGAGCAGCGTAGTAAGGGGCCTGCAACCTGCAGTTAACGCTGTGGCTGTAAGCAGGACAACTGTCAGTAAGAGGGATGGAGGGGGGCTTTATTATGGTATCAGAAGGCCCCGGCCAGCTGGATTACAGTGGGGCATATGAATCCAGCAGGCAGTGGAGTAGCGGAGGGCCAGTGTGGCACACTCACCCGTCTCTAGGCAGCATCTCCTCCGCGGGCGGGTGCACGCACCATCTCCCGGCAACACCCGACACCGCTGGCGCTAGCGGCCCGAAGCACGGAGTGGCAGGGAGCTGAGCGGGGCTTCCAGTAGTGTCCGTCCTGGGTATGTTACGAGGCGGGGAAGGTGGGGAGCAGGGTGCCCAGCCACTTCTAAGATGGCGGCCGTGGGCAGTAGACGCCACACTTGGCGCTCAGAGTCTGGGGAAGGAGGCGGCGGGAAGCCGGGGAGATGGCCTCCTCTTTCCCACCACTATCTCCGCCGGTCCCCGGTGAAAACTCTGGTCCCGGGTCACAGTGCAAACCTCACTAAACGACACAGGGATAGCGGGGGACGGAGAGCTCTGTTAAAATGCGGCCAGTGCAGGGTCCACCCACCGTAAGTGTCTTCTCCATCTTTTTAATGTTTTAAATAAATCAAGTGTTTTTAGTATATGGAAGTATCCTCTAGTAGTTACTATATGACTGGTGGTCGGGAGTAACGAGGAAAAAGAAACCTTGATGTGCGTATACACAGCAGGCTTACATGTTACATGTAAGCATCGTGTAAGCAGCTATTCATTATTTCACACGGTGGTGATTTTCCGGTGAAACTGCGGGGAGCACTCATTGAGAGAGAATCTGTGTGGTGAAAGAACCTCTGTGGCACTATCATTTCCTCCTGTGAAGCACTTCTACTATATACACATATAGACTGTCCATTAAATATTACACTATTGTCTATTCTTTATATTATTTGCATGGTAAAATCTGCTTCAAAAAACCAGAAAGGAAATCTGGTGGGATGAAAAAAAACTCTTGGACATTGGTAGCTATGCAAACATGTTACTGAAAAGCAACTGTTTATTTGATGTTTGTTTTGTATCTGCTTTGAATTGGGGTAAATGTGACCCTCATTATCGGATAAACTTGATGCTTTAGTTCTGTCTACGCCAAGGAATTCAACCGTTCTTGTTTATTTTTGAAAACATATGAAATACTTGGCCCACTATTTACATAATATTACCACTTTACTAATTAGAAGTATTTTCTTTGGTTTATGTTTTGCCTTGCTTTATGCCAAATGAATTTGGGCATTTGAAAGCCGATTTTCTAATTTCCGATACAAAATCTATTAATTTTGATTCATTAACCTTATGTTTTTTTCAGCTAACCCAGGGACAGATGTATTAAGCCTCGAGAAGTGATAAAGCAGTAATTAGTGGAAGGTGATAACGCACCAGCCAATCAGTTCCTATCTGTCATTTTTTAAACTCGTAATGATTGGCTGGTGCGTTATCACCTTCCACTTATCTTTTCTCCAGGCTTAATACATCTGCCCCCCAGTTAGTTAACAGAAAAAACAAGGATAACAATTGGAGAATCAAATCATGTGATAGTTTATCCAAAACATGAATCCATTTCTCAAAAACAATGGCGGTCATTCAGACCTGAATGCACGCTAGCCTTTTTCGTTGCGCTGCGATCAGGTCGGAACTGCGCATGCATATGCACCGCAATGCGGAGGCGCGTCACTCGGGTATAAAGCGGATCGTTGCTGTGTGATGGGTTTTACGAAGAATCCATTCGCACAGCCGATCGCAAGGAGATTGACAGGAAGAAGACGTTTGTGGGTGTTAACGGACCATTTTCTGGGAGTGGTTGAAAAAACGCAGGCGTGTCAAAGCGTTTGCAGGGCGGGTGTCTGACGTAAATTCTGGTCCCGGACAGGCTGAAGTGTTCGTAGTGGCTGAGTAAGTCCTGGGCTACTCAGAAACTGCAAAAGATCTTTTTGTACCGCTCGGTTGCACATACGTTCACACACTTGCACAGCTAAAATATACTCCCGTGTAGGCGGCGACTATCTGATCGCAGCGCTGCAAAAAAATGCTAGCGAGCGATCAGGTTCGGATTAGGCCCAATGTACGCATGCAATACAGAGTTTTGCTTACACAGAGACCCATCTGATTTCAGACCGATCTCTTGCATCAGGTATTGGACTGGTGAAAGTGCGTGCTGATAAAGATGCGGGCCAGAGGCATAAGTAGAATTTTGTGGTCCCCATAGCAAAATCTTGAAGAAAGAAATGTCTACCACAAACAAATATGTCTAGCAAAATTGACCTGATAATTAACCAATCTAAAATTATTATATATAGCAAGTGGTTCCCAAAGTTTCTTGAATTACAACACCCTAGAGTATCATCATTTTTTCATGGAACCCCTAAGCCAAAAGTTTATTATTGAGAAATTCAGTAAAAATGAAAACATTAAGTATATTGTGGTTACCTATCATCCTTCTTTTCAGTTATGTGGTGGTGGACAGGGATACATTTCTGTTCACATATTATATGATTGTCAGCAACTAGCACTGGTTTTGCCTATCACAATGACCAGAAATAATTTGATTTGGTCCTGGACCACCAATCCGTGGCACCCCTGCTAATAGACCTTCCCTTTCTCTGTCAGCAAGGCTGGTGGGACACTGGACCATGAGCTTACTGCGCAAAGAAGGTATCACTGTCATGCCTTATTTAGATGATCTGCTTGTGAAAATCGATTCAGCTTTGCAGTTACTACAGCACCTAGAGCACATGGTTCAAATACTTCAAAATCACTGATGGATCCTGAATTTAGAAAAGTCACATCTGATTCCTTGTCAGTGCCTTCAGTTTCTAGGGTCTCTGACACCTCTTTCCAGAATGTTTTCTTGCCAGAGTCCAAAGTACAGATTCTGCATAACTTGATCATGTCAGTACTGTCTGTACCTTGTCTGTTGATCTTGTTGTGCATGAAGCAGTTGGGCACAATAGTCTCCACCTTCAAGACCATTCAGTACGCCAGGTTCCATTTGTGGGAATTACAGTGGGAAATTCTTCAGAATTGGACAGGATGCTCAGCATTTCTCTCGTCACCGTTTCTCATTCTGTCAGACAGCACTCATCGTCTCTAAACTGGCGGCTGTTTCCTGATCATCTCCTCCAAGTACGGTCCTTCATCACTCTGGATTGGGTCATAATGACCATGGATGCAAGTCTTCTCGAATGGGGTGCAGTACCATTCTATCTTTGACTCCAGGGCATTTGGTTACCACCGGAGAAGGCTCTGCTGATCAATGTGCTTGAGCACCAAGCCATCTCCCTGGCTCTCTTGAAAGCCCAATCCGTCCTGGCCAGTTAATATTTAGTTGGGCAACAAAAAGCGTGGCAGTAATGGCAGAGGTGGCCAAAATGCTTTCCAGGGCAGAGACCTTTGTACCAGCATTATTAACGGTGTTCATCCCAGGAGTGGAAAATTGGTATGCAGACTTCCTCAGCAGACCCAGGTTTCATCCGAGGGAGTGTTCTCTCAATCCTGAGGTGTTAAAGCAGTTAGTTCAGAAGTGGAAACTTCTGCAAGTGGACCTCATGGCCTCTCGACACAACCGCAAGGTTTCATGGTTGTATGCATAATCCATGGACCCACTGGCTTTTGCAGTGGATATCGTGACAGATCCTTGGGACTTTCATCTACCATATCTGTTTCCTCTGATCCCAGTGTTGTCTCAGGTACTCAAGCACATCAAAGCCCAGTGGGTGATGGTGATCCTAGTGACTCCAGATTGGTCTATCATGGCATGATACTCTGACATTCTCAAATGTCAACAGGTCCCAGGTGGCATCTCCCACTTCATCGGTTCATCTTTTGAGACCAAGCTAGAGGTTTCTATAACTCAGTAGTCCACACTATGCCACGAGCACGGAAACCGGTTTCGTCATGCAGTTATCACAGAGTGTGAAAGATCTTGTGAACATAGGCGATTCATACATCTAATTTCTGCCTCTATCATTTCTTCCTTCAGGGAGGTTTGGACGCTGCTTTTCTTTGTTGTTTAAAAGTACAGCTCTCGACCCTACCAATTTACTTCCAAAGGCGTTTGGCCCTTTTCCAGAGGACCAAATATTTTTTACAGGGTGTGGTGCATATTCAGACACCATTTTGTAGCACCGTGGTATCTTAATCTGGTCATTCTTTAAAACAGCACCAGGTTTGGTGCGAAACTGGTCAGCATCATCAAGGATACGTGTGGATATCACCTATATGCTGTATTCACCTCGATGGCTCCAGCGGGACATCACACCAGGAGTGTGGCCGCCTCCGTAGTGAACCACCATATATCACTAAATAAGAGCGTCAGGCCATTGAGCTTCACAGCCGGGAGACATAATATAGCAGAGTGAGAGTACGTCACTCTCCTTGAGACTCAGACCGCTCCAGCAAATAAGAGAAACAGCACCTGTGAGCAGGGACGCTGCAGTATTGGATGCTCTATGGGTAAGATCCCTATACAGTAAACACGCTGTTTATTCAAAGCGTACTTGCAATTAAGCTCTCAATGGACAGTGGGGGTCATTCAGATCTGACCGTAGATGTGCTAAATTTAGCACAGGGCTTTTCCGCCCCGCACGGGTACACAATGCTTTTGTACCCAGTGAGTAGCTCCCTGCCAGTGTAGCTCCCAGCCAGCGCCACTCCCGGGTTGCAGCGGCTGCGTGTGACGTCACACAGCTGCCACGGCATGCCCCCCCCTCAATGGTCTGGACACGCCTCCGTTGTCTGGACCGTGCCCTGCCAATGCCATTCTAACGCCGTTGGCAAGCCCCCTCCCGCCCCGCAACCGCCTTGCCTGTCAATCAGGCAGAGGCGATCGCAGCCCAGAGATGCTTTTAGCATCTCATTGGGCTCCTGGGATCGCTGCCGCTACCGCAATCCAGTCTGAATTAGCCCCAGTATTACTAAGCAGAGCTTATTAACAGGGACTGTACTTATTTAAATAAAACGTCTTGGTCTCCATACTGGTTGGATTTCATAAAGGAGGCATGCCATTAACTATTATATCAGTACAAGGGATCTCTTAACCACTTAACTGACTATTTATTTTGCCAAAAACTGCTCCGAAATTGTCTGGGTTTTTTTTATGAGTGAATTAGGTGAAGAACATTAATTTAACCCTATCCCAAATGATTTTAATTACCCCCCCCCCCCCAACATCGAAACATCGATCGTGAACATTGTGACCAACGTAACATCGGGAACATCGCAACAGCCTCCAGGTATATAGGGGGGTCTGGGGGTGGCTTGGGAGAGTTAATTTACACTCCCCAGAGGCTGCCATTATCTTCAGCCGCTAGAGGAGGGGGATCCTGCCGTGTTGAACGATCAGCAGTGTGCAGCAGCACGGCAATCAGTAGGGGGAGAGTGCAGGGAGGCAGCAGAAGTTTCTCTTCCCTGCCGCTGCTAACACTCTCTGACTGGTCGCATCTGTGCGACCAGGTCAGATAGAGCACTTGCAGGCATCTTGGTCGCATTTGAACACGCACAGCACCGATCAGGTCTGATTCAGCCCCAATATCCCATAATGACAAAGTGAAAAAAGTTTCTTTGAGATTGTTTTGCAAATTTATTAAAAATGAAAAACTAAGAAATCACATGTACATAAGTATTCACAGCCTTTGCTCAATACTTTGTTGATGCACTTTTGGCAGCAATTATAGCCTCAAGTCTTTTTAAATATGATGCCACAAGCTTGGCACACCTCTCTTCGGGCAGTTTTGCCCATTCCTTTTTGCAGCACCTCTCAAGCTCTATCAGGTTGGATGGGAAGCGTCGGTGCACTGCCATTTTCAGATCTCTCCAGAGATGTTCTATCAGATTCAAGTCTGAGCTCTGGCTGGGCCACTCAGGACATTCACAGAGTTGTCCTGAAGCCACTCCTTTGATATCTTGGCTGTGTGCTTAGGGTCCTGATGAACCGTCACCCTAGTCTGAGGTCATGAGCGCTCTGGAGCAGGTTTTCTACCCTGATGTCTCTGTACATTGCTGCATTCATCTTTCCCTCTATCTAGACTAGTTCCTGCCGCTGAAAAACATCCCCACACATTGATGTTGCCACCACCATGCCTCACTGTAGGGATGGTATTGCCACAGGGCCGGAGCTTCCACTAGGCAGTTTTAGGCAGCTGCCTAGGGGCACCAGGACCTGAGGGGGCGGCCAGCTACAGCTACATGAAAAAGGTAGTGTGGTCCTACCTTTCACAGCTGCTGCAATCCCCCCGACACTCGTATCTTACAGTAGCTGCAACTGCCAAGCTCCCGTATTGCAGCATCCAGCTCTGCCTCCACCCGGCACAGGCAGTAACTTTGACAGCTCCTGGAGTCCTGGCTGGGGGTGACATGCAGTGCTGCTCTTCAGGCTTTTTCACAGACTACTCAGTTCCTACTCTGCATCGCAGCATGCAGGTAAGGTGGCTGCACAGTGCACTGCCTGCATTTGATAAGGAAAGTGGGGGAGAGCAGCAGTGTGTGGAGGGGGATGGGGGGGAGATGAGCATCAGGCATGCACACAGATGGTGGGGGGAATAGAACAGCAGACATTTAACAGAGATGAGGGGGGGGGGGGAAGGTTGTGAGCAGCAGGCACCCACACAGACTGGAAAGATGGAGAGAAGAGAGCAACCATGCAACAGACTGGGGGTGGGGGAGACCACCAGCATGCCATTCATCTGAAGGGCAGGTAGGGGGAAGGGGCAGGAGGCAGAAGTTTTGCCTAGGGTGCCGAGAAAGCTTGCACCGGCCCTGGGTATTGGCCTGGTGATGAGCGGTGCCTGGTTTCCTCCAAACATGACGCCTGGCATTCACGCCAAAGAGTTCAATCTTTGTCTCATCAGACCAGAGAATTTTGTTTCTCATGGTCGGAGAGTCCTTCAGGTGCATTTTGGCAAACTCCAGGCAGGCTGCTATGTACTTTTTACTAAGGAGTGGCTTCCGTCTGGCCACTCTACCATACAGGCCTGATTGGTGGATTGCTGCAGATATGGTTGTCCTTCTCGAAGGTTATCCTCTCTCCACAGATGAATGCTGTAGCTCTGACAGAGTGATCACCTTCCTGACTAGGGCCCTTCTCTTCCGATCGCTCAGTGTAGACAGCCTGGAAAACTTTGATACATCACTGGGGAATTATCCCTACAGTTTGGACTCTCCTTAATTGATCTAACCTGGCATACAATTGTCCAGAAATTCTTTCTGGACACATCACCATCTACTGAGGAACCGGAGCCACCCCTATTTGCTAAATCAACTGCACATGCTGTGCAGGATTGGGGACTAATTCAGGACTCCAGAAGTTCACATTTCTCATCTCCGAATAATTATTGTGAAATTATCTCCAGAGGAAGTCCTAGCTGGGGTATGATCTTGCCATTTTCAAGGAGCCAAATGATTGTATCAAAATCACTAACCATTAATTAGTTGTGTTTTTAAAATTTTGATGTGTTTTAAATTATTGATCACGTTTATTAAATATATTATATTTTAATTATATACCAACCGTCCTAGAATTTTTATAAGTGTTTATATTTTGGATATTAACAACTAGCACTGGTATATATTTTTCTATTTACCTATTGTTATCCATTGGGGACTTACCAACCCCTATACCAGCAGCTATTGATAGCGCACTCATTCATTCTTCTATTACCACTGTAGGGATGGCATTGGCCTGGTGATGAGTGGTGCCTGGTTTCTCCCAAACATGACGCCTGGCATTCACGCCAAAGAGATCAATCTTGGTCTCATCAGACCGACCAGAGAATTTTGTTTCTCGTGGTCGGAGAGTCCTTCAGGTGCATGTTGGCAAATTCCAGGAAGGCTGCTATGTACTTTTTACTAAGCAGTGGCTTCCGTCTGGCCACTCTACTATACAGGCCTGATTGGTGGATTGCTGCAGAGATGGTTGTCCTTCTGGAAGGTTATCCTCTCTCCACAGAGGAATGCTGTAGATCTGACAGAGTGATCACCTTCCTGACTAGGGCCCTTCTCTTCCGATCGCTCAGTGTAGACAGCCGGCCAGCTCTAAGGAAGAGTCCTGGTATTTCCGAACTTCTTCCATTTACGGACGATGGAGGCCACTGTGCTCATTGGGACCTTCAGGGCAGCAGTTATTTTTCTGTACCCTTCCCCAGATTTGTGCCTCGAGACAATCCTGTCTCGGAGGTCTACAGATAATTCCTTTGACTTCATGCTTGGTTTGTGCTCAGACATGCACTGTCAAGTGTGGGGCCTTATATAGACAGGTGTGTTCCTTTCCAAATCATGTCCAATCAACTGAATTTACAACAGGTGGACTCCAATTAAGCTGTAGGAACATCTCAATGATGATCAGTGGAAACAGGATCCACCTGAGCTCAATTTTGAGCTTCATGGCAAAGGCTGAGACTACTTATGTACATGTGATTTCTTAGGTTTTTTTTTTACTTTTAATAAATTAGCAAAAATCTCAAAAAAACTTTTTCACATTGTCATTTATGTGGTATTGTGTGTAGGATTTTGAGGGAAAAATGAATTAATTCCAGTTTGGCATAAGACTGTAACAAAATGTGGAAAAATTGAAGCGCTGTGAATACTTTTCAGATGCACTGTTATCTGGCATGAATATCAAATGGAATATATGGCAAGCTTTTTGCAAAAATTCTTTCATAAAGTCTGGGAGCACTGGACCTCATGTTTTGGAGGCCATTCTCCCCTCTCCCAATAATTGCATGTTTGCACAGCCTTCCTGACACATTTCTCACTTCCTTTTCCTCTTTACTTTTGCTCAGCAGCTTGTCACCCGCCTCACTCATTTTATTCGTCTTCTCTCTCTGTTCTGTTTTACCTTAAAAGTAACGACTCCCAATTTTTTTTATTCATTTTGCTTTTGCCTTGCTCCATCTTCATGACCCATAGTATATTTATACAAGAGACATTTACTTCCTTGTTACTTTTATATTTCGGCTTACCTGTACCTCTGTGTATTTACGTTTGTTGTTCTTTCTATAGTCTTTTTTTATTTAAACTACAATAGCAAAGTAAAGAACTGTCTGTCAGTATTGCGTTGTTATTGTAAATGTGTATGTTTTCTTACAGTTTTGACAAGTGTGTGTGTGGGTTGACCTTTTATTAATGTGTATGTTAGTGTGATGAAGTACTGTATGTAAATGTTTATTAGTGTGTATGATTTATAAGTGTTTATGACATATGAAAGTCTGCTGATGTGGGAAAAATAGCCACTCCTCTGAATATCAATCATACTACTGATAACATTATTCCTCCAGCCACACAAGCTATATTGTAGTGCTGTCCACACACACTGAGGTACTTCAGCCATTATTGTTCAGTTGGCCTGATTTATAGTAGCATGTTTAGCCCAAGAACAACTGCAATGACTAATAATTTGATTGAAAATGATTAGATTATTATTGTGCTTGTTGGTAAATGTGGTTTGCAGATGGCTGCTCCCAAGCCGCAGAGTACGTTTGGTACTTTAAGCTCATTACAATATATACGTTATGGTAAGAACTTACCGTTGATAACGGTATTTCTCCTAAGTCCACAGGTTCCACAGGATAACATTGCGATATGATAACGCGACATCGGATTTGCACTAAACGGTCAAAGCTTTCGGCCTCCCAGCATGCGACAGGCACGTCCATGTATCCCCGCCTCCTGGCTCAGGCAAATTAGTTGTTTTTTCAAAGCTCAAGGCAGGAGCATCATAGAGAGCCCTAATCAGGCAAGAAGAACACACATGCACACCCTTCCGTACAAGAGGGAAGAGGTTAGTGAGTAAAAGGATCCTCATATCAGGTGCATCAGGGTGGGATCCCTGTGTATCCTGTGGATTTAGGAGAAATACCGTTATCAACGGTAAGTTCTTACCATAACGTATATTTCTCCTACAGGGTCCACAGGTTATCCACAGGATAACATTGGGATGTCCCAAAGCAATTTAATGGTGGGGACGCTCTTGATTGGACAGGAGAATCGTTCACCCGAATTCAGCATCCTGAGAGGCTAAGGTATCAACTGCATAATGTCTAATGAATGTGTTAATGGAAGACCATGTGGCTGCCTTACATATCTGTTCTGCTGAAGCACCACGTTGTACTGCCCATGATGGACCTACCTTACGAGTAGAGTGACCAGAGACATTAGCCGGAACAGGGAGATCAGCCTGAGAATATGCTTCTGAAATCGTCATCCGAAGCCACCTCGCCAGTGTCTGCTTATCAGCAGGCCATCTTCTCTTGTGAAATCCGTAGAGAACAAAGAGAGAATCTTTCTTACTGATGGCACTGGTATGATCTACATAGATCCTTAAGGCACATACTACGTCCTACGATGCATCTCTCACAGAAAGGTCCGGCCCCTGGAAAGCCGGGACTATAATTTCTTTGTTAAGGTGGAATTTAGACACCACCTTAGGAAGATACCCAGATTTAGTTCTGAGAACTGCTCTATCTGCATAAAAAAATCAGAAATGGAGGACGACATGACATAATGCCCCTAAATCTGAAACTCTTCTAGCTGAAGCTATGGCCTGTAGAAAGAGAACTTTAGCTGTCAACCATTTAAGATCCACTCTTTTAAGTGGTTCAAATGGGGCATCTTGAAGGGCCTTTAGGACTAAACTTAAATCCGAAGGCACTGTAGGAGGAACAAAAGGAGGTTGAATGCGCAGCATTCCCTGGAAAAAAGTGCGTACATCCTGTAGGTTAGCAATTTTCTTTTGGAACCATACAGTCAATGCTGACACTTGCACTCTCAAGGAAGCCACCCTTAGACCTTTAACCATTCCTGCCTCTAGGAATGCTAAGACCCTGGAAACTCTGAAAGACCTAGGGTCAAATTTTCGTTCACTGCACCATTGAATATAGGCTTGCCATATTCAGTGATAAATGCGAGCTGAGGAAGGTTTCCTTGCTCTGAGAATTGTTTGAATTACCTGTTGTGAGAATCCTTCTTGACTTTGTTGGAGGTAAACCTCCTTTAGCCTCAGCCTTCTCTGAGAGGACTCCAACAACAGCCTGTCTTTTGCATTCAGAACTACCTGTGAATAAAATATGTGCCGTGCAGCCAGCTGGAGAAATCAAATATTCACACACTCAGCCTGGTGTATTCAATCTGAGTTCTGGTTTAATGTTCTTACATACATGTATATATACTTGAAAAAAAGTTTAACCTCAGGGTTGTGTCCTCTTCCTGATAACGGTCTTGTTCTTTTCCTTATCTCTATCAGACATGGCTTACCCACAAGTTCCTTTCTTTATCTCTATCAGATATGGCTTACCCACAAGCTCCTCTTTTTGCTAACTGAATATTTCATCATTCTATACTTTTCTGTTTTCCCCAGCATATTTAAGCATATCATATATTAATGCTAAAGTAAGTTTATAATCTATCGAATATAACAAAATGGAGTGACATTGGCTTTATTACAGAATCATACTAATGCTTGCCCATCTACCTTCCTCATTTTCCCTCCTTTTGATTCTCAAAAAGACATCACACTATACCTCGCTACCCTACTTCGCCGAGCAGGCCAGGCGATGACCTGGTCAAGTACGTCTGTCTCCCTGGGCCTATTGCCAGGGGAGGGTAATAACCATCCCGTACAGACAAAATAGTCACAAGGCATAGATACTTAAGAGTCCTTTTTACAGTCTTTTTTGATTGCTTTCATTTTTGTAGACGGGTGGTCTGTCATTACGTGATTCAATATCATCATATTCATCTTGGTCACGTTCATCCATTTCCTCTGTATGCTCGAATCTTACGTATTTAGCAGGTTTCTTTTTGTCTATCTTGCGTTTTACTTTTTTCGAAGTGCATGAAATACAACAGAGAATAATACGTATGAGTACATATACCAACAAACATACTCCAGCTACTTTTGCAATTAGGAGAACAATGCCCATTAACCATCCTCCAATCCCCTTGAACCAATTTGCAGGGTTTAACCATCCAAAATCCCAGTCTCCCCATGTCCATGATGATTCCTCCACCTTTCTCACAAACTGCTGTTTTATATCTTCTGTTTCCTGCATTTTTGCTTACTGCCATCCTGTCTCTCTTATGCTTGGCTTCTAACAGCCATGCCCATTCGTTACTCTTATGCAGGGAGGGCCTTGTCCAACATCCAGTCATACATGACCATTTCAAACTGTTTTCTGGGTAACACTTCCAACATGTCTGTACCCTTGCAAAGTATATCTTCCCCATGTACTGTAATCAAATTTACATTTTAGTCTGACATTCCATTGCTTTTTCCATTGGTTCCTGTCCACACTCACACAAACATTTATCCCTGCCTTCCATTTTTGCACACTGGAGTATAAGCCACACTGCATGTCTTTCTTACACTTCAGGGGTATTTATTCATGGTTACAGGGTATTTTTCCTGCTTATCTCAGGGGCTGGAGTAGGATTTGACTTACAGGCGTGTTTACCAAATGTACAGTAAATACAATTGCAACAATCAGCATTGCGGATCCCAAATAACTTCCCCCACAGGGACCTATCAGGCTTAGGTCCAAGTAAATGCATAGTTATTACTTTCCTGGGGGTTTAATAGTGATCTTGGTCTTTTTGCAGTGCGATGCATGCACCCACGCGTCTCGACCCTCGAGTTTCACCGAGGTGGGGGTCACTAGCAACACTTGGAAAGGACCATCATATCTGGGCTCAAGTGCTCCTCTCACGTGTCTTTCTAGGTAGACCCAATCACCAATCAGGATGCTGTGTGGTTCAAGATCAGCTCTTTCAGGTCCTGAGGATAAAACTTGAGAATGTATTTCAGTTAGGTGTTCACTCAACTGCTTTATATACTCTGTCATATTTCCATGTTTATGCTGCAGTTCCTGGGGCAAATAACACCCTGTCTTGGGTTTTGTCCCAAATAAAATCTCATAAGGTGAGTACCCTGTTTCCTTGCCTGGTGTTCTAACTGCAAACAATGCTAAGGGCAAGCACTCTACCTATGCTTTCCCTGTCTCTTGCATGGCCTTTTGTATTTTAAGCTTTAGGGTCCCATTCAGACGTTCTATTACTACTGGAACCCCAAATCTGCACACTATTTCTGCTATTATTTTCCTTGCAGTAGAGATAGCATTTGCTTTTGCTACCAGACCCGCCTCTGGCCATCTACTAAAAATGTCTGTGTAGGTTAGAACATATTCATATGTTCCATGCTTTGGCATCTGTATATAGTCAATTTGTAGTCTCTGGAAAGGAAAATAAGCTTGTGGTGTCTGTCCAAGACTTGTCCTTGTTCTTCTTCCTGGATTGTTCTCTGCACATATCCAGCATTGATCTGTAAAGTTCTTTGCTGCCACATAAAATCCTGGTGCTATCAAATGGTCCTGTACCAGCCTAGTCATTTGTTCTCTTCCCTTGTGATCTGATCCATGGGATACATGTAGCATAGGTGGGTATAGTGCTCTTGGTAAGCACCATTTGTCTTCTTTCTTCCATAACCCTAAACAGGTTGCTTTGGCTCCCATCTTTTCCCATGTCTTGTGTTGCTTTTGCTTGTTCTTGTAGCTTGATGAGAGTCTTTATGTTCACTTCTTCGGCTTCTTCCTGAACATAAATGGCTGGTTCATGTTTGTTCTTTAGGGCTGCCTCTCATGCTTCTGCATCTGCATTTCCTCTACTTTCTTCTGTTTCTTCCTTAGTATGTGCTTTGGTCTTTATGACTGCCATTTGTTTGGGCGGTTTCAATGCTCTTGTTAGTCTTTGTATTAGATGCCCATTCTTTATAGGTTTACCTGCTGCTGTAAGGAAGTTTCTGTTCTTCCAGACTTCATGCGGAGAAACAATTGCATACCCCGCCACCCTGTATCCTTGAACATAATAACTAGAACCATCGGTAAAAAATAAAAATTTTTATATTATGTATCGGTCTGTCATCAATCTTCCAATCTGGCTGTATTTCTTCCTCCATGAGGTCCATACAGTCATGTTCTTGTTCCAGGTATGGTTCTGTTCTTTCCTCTGGATGTACTTCTTCATCTTTCCCTCCTTTTGAACCGTCAGGTTCATCTTTAAGAGGTAGTAAAGTTGCAGGGTTGAGAGTGGCACATCTCTTAATAGTAAGGTTGCTTGCTGATAGAAGGGCTACTTCATATTTTGTCAGCCTTGCTGTGCTGAGATGTCTTGTAGATGCCTGTTGCAGTATTTCTGTGACTGCATGTGGAAATTGTATGGTAACTGGGTGATCTATCACAACATCTGCACATTTGTCCTTTAGGATGGCTGCAGCTGCTACTGACCTTATGCAGGCTGGTGATCCTTTCATCACTCCATCCAGTGCTGCTGAATAATAAGCGACCTCCTGTGTCAGGACTCCTGTTGCATATCCCCTATGTTCATGGCAGAACAAGGTAAAAGGCTTTGTGTAGTCTGGGAGTCCCAGGGCTGGAGCTGAACATATGGCTTCCTTCATCTGCTTAACTGCCACCCATTGTGTCTCTTTCTCTTCTTGGGAGTTTGTAGCAGTCTTCTTGGCATTATACAGTGGTTGCATAAGGGCTGAAGCTCCTGGTATCCAGTCTCTGACATAGGACACCAAACCTGGAAAGGCTCTTTTCTGTGTTCAGGTCTGTGGATTTGGAGCATTCAGTATAACTTTTATTCTTTCTGTTGTAAGGTGGCATGTTCCTTGAGAAATGCAGTGTCCTAGGAATATCACCTTCTTCTGGGCAAATTGCAGTTTGGCTTGTGTCACTCAGCAGTCTTTATCTACAAGAAACTTTAACAATGATATTGTCTCTTCTTGGCATTGCTGTTTGGTAGCAGTTGCTAGTAGTAGATCATCCACATATTGCAGTAGCTGAGTTTCTTCTGGATACTCAGGTGCCCATTTCTTCAAGACTGTGGCCATGGCTTCTGTGAACTCTGATGAGCTTGTAGCTCCTCCTTGAGGAAGTCTTGTCCAGCAATATTGCTGTCCATCATGTGCAAGCATATCTTTGATCTGTACTTCTATGGCTGCTGTCTGTTCCTTGTTCAAGGGGTACTGTTTTATAGTTACTGGTACAGTTCCTGGTTTGATAGCTTCACAGGTTGGACCTTCATGGTTCCCACATCTCTTTTTCCTTTTGCCCATACCTTGTCTGGAACTCCCCATCCTCGCCAGGTTTTAATTTGTTCTGGGGTTTCTTCTTCATCCTCTTCTGCGGTGGTTGCTAGAAATATCTGTACAGCGGCTTGCACTTGATCATAGTCTGTGGGTGATAGTGCGGTCTTGAATATCACCTTGTTCCCTCTGTACAGAATACTTGCTTGTAGTTTCTGCAGCAAATCTGCTCCCAGCAAGTTGACTGGGCAGGTGGGAGATACTAGGAACTCTACTGGGATTTCATGTGGATGTCCTTGTACTTGTACATTGAGGATCCTAGTTTTCCTCAGCTGGATCTTTTCTCCACTTAATCCCTTTGCTGTCACTGGTTTTCCTGTAATGAGTTGCTGGTACTTCTTCCTGTCTTATAACTGATTGGCTTGCCTCAGTATCAAGCAGGCAGGAAACATTTTCTCCCGTTGGCAGTTTGACTTTAATAAACCCATCTTCCATTCTGTCGGGGGGGTTCATCGGGAGTATCACTGGTACTGGGATGCCGGGACTTCAGTCTGACTTATCTTTGGGGGCTTGATTGCCCCTTTTCTCTATCCAACTCTTATATGTGCGACAGTCTCTTTTGAAGTGTCCTGGTTTCTTGCACCAGAAGCATTTTCCCGATTCGGGCTTGATCATGGCTCTTCCTTCCCCTTCTAATTTTTTCTTTGAGCCTTCTCCTGTGACCAGGTAGACAGTTTTGGGTTTGGCTGCCTTTTTCTCCTTTTCTTCCTTTTCCAGATCTTCTAAGGCCTCTACCGTATCCAGAATTTGATCCATAGGTGTAGACCTATATGCAGGAGTACTAGTAATTAATTTCTGTTTTAGACTTGGTCTTAAACCTTCCAATACTCGATATCTGACCATCCTTTCTCCTGCTTCTGCTTCTGGGTCCAAACCTTCATTTCGGACCATATCCTTAATTTTACAGAGGTAACTTCTAAACGGTTGTTCTCCTTGTGGTCCAATGGCTTCTGGATACCTTTGATTTCTTAAATAACACCATCTCCTTAGGCGTGCCACAAATTGTGGTCCACTGGCTATAGTTTTCCTTTGTGCTTCTAGTACATCTTCTATCTGTTCATGATAATCAGTGGCTTGATGAGCTGCCATATCCTTAATCTGTCTTAGATCACCCTCTGCTAATTTATTTTTACATATTTGTTCCACATCTACCCATGCTGCGGAATGTAAATTACACATAGTCTCCATATATAACCCAAACCGTCCTGGCTGTTTGTAGGGATCTGGGCTATCTTTTATTATGGCTGTAACTTCCATTACTGAAAAAGGGGTATGTTGTTTTCTTGTAAGAAACTGTGGTCTAAAATTATTCTGTCCTCCTTGAACATATCCCTCCTCATTCGCTAATATAGCCTGTCCTCCTCTTGGATTGACATAGGCATAGGTACGTACTGGGTAACAAGCAGGAACATCTAAGTTTTCTGATTCATCTTCTTCCTCAATTTCATGCATCTGAAGAGTTCCATTTTCTGCTTCAGTGTAAAATACATTTCTTGTTCCCAGTCTCCCCTTTCTCAGTTTTCTTTTGTCTTTATGAGACAATGGGGATCCTGAATGCATTTCCCCTTGACCGGGTAGGTTGTACGGTTTCAGTCTATTTATCATTAATGGAGTTCTGTGGCCTGTTCCTATCTGGGGTGTACAGTTGGGACAGGTCATCCTCTCTGGTTCCAACAGAGATGCACATTGGGGACATTTAGTTAAATCGGGGTACTGATTCCATACTATAGGAGGTTGCCCTGGGGTTCCCAGATTTGCGGGGTAAGGGGGTGGATCTGTGACTAGTGTAGATACTGGGACTGGTATTACAGGTGGAGTAGGGGGCGGATTGGGAATAACTGGCACATTATGGCCCTGGTTCGTTCCTGTAGTTGCTAAACAGACTGTCATATGCTGGTCATCTTCCCTCTCCTTCTTCCTTTCCTCCTCCTGCTCCCATTTCTCACTTGCTGTTAGCCAAATATAAACCTGATCCCCTTTCTTGCGTTTTTCTATCCATTCCCTATTACAGATTCTGAACTTTCTCCATTTGTCAGTGTTAAATTCCCCATCTGGAGAAAATCCTCCCCTTTTAAATACCTTGGCTATATCTTTGACTGCATGTGGTCCAACCTCCTGTTTAACTATTTCCACAGGGGTTAATGCACCCTTGCTATTAGAGGTTCCCATCCTGCCTTCTGCCAACTTATCAACACTTCTCTCTCCGATATGAGTTACACAATTTCAGTACTCTATGTTGATTATTGTAAAGATGGGTTTCCTGAACACTACAGGTTTACCTCTGTCCTACTGATTACATACACCTGTAATCATTCAGTTTCCTTATGGGTGGACTCACAATCTTCCATTATCAAGGTATATCTCAATCTGGTGGGTCTGACAGAATAGGGACAAAAGAATCTTTCAGGTTCTTTCAGTATCTGGCGCAAGTCCTTGCCTTCCCTTAGATTTAACAAAACCATGACATCCTGTTGTTAATATACCTTTCATATAACCCACAGTTTTACCATAAACCCCTTCTTCATGTCCCCTACACCTTTTAAAACCTGATATATCTTTTTCAGTGCGTGCAACAAATGTAATATTTACTGCCCCATGAGGACCTTGCACAAACCACTTTAAACTAACAGTACAACACCCACAACCATATGAGCTTTCAAAATCAATACATTCTTCAATTTCAGACATATATTTACATTACTGTTCTGATACAAAAGAGGCAAGGCTTTTACTAGGAAGCGCTTGAGTTGAACAGAGAAAACTGACACTTCTGACACAGACGTTAAAACGCGTAAAGTAACAATTGGCGAAAAATCGCAATCAATTTGTTACTTACCGCGGTTTAAACGGTTCCAACGTCTAGAGTCAGGTGACTTGTTGCTCCTCTATTCAACTTCTTGGCTTCCCGGGTTTCGGCACCATGAAAATGTTGGAGGTAAACCTCCTTTAGCCTCAGCCTTCTCTGAGAGGACTCCAACAACAGCCTGTCTTTTGCATTCAGAACTACCTGTGAATAAAATATGTGCCGTGCAGCCAGCTGGAGAAATCAAATATTCACACACTCAGCCTGGTGTATTCAATCTGAGTTCTGGTTTAATGTTCTTACATACATGTATATATACTTGAAGAAAAAAAACTCAGAGGAGTTTACAGTTTAACCTCAGGGTTGTGTCCTCTTCCTGATAACGGTCTTGTTCTTTTCCTTATCTCTATCAGACATGGCTTACCCACAAGTTCCTTTCTTT
This sequence comes from Pseudophryne corroboree, assembly GCF_028390025.1. Lineage (NCBI taxonomy): Eukaryota > Metazoa > Chordata > Amphibia > Anura > Myobatrachidae > Pseudophryne > Pseudophryne corroboree. The sequence continues at coordinate 298,083,688 of NC_086452.1, forward strand.
ATCTCTATCAGATATGGCTTACCCACAAGCTCCTCTTTTTGCTAACTGAATATTTCATCATTCTATACTTTTCTGTTTTCCCCAGCATATTTAAGCATATCATATATTAATGCTAAAGTAAGTTTATAATCTATCGAATATAACAAAATGGAGTGACATTGGCTTTATTGCAGAATCATACTAATGCTTGCCCATCTACCTTCCTCAACTTCAGGATGGAAGTTTCAAGAGCCACGCTATCAAAGACAGTCGATCCAGGTGTCTGCGATAACAGGGACCTTGAGACAGTACATCTGGACGTTGAGGGCTTAGGAATGGAACATCCATCGACATCCTCTGCAGATCTGTGTACCAATGTCTTCTGGGCCAAGCCGAAGCTATTAGTATCTCGGCACCCCTTCCTTATTTTACCTTTCTCATCACCCTGGGTAATAGGGCAATTGGTGGAAACACATAGACCAGATGAAAGTCCCATCTCACTGACAGAGCATCCACAATTATTGCTTTGGGATCCTTTGTTCTTGACCCATATGTGGGAACTTCGTTGTTCTGATGGGACGCCATAAGATCTATAGCCGGCAACCCCCACCTGTCGACCAGGGTCTGAAAGACCTCAGGGTGTAGAGCCCATTCATTTGCATGAATGGCGTGTCGACTGAGAAAATCTGCTTCACAGTTTAGGACTCCTGGAACGAACACTGCGGACAAGGCTGGATGATGAAGTTCTGCCCTCTTTAAAATGTAACTTACCTCCTTCATTGCTTTCTGGCTGCGAGTTCCTTCCTGATGGTTGAGGTACGCTACTGCCGTCGCATTGTCCGAGCGGATCTGAACTGGTTTCCCCTGAAGGATGTCCTTTGCCTGAATCAGTGCAATGTATAGAGTTCCAATATACACTGCTCAAAAAAATAAAGGGAACACTAAAATTACACATCCTAGATCTGAATAAATGAAATATTCTTATTAAATACCTTGTTCTTTACATAGTTAAATGTGCTGACAACAAAATCACACAAAAATTATCAATGTAAATCAAATTTATTAACCCATGGAGGTCTGGATTTGGAGTCACCCTCAAAATTAAAGTGGAAAAACACACTGCAGGCTGATCCAACTTTGATGTAATGTCCTTAAAACAAGTCAAAATGAGGCTCAGTAGTGTGTGTGGCCTCCACGTGCCTGTATGACCTCCCTACAACCCACACAAGTGGCTCAGGTAGTGCAGCTCATCCAGGATGGCACATCAATGCGAGCTGTGGCAAGAAGGTTTGCTGTGTCTGTCAGCGTAGTGTCCAGAGCATGGAGGCGCTACCAGGAGACAGGCCAGTACATCAGGAGACGTGGAGGAGGCCGTAGGAGGGCAACAACCCAGCAGCAGGACCGCTACCTCCGCCTTTGTGCAAGGAGGAACAGGAGGAGCACTGCCAGAGCCCTGCAACATGACCTCCAGCAAGCCACAAATGTGCATGTTTCTACTCAAACGATCAGAAACAGACTCCATGAGGGTGGTATGATGGCCCGACATCCACAGGTGGGGGTTGTGCTTACAGCCCAACACCGTGCAGGATGTTTGGCATTTGCCAGAGAACACCAAGATTGGCAAATTCGCCACTGGCGCCCTGTGCTCTTCACAGATGAAAGCAGGTTCTCACTGAGCACATGTGACATGTGACAGAGTCTGGAGACGCCAAGGAGAACGTTCTGCTGCCTGCAACATCCTCCAGTATGACCGGTTTGGCAGTGGGTCAGTAATGGTGTGGGGTGGCATTTCTTTGGGGGGCCGCACAGCCCTCCATGTGCTCGCCAGAGGTAGCCTGACTGCCATTAGGTACCCAGATGAGATCCTCAGACCCCTTGTGAGACCATATGATGGTGCAGTTGGCCCTGGGTTCCTCCTAATGCAAGACAATGTTAGGCCTCATGTGGCTGGAGTGTGTCAGCAGTTCCTGCAAGACGAAGGCATTGATGCTATAGACTGGCCCGCCTGTTCCCCAGACCTGAATCCAATTGAGCACATCTGGGACATCATGTCTCGCTCCATCCACCAACGCCACGTTGCACCACAGACTGTCCAGGAGTTGGCGGATGCTTTAGTCCAGGTCTGGGAGGAGATCCCTCAGGAGACCATCTGCCACCTCATCAGGAGCATGCCCAGGCATTGTAGGGAGGTCATTCAGGCACGTGGAGGCCACACACACTACTGAGCCTCATTTTGACTTGTTTTAAGGACATTACATCAAAGTTGGATCAGCCTGCAGTGTTTTTCCACTTTAATTTTGAGGGTGACTCCAAATCCAGACCTCCATGGGTTAATAAATTTGATTTCCATTGATAATTTTTGTGTGATTTTGTTGTCAGCGCATTCAACTATGTAAAGAACAAAGTATTTAATAAGAATGTTTGATTCAGATCTAGGATGTGTTATTTTAGTGTTCCCTTTATTTTTTTGAGCAGTGTATTTGGGCAGGCAACCTTCTTCCTTGGTCCACTGCACCTGGAAATAAATACTTTCTGACACTGCTCCCCAGCCCTGAAGGCTGGCATCCATTGTCAGAATTTCCCAATCTGATATCCAAAAGGGTCTCCCTTTGTCCAAATGGGATGTCTGTAGACACCAGGCTAATGACCTCCTTACTTCCAGAGTAGGGACCATAGTCTGCGTTTTTATTGTCTGATAAAAACCATTCTATTTGGTAATGATCAGATGTTGGAGAAGCCTCGAATGGAACTGAGCATACTCCACCATGTTGAATGTTGACACCATCAATCCCATCACTCACGTTGCTGCATGAATGGATACCTTTCGACCGTATAGCAGCTCCTGAATCCTTGACTGAACCTTGGCTATTTTGTTCAGAGGTGAAGGTACTCTCTGAAGGCTCGATCCGCTGTGACGGAACCAGAGACTATTTTGCCCAATTTATGAGCAGACACGCTATTTTTGTTGCAGATGACACAGAAGCAATTCCTGAGACTGTGCCAGTATTAAAAGATCGTTGAGGTATGGAAAAATTCTTATCCCCTGCTGGCGGAGATAAGCTGCCATTAGCACCATAATATTGGTAAATACTCGGGGAGCTGTGGCCAATCCAAATGGAAGGGCCTGGAACTGAAAATGCTGTAGAGGATAGCGAACTTGAGATAGCGCTGATGGGACAGGGCTATAGGAACATGTAGGAAAGCATCCTGGATATCCAGGGAAACCATATGATCCTCTGGCTCCATGGCCAAAATGATGAAATGTAAAGTCTCCATATGATACCAAGGCACCCAAATGTATTTGTTCTGCACTTTGAAACTGGGTATGGTCTGGAATGACCCATTTGACTTCTGGACTAGAAACAGGTTAGAGTAAAACCCCTGTCCTCGTTGTGCAGGAGGAACTGGAATGATTACTCTTGACTAAAGCAACTTCTGAACTGCCTCTTTCAAAGCTCTGGCCTTCGTTTCCACTGAAGACGGGCTGGTGCAAAAAAAAAACCTTTGAGGAGGGTATTTCTTGAAAGCAAATATATAACCGAGAGATACCGCTTCTTGCACCCAGGCATCTGTGGTAGACTGCTGCCAGATCTATGCAAATTGAAGAAGTCTGCTTCCCACCCTGAGATCCCAATGGTGGAGGCCCGCACCATCTGGCTGATGGCTTATGTTCTGGTTTGGAAGCTGGCCCTCTGGTAGCCCAATGCTTTTTTGATTTACCAAACTTATTATATTGGGGCTGCTTACAATCACTTTTTCCCTTTGCTTTCCCTTGAGACCGAAAGGGTTCAAAAGCTGGAATTTTAGGCTTGAATTTGTATGTGGAAGGATACTTTACTTTCTTAGAGTCTGCTCCGGACTCCAAAATACTGTTTAATTCTTTACTAAAAAGAATATATCCGGTAAAGGGTAAAGTCTCCAAAACCTTTTTGAATTCTGAATCAGCTTTTCATGTACATAGCCAAACTGCTCTGCGAGCGGCTACTGCTGAAGCTGATGCCTGAGAAGCACTTGTACCCCATATCCAAGGCTGCATCTTCCAAAAATATTGCAGCCTGCTTGATATGTGCAACATGGGTTTTTTGCTCTCTAGATGCCATTGAAATATCAATACAATAGAAAAGAAGCTGGTGATGAATGGCGTGCGCCTATAGCTGCCCTTATCCCCAAGGTAAAAAAGTGTCACCCACACTTTGCACATACAAGACAGAAAAAGGTTACCAATGGTATCTGGGGCGCTACATTCACTGGTCGTGTTTAGCTGGTTTGTAAGCTGAACACGCGACTCTTAAAGAGAAATAAAAATGTACACATAGCATAATACTGTATCACTGATTTTTAGTGATGTTAACACAATAAAGTTGGACTCGTACCCAAGGATGGATGAATGATGCTTTGATGTGAAGTCAATCACTGTTATATCTGATCCCCCGTTTGCTGCTCACACTTCACCCAAACGGTCCAGATCCTCCCAGATGCACTCAAAGTGGATGTATATATGGGAAGAAAAGCTCCATATAGTGTGATAACGTAAAATAAATATGTCGAATAAAATGGATATTATAAAGACTCTCACCATCCAGTAAAAGTTTTAAGGCACAAAATGGGTCTCTTAAATATAGAACAATGGTCGCTGTCAATGGCTTTAAATCCTCATCATCCTGAGAGTTAGGGTTCTCCCCGATATGCATATAAAAGATGTTTCAAAGGCAAGTGAACAGAAGATGGCCAGGCGTCCCCAGGAATCGCCGTCAAACAAGCAGGTAAGTCGTTCCAGTCACCGCCCAGTACCTCCACCAACGCGTTTCGATAACTGGCTGTTATCTTTCTCAAGGTTGAGAAAGATAACAGCCAGTTATCGAAACGCGTTGGTGGAGGTACTGGGCGGTGACTGGAACGACTTACCTGCTTGTTTGACGGCGATTCCTGGGGACGCCTGGCCATCTTCTGTTAACTTGCCTTTGAAACATCTTTTGTATGCATATCGGGGAGAACCCTAACTCTCAGGATGATGAGGATTTAAAGCCATTGACAGCGACCATTGTTCTATATGTAAGAGACCCATTTTGTGCCTTAAAACTTTTACTGGATGGTGAGAGTCTTTATAATATCCATTTTATTCGACAAATTTATTTTACGTTATCACACTATATGGAGCTTTTCTTCCCATATATACATCAACTTTGAGTGCATCTGGGAGGATCTGGACCGTTTGGGTGAAGTGTGAGCAGCAAATGGGGGATCAGATATAACAGTGATTGACTTCACATCAAAGCATCATTCATCCATCCTTGGGTACGAGTCCAACTTTATTGTGTTAACATCACTAAAAATCAGTGATACAGTATTATGCTATGTGTACATTTTTATTTCTCTTTAAGAGTCGCGTGTTCATCTTACAATCCAGCTAAACACGACCAGTGAATCTAGCGCCCCAGATACCATTGGTAACCTTTTTCTGCCATTGAAATATCCCCTTCCAATGCATCAGCCCAGGCAGCCACTGCTTTTGCCATTCAGGCTGAAGCCATGGCTGGTCTAATGATTGCCCCAGATGGGGAAAAATGTTTTTTTAGAAAACCATCCACTCTCCTATCCGTGACATCATTTAATGATGTTGAAGGTAGAGGTAATGTAGATTTTTGCACTAATTGAATTACATGCGTATCTACTTTGGGTGCCACCTCCCTTTTTAAACAGTCCCCAACTGTAAGAGGATAATTGGAATTCCACTTTCTTGGAATTCTAAATTTCCTACTGGGCATAGCCCAAGCCTCTGCCATAATTTCCGTCAGCTGTTCTGACCCAGGAAACTCAGTCCTAACTGTTTTGGGATGTTTAAGCACAGGTGCCTTGGATTTGAACACAGGCTCTGCTGATTCTTCTAAGGATAGAATGGCTTTCATTGCCTTAATTAACTCAGATATGTCCACTGAGCTGAGATTTTCCTCCTCATCTTCGTATGCAGAACCAGAGTGTAATGAGTCTTCATCCTCCAATGAATCCTCATCTGAAACATGTGTAGACTGTGAAGATGTTGTTTCATGTCTATGTAACCTATGCCTGCTACAGAAGTTGGAATTATCTGCTTAGCTATACTGGATAATGTCTGTGCAAACGTAGCCCATGGGTGTTCTTGCACCTGTGTCTGCCTTGGATTTTTCAAGAGACTTTGGCGAAAGCTAAAACAATTTACACACAAACCATTCTGAACCAAATCCTGAGAGGTTAACCCAGCTTTGTAAGACAAACATGACATGTTTGTTGGTGTTGTTGTGAGTGTATTTTCCTCACCCTTGCCGCTCTTAGACATGATAAATAATCACACACTTGCACAGTGTATGACACAATTTGTGACTAGACACTTAAAATTTTGTTAGTGACGTACAATACAACCCTACCCTGCTTTGCACCAGCATTGAGGATCAGAATAGACAAAAAAACCTGACAGAATTATAGTAAAGTCAGCAATCACACTTGCAATCAGTCACAGGTTATACATTAGTATAATAAGCAATATGAGCACATAATCAACTACAAATACATTTCAAGTATGTAGGAGAAACATATATTACTGTATTACCTTATATAGGATTTAACCGTATTCAGACGCTTAGCGAAAGAGAACAACAGTAATAATTATCAGACTCATATGCATTAGGCACTTATCCAACTATTCATACTCAAAAGGTAGATAGAGACTAGGGGGTATATTCAATATGTGTCGAATCGATTCCGACATTCATTTGTCGGAATGGATCCAACAAGGGCTGTTCAATGAAAGGCCAAATCCGACTGTCGGATTTGATCCAAATCTGACTGTCAGATTTAGCCATTCCCGGTGTCTTGCCCTGCTGCTGCTGTCAGCAGCTGCTGGGTGCGCTGACAGCGGGGGGCGGGGGCAGCTGACAGCGGCGGGCGGCGTGGGTAGCTGACAGCGGCGGGGGGGGGGCGGCAGGGGGGGAAGTGACAGCAGTGGGGGGAGCTGATAGCGGTGGGGGAGCTGGCGGCGGAAAGACATGTCTGCGGTGGGAGGATGCGCTGCCGGGAGTTAGGAGCCTGACCGGGGGGGCACCCTGCTCAATCTGACTTTTTTAAAGTCAGATTGAGATTGTCGGAAAGGGGACCAAAACCTGTTGGATTTGGCCCCGTTATCGGCAGAAGCACGCGGATCGGCGCCTATTCCGCCGATCCACGTGTTTTCAGTCAAGTCAGGAATTCCCGACTTGTCGTACAAAAACTGCCCTCTTTGAATAGGTCAGAACCCCTTCCAACAGAAATCTATCGGTAGCTGCCGTCTTTCCGACAAGACGGCAACTTCCGACAGCTATTGAGTACAGCCCTTACTGCTGTATTACCCGTGCTCATACAGTGGGATACAGGGAGACTCACCCCGCTTCAAGGACCAGTCAATACGTTTGCGAACGCTGAGTGGATCCAGACGCTAATAGTATACACAACCGCTCCGTGAGCCTACAGTGAACACAGACGCCCAAGTGAACACTGACGCACCAGCCACACAGACGCCTATGCTGCGACTGGGTCCCCTTAGATACACAGCGTCTCAGACGGAAGTGGGAAAACAGTTCATGGCGGGAGACTCTGAGGAAACTGGTCATGATCCGGGGGGAGGGGCGACCGGGGGAGCATCTGACTCACCACTGCTGACATCAACCCTAGGGATTGCAGCCTCCTACTACCTCTGGAGCCTATGATCCCTAAGGCCTAGTGCTGGTGCACCAGTCTCCTCTCAAAAATAGTGCGGCTGTGCTCGCGTTCCCCCTCTAAGCGGAACCGATGCCTTACCTTCTCCCCGTGCTCTGGCCACAGCCTGGTAACGTCTGCTGGACTGCTAGTATATCCGACACAAACGTCCGCCGAAACAGCACTGTACTTGTGGGTAAGCGTTGTCACGACCCAGCGGGGAGTTGTTGGAGCGACTCTAAGGTACGAATAAGTCTCTATTTGGAAAGATCTCTCAAGAAAAATAGTAAGACTATAAAAATAAAATAAGAAAGCTTAGGGCTGCTAAAAAACAGCAGCCCTCTTGACCACGGTTCGGCTCCTGCCGCACCAAACAAAAAACTGATTTGCCTGAGCCAGGAGGCTGGGATATATAGACCGGCCCATTGCATGCTGGGAGGCTGAAAGCTTTAACCATTTGGTGCAAATCCGCTGTCGCGTCATATCCCAATGTTATCCTGTGGATAACCTGTGGACCCTGCAGGAGAAAAACTCACTCAATTTGTCACAGGTGCTGCTGGAAGTCTTTATCAGCGCATGCGCAGACTGTAAGTGCCAGTCAAAGCACCCACAAGAGGATAGTGGACTTCGCCATACAGTTCAGTTAACACTCTGCCTCTTCGGCAACTGCTTTTATGAGACATGTCGTCAGAAAGTGGTCCTGCTTCACCTCAATAATAGACAAAGCAGGTCCACACATTTACCGATTGTTACACACCTTTTAATTTATCTTCCCCTGGGTCTGCATCTGTATACGAAGCACAATGACACTTAATGAGAAAAAAAGCCATGGCTGCTGCATCGTAGCACTTTGTGTAGAAATTCTGACTCATTTGCACACTGATATGTGTCGCATATCAAATTAATCAGTGCAGTCTCATGAATTTATTTTTTATTACATGACGTTGTGACTAAGACGCAAATTTGATTGATAAACTTGCCGAGTCGCATGGGTCCTGGCGCATCAAGAAAGATTGTTTGGTGTGACTACAGCAACAGTGTATGAGAAAACATCTGTAGCCCATATTTATATTTTTGGCTAAAATACATGATTATATACCAAGTATTTTGTGCCAACTGGATGTAGTCCATAATTAGCACTTGGAAGGTCATTCAGACCCAGCTACTGATGCGGGCCCACAGCGCAGTTTGCCAGTGGCAGCAAACTGCGCATGCGCAGTGGCTGTGCGGACACACACATTGCAGTGTGATTGACTGCGGCATGCGTATTCGGGGCATCAACGTGGCTTGGGGGGGTGGGCATGGCGAATGGGGGCAAGCCATGACCATTTTTGAGACATCACGCAGCAGCTCCGATTTAAAAAAAAAAAGCCAGATGACTGCCCTAGGTGCCATGGGTCAACCTTAGTTCTGATGTGTCCGCAATTAGATTGCAGATGCATCGGAAGACGGCATCACACATGCTAAATGGCCTAGCCCTGTGCTGGGCGGCCCTCAGCATGTGCAGAGATGAACGCAGTATCGTACACAACCTTTTTTTATTTTATTTTTTATTTATGGCATGAAAGTCTGATTTGAAAAATGTATTTTATTTCGTTGTCAAATCTTATTTCTATGTTCTCCTTGTAACACACGTTTAGGTGTCAGTTGTCATTTTAAAACAATAAAAAACAAAACTCTGACATGAGGAATGTGTGTTATAGTTCATGCGGATTGGGTAGGCGTTACTGGCGGCTGGGATCCCGGTGGTTAGCATCCCGATGCCGAGATTCCAGTCCCAGAATGCCGGCGGGGGAGTGATGGTGGGGGCGAGCGCAACAAGCCCCTTGCGGGCACGGTGGCGAGCTGCGCTCGCCACAGGTTCTATTCCCACTCTATGGGTGGCATGGACACCCACAAGTAGAAATAGTCCCTTGTAGTCGGCATGCCGTCTGTCGGGATTTGCAGGGGTCGGGATGTAGATGGAGGTATAGTGCCGGTCAAATAACTACATCCTGTTCATTCAATGATGACCGTTATGAAAAGTGCACAAAACTTATTAGGCAAACATGTTTTTGTTTATTTTTAAATTCAGTGGGGGAGATTCAATTGTTTGAAAAGTCAGTTGGGTGTCTGTTTTTTCCTATCTAATAGACAGGACAAAATAGACACCCAACCAACTTTTCAAACATTTGAATTCCCCCCTATGGGTGGTATTCAATTCTTTTCACCCCCTTCCACACACCTTCTGTTTCTGCTGACGAGTGTGGTATTATAATTTCAGCTCGCTACCCCTGGGGTAGCGAGGCGCCCTAACCCTTTACACAGCTAAACCTGATTACAATGGGTGCGATATGCGCGATAATGGGGATCACTTTAAAAAGGAGATTGAGCGTGATATATCATTTGAATACCACCCTATATGTCAATTAGTGAATTAAAAAATGTGGTTATAATTACTTATTGAGCATACAAACTTATTCATGCTGCATTATTCAGATTTTTGCTGATAATGAGACAGCCATCTATTTTTCCCCTCTACTATAGGTGTGATTTTCAGCCGGGATATAAGGATCACTGTGGTAAGACCTTTGCTAAATTTTTAAATATATATTTAAACAGCAATATCAATTGTTAGTTATGTTGGCAACGTAAATGATCACAACAAAATACTAACTGACAGTGATGAAAGTTTTTTTTTCTTACATTATTGATCATGAACATCACACATTTGTGATGTCTGCAAAGACGTATCGAGCGGCCGATTGTTAAGTGCGTATGCTTACCTAAACGGCTGCTCTGTTGGCATGACGGGCAGTCAGTGGATATGTCTGTGGATTGTGCACCATACCTTAGACACTGTGGAAGGAGCAGGTTCTCCTGATAGCACAGAGTAATGATGGAGAGTATAATGAATATAGTATATCTGATATTAAACTGATTGTGGGGTAAAACACCTGTACATGGAGCAATGTGCTTACATCTACCTTTGTATATTTTTCAGAATAATTCAGCACCTCTATCAATTGAGCAGTGTTTGCAGATCATGAAGGACATTCAGGCTGAAGTCCATATTATAATGTGAGTTTCATGTTCATTATTTGTGTGTGTGTGGGGAGGTATTGTGCAGCTGGTTTTCATATTCATTGTCTGTACACATTACTATCTTCTTGCCACCTAAAGAACTCTTATATTTAATTGATAAAGTACACACATTACACATCAATTTACACAGAATATTTATATATCTGTGCTAAACCACTGGTCCGTTGATTATTCCAGGACAGAAAGATTAGTCCCCCACGCATCACATTCGGAGTGCCACTGAATACTGTTATGCATTCTGGATTTTGCTGAACCCTGTTCTGGACAATGGAACTAGGGAATCATTATTTCAAAGACAAGTTTGATCTGCACATTTAGTATTCTAAATTGCTCAATTAATTTTTTGTAGAACGTTTTTTTTTTACCATTTTAAATAACAACTTGAAAATATATATTTCTTAGTCGCCCATGGGATACACTGGAAACCATGGGTATAGGGTGAGTGGAGGAGTCTGGTCACCAAAGAATTAAAGCTTTATCTCAGCAGAACAGGCTCCACCTCCCCTATACCCCACCTCTGCATGTAGCAGCCAGTTTTTTCTTTGGTGCACTAAGAGCTGGACACTGCCTTCAGAGCCACTAAAGTTATTGTTTTTTTTAAATCATTTTTATTGTAATTTTTCAGACACAGCCTGTAACATGGCAGTTAGGAGCTGGTTGGTTGGTACTTTATCACCATGCAATTTATAACTCTCAAATGCTTGATAAATCTGGGCCTATATCGGGTGGACAGTGATGCAGCTGGTATTGTCTCCCATCAAATGCTCAGAGACCACATTCTGACAGCTAGCGACCTGGCTACCAGATCAGTGTGCCTGCCAATCCCTGGGCACACAGTAGAGATACCAGTGGCTGGAGCAAAAGGGATGAGGTAAAAGGCTTCCCGCAGCGATCATCCGCTGGTTCACAGTGGTGATCCCTTGGCGGAACTGGCTAAGCATGTACCCAGTCTTTTCTGTGGCCACGCTAGACCTCCAGGAACAGTACTGAAACCGAGGAGCTCCATGCGGCACAAACAGGTTCCTGCAGGTCAGCCCAGGGGGAGGAGCGTTGTATTGGTTAACTCCCACCCCACCCTTTGACGCACCCCCTGCCCTATGCTGCCCTCCAAAAGCACCCCTCTCTCCTCCTCCTCCAGAGATGCTGGTCAACCATCTTGCTCTTCAAGACTGCTAGCTCCGCAGAGCGGGACACTGCTTCTGCCTCCCCTATAATTCCCACCCCCTGGTGCCAGATTATATTCCTCCTATCTCACCTGTTGTTGATGATAATGGAAGTTTAAGCTTTCCTGTGGAGCACATTCTGACTTTTTCTGTTCGACAGTTTTTTATTGCTCTACCTTTACTACTGCATTTCTACAGGGTATATCATACTACTACACTCTCTTACATAGGCCTTGGGTCCTTGTATGGCTTATGTCCCCCCCCTGTAACTTTCAAAGTATGCCCAAAATGGCTGCCTCATCTTGTATGCTTGTGGATGGGGTGAAGAATACATGGATCTGACGTGTTGGGACACTACGTCTAATGTTAGGTTGCTCCAACCACCCCATTTTGTGTCATCTCTTCTAGGTGTGACCTATTCCACCCAGGGTAATCATGCAGCACACACCTTACCTTTTGTGGGTGGAATATACAACCCATGGAAGTTGTTTACCCAAATTGTCTGCACCAACCCTGCATTATGCTTGTTGTGCTCTCTAGGATATCCTTGTACTATTTACATTCCGAGTTGTTCGCTCGTTGCCTATTTTCGCTATACTGCGATTAGTCGCTTACTGCGCATGCGCAAGGTTCGCAGAGCGCATGCGCTTAGTTATTTTACACAAAAGTTAGTTATTTTACTCACGGCATAACAAAGCTTTTTCATCGTTCTGCTGATCGGTGAGTGATTGACAGGAAGTGGGTGTTTCTGGGTGGAAACTGACCGTTTTGTGGGAGTGTTCAGGGAAAAACGCGGGAGTGGCTGGAGAAACGGGGGAGTGTCTGACCGAATGCTGAGTGTGTTTGTGACGTCAAACCAGGAACTGACTAAACTGATCGCAATGTAGGAGTAAGTCTTGAGCTACTCAGAAACTGCTAAGAATTTTCTATTCGCAATTCTGCTAATCTTTCGCTCGCAATTCTGCTATTCTAAGATACACTCCCACAGGGCGGCGGCTTAGCGTGTGCAATGCTGCTAAAAGCAGCTAGCGAGCGAACAACTCGGAATGAGGGCCTATGTACCATGTTTGAAGTCTGTAAAGCAACTTTGAGTACTACAGGAAAAAAGCGATTTATAACTAAAATTTTATATATATCTATATCTATATATATCTATATATATTTCTCTTACGTCCTAGAGGATGCTAGGGACTCCGTAAGGACCATGGGGAACAGACGGGCTCCGCAGCAGACATGGGCACTAAAAAGAACTTTAGACATGGGTGTGCACTGGCTCCTCCCTCTATGCCCCTCCTCCAGACCTCAGTTTGATACTGTGCCCAGAGGAGACTGGGTGCACTACAGGGAGCTCTCCTGAGTTTCCCTGAAAGAAAGTATTTTGTTAGGTTTTTTATTTTCAGGGAGCCTGCTGGCAACAGGCTCCCTGCATCGTGGGACTGAGGAGAGAGAAGCAGACCTACTTAAATGCTAGGCTCTGCTTCTTATGCTACTGGACACCATTAGCTCCAGAGGGAGTCGGAACGCAGGTCTCTCCTAGCAGTTCGTCCCGGAGCCGCGCCGCCGTCCTCCTCACAGAGCCGGAAGATGGAAGCCTGGTGAGTATAAGAAGATAGAAGACTTCAGAGGCGGCAGAAGACTTCAGATCTTCACAGAGGTAACGCGCTCCCACACACAACAACACACGGCAGGCACTGATGGGTGCAGGGCACAGGGGGGACGCCCCGGGCAGCAATTTTACACCTCTAGGACTGACAAAAGTATATATATATAGGCTGAGGGCTGTATATAGGTATCCCCCGCCAGTTTTTGAAAAAATCGAGCGGGACCGAAGCCCGCCGCTGAGGGGGCGGAGCTTGATCCCTCAGCACTAACCAGTGCCATTTTCTCCACAGCACACCGCTGAGAAGCTGGCTCCCCGGACTCTCCCCTGCTGAACACGGTGACAGAGGGTTTTAAAGAAGGGGGGGGCACATATTTGGCGCAGTGAATATATACATATATAAAAGCGCTGTATATCTCTGCGAATATTTTCCAGGGTCCTTGGCGCTGGGTGTATGCTGGCATACTCTCTCTCTGTCTCTCCAAGGGGCCTTGTGGGGGAATTGTCTCCAGATTAGAGATTTCCCTGAGTGTGTGGGGTGTCAGTACGTGTGTGTCGGCATGTCTGAAGCGGAAGGCTCTTCTAGGGAGGAGGTGGAGCAAATGTGTGGTGTCTCCGTCGGCAACGCCGACACCTGACTGGTTGAATATGTGGAATGTTTTAAATGCAAATGTGAATTTATTACACAAAAGGTTGGACAAAGCTGAGTCCAGGGAAGGTTCAGGGAGTCCAGCTCTGCCTTTCACTATGTCGCAGGGACCTTCGGGGTCTCAAATGCGCCCACTATCCCAAGTAGTAGACACTGATACCGACACGGATTCTGACTCCAGTGTCGACTATGATGATGCGAAGTTGCAGCCAAAATTGGCTGAAAGTATTCATTATATGATTATTGCAATAAAAGATGTGTTGCATATCACAGATGACCCCTCTGTACCTGACATGAGGGTCCACATGTTTAAAGAAAAGAAGCCTGAGGTTACTTTTCCCCCTTCACATGAGCTAAATGAGTTGTTTGAAAGGGCTTGGGAAACTCCAGACAAGAAACTGCAGATTCCCAAAAGGATTCTTATGGCGTATCCTTTCCCGGCTAAGGACAGGATACGGTGGGAATCTTCCCCAAGGGTGGACAAAGCGTTGACACGCTTATCCAAAAAGGTAGCGCTGCCATCTCAAGATACCGCGGCCCTCAAAGATCCTGCTGATCGCAGGCAGGAGACTACCTTGAAGTCAATTTACACACATACTGGTACATTACTCAGACCGGCCATAGCGTCGGCTTGGGTTTGTAGCGCTGTTGCAGCGTGGACAGATACCTTATCTGCTGATATTGATACGCTGGATAAGGAAACCATTTGATTGACCTTGGGTCATATTAAGGATGCAGTCGTATATATGAGAGATGCTCAGAGAGACGTTGGCCTACTGGGTCCAGAGCCTACGGTATGGCGATTTCTGCTAGGCGAGCCCTGTGGACCCAACAATGGACGGGTGATGCCGACTCGAAGAGGCATATGGAGGTTATGCCTTACAAGGGTGAGGAATTGTTTGGGGAAGGTCTCATGGACCTGGTTTCCACAGCTACTGCAGGTAAATCAACTTTTTTGCCTTATGTTTCCTCACAGCCTAAGAAAACGCCACATTATCAGATGCAGTCCTTTCGGTCGCATAAATCCAAGAGAGTACGGGGATCTTCCTTTCTTGCCAGAGGTAAGGGTAAGGGGAAAAAGCTGCCAACTACAGCTAGTTCCCAGGAGCAGAAGTCCTCCCCGGCTTCTACTAAATCCACCGCATGTCTTCGACTTTTCAGCCACATCTGGGTTCAATCACAGGTGGATCCCTGGGCAATAGACATTGTTTGCCAGGGCTACAAGCTGGAATTCGAAGAGGTGCCTCCTCGCTGGTTTTTCATTTCGGCCCTACCTGCTTCTTCCCCAGAGAGGGAGGTAGTTTTAAATGCAATTCAAAAATTGTGTCTTCAACAAGTGGTGGTCAAAGTTCCCCTGCTTCAGCAGGGGATGGGGTATTACTCAACCCTGTTTGTGGTCCCGAAACCGGACGGTTCAGTCAGACCCATTCTGAATTTAAAGTCCTTAAACCTATACTTAAAAAGGTTAAAGTTCAAGATGGAATCACTCAGAGCGGTCATCGCCAGCCTGGAGGGGGGGGGGGGATTATATGGTGTCCCTGGACATAAAGGATGCATACCTTCATGTCCCCATATATCCGCCTCATCAGGCGTTCCTGAGATTTGCTGTACAGGATTGTCATTACCAATTTCAGACGTTGCCGTTTGGGCTTTCCACGGCCCCGAGGATTTTCACCAAGGTAATGGCGGAAATGATGGTGCTCCTGCGCAAGCAGGGAGTCACAATTATCCCGTACTTGGACGATCTCCTAATAAAAGCGAGATCAAGAGAGCAGTTGCTAAACAGCGTATCACTCTCCCTGAGGGTGTTGCAGCAGCACGGCTGGATTCTCAATCTCCCGAAGTCACAGTTGGTTCCAACGACCCGGTTGCCTTTCTTAGGCATGATTCTGGATACAGACCAGAAAAGGGTTTTTCTCCCGAGGGAAAAGGCCCAAGAACTCCTGAACTTGGTCAGGGACCTCTTGAAGCCAAAAAGGGTGTCGGTGCATCGCTGCACTCGAGTTCTGGGAAAGATGGTGGCGTCTTACGAGGCCATTCCATTCGGCAGGTTCCATGCAAGGACTTTTCAGTGGGACCTTCTGGACCAGTGGTCCGGGTCGCATCTACAGATTCATCAGATGATCAGCCTGTCCCCCAGGGCCAGGGTATCTCTCCTGTGGTGGCTGCAGAGTGCTCACCTTCTAGAGGGTCGCAGGTTCGGCATTCAGGACTGGGTTCTGATAACCACGGACGCGAGCCTCCGAGGATGGGGAGCAGTCACACAGGGAAGAAACTTCCAAGGGCTATGGTCAAGCCAGGAGGCTTGTCTACACGTCAACGTACTGGAATTAAGGGCCATATACAACGGCCTTCGTCAAGTGGAGAATATGCTTCGCGACCTACCGGTTCTGATTCAGTCAGACAACATCACCGCAGTGGCTCATATAAACCGTCAAGGCGGAACAAAGAGCAATGGAGGAAGCCACCAGGATTCTTCGCTGGGGCGGAAAATCATGTAAGCGCTCTGACAGCAGTCTTCATTCCGGGTGTGGACAACTGGGAAGCGGACTTCCTCAGCAGACACGATCTACATCCAGGAGAGTGGGGACTTCATCAGGAAGTCTTCGCAGAGATTGCAAGTCAGTGGGGACTACCTCAAATAGACATGATGGTGTCACACCTCAACAAGAAACTTCCGAGGTATTGCGCCAGGTCAAGGGACCCTCAGGCGGTAGCAGTGGACGCCCTGGTGACACCGTGGGTGTTCCAGTTGGTCTATGTGTTCCCTCCTCTTCCTCTCATTTCCAAGATATTGAGAATCATAAGACGAAGAGGAGTACAGACAATTCTCATTGTTCCAGATTGGCCTCGAAGGGCCTGGTATCCGGATCTGCAGGAAATGCTCACAGAAGATCCGTGGCCTCTTCCTCTCAGAGAGGACCTGTTGCAACAGGGGCCCTGTCTGTTCCAGGACTTACCACGGCTGCGTTTGACGGCATGGCGGTTGAACGCCGGATCCTAGTGGAAAAGGGCATTCCGGATGCGGTCATTCCTACTCTGATGAAGGCTAGGAAGGACGTGACAGCAAAACATTATCACCGTATATGGAGGAAGTATGTGTCTTGGTGTGAGTCCAGGAATGCTCCTCCGGAAGAATTCCATCTGGGCCGTTTTCTTCACTTCCTACAGATTGGAGTGAATTTGGGCCTAAAATTAGGCTCCATTAAGGTTCAGATTTCGGCCCTATCCATTTTCTTTCAGAGGGAATTGGCTTCTCTCCCAGAAGTACAGACTTTTGTGAAGGGAGTGCTGCATATCCAGCCTCCTTTTGTGCCTCCAGTGGCACCATGGGACCTTAACGTGGTGTTGAGGTTCCTTAAGTCTCACTGGTTTGAGCTTCTTCAAACGGTGGAATTAAAGCATCTCACTTGGAAAGTGGTCATGTTGTTGGCCTTGGCATCGGCAAGGCGAGTGTCTGAGTTGGCGGCTTTATCTCACAAAAGCCCCTATCTGATTTTCCATGTGGATAGAGTGGAGTTGCGGATTCGTCCTCAATTTTTGCCTAAGGTGGTTTCAACTTTTCATATGAACCAACCTATTGTGGTGCCTGTGGCTACGCGGGACTTGGAGGATTCCGAGTCCCTTGATGTGGTCAGGGCATTGAAAATTTATGTGGCCAGAAAGGCTCGGGTTACGAAAACAGAGGCTCTGTTTGTCCTGTGTGCATCCAACAAGGTTGGCGCTCCTGCTTCTAAGCAGACTATTGCTCGCTGGATCTGTAACACGATTCAGCAGGCTCATTCTACGGGCTGGATTGCCGTTACCAAATTCGGTAAAGGCCCATTCCACTAGGAAGGTGGGCTCTTCTTGGGCGGCTGCCCGAGGTGTCTCAGCATTACAGCTTTGCCGAGCGGCGACTTGGTCGGGTTCAAACACCTTTGCAAAGTTCTACAAGTTTGATACCCTGGCTGAGGAGGACCTCATGTTTGCTCAATCGGTGCTGCAGAGTCATCCGCACTCTCCCGCCTGGTTTGGAGCTTTGGTATAATCCCCATGGTCCTTACGGAGTCCCCAGCATCCTCTAGGACGTAAGAGAAAATAAGATTTTAAACCTACCGGTAAATCTTTTTCTCCTAGTCCGTAGAGGATGCTGGGCGCCCATCCCTGTTCGGACTAAATTCTTCAAGACTTGTATATAGTTTTGGCTTACATAAGGGTTATGTTACAGTTTTGTTCAGTCTCGGGCTGATGCTGTTTTGTTTCATACGGTTAACTGGTTCGTATATTCCATGTTATACGGTGTGGATGGTGTGGGCTGGTATGAATCTTGCCCTTAGATTAACAAAAATCCTTTCCTCGTACTGTCCGTCTCCTCTGGGCACAGTTTCTCTAACTGAGGTCTGGAGGAGGGGCAAAGAGGGAGGAGCCAGTGCACACCCATATCTAAAGTTCTTTTTAGTGCCCATGCCTCCTGCGGAGCCCATCTGTTCCCCATGGTCCTTACGGAGTCCCCAGCATCCTCTACGGACTAGGAGAAAAAGATTTACCGGTAGGTTTATATATATATTTATTTATTATAAGGGGACGGTCATGCCCTTATATTAAGGCTGAATCAAATAAACGGAATTCTCCCATAGGGAATTCTTGAGATGGAGGCATGGTGTTTGAGGGGCTACACCTCAAAATTGTTTAGACGTACCAAGCTGAAATTTGGCAGGGGCACGTTGAACTAACGCCCAGTGCTGCTTGCCAGGGCAAAAAAATAAAAAATAGGTAATTGGGAGCAATCTAAAGTTTAAACGGTCAGATTTTTTTCTGCCACTTCCTGTTTGGCTAATTTGACAGTTTTCTAATGCAGTCTATGAGGGGATTTTTGGGAAAACATAACTCAGGATAGAGGCCGAATTAAGACTTGGGGTTTGTTTTATTAGATAGAGCTTTTTCCAGTGTAGGGCCTTTTGGGGTTAAGGTATTCAGAAAATATATTTTTTTAAATTCAGTATAATATGCCACATTTTAAAGATAGGGATATTCAATTTGTTACACATGCTCAGTAGCCGCCTGCAGGGGGTGTACTACTCTGGCTTCATTTGGGTGTACAAAAATGGCCGCTTTCATCACACTTAGTCTATTTGTTCTGTGGTTAGGACAGTAATTAGCTTTATGTAATTTATTGGGGAATGTTTTTGGGGTGGTTGAAGGCACTCTGAGTGAGTTATTATTTTACATGGTGCGCTTCTAAGCGCTACAGTACAACAATATTTAAAGTATCAAGAATACTGTTTTTTCTTCAAAAACAATTGAATCTAGGTTTATGCATTGCTTGTCTGAAAGTACATATTTCTGCCCTATCAGTATTGTTTCAGAGGAAAAATTGCTACACTATCAGATAGATGTACTTTTTTCAAGGGGTCATACATGTATAGCCTCCATATGTCCTGGTAGCTCCATGAGATCTCTCTCTAGTATTGGAGGCACTTCAAGAGCTCCCTTTTGAACCTTTGGAGTAAGTGGACGAATGGTTGACGGCTAGGACAGTATTTTTGCTGGCTATTGCTTCTGCCAGGAGGATGTCCGACTTGGGAGCTCTCTTGTCATCCACCTTTCCTGAGTTTTCATCATGACAGGGCTGTTCTACGGACTAGGCCTGGGTACCTTCTTAAAGTGGTCTCTAGGTTTCACCTTGATCAGGAAATTATAGTCCCAGCATTTGTCGCACCAGATCTTTCAGATCTTGGATGTAGTACGTGTAGTACTTATGGATATCTACATAAACCAAACCAATTCTATCAGAAGATCCGACTGTCTATTCATACTTTATGAATTTCACAAGCGTGGCTGTCCAGCTAACAAACAGACACTGGCCTGATGGATTAGAATGGTTATTGCAAAAGCATACAATAAAACTGATTTGCCTGTTCTAACATCAGTTTCTGCCCATTGTATTAGATCTGTAGGTCCCTCATGGGTGGCAAGCTGTGTGGCATCTCCTGAACAATTATGTAAGGCCGATACATGGTCTTCCAGTCACACGTTTCTAAAATTCTACTCATTTCATACCTTTGCATCCCAGGATGCTCCCTTTGGATGAAGGATTCTGTTATCCTCTCAGACGCGTCCACTCTCTTAAAAATGCTGCTTTAGGACATCCCCAATGTTCTCCCTGTGGAGCCCTATCAATCCCGAAGAAGAAAAACGAGAGTTATGGTAGACTAATGGGGCATACACACAGAGTGATTAGTGCAGGCGATTTGTGTTAAGCGATTTAATGTATGCGATTTGCCTAGAGCTTCTCGTAGTCTAGATCGTCCATACACACGTAGCGATGTGCACAAGCGATCTGTGCTAAGTGATTTAGTGTAGGCAATTTGTGCTAAGCAGTGTGAATAACAAGAGGATGGCTCAGGGAGAGGCAGGGAGTGGTTCGGATGATGTAGATCGCTATTGCTCGCCTCTGTACACATGGGCGATTTGAACTCACTTGCTAAGCGATCTGACTAGATTGATAATGCATGCTTGAATGATCTGAGCCGTTGATAGCGACGCGTGGGGCCGCGCATTGTTATTACTATGGGACATACTGACGAAGCGATTTTTACTTAATTTTTAAGCAACCTATTCAGATCGCTTAGAAAATAGGCAAAAATCGCTCCTTGTGTAACCCCCATTACTTTTATTACCTCTTGGGTGTTCATAGGGTCCACAGGGCACCCACCCTGATGCATATGGCCTCTGGTTCCTTTCTCCTGTCTGCGAGAATAATGTGTTCTTATGTGTACAATATTTTTCTTCTCTCCTATCCACTTCCTTCTTTGGACTTGTTAACATAACTGACCTGCCTGAGCATGGAGGCGGGGTTATAGTGAAGAGGAGCTGAGCATTCTGGGAAGCCGGAAAGCTTAACTGTTTGGTGCCAGGACTGTCATCCACCACCTACAACCTTGATGTTCTCCATGTAGACCCTATGAAACTCGAAGAAAGATAGTTAACAAAGATAAGTCTACCATAACTCTCATTATTTTTATTTATTTATATTTTGAGTCAGTGACTGGACACATAATTTGGGATATATGTAATAGGGTCCAAGGTTTCCAGAGGTGCGGGATGTCAGCTGAGAATGGCTGTATTTTTACAGCAGCAATCATTTACAACCTAGTTTTGCCTTGTAAATGATTGCCACTTTAAAAATATCCTGCAGATCTATCTATCTATCTATCTATCTATCTATCTATCTATCTATCTATCTATCTATCTATCATGACCAACTGTGACACTGAGGAAGGTTGAGTCAGCCTAGAACGCACCCGTCGCTTTAATTCATTCCAGAGGTTAAGATCTGGACTCTGTGCTGGCCAGTCCATCTGGGTTACCAGATCTTCTGTATACAAATCCAACGTCTCCCTAGAAATATGACAGGTGGAACAGGTGGCATTGTCGTCCTGATAAAAACATATCACATCATATCCACAAAACTACCACAATGTAGGGAGAACACAGTTATCAGGAACATCTCTATACTTCTCAGAGAAAATGTGACCATGCATTACAACTAGTGGACCCATACCAAACCAGTTGAAACAGCTCCACAGCATAACGCCGCCACTTCCGCCATGCTTTATTGTAGGTACTGTACAGTCTGTAATCTGACGTTCTCCTGGCAAACCCAAACACGTCCATCTAATCTTAAAAGTGTAAATCGAGGGTGGCACTTGACCTGCCGGCTGTCGGGATTCCGGCGCTCAGCATACCAGCGCCGGCGTGCCAACACCTATTCTCCCTCTTGGAGGGGATCCATGACACACCTTGAGGGAGAATAAATAACATGGAACGCATAGCGCTCCACCGTGCCCGCAAGGGGCTCTTTTGCGCTCACCCCGCTGCCGGTATACCGGTGGTCGGGATCCCGGCGCCGGTATGCTTGGCACCGGGATCCCAAGCACCAGCAAACTGTAGTAGACCCGTAAATCGCGATTAGTCACTCCATAAAACTCGCCGCCATTGTTCCACTGGCCAGTATTTGCGCTTTTAAAAAAATATATATATATATTGTTTTTATTGTATAAACAATGTCAAGGGTTACAGAACATAGAAGAATAAGTGTCAGACACACTAGTATAGTCTTAAACAGTTGCACTTTTAACTAATAGCATTTGCCATGCAAACAACAGTAATAAAGACATCTGATATGTGACAGGTGATTATATTGACAGTTATATAATAAAAGCAGAGGAGGATCAGTAGTATGTATCCCAAAAGAAGTGAAGTGAAATGAGAAAAATTTATATAAATTTTTTTTTATACATATTTTTTTTAAATTGGCAAGTGTATATGTATTCATCCCCTTTGATATGAAGCCCCTCAATTATTCTGGTGCAACCAATTACCTTCAGAAGTCACAATTAGTGAAATGAAGTCCACCTGTGTGCAATGATCTGTCAGTATAAACGCACCTTTTCTGAAAGGCCCCAGAGGCTGCAACACCACTAAGCAAGAGGCATCACATCATGAAGACCAAGGAGCTCTCCAAACAAGTCAGGGACAAAGTTGTTGAGAAGTACAAGTCAGGGTTGGTTTATAAAAACAATATCCAAATCTTTGATGATCCCCCGGAGCACCGTCAAATTTATAATCTTCAAATGGAAAGAACATGGTACTACAACAAACCTGCCAAGAGAGGGCTGGCCACCAAAACTCACAGACCGGGCAAGGAGGGCATTAATCAGAGAGGCAGCACAGAGACCAAATGTAACCCTGAAGGAGCTGCAGAGTTCCACAGCAGAGACTGGTGTATCTGTGCATGTGACCACAATAAGCTGTACACTCCATAGAGCTGGGCTTTATGGAAGAGTGGCCAGAAAAAAGCCATTACTTAGTGTTAAAAATAAGAAGGCATGTTTTGAATTTGCCAAAAGGCATGTGGATGACTCCTCAATGTATGGAGGAAAGTGCTCTGATCAGATGAGACTAGAATGTAACTTTTTGGCCACAAAGGAAAATGCTATGTCCGGCGCAAACCCAACACATCCCATCACCCCAAGAACACCATCCCCCACAGTGAAACATGGCGGTGGCAGCATCATGCTTTGGGGAAGTTTTTCAGCAGCAGGAACTGGTAAACTGTTTTGAGTCGAGGGAAAGCTGGATGGTCCTAAATACAGGGAAAATCTTGAGCAAAACCTGTTTCAGTCTGCCTGTGATTTGAGACTGGGACGGAGGTTCACCTTCCAGAAGGACAATGACCCGAAGCATACTGCTAAAGCAACACTCGAGTGGTTTAAGGGGAAACATTTAAATGTGTTTTGGAATGGCCTAGTGAAAGCCCACATCTCAATCCAATTGAAATCTGTGGTCAGATTTGAAGATTGCTGTTCACAAGTTGAAACCATCCAACATGAAGGCGCTGGAGCAGTTTTGCCTTGAGGAATGGGCAAAAATCCCAGTGGCAAGATGTGGCAAGCTCATAGAGACTTATCCAAAGCGATTTGCAGCTGTAATTGCCACAAAAGGTGGCTCTACAAAGTACTGACTTTAGGGGGGTGAATAGTTAATGCACGCTGCAGTTTTCTGTTATTTCGTCCTATTTGTTTGCTTAACAATAAAAAAAAAAAAAAAATCTTCAAAGTTGTAGGCATGTTCTGTGAATGAAATGATGCAAACCTTCAAACAATCCATTTTAATTCCAGGTTGTGAAGCAAAAAAACCTGAAAAATGCAAAGGGGGGTGAATACTTTAGCAAGGCACTGTATGTATGTGTATATGTATGTTCCAGTATAACTCCGGAATGCCTGCAGCAATTTGCACCAAACTTGGTACACATATGACTTAAAATCTGGGAACAAACACTGTGGGGGTAACACACCCCTAGCACCCCTAGGGGGGATAGCAGCACAGAGTATATCAGGAGACAGCATAACTCCGGAATGCCAGGACCAATTTACCCCAAACTTGGTACACATATGTCTTACAATTTGGGAACAAACACTGTGGGGGGAAGACACCCCTTGCACCCCTAGGAAAGAGGAAGCAGCACAGAGTATTTCAGTAGACAGCATAACTCTGGAATGCCTGGAACAATTTACACCCACTTGGTACACATAGGACTTACAATCTGGGAACAAACACTGTGAGGGTAACCCACCCCTAGCACCCCTAGGGGTGGGCCAGCAGCACAGACTATATCAGGATATGTCAGTGACAACAGGGCTGTGACAGTGGCAGTGAAATGATGATGTAGCACGAACCCACACACACAGTTATATAGTGCAAGTAGCAGGGTCCCCCAGCAGCACAGAGTATATCAGGAGATGCGTAATGTGCTGCGCTATATAAGAAACTGTAAATAAATGGATAATTTCATAGGGGCACTGACAGGGCCGGTGCTAGGGTGTTCGGCGCCCCCCTGCAAATTATAAGTTTGCGCCCTCCCATACTTTACAAAGGGACAGCGCACATAATGCATTTACACATAATGCTCCCTGTAGTAGTGCCACTTACACACACAACGCCCCCTGTGGTAGTGCCGCTTATGCACAATGCCCCCTGTAGTAGTTGCAATTACATACGTAACGCCCCCTGTACCAGTGACGCTTACACATGCAACGGCCTTTGTACCAGTGATGCTTACACACGCAATGCTCCCTGTACCAGTGATGCTTACACACGCAACGTCCCCTGTACCAGTGACACTTACACACACAACGGCCTTTGTACCAGTGATGCTTACACACGCAATGCCCCCTGTACCAGTGACGCTTACACACGTAACGCCCCCCTGTACCAGTGACGCTTACACACGTAACGCCCCCTGTACCAGTGATGCTTGCACACGTAACGCCCCCTGTAGCAGTGACGCTTATACAAGATGCAACGCCCCCTGTAGCAGTGACGCTTACACACGTTATGATGCACAGTCACACATGCACCACATATACTGTACATACATTAGACACATACAGTACAATCACAGATACACACACATACATATACACAGATACTGTATACACACACACACACACACACACACACACACACACACACACTGTATACATATACACTCACACACACTTTCGCTCACTCTTTCCAGCCGCTTACATAAAGAAGTCTGGCAACTCATCCTTCTGTGTTGCAGACAGCAGCCTGACCCAGTGTAGCTCCACCCCTTATTCCCGTGTAGCTCCACCCCTATTAGATCCGCCCAGCACACTGCACTGTGAGGTGAGTCTGTGACAGGGGAGGAGTAGAGGAGGCTTCATGATGCCGGTGCCGCTGCCTGTCATAGAGTGTGACAGGCGCAGCAGCCGGTATCAGCAGGGGAACTCAGCAGCGGGAATGCAGAGCAGCCATTGCGCCTCTCTAGCCTGGCGCCTTCCTGCTTTGCATCCCTTTGCTGAGTGGTAAGCGCCGGGCCTGGGCATTGACATGATTTGAGGATGGGAATGGAGGCAGCAAGAAGCCACAGACTGAGAGTGGTATAGTGGGAAGAGCAGGGTCCCTTGTGGGACCAAAAAGGGGTCCGGCCACTACACAAAGTGGGTCAGGGAAGCAAGATATGCCTATATACTAGATCTCCAACCAACGTAAATTAACGAACAACTATAATTCTAATTTACTATCCTCATCCCGTAACAAAGCACAGGTATTCAGCTAGTAGCAGATCAATTTACAATATATTGTATATCTGGTCCACTAAGTGTTTCCTTCACCCTAGCCCCTAATACACATAATTTGGGCGTAAGCACCTGTGTGGGAATACCAGTGATTACTATTGCTGCTTTAACATGCGACCAGAATTTAAATATTATCGGACACTGCCTGTCACAACTGAGGGCTGGCACTAGCGGTGGGAAGCCTCAGTTGCAGGGGCTGATGGATAGCTGAACTTAGGAGGTGAGATGAGACTCCTAGACATGCAGAGCAGCTGCAGCACCAAAGCCCGAAGGCGTGACCACGACAACTGGAAATAGCTTTTAAGACTTTTATTAAACTTGTACCACAGTGGTTATTTGTAAAAGGTATAAGGTAGTTCTTGAGAGTCTCTGGGTGTTGCCGGATGAGACCGGTGCCCAAGGAAGTTAGCGGGGAGTGCTTGTAGATGCTGGAGATCGCAGATGTAGCACTGAGATGATATGGGTTGTTATGAATGGTATTAGTAGCAAAGTCCTGATAGGAAATATAAACCAGGCTCCGCTGGAAGCTGCTGGTGGGAGTTGATAATAGAACAGAGTGCAAAGGCAGGGAAGTCAGGCTGCACCGCAAGGTGTTAAACTGGTGCTGGTCTCTGGAGAACTGAAGACTGGAACATTCACCGCAGAGGAGAGACTGGAATCACCGGAATGACAAACGAAGCACTGACAGCTTCCTGGTTGCTGGGACAGGATATTTATACCTGCTGGGAAGCAGGCATTGGTTGCAATTACCCCAGGCTCCAGCAGCACAGCAGATTGGTGGAAAGAGTAACATGTGATTACATCCAACATGGCTGCGCCCATGGCAGAGTTTGAAGGGGAAAAGAACCTTGTGCCAAACTACAATGGCGGCGAAGGCCGCAGTAACGGAAGGCCCACACTCTTTCACACACACAACGGCATAGGGATGGCGGCGGCAGCCGAAGAACAGAGAGAACGTCACCTTTGGCTCCAAAGACGTAAGATTGTGCGCGCGGCGGCTCTGGCCGTGGTGGGACTGAGAACACCATACTGATAGTAAGTGACATCACTGAGAAGGCCGCTGAGCCAGCGCTGTGGAACAACAAACAAGGTAATCAATACACAACCTAGCAAGCTGAACCCCCGGCCCTGGAACGCTGAGCCAATCTCAGGAAACACGTAACTGGCAGAAAATGGTGTCTAGTTACCCGGATTGTGACACTGCCATAATAGATACCAAAAGGAACCACTGTCATTTCTACATTTAGGACAGCTGGCAGAGGATCGCCCACCAAATTTAAGTAGTCTTGCAGGGATCAAGTAAGTTCTATGCAAGATAAACCGTTGTATCTGTTGGTATCTTATAGACACCGTAGCTTTACTTGAAAACTTTCTGGCCGCATCCCATCCCTCTTCACTGAAAGAACCCAGATCTTCTTCCCAACGCTTCTGTGAGTGAGGGAGGGCATCACTATGATAATTAGACAATAAAATAGAGTAGGCAAGAGGGAAAGATATTTAACCTGACTTTAATTTGTAATGACATTTTTAACTCGGGAAGGAGTGAAAACAGAGGGAATGTCCCTGAACTGAACCTGGAGAGCATGCCTAAAATGCAGGTATCTGTACACAAGGGTATGCGCTAGATTGAATTAGTCTTTCAGCTATTGGAAAGATTTAAAAATGCTGTACAGTATAATTGCCTTATTGTCACTATTCCCTTGGTTCCCCATACCCGCTGGCCCGACAATTTACCCACTTCAGACAACCAACAAGAGTGCCAGAGGGGGGTATCGGGATCAAGGTCATTGTACTTAAAGAAGGTCCCTACTTCGTGCCATATTTTAAGAGGTTGAGGGAATATGGGAGGGCGCTGTGGAAAGGATTCACCACTTAGTAATGTTTTGCAAAAGAGTGTAACCTGGGGCCACATTTTGAATCAAAGCAGCAGAAAAGGATACCAGGCTTTAATTTTGAATCCACAAACACATGTGTGCGAACTATACATAATAGTAAAAAGTGAGGAAGTGCCAGTCCGCCGTCAAATCTAGATCTAGTAAGAGTATTCACACTGATCCTGGGGGGTTTGTTAGCCCAAACTAAAAACGAAAGAATGATGATAAGTTTTCTAAAAAAAAGAGGGCCTGGACGTAGAGTGAAACGTAAAACAGTATCTCGATCCTTGTAATGTATCAACTTTGCGATGAAAGTGCGAGGAGGTGCACCCGGTGACGGAGGGTGTTTGGGAATCCTATGAGCCCGCTTCACTGTAAATTGAGTGGCGAAGGAGTCCTTTGCATACATTTCAAGTAGCCAAGTAGTACATTTCAAGTAGCCAAAATTCTAAGAACAATTCTGCAAAGGAACCTTCCTCCTTTTCCGGTAATCCAACATATTCCTGTAATCCCTCAATATCGAGGATCTTATTCTGCATAGCAGTGACTTACTGAGATATAAAGGAGACATTAAATTTTAGTGGGCTATAGAAGTCCTCCTTGGTCGAACTGCGGGTTTCCACCTCCCTTATTCACTCACGTGTGTGTTGAATATTCCATCTCAGAAGTGATAATTTGCACTGTACTTCCTTTATTTTGTTGAATAACCTCCTCGCTACTTGCTATAGCCTCTAAATGCTTGCTGAGTGTCGCTTGCTGAATGAGTCAGGCTGAGTACCTACAGCAGGGGGTGTAGGTGCCTCTGCTCCTGAATTTTTGCAAATTTTTCCAGTTTAGCAGCTGCAGTGTTTTGGTAATGGTGTTTCACCATACTTGTAAGAGATAAATGTACCGAACGAAGATTGAAGAGCACAAAGAGTGTGAATAGGGACCCTGATTGGGAGTGTCTCTAAAAGATACAGTAGTTTTGGAAGTACATTCATTTTTATTGCATTAATGTGGCCAACCCAAGACAGAAAATATGATTGCCATGACTGTAGATCCTCGTGAATTGACCTAAAAAGAGATGGGTAGTTAGCACTATAAAGTGAGCTATAAGATTTAGTTATTTGAACACTTAGATATTTCAGTGAGCGTTTTCGCCAGGAAAATTCGAAATTAGATTGCAGTAGCTTCCTAGTGTCCCTCGGGATATGGAGTGGTAGTGCCTCAGATTTTGACTGATTTATTTTATAACCCGATAGACTACCGTAGATGGAGAGTTCGCAAAAAAGGTTCGGAAGGGAGCTGAGTGGTTTGGTCAATGTTAGGAGGATGTCATCTGCAAATAAGGAAAGGGTATAGTAAGAGCGATTAATGGACACGCCTGAAATGTCGGGATTGGCACGAATATGAGATGCGAGAGGTTCAGTAATAAGTGCGAATATGAGGGGTGACATGGGGCACCCTTGCCTGGTTCCGTTGGTAATTGAGAAGGAATCAGATAGTAGGCCACCTGCATGAACCACGGCCGACGGACTAAGATATAAAGGCCCTCATTCCGAGTTGTTCGCTCGCTGCTAATTTTAGCAGAATTGCTAATAGGCTACAATCCGGCAGTTCTGCACATGCGTATGCACAGCAGGGCGCACGCTCTAAGCAAATTTACACAAAACTATGCTATTTTACTCACAGGCGAACAAAGCTTTTCAATCGCTCTGCTGATTGACAGGAAGTGGGTGTTTCTGGGCGGAAACTGGACGTTTTCAGGGAGTGTGCTAAAAAACGCAGGCGTGCCAGGTAAAAACGCAGGAGTGGCTGGAGAAACGGAGGAGTGGCTGTTCGGACGCTGGGTGTGTTTGTGATGTCAAACCAGGAACTAAACGGACTGAGGTGATCGCAATCTAGGAGTAGGTCTGGAGCTACTCAGAAACTGCAAGGAAATTGCTTTCGTTAGCAATTCTGCTAATAGCAGAATTACTAATCTTTCATTAGCAATTGCTATTCTTTCGTTAGCAATTCTGTTATGCTAAGATACACTCCCAGAGGGCAGCGGCTTTGTGTTTGCATTTCTGCTAAAAGTAGCTAGCGAGCGAACAACTCGGAATGAGGGCCAAAGCCTGTATGGCTTGTAGGAATTTCCTTCGAAGACCAAATTGCAAAAGAGTTTGATGCATAAATGGCCAAGATACTCTGTTGAGGGCTTTCTCCGCATCCAGGGCAAGCACCAGAGAGGGCAATTTATTGACGTTAATGTAGTGGATGAGATCAATGGTCCGTCTAGTGTTGTCCAATGCTTGTCTGGAGGGGACAAAGCCCAATTGATCCGGGTGAATCAGGGTGGGGAGAATCTGATTAAGTCTATTGGCTAGGATTTTGGCAAAGAGTTTCAAGCCAGTGTTGAGAAGTGAAATGGGCCTATAGTTAGCGATAGACTGAGAGTCCTTGCCAGGCTTTGGAATAACTGTGATTGTGGCTTTAGTAGTTTGAGAGTGGAAAGGAGATCCTTCCAGGATCAGATTGAACATCTGATGGGTTTATCCAAGCCCAGGGAAGTCTCTGAGTCTATACAAGCCAGCGTAAAGATTTCTCAGTTTTTTTGGCTAGTAATGCATTCAGAGCTGCTCTGGCAACAGTGAGTTGATTAAATAAAGCTCAAGTAGGGCACCTTTTATGTTGGGATTCTGAATTATGGACATCATCAGTGAGAGATTTAAATTTCAGTTTGTGTTCCTTGTTTCTGTGTGAGGCGTAGCTAATGATATGGCCTCTAACAATGGCCTTATGTGCTTCCCAAACCAAGGGAGAACATGTGTCGTCAGTAATGTTAAGAGAAAAATAGTCCTCTATGGCAGAGTTAATCTTATCCTGAAAATGTGGAATTTTGAGTAACGTTTTGTTTAAACACCGCAGAGGGCGAGACATTGGCGTATCTTGAAAATAAAATGAAGCAGTGCCAACTGAGTGTTCTGACCACGGATTGGAAAGAATAGAGGAGCCTACGATGTGTTAATCCGTTAGAGAGCAACACAGAAAAAGGTCTATTTGGGAGTAAGTTTGATGCAGAATTTTGAAAAATGTATAATCCCTGAAAGTGGGGTTGAGAGCTCTCCAGACATCAGAGGACCAGACTCCTTCACATGTTTGTTTAAAGAACGGGAGGAAGTGCTGATTTGCTGTTGGGAGGAAGAGAAGGACTTATCCAGTGAAATATCAAGAACTGCATTCAAATCTCCTCCCATTATTACGATGCCTTTTCTAACCTTGGTGAAATCTGCAAAAAAGGCATGAAAAAAAGATGCCTGGCCAGAGTTAGCTATTGTACACTTCAAATACCCCAGTTTACCGGTCAGGATGATATAACGCCCATCAGAGTCCTTATGAACCGAGTCAAGAGTAAACGGGATTTTATTATTGATAGTGATGACCACTCCATTATGTTTAGTTTGGCTACATGAGTAAAAGACGTTAGAGTATCGCTTAGACTCTAATGATGGGTGCGAGGAGGCTTTGAAATGTGTTTCTTGGATAAAAACAATCCCTGATCTAAGGCTTTGCAAGAAAATTAAACAGAGAAGAGTGTTTGTGAGGAGTGTTTAAACCTTTTACGTTCATGGATGTCATGAACTGGGGCTGAGAAAGAGGGAGAGAAAAAGGGAAGGGAGGAAGGAGTTCCCGACTCTTCAGGGACTAAAAGAAGAAAAGAAGAGTTGAAAAGTATCGGGATGAGGAGAGGGGGAGTCTGTGTGGAAATTCCTCACGTCAGCGGAGGAGTAAGCACACAGAAATCGGGACCAAAGTGGTCCAAATTGAGGTAGACCCGATTAACACGTAAGCCACCTCAAGGGGAAATGGGGAGATAGTATTATAGGAAAAACACCTAAGTTAATGAAATAGGAAAGACAAAAAGGCGGGTGCAGCGATGAGGGTCGTGTCCCTCCGGTGGTGTGTGAACAAGAAAAATAATAGCATTGGCCCGATTTGGTAGAAAGTACAAGAGACAAAGTTGCATATAAACAAAAATAGAACATCAACAATGAATTAGGTCATGAAAATCAAATAACAACAATGAACCTATAAAATGACATCTGAAGCAGGAGTCGTCGTCTCTTATTGTAAAAGTCCACGTGATGCCCCGGAGAAGCCGAAGTTAAATAGCTGCCGGTAGAGTGAACCAACTGTCATTCGTACCAAAATAGCATATATGAAAGGTTTGTCAATCTTACCCAGGGCATCAATGAGGAGATACAATAAGACAAAAAGAAAAATAGGCATGTTTTTTAGAATGAAGACTGACGTAGACATGAATTTGAGTACAAGAAATGATTAAATATAAGAGGCATGATAAATGATTGTCTGAGAACAACTGAAAAAACAAAAACCCAACAACAGAAGCAAGAAACTTAGTGCTCCATACATTTCAACATAGTTGGAGCTTTGAGACCCATCAGGTACCCTCAAAAAGAGATATAGAATACAACAACCGCATATCTGGGGTGAGCCGAGTATGCAAAACAGGTCAAAAAATAGTCGTGGTGTTTCCCAAGTTTGACATATTAGAACATGTAATTGAAACACATACTTGCAAGTTCCTGAAGACAGTCTCGAAAGGAGTGTTCAACCGAACCAGAACTATGAGAGTGACAGGTGTCGTTATGGAATGGAGGAGGTCGCAGGTGAAGCACTAGAGTCCTCCAGGTGAGCCAGGAAGTCCTTGCCCTCCCTAGGATCTCTAATGACAACTGTCTTTAAATTAAGATTGATTAGTAGTTTGAAAGGGAAGCCCCACTGATAGCGGATCCCATGTGAATGGAGAGCGCCTATCAGGTCACTGAGTTCTCTTCTTTTAATGACTGTAGACGGAGCTAGATCTTGATAAAACTGCAACTTTGTGTTTTCAGATAGCACGTGTAGTTTTCCCCTGGTTGGATTAAGGACCAGTTCTTTGTCTTTAAAGCTAAGGAAGTGCATGATGACATCTCTTGGAGGATCACCATCATGCGGTTTAGGTCGCAGAGCTCTATGGGCTCTTTCCAGTTGAAGCTGCCTAGTTCTGATGTCTGGAACGATATAGGAAAATAATTTGTGGAGGTATGCTTCCAGATCCACTGGGGGGATGGATTCTGGGATGTTAGGGATCCGCAAATTATTTCTCCTTTCACGATTTTCCAAATCCTCTTTTTTGGTACGTAAATCCGATAAATCTTGAATGATATGGTCGACATCTCTGACAATCTCGTTATGGAGCTTTTGGAGGGTCTCTTGGCGCGACTCCAATTTCGAAGTACTAGAGGAAAGTGACGAAAGGTCAGATCTGATTGAAGTGACCGCCTTATCCAACTTGGATTCCATAGATTCCTTGAAGTCCATTATGAGAGAATGTAAAGCCAAGATGTCTTCCTTAGTCGACAGGGTAGGCGAGGGGGTTTCGCCTGTGTCTAACTGGGTAAGGCGGGGTGAGTGAGGATCCGGCGAGGAGGACGACTTATAATTTTTATGGAAATGTTGTGAAATATCTTATTCAACTTTCTTTCTAGTAGTGGTGCTAGATTTACTCATGATGACCGGTAGTTGGAGTACTTGAGATGTAGAAGAACTGTATGGAGGGATGAACTGGAATTCGAGGCTAACGAAAACCGTAGTGTTGAAACGACTAAATTGAGTTATGCAGATATATGAAACTTAGGGGCCAGAAAAATACCACTGATGGACACTACCATGGAGTTGTAATTGATGCATGATGTCGCTGCATTCCATAAAAGCTGGATGAGCCCTTGGTGTAGCGGATGGTTATCCGAGGATCGGACAGCGAAGCAAATTGAGGGGCCAGATAGACCGGTAATAGCCATGCGGCCCTTGATTTACAGAAACAGGACGAGCTTGGTGAATTTATATTGCCTCTGGCGCAGGGAGGCAGTCAATCAGAACTGAGAGGCAGTGCGATATTAATGTCCAAGGCTGCACTACACAAATGCTCTCACAGCAGGACAGACTTCCACTGCTTGTTCAGCTGTCGTCTAGGGCAGAGTAAGGTGGTAGCAAGCTAGTGGCATTAATATGCTACAAGAAGGAGGTGGCACTATCGGGTCTCTGAACCAGCCAGGGATCACAGGAGCACCCCAAGCCACAAGTCAGAAGTCTGCCCCACAGTACCTGATAGTATGGCAGATTTCAGTGTCACTGGGCAGTCAGCATCCGACTTGAGGAAACTGCAGCTTCACAGTGTCTCACAGTGTTCTGTTTTCAATATGGCCGCCAGCCCCCAGCACAGCACTAACTCTGCTGGCCGCCTCCCGAGGCTCAGAGAACGAGGTGCGGATGAGATTACCACCCTGTCTAACAACCAGGCAGCACCACAGTGGGTGAGGAGAGGAGACGCTGCAGCACCGGGTGACCGCTGGTGATATGATCGGAGTACAGCCGCCAGGCAAGGAGAGCTCTGTGTGGGCTCACTGCTGCGGCTCCGGGCGCTGACGTAGGGGCAGCAGCAGGAGTCAGGACTTAAACAGAGGGGGGACGAGAGGCAGGGTAGCAGCCGGAGGATGATCCCTGGCTCCAAGTGTGGGGAGACGTCCATTGTGCGGTCCCCGCATGTCAGCAGAACGGCAGGTCCCAGCTTGCGCAGAGAGAGGAGGCCACAACCTGCAGGAACAGCTAAATGTGTCCCCCGTCTCCGCGGAACATGCCTCTTAACATGGGGTGGCCAGGCAGAGGTAAGTAGGGTCCAGAGGAACCAGTAGTAGGGCCAGCGGGTGTTAAAATAGCACTGGTTAGAGGGAGCTCTGTAGAGGCACGTCTGCCCGTCTTGGTGGTTAGGCCACACATCCCTGAAATGCTATTTCTAAACTATGTAAACTAAGTAATTTGCGTCCTTTGTCTGTGAATCCTGCCTTTTAAAAAATATGTCCACATTGAAAATATGTCCAGATTGGAGTCTAATATATTCCTATATATGAGGATAAAAACACTATACACAGCGAGTTCCCCTTGCTGTACAAGGGTGAAACGCACAGGAGGTGCATGGAACGCAAATCTGCTTTCTTAAAAATGGCCACCACGCATGCGCAAAGATGGAACGCATAGGTGGAACGTAAACCGGCCAGAAGATCTAAGATGCCCGCTGGCCAAAACTGAAAGGGATGCATGCGCACACTGCAAAATTTGGAATAAATAAAGCTCAGGACACAGTACAAATATACTGACTGAGGAAGCTGCTGAACGGAGGCGGCGGATAAACACGGTTTTTACTTGTCTTATGGATACCAGCTGATTTATCTACACAAGCCTCCATATCTCTGCATTATCCACTGGACTCTCTACAGATCTCCAGATATGGCTCTCTAAAAGGAACAAGCGCCCAGAGACGGGAGCCTAGGAGCCCAAAAAACTGCTACATTACAGAAGAAGGACGTGGTAATTCATAAATTCTAATAGCTATGCTAAACACCTAACAAATAAGCATGCTTTAAACATTCTGCTACTGCTTAAACAGAGCTGCAAATCTATTAATATTCTAACACCATTCTGCTGCTTGGGATAGAAGCTTTATAAATACTGACAAGCTAAGTGATTTCTAAAAAAACGTGGACATAATAATAACATTTCTACACAGAGGAATTTGAGATCATTACAAAAAAGCCCTTTTCTATGTTGATGGTGGAGAAAGATTAATTGTGATATGAACCACTATTAAATGGATGTTATACTTTTTTATTCTTAGTGGCGAATAAATGTATCTATATGCTGTCTAAATGGAAGCAGATTGTTAGTTTAACTATATGTCGTCACTGAGTACCAGAAAGTCTGTTTA
This sequence comes from Pseudophryne corroboree, assembly GCF_028390025.1. NCBI lineage: Eukaryota > Metazoa > Chordata > Amphibia > Anura > Myobatrachidae > Pseudophryne > Pseudophryne corroboree. The sequence goes on from NC_086452.1 coordinate 298,119,178, forward strand.
GCATTTACACATAGGTGGAATTATGTCTAATTTTACGATCAGCTGGTATGGTGTATGTTGTTTTTTTTTAAATATATTCTGAACAGAAAATAAAACTTTTTTAAATATACAGTTTGCCAGCTCTTTCTACGTTTCTGTTTTTTGATTCAGAGAAGCAGATACTGAAAGAGCAATTAGATAAGTAGGATGAGTACCAAGAAAGTAGTAGTGTTTGTATGAGAAGAGAGTGGTCAACAGTGTCAAAAGCAGCAGAGTTCTCTAGAATAATAATAAGTGAGTAGTGTTCTTTAGACTTAGCAGTGACGAGATCATTCACTACTTTAGTTAGTGCTGTATCTGTGGAATGTTGGGAACGAAAGCCTGATTTGAAGTGGGTCCAAAAAGTTGTGTTAGTTAAGAAACTGTGTGAGGTGAGTGTAGGCAAGTCTTTCAAGTAGCTTGAAGGGTCATGGGAGCTGAGAGATGGGACGGTAGTTTGAGAGAGAGTTTGGGTCAGATTTTTTTTTTTCAGAATGGGAGTAATCACTGCATGCTTGAACAGTGAAGGAAAGATACCAGTAGAGAGAGAGAGATTTCTGATTTTAGTTTGGGATGCGCACAGAAAGCAGAGCTTTACTTACTAGTGAGGGTATAGGACCAAGTGGAATGTTAGTAGTGTAAGAGGATTAGAAGAGTGTTGATACCATTATGATGGTTGAGATGTCAGAGGATAGGAAGTGAGGGAGCCAGACAGAAAGATCTTCCAGAAATTGGTTTGCCCAGGTGGGCGATAGACAGCTGTAACACGCAGAGAGAAAGGAGTGCAAATCCTGATGGAATGTACTTCAAATGATGTAAATGTGAGTGACGGTAGACTTACCATGGTAAACTCTGTTTCTTCGAGGTCCACAGGATTGACATGGGGTGCAGGTGGTTGGGTAAGGATCGGGAGTTAGTGAAAGATTCTTTAATTAGGTGCATATGGTCACCCGGTGGATCCTATGGACCTCAAAGAAACAGAGTTAACCATAACTCTTGTTTTCTTCTTCAGGGTCCATAGTTGATCCACAGGTTTGACATGGAGATGTGCCAACGCAGAATTTAAGGGAGAGGACGCTCCTGATTTGACAGGAAAATCCAACGCCCAAACGCAGCAGAGAGGCAAAGGTATCAAAGGCATAATATCTTAGAAACGTATTGATAGATGATCACGTGGCTACATTACAGAGTTGTTCAGCTGAGGCACCATGGCAGGCTGCCCATGAGGGTCCGACTGAGCAGGTAGAATGGGCAGAGACATTATCCGGGATAGGGAGATCAGCTCGAGAGTAGGCTTCTGAGATCGTCATTCAAAGCCATCTCACCAGTGTTTGCTTGTTAGCAGGCCATCCTCTCATGGAATCCATATAGGACAAAGAGAGCATCTGTTCTTCTGAAGTTACTGGTGCGATCCACATAGATCCTTAGTGCAAGAACTACATCTAATGATGCATCTCCCACAGTGAGGTCAGGCATTTGGAAGGCCGGAACTACAGTTTCTTCATTAAGGTGAAATTTAGAGACCACCTTAGGAAGATAACCACACCTGGTTATAAGAACTGCTCTGTCTGGATGAAAGACCAGAAATGGGGGGCGACACGAAAGTGCCCCTAAATCTGAATCTGATACCCTCCTAACTGAAGCTATTGGCAGTAGAAATAGAGTTTTAGCTGTCATCCATTTGAGATCCACCAGGTGCAATAATTTAAATGGGGGAGCTTGAATAGCCTTGAGAACTTACAAAATAACTATATAGGAAGTGGGCGCTAGTATACTGACTGTGAGACACCTATAAAAACACTGAATTGGTGACTGCAGCTTTAATATTTGAGGTGCTGTACCTCAAATAATATGGATAAACAAGCAAAAAACAATAGAAAGCGCTGTCTCCAAAAGTGAAAAATGTAAAATATACTTAATACCATTATTACCAATAAACACACAATTTCATAAAAACAAAAAAAAAACCATTCTGCTGAAATGCTGTTAAAGCTACAATGTTGCTAAGATTTTATGCAGTAACCTTTTTGTTATTAGCACTAAGAGGCTCCCTTTGATACACTGAAAAGATGTTACAATTCCAGAATAATCCTCAGGTGTTCTTTGTTATATAGAGAGGTCTCCAGAGTGTGCACACTCCACGCATGGGCTAATTTATTGCAAAAGTTCACTGTTGTCCTTTATAACCATTGTATGATCCACATATTAAATGATTTATAGATGGGTACACCACAGAGTTCTATTCAGTTTAAGGGATTCGTCACTGTTAGCTCCGTTACAGCACTTGACTATATTGGTCCGGTTATTAAGAGACTTTGCTGGGGTGAACAGTTAAACACAGTTCAATGTCTCAATTAAAATCAGAGCGTAACCCGCTCTAAAGCAGCAGTCTATTCACACAATGTGCTTACCCCCGTCTCTATTAGTATACGGACCAACAGAGATTTCCTTCGCTGATTCGGGTGCCGGCTACCTGTAGATTACACTGCAGTGAGAAGGATCTGTCCGGAGCTTTTAGCTGCCCGTCTCCGGCTGCGGTTCCCGTTGTGGATCGATCAGCAGGACAAGATGCAGCTCCCAGCGTGGATCGTTCAGCAGAAGGGATAGCAGGATACTCGAAACAGGGGCTGTTTCATCAGAAGTATCGCCTTTGAAATTCTTTAGCCCTTTATACTCTTTACCTCATACTTAATTGCTAATACAGCTGGCTTTTAATTATAGACCTTAATTAAAACGAACCCTTATCATAAAGGGAAGAGTACTGAGCACATTAAAGACTAGTTACTAACAAAGAAAAGTGTCTCACAGTCAGATAATTACCAAGAGGTTTAAAATGAAAACAATATATTACACATTAAAAATTATTATACAAACAAAGCATCATACAGATGAGATAGAATGAGGGTAACTTAATAAATTCAAGGTAATTAATACCCCCATACTAGAATACATTCCCATAATGCTCAGATCCCTTTATATTGTATATTCAACAGATATATCCAGAGACCCCATATTTTAATTTAAACTAACAGTAAATACATCATTGGTACACAATTATTTTATTATTCTATCACAATTTAATATCAAACTCTGTCTAATTATAATTACATCCTGTCACTGACCTGGGTTCGGAGTGTTGAGAACTCGGGGGTTCTTCCGATGATCGGAAAGAGGAACCACAGCTGGGCCGGAGCAGGGATGGCCGGATGTAGGTTTTCCTCATGCAGAACTAGCCGTAGTAACTGGCGTATAATGCTGAAGAATTAAATGATGATTTGAGAACGATGGTGAAGCACACAGAAGAATGAAGAACTCGTGAGCGATGCTGAAGAAATGAATGAGGATTTGAGAACGATGGTGAAGCACACAGAAGAATGAAGAACTTGTGAGCGATGCTGAAGAAATGAACGATGATTTGAGAACGATGGTGAAGCACACTGAAGAATAAAGAATTTGTGAGCGATGTTGAAGAACGAGAAGCTTGTGAGCGATGTTGAAGAATGAGAAGCTTGTGAGCGATGTTGAAGAAATGAATGAGGATTTAAGATTCAGTGTAACTCTGGAAGTATGGAAGGCGTTCCACTTGGAGATATTATAGAATACAGGAAACACAGGAGGTGTCCCCCTAAGAGAAACAATGTAACTCAGAGAATGTCCCACGGAGTGATACACTGTAACGCTGGTAGCACAGTGAATGTTCCACTGAGTGATACACTGTAACGCAGGTAGCACAGTGATTGTTCCACTGAGTGATACACTGTAACGCTGGTAGCACAGTGAATGTTCCACTAGGTGATACACTGTAATGCTGGTAGCACAGTGATTGTTCCACTGAGTGATACACTGTAACGCTGGTAGCACAGTGAATGTTCCACTAGGTGATACACTGTAATGCTGGTAGCACAGTGATTGTTCCACTGAGTGATACTCTGCAAACACTGGAAGCACAAGGAATGTTCCACTGAGAGATACTCTGCAAACGCTGGAAGCACAAGGAATGTTCCACTGAGAGATACTCTGCAAACGTTGGAAGCACAAGGAATGTTCCACTGAGAGATACTCTGCAAACGCTGGAAGCACAAGGAATGTTCCACTGAGAGATACTCTGCAAACGCTGGAAGCACAAGGAATGTGCCACTGAGAGATACTCTGCAAACGCTGGAAGCACAAGGAATGTTCCACTGAGAGATACTCTGCAAACGCTGGTACACAGGAGACGTTCAGTTAAAGAACTCACTGAACGCTGCTAGCACTGGTGATCATAGAAGAGACGATACTCAGGCGCCGGAGCTCTGCACGGCGTCTTCCTTTGAACTTCCCACTCCCTCCCAATTGGCGGAAGGGGCCGATGACGTCACTCGCCCACCACGCTCCCGTGAACGCCAGGTGCAATGGCGGCGCCCACACCCTGGGAACCCGCCGGAGGCAGCGCCAGCAAGACGCAACAACCCGGAGCCCACCGGGGGCGGCGACCGCCGGGAGACCCAGCGCACCCGGAGCGGTAAGCGTGGCAGCCGCAGCGCCGCGAGTGTGACACATCCATTCATGATCTTATAATAGTGAGATTACTTATATAGCAAAAATTACTCATATAGCAAAACTTGGTAGAATTCCTATATCCATCTCACACATCGTGAGATATCTAGGTATATGCCCCCCTATATTTACCCAAACTCACATGTATATTCAGAACATGAACCCTAATGACTATTGACATGGTAAATATCCCTCAACTACACAGACCCCATTGGGACTAGAATCCCTAGTCCCTATTAATACCTAAAGCAGCTAGTAGTGTCCTAAATGTTATTTAGCTCTATTGTATCATTCAAACCCACCGAAGTCATGGTACATAGCTTAAAAATCCAAAACGCCTCCTTTCTACATAAATTCTTAAACCTATCTCCCCCTCTCCCTGTAGGGGGAACATGTTCAATAGCCTGTACTTTAATATCTTTCAACTTCCCTTTGGGGCACTGGCTTACATGTCGTGGTAAACAATGCATTTTATTTTCTTTCAGGATACATCTTCTATGTTCTAAAAATCGAACATTAAGTGTCCTGGTGGTGTGGCCTACATACTGGACTCCGCACCCACATGTTATGGCATAAATAACATAACAAGTTTGACAATTTAGAAAAGATCCAATTTCATATGTTGATTGGTCCCCAAATGAAGTAATTGTATCCCCCCTATGTACTGCATGGACACAAGTGTGGCACCTGGGTTTACTACACCGAAAAAAACCTTTAGGTTTAGATGTTTGGTTCAACCAGTTCCCTTCACTATTTCCTTTGGCTGACACTGGTCTAAGCATACTGGGGGCTAGTTTAAGCTTAAGGCTATAAGCTTTCCTAAATACTACCTTGCGTGATCCCTGTAAATCATTTTTCAAATATCTATCCTGAATTAACAAACCATAATTTTTATTTATAATCCGCTTGATTTCATTAGCTGATGAATTATATTTTGTTACAAAAGCTAATGAACCTTTTAAGTTCTTATCCTTTTGTTGTTCTAAATCTGGGGTTACTTTTTTCCTCGGTTCTAGTAAACTTTCTCTTTCCATTAGTTTGACTTCTATAAGTGTGTTTTCTAGAAGACTACTGGGATAACCTTGTTCAAGGAAAGATGCAAACATTCCCTCCGCTTGTTTCATAAAATCCTCCTCATTTGAACAGTTCCTGCGAATTCGCAAGAACTGTCCCTTGGGAATATTATTCTTCCAGCTCTTATGGTGACAGCTCCCATAGTGTAAATATTTATTACAATCAACATTTTTCGTATAAGTAACAGTATGTAACTGGTTACCCTCTACTATAACCATAATATCCAAAAAATATAATGTGTTACTAACATTATGCGTGAACTTTAAATTATACTCATTATTATTAAGGTGTTGAACTAAATCAGTGACTGTGCTATCATCCCCATCCCAAATCATAAATAAATCATCTATAAAATGCCCATAGAAGACCAAGTTCGCCCCATGTTCGCCACCCCAAATGTAGCGTTCCTCAAAACGCCCCATATAGAGGTGGGCGAACTTGGTCCCCATGGCTGTGCCCTGTAATTGTAAATAAAACTGTGATTCAAACAAAAAATTATTGTGTAATAATATGAATTGTATGGGGGACAGTAAAAAAATTCCGTAACGATTCAGATACAGTTGTATCAAGTAGTAAATAATATTGTACTGCTAACATCCCCTCTTTATGTGGGATGTTAGAGTACAAAGCTTCAACATCACATGTTATCATTTGTATGTGTCCTTCTAGACAATTTGCTTGATTTTATTCAAAAAAATCTGTGGTATCTCTTAAATGAGATTGAAGTGATGTTACATAACCCTGAAGATGTGCATCAACAAAAGAAGATAAATTAGTGGTTAGTGACCCTACACCAGAAATTATAGGCCGACCAGGTGGTGTTGTAATGTGCTTGTGAAGTTTTGGTAAATGGTAATATATAGAAATAATAGGGTGCATGGAAAACAAAAAATGCCAGATTTCTTTAGATATGGTACCATCAATGAGAGCTGTATCCAAAAGAGTTTTTAACTCCTTCTGAAACAAAGGGGTGGGATCTTTAGGAATCTTCCTATAAAAGAATTCATTATTCAGCTGTCTTGCTGCTTCCATAAGATAGTCTTTTTGGTTTTGAATCACAAGATCACCCCCTTTGTCTGCCTGGCTGAAGATCAGATCTGTGTCTGCAGTAAGCTTTTTCAGGGCTTGTCTCTCCTTCTTACTGAGATTATCTCCAAATGTTCTTTTCTTTTTATCTCTAGACTCCACTTTTTGACACAGTTTCCTAAAATCCTCCATTGTGGTAGAGTAGAAACTTTCCACAAATGGTCCCCGATACTGAAGTGGATAAAACTCAGAAGGTTTCTTAAAATTTTTTCCATTTACATCATAAATGTTTTCCATCACAGATGGTGCCTCTTGGCAATCTGTGTTCTCAGAAAGGAGAGATTCTAATATTTCCAAAGGGATTTGATCATTTTTATCCAGAACAATAGGAGTTCCTACCACCTCTTTTTTATTTAAATCTTTGATGGCAAAGTACCTTTTGCGACTAAGAGTCCTAACAAATCGGTTAAGACAAAAAAAAAGTCCAAACAAATCAGGTTTAGCTGAAGGTGCGAATTTAAGTACCTTCTTAAGTAATGTCAACTCGTCAGTAGAAATAATTTTATCCGAAAGGTTGAAGATACCAGTGGGACCTACCTTCTCCTGATATTTTTGTTTGGAGCCCTTGTTTGAACCTTCCCCCTCTACATCCTCTCTTTCGTCTTCCTCTTCTCTTCCCCTCTTTCTTATTCCGTAGTCCTCCCTTCTTTGAAACTGTGGGGATCTTAAATGATTTGTATGTCGACCCCTGTCTAAAAAATGTTGTTGTGTTGGGGGAGATCTCCTCATCCCACCTTAGTTTGGGGAGGGGGGGGGGGAGAATCAAAAACTTGTGTTTCTCTATTCCTAAGTGTCTCAAATCTATTGTGGGTAGAAACCTCTTTCCCAGGGGTCCCTCTTTTATTAGTCTGGTGATTCTTCCAACCTCTTTGGGATCTATCTCTCTGTCTGTTATTATATATCCTCTTTTGGGGGCTCAAATTCTGTGTACGATAATTCCTATTAAAGGAATAGACACGACCCCTTCTATTTAGTCTAGCATTGGAAAAATCCCTATAAGGCCTTTGTTCACTAGGTATTCTGAATTTTTGTTATAGGTCCGGATCTGATCTTTATCATAATCTTCCCTATCTCTATGCAGTTTCTCATCTTTCCTATTAATTAACTCTTTTTCAAAATCCTCAACTCTACGATTAATTCTATCATCTCTCATGTTGAATCCCGGATGTTGTGAATGTTTCTTAAGATCATTATATACTTGATCAATTTCCTTCTGTATTTCAGCTACCTTCTCTGTCCTATATTTAATTAACAATCTCATAAGATTTTTTGAACAATCATCCAAAACATTGGGGGTCATTCCGAGCTGTTCGCTCGGTAAATTTCTTCGCATCGCAGCGATTTTCCGCTTAGTGCGCATGCGCAATGTTCGCACTGCGACTGCGCCAAGTAAATTTGCTATGCAGTTAGGAATTTTACTCACGGTTTTTTCTTCGTTCTGGTGATCGTAATGTGATTGACAGGAAGTGGGTGTTTCTGGGCGGAAACTGGCCGTTTTATGGGTGTGTGTGGAAAAACGATAACGTTTCTGGGCAAAACGCGGGAGTGGCTGGAGAAACGGAGGAGTGTCTGGGCGAACGCTGGGTGTGTTTGTGACGTCAAACCAGGAACGACAAGCACTGAACTGATCGCAGATGCCGAGTAAGTTTGAAGCTACTCAGAAACTGCTAAGAGGTGTGTAATCGCAATTTTGAGAATCTTTCGTTCGCAATTTTAAGAAGCTAAGATTCACTCCCAGTAGGCGGCGGCTTAGCGTGTGTAAAGCTGCTAAAAGCAGCTTGCGAGCGAACAACTCGGAATGAGGGCCATTATTCCATCTCTTTAGAAACACTTTATCCTCCTTATATGAGGAGTTCTTAAAAATCCTCAGACCTCTCGGGATCAAGTCCCTATCCAGATATTTCTGGAGAGTGACCTGATCCCACCAATGACGGGTCTCTGCGAGACATAATGACTCCAATCTGTTGAATAATTTAAACATGTCATTATTATCCTCTATATCAGGTCTGTCTAAATTATCACCAGGATTAACAACATATTTATTACGTCTCTCAAGACGTTCAGTGATACATTTGAGACCTGACATGGTAACTACTAAGCAGCCCACTAATCAGCACAGAAAAAAGATTTACAAAATAACTATATAGGAAGTGGGCGCTAGTATACTGACTGTGAGATACCTATAAAAACACTGAATTGGTGACTGCAGCTTCAATATTTGAGGTGCTGAACCTCAAATAATATGGATAAACAAGCAAAAAACAATAGAAAGCGCTGTCTCCAAAAGTGAAAAATGTTAAATATATTTAATACCATTATTACCAATAAACAAACTTGTCCTAGGTCCCAAGGAGCTGTTAGAGGTGCAAAAGGAGGCTGGATGTGAAGCACTCCCTGAAAGAAAGTGCGAACATCCTTTAGAGTTGCAATTTTCCTCTGAAACCATATGGACAATGCCGAAACCTGTACCTTAAGGGAGGTTAGGCGGAGACCTCGGTCAATTCTGGCTTGAAGGAATGACAAGATTCCCGAAACTCTAAGGGATAGAGGCTCATAACTTCTGGCAGCACACCATTGTAAATATGCATGCCAGATCCGGTAATAGATGCAGGCTGAGGATGGTTTCCTTGCCTGAAGCATTGTTTGAATTACCGCTTGTGAAAATCCTTTTCCCTTTAGGACGGATGACTCAAGAGCCACACCATCAAAGACCGCCAATCCAGGTGTGAGTAGAGATGGGGACCTTGAATCAACAGATCTGGTCGTTGATGCAGCAGCAATGGTTTGTGCACTGATAGCCTCTGCAGATCTCTGTACCAATTGCGTCTGGGCCAAGCCAGAGCTATCAATATCACGGTGTCGCCTTCATTTTTGAATTCGCGAATCACCCTGGACAACAGGGAGATTGGCGGGAAGACATATGCCAGACAAAATTTTCATCTTACTGACAGTGCATCCACGAAGACTGCTTCAGGATCTCTTATCCTGGATTCATATACTGGGACCTTATTGTTCTGACGTGAAGCCATGAGGCAGGGCCCATTCACCTGCATGAATGTCGTGCCGGCTGAGGAAATCTGCTTCCCAAATTTGAACTCCTGGTATGAAAACCGCGGACATTGCTTGATGATTGTGTTCTGCCCACCTGAGGATGCGGCCTACCTCCTTCATTGCCATCCGGCTGCGAGTGTCTCCTTGGTGATTGAGGTAGGCTACTGCAGTGGCGTTGTCCGACTAGATCTGAATCGGTCTGCCTTGAAGTAATTCCCTTGCCTGAGTGAGTGCCATGTAGATGGCCCGAAGCTCCAGACATTGATTGATAGACCTCTCTTTGTTAGTCCAAAAGTCATGAAGATAGTATTGACCTGTTACGACTCCCAGCCTCAGAGACTGGCGTCTGTTGCCAGGAGAACTCAGTCTGAAATCCAGACGAATCAACCCTCGTCCAGGTAGGATGCTTGTAGCCACCAGATCATTGACTGATGTACTTCCTGAGGCAGAATTATCATCTGGGTTTTTATTGTCTGATGCTATCCATTCCATCTGGAGAGAATCAGATGTTGAAGGGACCTTGAATGGAACTAGGCATATTCTACCATCTCGAATGCTGAAACCATTGACCCCAGTATCCGCATCGCTGCATGAATGGATACTCTCTGACTCTCATCATGGTTCTCATCTCTTCTGTATCATGGATATTTCTCTTACGTCCTAGAGGATGCTGGGGTCCACATTAGTACCATGGGGTATATACGGGTCCACCAGGAGCCATTGGTATTTTAAGAGTTTGAGAGTGTGGGCTGGCTCCTCCCTCTATGCCCCTCCTACCAGACTTCGTTTAGAAAATGTGCCCGGAGGAGCCGGTCACAGCTAGGGGAGCTCTCCTGAGCTTTTTCTAGTTAAAGTTATTTTTAGAGTTTATTTTTTTACAGGAGGCTGCTGGCAACAGCCTGCCTGCAACGAGAGACTAAGGGGGGGAGCAGTGTCCACCCTGCGGGGTCTGAGCCACTGTCTCCGCTGACTGGACACTGAGCTTCAGAGGGGTCGGATCGTTCTCCGCCACAGGGGACCGCTCTCCCCAGCAGCATACCACCAACCCCTTACAGTGCTGAAGAGTGGTGAGTGAGACACCGACCCCCCTAGCAAGCGGGTGGCCAATGTGAAGATGGCGGCAACGGGGAGGGAGCGCAGTATTAACTGCGCTCCTGTGACGGTTCAGAGGCACGTGGTGCGGCGCTGAGAGGGGCGCCCTGAGCCATATTGGGGCTTTCCATTTGCCAAAAAATAGCCCTGATTAAGTAAAAAAAAAGTCTGACTGTGTATTTAGCTTTACAATCCTATGAATTATTAACTTCTTTTAAGCACACTATAGCTGGAGCAGGGTCCTACACAAGCTGAGATTTTTATTTTGGCTTTACTGATATACATGAAATGTGTTGCAAAGCTGACTGAATAGCCAACACAAGTGACCAGGATGCTGCCGCATTTTGGGAATTTAGGTCCACGTGTGTACTACAAGGAGTAGTGTTACATTTCACTTGCAGGGGTCTCTGGGCCCAATTCATGTTTAACTTAAGGTGCCTACACACGGTGCGATGTGTGCTTACGATTTTGACTACAGGGTGATTCAAAAGTCGCAGTACACCCTTTTGTTTAAAAAAGTGTGCAGGAAATGGGAAAACTGAATACTCCAGTGAGGTATGAGTGAGGTGGGCTATCTTTTAGGGTATGTACCAAACATGAGCGCCATCTTGAAATCGGCCATCTTGAATCTAAGTCAGTTTTCCCATTTCCTGCACAGTTTTTGAAACAAAAGCGTGTACTGCGGCTTTTGAATCACCCTGGATATAGTCAAAATTGTAAGAAAAGTTATCACTTATCGCACCGTGTGTATACAGCTTGTGATACTGATGCACGCTCCTGTGGGGTTGGTATTGATAGAAAAAATAGAGGCAAGGCAATTTTGACTATATTGTGTACACTCTAGTTTCTATTATAGTCAAAATTGTATATAGTAAAAATCGCAAGTAATAACTGTATAGTCAAAATTGGTGGTTCTGTAATTGGTAAGGGTGATCACCTTTCCGCTAGTGAAAGTGTGTGGATATTATTACTGTCAATATTAGTCAACCATTAAATGTATTGCAGCATTGTGTCAATCATGTGTGGATCACATACACAGAGAACAAATTCTCATCTCCTCATAAATTGTGAACAAGAAATAACAATTTATTATGGTGTCTGTATAAGCTGGATACACTAATGTCCAGTGGTACCTTTTAAAGTAGTTGAAAAGCAGTTCCCGCTTCTTACAAATTATGCATTTCATAAAATATACACCTTACTGACACATTTAGTATTAATGTTCAGAGAGAAAAGCCATATTATATCAGTATACTGTATTCATAACACAGATCAGAACAACATATATCTCTATATCATCACATTTGTTCACTTTTGTAAACAACGTACACAGTGCCGGACTGGGGCATGAAGGGCCAACCGGGGGAATGCAGTGATAGGGGCCCATACTTAGGGGTGTGGCCAGCCTACAAAGGGGGTGTGGCCAGCCTCCACTGAGGCTTGAAATACACAATAATTTAGTGCAGTATAATGCAACATATCTACCTGATCCCTAGAGGAAGGAGTGGGCCCTCAGGCAGTGGGGCCTACCGGTGGTTTCCCTGGTACCCCTGTGGGCCAGTCCGATCCTGTACGTACATGTGCCTCTTTAAAGCAGTTTGAGAGGTAAACGCAAGGGCAGTTTGAATCTCGAATTTCAGCATCTGACCCCGATTGTTTGTAAGGAATTGCACAGCCACAAGGAAGCGACTGTACAATCCCATCTAATTAAAACTATAATGTAGCAGGAGGTGTCTGTAGGAGACACTACCGCATTAGTGAGGATCCGAGTGCTGCGTCTGAGAACACAGCCTTGGCTCACCATTGTTCGCGATGGTTACAGACACTGGCTAATCTGTGTAAGCTAAATCTTACTAAGGCTGGCTGTATGATCAGGGACACCTGATCCAGGAAGTCTGCGTCCAAAGGTGCAGATCAGAATCAGCTTCGATAACAATCAATTTTACCCCAACCGATCCAAGAATCACCCCTACTTAAATGTTAAAATATTACATCCAAATGCCATCCCCCAACTCTGACTCAATTATTCAACAATATAACTATGGAAACAAAGCTATTCAAGTGTTTAGAAGTTTTTACCTGGCAAGATTTATAACTCCTGCTAGAAGGAAGTAATTGAAACCATGGACCTGACATGCCCCTGCTCTGCCCCCCAAACACTGCAGCATGTCCATCATGTTGCAGCTGACAGGGGGCTGCAAGCTATATTGCACATGCGCAGAACGGGACTTGAGCCTGCCAGTCCCCCAAATATTTCATTTGTATGCAAACAATTGGCTTTGCATACACATATGAATCGGGCCCTCTCTGCCCATGGTTTATCAATATACATTACAAATTGATAATGCTGATTATCTTTACAGGAATGAAAGCTATACCTTAAACATACCTTAAATACACTTTAAACCTTTTAGCCGCTGCGGCCGCTATACTTAATTCACACTCTACGCACCTTTTACGCTTTAGCATACAGAGTCCCGTACAGTGTACGAACTCTGCGTACACACGCCGTGCTGACGGTACAAAGTACTCACAGCGCGTCCACATCCAGAGATACACTTTAAACCTTCTACAGCAATGCTATGCAATAATAATACACTTTAAACCTTAGCAGGGTAATGAGGACACAACACCAATTGTGATTTAACCGCTGGGTTCCGACACCACAGTGGATTATTTCTTAAAGGGGGTTTACAATACAAATTATACACTACAATACAATACAATATAACAGAATAATGGCTACAGTCAATGTACATACGTGATTGGAATCGCTTGCGCTACCCGGCCTGGTCCTCGGTCATCTGATAGATAACTTGGTGAGTCTTCTGCCAGGCCAGGCTGCAGCAGGCTTTATTTATACAATTCTTCCAAAAGCAATACAATGGATACTGTTATCCCTTTGTCCATTGGACACAGGAATGCACTTTTACAGTACAGGAGAGGTCATAGGTTGATTTGAAAAGGTAGGCGATGTCTTTCTCAACTGCTCTTGTGGGTGGTCTCCTCTGGATTCCCGCCGCATACATAATATACAGTAAATACAGTTTATATCTATATTCTGCTTCTGCACATAACTATCCGCAGGAACATGCGATCTTCCGCAGACCAACACCGGAATGTTACCCTTAAAATACCCTACAGCTAGATACCAAACACCACCTTATAACCTTAGTCTGTCCCCTCTTATCCTGTAAAGGTGAATCCCTTTGTTCTGGAATCATTTAAACTGTTGTTACTTTCTGATGTGGTGCAGGGGGACTATGTGTACAATGTGCACTATTTGGATTGAATATGTAATGTTTTGATAGCTCTCCATGCGTTCACAAACTCTACCGTAAATACCCATACCACACGCTGATGCGCACGACCGCGGAAGCGACCATACGCAAATTGCGAATATGTGCACGCACAGCAGAACAAGTACACGCGCGGAGGCCATCTGTGTGTTGTTTGTACGTGATGTGTGTACTGCAATATTTTCTTTTTCATCCACTAGGGGTCACTGGAGTACTCTTGGGGATATGGACGGCTTCCACCGGAAGAAGGCACTGAATAAATTAATTTTTGAGACTTCTCCTCCCCTCCATATCCTCGAGCACTTCAGTGTTTTTTCTGTGCTCGACACAGTTAGAAGGCATAGTGGAGCTCGTCCACAAAGTATTGGAATTTTTTCTAAGTTTTTTTTTTTTTTCCTTTCAAGGATTTCCACGTCCTTTCCCCCCTTCTAACAGGCGTGGGTCAGGGACAGTGGAAGCGGCTGAGAACAGCCGTGAGTGTCGGACCTCTCTGTAAAGAGCTCCCTCACTCCACCTGCAGGCTGCCTGCAAAAAGCTGGACGGAGCTTGGATGAGAAGCCCCGTCATAGACTTTTGTTACGGTCCAGGTATGTTGGGTAGGGGCGGTCAGCTTATGCTGCCGCCCCACTGTTGGGGATTGTATTGGGCATGTTTCACTCACTAACGACCGCTGCCCGGAGCGCGTGTGCATAGGCCGCTTCACGGCTCTATGCAGCGCGCTCTCACTCTCCGCCGCTCCCAGCATCTTAAGTTACCTAGCAGACCGCTGCTCCCTGCGCCGCAGCAGCCGATATGTTCCCCGCTGCCTGGCTACACAGGAGGCCACTCCACTCTATGCTGTGTGTGGCGGGCCGGGAGCGCGTGTGCATAGGCCGCTCCACGGCTCTATGCAGTACGCTCTCTGCTCCCGCTGACCGCCCGCAGCAGCCGAGGAGTTCCCCGCTGCCTTGGCATACAGGTACAGGCCGCTCACACGGCCCTATGCAAAGTTCCGCAGGCCCCGACCCGGTGCTGTACACGGAGGTCGTGGGGGTGGGGGGAGACATTAGCAGTATTGGCAGTGTTAAGCTTTGTAGAAAAACTTGGTACTTAACATGTTTAATGTTCTCCTGTCTGTTCCAGGATTCCTATATTACATCTCGGCTTAAGAGTGGTACTAGGGGAATTTGGGGGTCAGTTTTCTTATTGCTGGCAGGCACTGCACTTGCCTGATATATACAAGGAACTTTGGTGTTATTACTAGAGATGAGCGGATTCGGTTTTACTCGGTTTTACTCGGTTCTCAAAACCGAATCTTATTGGCTCACGGATGTCACGTGTTTTGGATAGCCAATAAGATTCGGTTTTGAGAACCGAGTAAAACCGAGTAAAACCGAATCCGCTCATCTCTAGTTATTACTGAGTCGTGCAGACTGTCTGTGTGTAGTTTGTATTGTCTGTCTTTATAATGAGTAAGACACCAGCAAAATCTAAGAAACATTTTTCATGTCAGGTCTGTAAGAGTGTGTTGCCTGATGGATCCACCACATGTACAGCATGTGTTGTTAATACAGCCACAAATACGATTTCCACAGAAGTAAAGCCAGCATCTCTGGACCCTCCATGGGCCTTACTTGCAGATGTATTAGTTGGTTTACAATCAGAGCTGGCCGCCTCTCGTGAAGAAAGAGAGGCGGCAAGATCTGAGTTTAAAATGAGACCATTTGAGTTACCAGGGGAGTCTCAATCTGGTCAGAGGTCCACCTTGAGTGGAAAAGATAAGTTTCCTTTTCCTAATAATTTTCCAGTCTCTGGGATACTAGACCTCACTGAACATGAGTATGAGGAGGGCGAAATAGACCAACAGTCAGATAGTGACGATTTTGACAGCCCAGGTATTGATAATCTCATCAGAGCAGTACGTCAGTCGCTGGAGTTTACGGAAACTGAGGAGCCCCTGACGAATGATGAGGTAGTCTTTACTAAACGACAGAGATCTCCGATGTGTTTCCCTATTTCGGAATCTCTTAATAAAATGTTACTGGAAACACGGAAGAATCCGGATAAACGGTTTTCTATACCTCGTAGATTTAAATCGAGTTACCCGTTTCCAGAGTCCATGACAGCTACATGGGAGAACCCACCATCGGTGGATTCATCCGTATCTAAACTTACAAGGAAGTTAACCATACCAGTACCAACTGCTACTACGCTTAAAGACCCTGCAGATCGTAAAATAGAGGCTATGCTAAGGTCCATGTATACAGCAGCTGGAGTGCTGCTGAGACCTGGGTTGGTTGGCATTTGGGTTACTAAAGCATTAATGGTATGGATAAAAGAGCTCAAGTCGGCTCTGCAAGATGACCATCTTATACTTCTCGCGGATCAAATCTGGGAAGCTGCTGAATATCTATGTACAGCTTCTACTGACGTCTGTCAGCTTACTTCTCGCCTGTCCTCATCGCTAGTCATAGTTCGACGAGCACTTTGGCTGCGTTCTTGGCAGGCGGAGACGGAGGTTAAAAAAGGTATAGAGGCATTGCCTTATGATGGCGAGAAGCTTTTCGGTCCTGAATTGGACAAATGGATTTCTGAGGCTACTGGAGGAAAGTCTGTGTTTCTTCCATCGCCTACAACTATACCTAAACGGAAATATTCTGGTCCGGCGTTCAAATCCTTTAGAACTCAGCCCTTTCGTGGGCAGGGCACAGGAGCAGTCACGCCTGGTAGAAGAGGTCGGGGACGTAGTGCCCGACAATCCAATGCACGTCGTCAAGACACTAAGACCACTAACAAACCAGTGGCATGACGGGCTCCCAGCCCATCTCGGATCTCCAATTGTGGGAGCACGCCTTCAGAGCTTTCAGGGGGCGTGGCTGCAGACGTCCACAGATGGGTGGATCCGCAATTTAGTATTAGAGGGTTACAAAATAGAGTTCGATTATCTTCCGACAGGAAGATTTTTCACGACAGGACTGCCTGTGTCGGACGACAAGAAAGCAGTTCTGCAGGTTGCCATTCAGTCTCTGCTGAATGCTGCAGTTGTAATTCCGGTCCCCGTGCAGGAACAGGGGCAGGGTTATTATTCCAGTCTGTTTCTGGTACCAAAACCAGATGGCTCAGTCAGGCCAATATTGAACCTAAAAGGTCTCAATCATTACGTCACTTACCACAGATTCAAGATGGAATCTCTCAGGTCAGTAATTGCAGGGTTAGAGCCACAGGAATTCATGATTGCACTGGATCTCAAAGATGCGTACTTACACATTCCGATTTGGCCACCTCACCAGAGTTTCTTAAGGTTTGCAATAAGGCGAGACCATTACCAGTTTCAGGCTCTGCCGTTTGGCCTCTCATCAGCGCCTCGGGTATTCACCAAGGTAATGTCCGTGATGATAGCTCATCTCAGGTCCCTAGGAGTAATAATTGTTCCGTATTTGGACGATCTACTCATAAAGGCTCCGTCTCAACAATTGCTTCTCCAGCATGCTTTGCTAACGTACAATGTACTAGTTCAGCACGGTTGGATAGTCAGTTTAAAGAAATCACATCTAATTCCGTGTCAACGACTTCAATTCCTAGGGATGATTCTCGATACAGTAAATCAAAAGGTTTACCTGCCACAACAGAAAGTACAGGTCATTCGTCATCTGGTGCAATTAGTGCTCAAGCCACGCACAGTCTCAGTACATTTGTGCATTCGCCTTTTAGGCACAATGGTGGCGGCTTTCGAAGCACTTCAGTTCGGAAGATTTCACTCACGTCCGTTTCAACTGGAGGTGTTAGCGCAATAGTCGGGATCACATCTGCAGATGCACCACAGGGTGAGATTGTCGCCACAAGTCAGGGTGTCTCTTCTCTGGTGGTTAAAAATACACAATCTATCTGCAGGGAGACGATTCGGCGTCGTGAATTGGATAATTCTGTCAACAGACGCAAGTCTCAGAGGTTGGGGAGCTGTAGTTCAGAGTTATCGGCTCCAGGGCCTCTGGGCAGATCACGAAAGATCGCTATCCATAAATGTTCTGGAACTCAGGGCGATTTACAATGCTCTAAGACAAGCAGTGTACATGTTTCGTTTTCAGACTGTTCAGGTGCAGTCAGACAATGCGACGGCAGTCGCATACATAAACAAACAAGGAGGAACGAGAAGCCGCATGGCAATGCGGGAAGTAGCTCGGATCCTCAGATGGGCCGAATATCACCAGGTGATATTGTCGGCAGTGTTCATTCCGGGAGTGGACAACTGGGAGGCAGATTTTCTCAGTCGTCGGGATTTTCATCCAGGAGAGTGGGCATTAAATCCAGAAGTGTTTCAGATGTTGATCCAGAGGTGGGGTTACCCTCAGGTGGATCTGATGGCATCCCGCCACAATCATCAGGTGTCACGATATGTGTCCAGAACAAGAGATCCAAGGGCAGTGGCGGTGGATGCTCTCACAGCCGCGTGGCCGTACAGCCTCGTGTATCTGTTTCCACCGTTTCCGCTGCTCCCGCTGTTGCTAAAACGGATCAAGAGAGGGTCCGTCACAGTCATACTAATAGCGCCTCATTGGCCTCGGAGAACTTGGTTCTCGGATCTCCTCGGTTTACTCGCAGACGATCCGTGGCCACTCCCACTACGTCCGGACCTGTTACAACAAGGTCCGTTCCTTTACCCCGATTTAGCGCGGCTGCGTTTGACGGGGTGGCTGTTGAAAAGGCCATCTTGAGAAGAGAGGGCATTCCGGAGTCTGTTATACCAACCATGGTACGAGCTAGGAAGCCGGTTACGGCAGCTCATTATTACAGAATCTGGCGTACTTATATAGGTTGGTGTGAAGCTCGGAAGTTTCCGACATCATCTTTTAATTTATCCCGTCTTTTGTTATTTTTACAGATGGGGTTAGATGGAGGACTACGTCTTTCCACACTAAAGGTGCAGGTATCTGCGTTGTCAATTTACTTTCAAAGGAAATTGGCCTCGTTGCCGTCAATACATACGTTTCTACAGGGTGTAATGAGGATACAGCCTCCTTTCATTCCACCTACAGCACCATGGGACTTGAATCTGGTTTTAGATTTCTTACAGTCCGATTACTTTGAACCCTTACAACAAGTGGATATTAAATTTCTCACTTGGAAAACGATTTTTCTTTTAGCCTTAGCTTCGGCTAGGCGTGTTTCAGATCTGGGTGCCTTGTCGTGCAAGTCACCGTATTTAGTTTTTCATGATGACAGAGCGGAACTTCGGACGAATCCCGCTTTTCTACCAAAGGTAGTGTCGTCTTTTCACATCAATCAACCAATAGTAGTTCCGGTATTAACAGAGAATGCTGAAACGTTGGATGTGGTTCGCGCATTACGCGTCTATGTATCCCGAACGTCTACGGTTCGTAAGACGGATACGTTGTTTGTTCTCTATGATGCGGCTAAGAGGGGTTGGCCAGCCTCTAAGCAGACCTTATCCAGATGGATCAAACTGACCATACGTCAGGCTTACCTTCATGCTAGGTTACAGCCACCTACATCAGTAACAGCTCATTCCACACGTTCTGTGGGAACGTCATGGGCAGCGAGTCGTGGGGCTTCTACGACACAGCTTTGCCGTGCGGCTACTTGGTCTTCAGTGCACACGTTTGTGCGCTTTTACAAGTTTGATACGTTCGCGGCATCAGCATCTAGCTTTGGCCGTTTAGTGTTACAAGTGCCAAACAGCTCTCCCGCCACGGAGGAAACTTTGGTACATCCCAAGAGTACTCCAGTGACCCCTAGTGGATGAAAAAGAAAATAGTATTTTGGTACTTACCAGGTAAATCCTTTTCTTTGAATCCATAGGGGGCACTGGACGCCCACCCAGAGCAGTTTATCTGTTTTAGGAAGTTCAGTGGTTCTTATGGTAACACACTTTCACGACTGGTTTAAATTTAACAAAGGTTAATCAGTTAGGGTGTCAACTGTTTAGTTGTCTGTTACGTTTTGTGTCAACTTTATTGTTGTCCGTGAGATTATAGGTAATTCTCCTTTTGTCAATCTCTCTATCGATCCTGTTCGGCTCAGTAAAAAACACTGAAGTGCTCGAGGATATGGAGGGGAGGAGTAGTCTCAAAAATTAATTTATTCAGTGCCTTCTTCCGGTGGAAGCCGTCCATATCCCCAAGAGTACTCCAGTGCCCCCTATGGATTCAAAGAAAAGGATTTACCTGGTAAGTACCAAAATCCTATTTTTTGACTTTGACAGTCCACCCTTTGGCAGTCACCAATAACTGCCACTATCTAATCACTACACAGAAAAATATCTACACAATATCTACAGAAAATTGGATGGTCGGGGGAGAGTGGTAGGTAGGAAAGGTATGACCTAGTGGGATAGTAAAAAGCATGTATGTATGAATCCATGTCTGAGGGTCATGTATCATCGTGCCGTATATGTTCTAAATAAGCTTCGAGGTATTGCGAAGTATACATTAAATCCTTCTTATCCCGTATTAAGGGTCTGTAAGTGGGCCGACAAACACTACCGAGCTATTTTCGGCTTCTTGTTAAAACAAATGGGGTGCACATTTAGTTGATGATACATGGAGGGGGAACATATGTGAGTGCTAGTACATGTGGATATCACCTGTCGACTATGTGTGTCATTAACTGAAGGTTGTAGAGATGAAGATAAGACACATATCTAAAATACATTCACATAAACATTTACATAAACATTCTTGGGTAGGGCTGATGTCTTTTTCCGGATGGGTGTATCTGGGCAGAGGGGGAGACAAAAGAAAAACGGGTGAAAGAAACAGGCCATGGAATTCATTTGCAATCCTTATCATAACACTGTCTCTATGGATGGGTCGTAAATTAAATCTGCTGCTGTAACAATGCCCTCGCTCCTTAGACTCATCAAATTTGTGCCGTGCTTGCGCCGCATCAGAATTCGAACACACCTAAATATCAAGCCAATAATTATGACGACTCCCAGGATGCAAAGGAGAAACTTCCCTACACTCATAATAACATTTTGAACCCACTCTCCTAATCCTGAGAACCAATTTCGTGGGTTCAACCATGAGACCCAGCCGGTCAGCTCATTACTCACAGCCGTCAGGGTAAGGTTGTGTCTCCTCCAGAACTCCCACTTCAACTGCAAGATATCGTCCATCTTTTGATCGATGATCTCCGTGGGGTCGTCAGTGCTGTTCGTGATATATGTACAGCACTTCACACCATATTGAGTTGCCAGAGTAACACAGTACCCACCTGTCACGGCTGTGATATAATTTAGGACCATCATGTGCTGGATCAGTTCCTTCTTGTAAGCTTGTAACTCCCTTCCCGTATACCTGAAGGTGTCATCATACATCTCAGTGATATTATCTATCAAGTTCTCTAGCGCATGGATATACCTATAATTTATAATTCCTCTGGCAGTACGGGTGATGTCTAATGCGAGAAGGAATTGAATCCCGGTGGATTCGTGGATCAAATCAGAGGCTGCGTGCTCTGTCCTATCTATGAGGTGTCTCTTGATGATGTGTTCATAGTGAGTATGAGTATAAGGAGCCTGAGCACTGCAGTGAACATCTTTCATCTTATCATGGGTTATGGTCATGACCTCTGGCAGTACTCTTCCAATATAACACAATCCGTCTGAGCTCGGGGCAAGCCACTTGTACGCCTTCCTACCACATATGAAATAGGCATCATTGGGGAGAACATAGGAGACAGAATATGACATTACCATATTACAAACTTTCCAGGTGAAAAACCCAATCCCTAGTTCTCCCATCTGCTCAGTACAAGTATCGGACTGGATGATATGAGCACAGTACCCTGGTGATACTTTTCCAACCCACATGGTCTTGCTTCCTTGAGTATACCTATACCGAAAATACCTTCCACTGTTGGCTATTTGGCGTACAAGTTCAGAGTCTATGGGTATCCTACCAGCTCTGTGCGAAAAGGTCATTGTCTGGTTATACCACATCACTTCCCAATTTCCTGGTTTTCGGTAATTGGAAATATTGAAACATAATAAGGATCTATCTACATGATACTGGTGGAGCTTCAAGCTAGGGGGCCTAGAAATATTGAATTTCTTGTCCGCCGGTCTCCCACCCCGATGTGTTTCCCTATTTCGGAATCTCTTAATAAAATGTTACTGGAAACACGGAAGAATCCGGATAAATGGTTTTCTATACCTCGTAGATTTAAATCGAGTTACCCGTTTCCAGAGTCCATGACAGCTACATGGGAGAACCCACCATCGGTGGATTCATCCGTATCTAAACTTACAAGGAAGTTAACCATACCAGTACCAACTGCTACTACGCTTAAAGACCCTGCAGATCGTAAAATAGAGGCTATGCTAAGGTCCATGTATACAGCAGCTGGAGTGCTGCTGAGACCTGGGTTGGTTGGCATTTGGGTTACTAAAGCATTAATGGTATGGATAAAAGAGCTCAAGTCGGCTCTGCAAGATGACCATCTTATACTTCTCGCGGATCAAATCTGGGAAGCTGCTGAATATCTATGTACAGCTTCTACTGACGTCTGTCAGCTTACTTCTCGCCTGTCCTCATCGCTAGTCATAGTTCGACGAGCACTTTGGCTGCGTTCTTGGCAGGCGGAGACGGAGGTTAAAAAAGGTATAGAGGCATTGCCTTATGATGGCGAGAAGCTTTTCGGTCCTGAATTGGACAAATGGATTTCTGAGGCTACTGGAGGAAAGTCTGTGTTTCTTCCATCGCCTACAACTATACCTAAACGGAAATATTCTGGTCCGGCGTTCAAATCCTTTAGAACTCAGCCCTTTCGTGGGCAGGGCACAGGAGCAGTCACGCCTGGTAGAAGAGGTCGGGGACGTAGTGCCCGACAATCCAATGCACGTCGTCAAGACACTAAGACCACTAACAAACCAGTGGCATGACGGGCTCCCAGCCCATCTCGGATCTCCAATTGTGGGAGCACGCCTTCAGAGCTTTCAGGGGGCGTGGCTGCAGACGTCCACAGATGGGTGGATCCGCAATTTAGTATTAGAGGGTTACAAAATAGAGTTCGATTATCTTCCGACAGGAAGATTTTTCACGACAGGACTGCCTGTGTCGGACGACAAGAAAGCAGTTCTGCAGGTTGCCATTCAGTCTCTGCTGAATGCTGCAGTTGTAATTCCGGTCCCCGTGCAGGAACAGGGGCAGGGTTATTATTCCAGTCTGTTTCTGGTACCAAAACCAGATGGCTCAGTCAGGCCAATATTGAACCTAAAAGGTCTCAATCATTACGTCACTTACCACAGATTCAAGATGGAATCTCTCAGGTCAGTAATTGCAGGGTTAGAGCCACAGGAATTCATGATTGCACTGGATCTCAAAGATGCGTACTTACACATTCCGATTTGGCCACCTCACCAGAGTTTCTTAAGGTTTGCAATAAGGCGAGACCATTACCAGTTTCAGGCTCTGCCGTTTGGCCTCTCATCAGCGCCTCGGGTATTCACCAAGGTAATGTCCGTGATGATAGCTCATCTCAGGTCCCTAGGAGTAATAATTGTTCCGTATTTGGACGATCTACTCATAAAGGCTCCGTCTCAACAATTGCTTCTCCAGCATGCTTTGCTAACGTACAATGTACTAGTTCAGCACGGTTGGATAGTCAGTTTAAAGAAATCACATCTAATTCCGTGTCAACGACTTCAATTCCTAGGGATGATTCTCGATACAGTAAATCAAAAGGTTTACCTGCCACAACAGAAAGTACAGGTCATTCGTCATCTGGTGCAATTAGTGCTCAAGCCACGCACAGTCTCAGTACATTTGTGCATTCGCCTTTTAGGCACAATGGTGGCGGCTTTCGAAGCACTTCAGTTCGGAAGATTTCACTCACGTCCGTTTCAACTGGAGGTGTTAGCGCAATAGTCGGGATCACATCTGCAGATGCACCACAGGGTGAGATTGTCGCCACAAGTCAGGGTGTCTCTTCTCTGGTGGTTAAAAATACACAATCTATCTGCAGGGAGACGATTCGGCGTCGTGAATTGGATAATTCTGTCAACAGACGCAAGTCTCAGAGGTTGGGGAGCTGTAGTTCAGAGTTATCGGCTCCAGGGCCTCTGGGCAGATCACGAAAGATCGCTATCCATAAATGTTCTGGAACTCAGGGCGATTTACAATGCTCTAAGACAAGCAGTGTACATGTTTCGTTTTCAGACTGTTCAGGTGCAGTCAGACAATGCGACGGCAGTCGCATACATAAACAAACAAGGAGGAACGAGAAGCCGCATGGCAATGCGGGAAGTAGCTCGGATCCTCAGATGGGCCGAATATCACCAGGTGATATTGTCGGCAGTGTTCATTCCGGGAGTGGACAACTGGGAGGCAGATTTTCTCAGTCGTCGGGATTTTCATCCAGGAGAGTGGGCATTAAATCCAGAAGTGTTTCAGATGTTGATCCAGAGGTGGGGTTACCCTCAGGTGGATCTGATGGCATCCCGCCACAATCATCAGGTGTCACGATATGTGTCCAGAACAAGAGATCCAAGGGCAGTGGCGGTGGATGCTCTCACAGCCGCGTGGCCGTACAGCCTCGTGTATCTGTTTCCACCGTTTCCGCTGCTCCCGCTGTTGCTAAAACGGATCAAGAGAGGGTCCGTCACAGTCATACTAATAGCGCCTCATTGGCCTCGGAGAACTTGGTTCTCGGATCTCCTCGGTTTACTCGCAGACGATCCGTGGCCACTCCCACTACGTCCGGACCTGTTACAACAAGGTCCGTTCCTTTACCCCGATTTAGCGCGGCTGCGTTTGACGGGGTGGCTGTTGAAAAGGCCATCTTGAGAAGAGAGGGCATTCCGGAGTCTGTTATACCAACCATGGTACGAGCTAGGAAGCCGGTTACGGCAGCTCATTATTACAGAATCTGGCGTACTTATATAGGTTGGTGTGAAGCTCGGAAGTTTCCGACATCATCTTTTAATTTATCCCGTCTTTTGTTATTTTTACAGATGGGGTTAGATGGAGGACTACGTCTTTCCACACTAAAGGTGCAGGTATCTGCGTTGTCAATTTACTTTCAAAGGAAATTGGCCTCGTTGCCGTCAATACATACGTTTCTACAGGGTGTAATGAGGATACAGCCTCCTTTCATTCCACCTACAGCACCATGGGACTTGAATCTGGTTTTAGATTTCTTACAGTCCGATTACTTTGAACCCTTACAACAAGTGGATATTAAATTTCTCACTTGGAAAACGATTTTTCTTTTAGCCTTAGCTTCGGCTAGGCGTGTTTCAGATCTGGGTGCCTTGTCGTGCAAGTCACCGTATTTAGTTTTTCATGATGACAGAGCGGAACTTCGGACGAATCCCGCTTTTCTACCAAAGGTAGTGTCGTCTTTTCACATCAATCAACCAATAGTAGTTCCGGTATTAACAGAGAATGCTGAAACGTTGGATGTGGTTCGCGCATTACGCGTCTATGTATCCCGAACGTCTACGGTTCGTAAGACGGATACGTTGTTTGTTCTCTATGATGCGGCTAAGAGGGGTTGGCCAGCCTCTAAGCAGACCTTATCTAGATGGATCAAACTGACCATACGTCAGGCTTACCTTCATGCTAGGTTACAGCCACCTACATCAGTAACAGCTCATTCCACACGTTCTGTGGGAACGTCATGGGCAGCGAGTCGTGGGGCTTCTACGACACAGCTTTGCCGTGCGGCTACTTGGTCTTCAGTGCACACGTTTGTGCGCTTTTACAAGTTTGATACGTTCGCGGCATCAGCATCTAGCTTTGGCCGTTTAGTGTTACAAGTGCCAAACAGCTCTCCCGCCACGGAGGAAACTTTGGTACATCCCAAGAGTACTCCAGTGACCCCTAGTGGATGAAAAAGAAAATAGTATTTTGGTACTTACCAGGTAAATCCTTTTCTTTGAATCCATAGGGGGCACTGGACGCCCACCCAGAGCAGTTTATCTGTTTTAGGAAGTTCAGTGGTTCTTATGGTAACACACTTTCACGACTGGTTTAAATTTAACAAAGGTTAATCAGTTAGGGTGTCAACTGTTTAGTTGTCTGTTACGTTTTGTGTCAACTTTATTGTTGTCCGTGAGATTATAGGTAATTCTCCTTTTGTCAATCTCTCTATCGATCCTGTTCGGCTCAGTAAAAAACACTGAAGTGCTCGAGGATATGGAGGGGAGGAGTAGTCTCAAAAATTAATTTATTCAGTGCCTTCTTCCGGTGGAAGCCGTCCATATCCCCAAGAGTACTCCAGTGCCCCCTATGGATTCAAAGAAAAGGATTTACCTGGTAAGTACCAAAATCCTATTTTTTGACTTTGACAGTCCACCCTTTGGCAGTCACCAATAACTGCCACTATCTAATCACTACACAGAAAAATATCTACACAATATCTACAGAAAATTGGATGGTCGGGGGAGAGTGGTAGGTAGGAAAGGTATGACCTAGTGGGATAGTAAAAAGCATGTATGTATGAATCCATGTCTGAGGGTCATGTATCATCGTGCCGTATATGTTCTAAATAAGCTTCGAGGTATTGCGAAGTATACATTAAATCCTTCTTATCCCGTATTAAGGGTCTGTAAGTGGGCCGACAAACACTACCGAGCTATTTTCGGCTTCTTGTTAAAACAAATGGGGTGCACATTTAGTTGATGATACATGGAGGGGGGAACATATGTGAGTGCTAGTACATGTGGATATCACCTGTCGACTATGTGTGTCATTAACTGAAGGTTGTAGAGATGAAGATAAGACACATATCTAAAATACATTCACATAAACATTTACATAAACATTCTTGGGTAGGGCTGATGTCTTTTTCCGGATGGGTGTATCTGGGCAGAGGGGGAGACAAAAGAAAAACGGGTGAAAGAAACAGGCCATGGAATTCATTTGCAATCCTTATCATAACACTGTCTCTATGGATGGGTCGTAAATTAAATCTGCTGCTGTAACAATGCCCTCGCTCCTTAGACTCATCAAATTTGTGCCGTGCTTGCGCCGCATCAGAATTCGAACACACCTAAATATCAAGCCAATAATTATGACG
Organism: Pseudophryne corroboree; assembly: GCF_028390025.1. Classification (NCBI taxonomy): domain Eukaryota; kingdom Metazoa; phylum Chordata; class Amphibia; order Anura; family Myobatrachidae; genus Pseudophryne; species Pseudophryne corroboree. Next base: position 298,146,354 of record NC_086452.1, read on the forward strand.
ACTCCCAGGATGCAAAGGAGAAACTTCCCTACACTCATAATAACATTTTGAACCCACTCTCCTAATCCTGAGAACCAATTTCGTGGGTTCAACCATGAGACCCAGCCGGTCAGCTCATTACTCACAGCCGTCAGGGTAAGGTTGTGTCTCCTCCAGAACTCCCACTTCAACTGCAAGATATCGTCCATCTTTTGATCGATGATCTCCGTGGGGTCGTCAGTGCTGTTCGTGATATATGTACAGCACTTCACACCATATTGAGTTGCCAGAGTAACACAGTACCCACCTGTCACGGCTGTGATATAATTTAGGACCATCATGTGCTGGATCAGTTCCTTCTTGTAAGCTTGTAACTCCCTTCCCGTATACCTGAAGGTGTCATCATACATCTCAGTGATATTATCTATCAAGTTCTCTAGCGCATGGATATACCTATAATTTATAATTCCTCTGGCAGTACGGGTGATGTCTAATGCGAGAAGGAATTGAATCCCGGTGGATTCGTGGATCAAATCAGAGGCTGCGTGCTCTGTCCTATCTATGAGGTGTCTCTTGATGATGTGTTCATAGTGAGTATGAGTATAAGGAGCCTGAGCACTGCAGTGAACATCTTTCATCTTATCATGGGTTATGGTCATGACCTCTGGCAGTACTCTTCCAATATAACACAATCCGTCTGAGCTCGGGGCAAGCCACTTGTACGCCTTCCTACCACATATGAAATAGGCATCATTGGGGAGAACATAGGAGACAGAATATGACATTACCATATTACAAACTTTCCAGGTGAAAAACCCAATCCCTAGTTCTCCCATCTGCTCAGTACAAGTATCGGACTGGATGATATGAGCACAGTACCCTGGTGATACTTTTCCAACCCACATGGTCTTGCTTCCTTGAGTATACCTATACCGAAAATACCTTCCACTGTTGGCTATTTGGCGTACAAGTTCAGAGTCTATGGGTATCCTACCAGCTCTGTGCGAAAAGGTCATTGTCTGGTTATACCACATCACTTCCCAATTTCCTGGTTTTCGGTAATTGGAAATATTGAAACATAATAAGGATCTATCTACATGATACTGGTGGAGCTTCAAGCTAGGGGGCCTAGAAATATTGAATTTCTTGTCCGCCGGTCTCCCACCCCGATGTGTTTCCCTATTTCGGAATCTCTTAATAAAATGTTACTGGAAACACGGAAGAATCCGGATAAATGGTTTTCTATACCTCGTAGATTTAAATCGAGTTACCCGTTTCCAGAGTCCATGACAGCTACATGGGAGAACCCACCATCGGTGGATTCATCCGTATCTAAACTTACAAGGAAGTTAACCATACCAGTACCAACTGCTACTACGCTTAAAGACCCTGCAGATCGTAAAATAGAGGCTATGCTAAGGTCCATGTATACAGCAGCTGGAGTGCTGCTGAGACCTGGGTTGGTTGGCATTTGGGTTACTAAAGCATTAATGGTATGGATAAAAGAGCTCAAGTCGGCTCTGCAAGATGACCATCTTATACTTCTCGCGGATCAAATCTGGGAAGCTGCTGAATATCTATGTACAGCTTCTACTGACGTCTGTCAGCTTACTTCTCGCCTGTCCTCATCGCTAGTCATAGTTCGACGAGCACTTTGGCTGCGTTCTTGGCAGGCGGAGACGGAGGTTAAAAAAGGTATAGAGGCATTGCCTTATGATGGCGAGAAGCTTTTCGGTCCTGAATTGGACAAATGGATTTCTGAGGCTACTGGAGGAAAGTCTGTGTTTCTTCCATCGCCTACAACTATACCTAAACGGAAATATTCTGGTCCGGCGTTCAAATCCTTTAGAACTCAGCCCTTTCGTGGGCAGGGCACAGGAGCAGTCACGCCTGGTAGAAGAGGTCGGGGACGTAGTGCCCGACAATCCAATGCACGTCGTCAAGACACTAAGACCACTAACAAACCAGTGGCATGACGGGCTCCCAGCCCATCTCGGATCTCCAATTGTGGGAGCACGCCTTCAGAGCTTTCAGGGGGCGTGGCTGCAGACGTCCACAGATGGGTGGATCCGCAATTTAGTATTAGAGGGTTACAAAATAGAGTTCGATTATCTTCCGACAGGAAGATTTTTCACGACAGGACTGCCTGTGTCGGACGACAAGAAAGCAGTTCTGCAGGTTGCCATTCAGTCTCTGCTGAATGCTGCAGTTGTAATTCCGGTCCCCGTGCAGGAACAGGGGCAGGGTTATTATTCCAGTCTGTTTCTGGTACCAAAACCAGATGGCTCAGTCAGGCCAATATTGAACCTAAAAGGTCTCAATCATTACGTCACTTACCACAGATTCAAGATGGAATCTCTCAGGTCAGTAATTGCAGGGTTAGAGCCACAGGAATTCATGATTGCACTGGATCTCAAAGATGCGTACTTACACATTCCGATTTGGCCACCTCACCAGAGTTTCTTAAGGTTTGCAATAAGGCGAGACCATTACCAGTTTCAGGCTCTGCCGTTTGGCCTCTCATCAGCGCCTCGGGTATTCACCAAGGTAATGTCCGTGATGATAGCTCATCTCAGGTCCCTAGGAGTAATAATTGTTCCGTATTTGGACGATCTACTCATAAAGGCTCCGTCTCAACAATTGCTTCTCCAGCATGCTTTGCTAACGTACAATGTACTAGTTCAGCACGGTTGGATAGTCAGTTTAAAGAAATCACATCTAATTCCGTGTCAACGACTTCAATTCCTAGGGATGATTCTCGATACAGTAAATCAAAAGGTTTACCTGCCACAACAGAAAGTACAGGTCATTCGTCATCTGGTGCAATTAGTGCTCAAGCCACGCACAGTCTCAGTACATTTGTGCATTCGCCTTTTAGGCACAATGGTGGCGGCTTTCGAAGCACTTCAGTTCGGAAGATTTCACTCACGTCCGTTTCAACTGGAGGTGTTAGCGCAATAGTCGGGATCACATCTGCAGATGCACCACAGGGTGAGATTGTCGCCACAAGTCAGGGTGTCTCTTCTCTGGTGGTTAAAAATACACAATCTATCTGCAGGGAGACGATTCGGCGTCGTGAATTGGATAATTCTGTCAACAGACGCAAGTCTCAGAGGTTGGGGAGCTGTAGTTCAGAGTTATCGGCTCCAGGGCCTCTGGGCAGATCACGAAAGATCGCTATCCATAAATGTTCTGGAACTCAGGGCGATTTACAATGCTCTAAGACAAGCAGTGTACATGTTTCGTTTTCAGACTGTTCAGGTGCAGTCAGACAATGCGACGGCAGTCGCATACATAAACAAACAAGGAGGAACGAGAAGCCGCATGGCAATGCGGGAAGTAGCTCGGATCCTCAGATGGGCCGAATATCACCAGGTGATATTGTCGGCAGTGTTCATTCCGGGAGTGGACAACTGGGAGGCAGATTTTCTCAGTCGTCGGGATTTTCATCCAGGAGAGTGGGCATTAAATCCAGAAGTGTTTCAGATGTTGATCCAGAGGTGGGGTTACCCTCAGGTGGATCTGATGGCATCCCGCCACAATCATCAGGTGTCACGATATGTGTCCAGAACAAGAGATCCAAGGGCAGTGGCGGTGGATGCTCTCACAGCCGCGTGGCCGTACAGCCTCGTGTATCTGTTTCCACCGTTTCCGCTGCTCCCGCTGTTGCTAAAACGGATCAAGAGAGGGTCCGTCACAGTCATACTAATAGCGCCTCATTGGCCTCGGAGAACTTGGTTCTCGGATCTCCTCGGTTTACTCGCAGACGATCCGTGGCCACTCCCACTACGTCCGGACCTGTTACAACAAGGTCCGTTCCTTTACCCCGATTTAGCGCGGCTGCGTTTGACGGGGTGGCTGTTGAAAAGGCCATCTTGAGAAGAGAGGGCATTCCGGAGTCTGTTATACCAACCATGGTACGAGCTAGGAAGCCGGTTACGGCAGCTCATTATTACAGAATCTGGCGTACTTATATAGGTTGGTGTGAAGCTCGGAAGTTTCCGACATCATCTTTTAATTTATCCCGTCTTTTGTTATTTTTACAGATGGGGTTAGATGGAGGACTACGTCTTTCCACACTAAAGGTGCAGGTATCTGCGTTGTCAATTTACTTTCAAAGGAAATTGGCCTCGTTGCCGTCAATACATACGTTTCTACAGGGTGTAATGAGGATACAGCCTCCTTTCATTCCACCTACAGCACCATGGGACTTGAATCTGGTTTTAGATTTCTTACAGTCCGATTACTTTGAACCCTTACAACAAGTGGATATTAAATTTCTCACTTGGAAAACGATTTTTCTTTTAGCCTTAGCTTCGGCTAGGCGTGTTTCAGATCTGGGTGCCTTGTCGTGCAAGTCACCGTATTTAGTTTTTCATGATGACAGAGCGGAACTTCGGACGAATCCCGCTTTTCTACCAAAGGTAGTGTCGTCTTTTCACATCAATCAACCAATAGTAGTTCCGGTATTAACAGAGAATGCTGAAACGTTGGATGTGGTTCGCGCATTACGCGTCTATGTATCCCGAACGTCTACGGTTCGTAAGACGGATACGTTGTTTGTTCTCTATGATGCGGCTAAGAGGGGTTGGCCAGCCTCTAAGCAGACCTTATCTAGATGGATCAAACTGACCATACGTCAGGCTTACCTTCATGCTAGGTTACAGCCACCTACATCAGTAACAGCTCATTCCACACGTTCTGTGGGAACGTCATGGGCAGCGAGTCGTGGGGCTTCTACGACACAGCTTTGCCGTGCGGCTACTTGGTCTTCAGTGCACACGTTTGTGCGCTTTTACAAGTTTGATACGTTCGCGGCATCAGCATCTAGCTTTGGCCGTTTAGTGTTACAAGTGCCAAACAGCTCTCCCGCCACGGAGGAAACTTTGGTACATCCCAAGAGTACTCCAGTGACCCCTAGTGGATGAAAAAGAAAATAGTATTTTGGTACTTACCAGGTAAATCCTTTTCTTTGAATCCATAGGGGGCACTGGACGCCCACCCAGAGCAGTTTATCTGTTTTAGGAAGTTCAGTGGTTCTTATGGTAACACACTTTCACGACTGGTTTAAATTTAACAAAGGTTAATCAGTTAGGGTGTCAACTGTTTAGTTGTCTGTTACGTTTTGTGTCAACTTTATTGTTGTCCGTGAGATTATAGGTAATTCTCCTTTTGTCAATCTCTCTATCGATCCTGTTCGGCTCAGTAAAAAACACTGAAGTGCTCGAGGATATGGAGGGGAGGAGTAGTCTCAAAAATTAATTTATTCAGTGCCTTCTTCCGGTGGAAGCCGTCCATATCCCCAAGAGTACTCCAGTGCCCCCTATGGATTCAAAGAAAAGGATTTACCTGGTAAGTACCAAAATCCTATTTTTTGACTTTGACAGTCCACCCTTTGGCAGTCACCAATAACTGCCACTATCTAATCACTACACAGAAAAATATCTACACAATATCTACAGAAAATTGGATGGTCGGGGGAGAGTGGTAGGTAGGAAAGGTATGACCTAGTGGGATAGTAAAAAGCATGTATGTATGAATCCATGTCTGAGGGTCATGTATCATCGTGCCGTATATGTTCTAAATAAGCTTCGAGGTATTGCGAAGTATACATTAAATCCTTCTTATCCCGTATTAAGGGTCTGTAAGTGGGCCGACAAACACTACCGAGCTATTTTCGGCTTCTTGTTAAAACAAATGGGGTGCACATTTAGTTGATGATACATGGAGGGGGGAACATATGTGAGTGCTAGTACATGTGGATATCACCTGTCGACTATGTGTGTCATTAACTGAAGGTTGTAGAGATGAAGATAAGACACATATCTAAAATACATTCACATAAACATTTACATAAACATTCTTGGGTAGGGCTGATGTCTTTTTCCGGATGGGTGTATCTGGGCAGAGGGGGAGACAAAAGAAAAACGGGTGAAAGAAACAGGCCATGGAATTCATTTGCAATCCTTATCATAACACTGTCTCTATGGATGGGTCGTAAATTAAATCTGCTGCTGTAACAATGCCCTCGCTCCTTAGACTCATCAAATTTGTGCCGTGCTTGCGCCGCATCAGAATTCGAACACACCTAAATATCAAGCCAATAATTATGACGACTCCCAGGATGCAAAGGAGAAACTTCCCTACACTCATAATAACATTTTGAACCCACTCTCCTAATCCTGAGAACCAATTTCGTGGGTTCAACCATGAGACCCAGCCGGTCAGCTCATTACTCACAGCCGTCAGGGTAAGGTTGTGTCTCCTCCAGAACTCCCACTTCAACTGCAAGATATCGTCCATCTTTTGATCGATGATCTCCGTGGGGTCGTCAGTGCTGTTCGTGATATATGTACAGCACTTCACACCATATTGAGTTGCCAGAGTAACACAGTACCCACCTGTCACGGCTGTGATATAATTTAGGACCATCATGTGCTGGATCAGTTCCTTCTTGTAAGCTTGTAACTCCCTTCCCGTATACCTGAAGGTGTCATCATACATCTCAGTGATATTATCTATCAAGTTCTCTAGCGCATGGATATACCTATAATTTATAATTCCTCTGGCAGTACGGGTGATGTCTAATGCGAGAAGGAATTGAATCCCGGTGGATTCGTGGATCAAATCAGAGGCTGCGTGCTCTGTCCTATCTATGAGGTGTCTCTTGATGATGTGTTCATAGTGAGTATGAGTATAAGGAGCCTGAGCACTGCAGTGAACATCTTTCATCTTATCATGGGTTATGGTCATGACCTCTGGCAGTACTCTTCCAATATAACACAATCCGTCTGAGCTCGGGGCAAGCCACTTGTACGCCTTCCTCCCACATATGAAATAGGCATCATTGGGGAGAACATAGGAGACAGAATATGACATTACCATATTACAAACTTTCCAGGTGAAAAACCCAATCCCTAGTTCTCCCATCTGCTCAGTACAAGTATCGGACTGGATGATATGAGCACAGTACCCTGGTGATACTTTTCCAACCCACATGGTCTTGCTTCCTCGAGTATACCTATACCGAAAATACCTTCCACTGTTGGCTATTTGGCGTACAAGTTCAGAGTCTATGGGTATCCTACCAGCTCTGTGCGAAAAGGTCATTGTCTGGTTATACCACATCACTTCCCAATTTCCTGGTTTTCGGTAATTGGAAATATTGAAACATAATAAGGATCTATCTACATGATACTGGTGGAGCTTCAAGCTAGGGGGCCTAGAAATATTGAATTTCTTGTCCGCCGGTCTCCCACCCCGTAATTCGAGTACCTCATCTATTGCTAAAGGGTACGGTACTAATCCTGACTTGCTCTGACCTTGAGGTACTTGTGAGCACACCCAGCATTCTGTCTGGTTTAAGACCTTACCCACTAGTGAGTGGTAATCACTCAATGGATGACGGTCCATGTTGATATTAAGGCTGGACTGACATCTCTGGATGCACCCATCCTCGACTATGTTCTCACAATTCCTACAAATGCAATTTTCCTCAGACAATACCCCTTCACAGTGCCTCCGAGCTCCTTGACTACCAGAGCGCTTTCCGATACTCGCCTTTGCTCGAGTAATGTGTTGCTCTTGAGATTCTACAAATCCATCCTCGCCATCAGAACCCATTCCAGATCCTTGCTCGACCTCTCTGGGACCCTCACCGAAACAGACTGTCCTGGTGAACAACAGGATTAACAGGAAAACCCGAAACGCAGTCTCTTGGGGTAGATCCATCTTGTTAAGGGAAGAGAAGGGAGACAAGAAGAGAGGAGAAAGAGAAGAAGGTAGGGGGAAATGGAGAAAAGAAGAAAAATTGGTGCGACAACCGCCTCTGGTCTTGTTGTTCTCCGCGCTCAGGTGCCGTCTCAACAGTCCTGCCTCTCAACCTTCCCGGAACAGACACTCCAGTGATACGATGTTCTCTACACTCTGCTCTTTGTCACGGGTTCTCTCCGGGTCAGCGACCTTCTTACAGTGGGACGAGTGGACCCAAGTCTCTCTTTCGGCAACCTTTAATGCTGTCGTGCTGGTTAGCAAGACTTGGTACGGTCCTTCCCACCTGTCAATGAGGCAACCTGAGCGTAGAAAATTTCGAATCATTACATAATCTCCAGGTTCAATGTCATGACAATTACTGTTTGGTAGGTCAGGAATCCCCAGCTTTAGAGTTCTATTTTGATTCCTCAGCTGCTGGCTCATCCTAACCAAATATTTTACAGTCACTTCGTTATTGCATTTCAAATCATCCTGGGGATCTATCATTACATGAGTTTGTCGGCCAAAAAGAATCTCAAAGGGTGATAGGTTAAGGGGGGACCTGAGAGTGGTTCTGATGCTGTACAATACTAGTGGCAAAGCTTCTGGCCACAACAATCCAGTCTCAGCCATCACTTTGCTCAGCTTGTTCTTAATAGTGCTGTTCATTCTCTCCACCTTCGCACTCGTCTGTGGTCGGTACAGAGTATGCAGCTTGCTATTACTTCCCATCAGTTTGCACATTACCTGAAAGACTTCACCTGTACATTGGATACCCCTATCGCTTTCAATTATTCTAGGGATACCATATCTACACACACATTCCTGCACAATTTTCTTTGCAGTGAACATAGCAGTATTTGTGGCAGCAGGGAACGCTTCTACCCAATTATAAAATACATCAATACAGACTAACACATATTTTAAATTCCTACAGGGTGGTAACTGTATGAAATCAATTTGTATTACCTGAAAAGGTCCGTCTGTCGGAGGGATATGGGATGGCTCTGTTGGTATTGACTTTCCAATATTCTTCCTCAAGCAAGTAATACATGTCATTGCTCTCTTACCTACATGAGAAGAGAATCCTGGCGCACACCAGTAGGCTCTCACCAGCTTACACATACCCTCTTTACCAAGATGAGTCAGACCTTGTGCCGCCTCAGCTAGGCCTGGAAGATATGCTCTGGGGGCCACTGGCTTACCGTGTCCACCTGTCCAGAGTCCTGAGGACTCCTGGCCATACCCCTTTGACCTCCAGACCGCCTTTTCCTGTGGAGAACACAAATTTTGCATTTAAAATAATTTTTGTGTGTTGATTGTGTTGAATGTCATCAGTGATGTGATGTTCGTTTGTATGGGGGTGCTGGCTGCTGATTTAGCAGCTTCGTCTGCCCGGCTGTTACCAAGTAAAATTGGGTCTTGGTTGTAAGTGTGTGCTTTGCACTTGATAACAGCCACTCTGTCTGGTTCTTGTATCGCTGTTAGAAGCCTTTTTATGTGGGATGCATGCGCTACAGGTGTGCCAGCTGACGTCATGAAATTTCTGAGGCGCCATAGGGTCCCGAAATCATGCACCACTCCAAAGGCATACCTAGAATCTGTGTATATATTGGCTGACTTACCCTTGGCCAATTTACACGCTCTGGTTAGGGCAACCAGCTCAGCAACTTGTGTTGAGTGCGGTGGGCCCAGGGGTTCAGCTTCTATGATACCTCTGTCATCTACAACTGCGTATCCAGTACACAAGTCTCCCGAGTCCGTTTGTCTGTGGCAACTACCGTCAGTGTAAAAGGTAAAGTCTACGCCTTCCAGTGGGTTGTCACTGATGTCAGGTCTCGCAGTGAAAGTCTGATTCAGGTATTCCATACAATCATGCGTATCAGTATCTGCACTAAATCCTCCTTCACCATCATTCTCATCCTCCACCCTTTGTGCCTGTCCAGGCACACTTGGCAGATAAGTTGCAGGATTTAGTGCGCTGCACCTTTTGATGGTGATGTTTACAGGGGCCATCAGTGATAATTCCCACTTTGTAAACCATGCCGATGAGACATGTCTGGTTTGGGCGGAGTTCAGTAAGGCTGATACTGCATGAGGTGTATGGATGGTCAGGTTGTGTCCTAACACCACGTCTTCGCTTTTACTTACTAGCAAAGCTATCGCTGCAACACTTCACAAGCATGTGGGGAGAGACCGCGCTACGGTGTCCAACTGTGCACTGTAGTAAGCTACCGGCCTGCTGGCATCACCATGTCTCTGGGTTAAAACTCCTGCTGTGCATCCTGCACTTTCTGTACCATATAATTCAAAGGGCTTCCCATAATCTGGCATACCTAATGCAGGTGCCTGTGATAGGCACTGTTTGAGTCTCTCAAAGGCCAATTCAGACTCATCTGTGTGCGAGATCCGATCTGGTTTGTTCGAGCAGACCATTTCTTGCAAAGGTAAAGCCAGTATGGAGAATCCTAGGATCCAGTTTCGGCAGTACCCACACATTCCAAGGAAAGTGCGGATCTGTTGCTGGGTTTGTGGCAGGGTCATGTCACGAATCGCCTGTATTCTATCAGCGGTGAGATGTCGAAGTCCTTGAGTCAAGCAATGTCCCAAATATTTTACCCTGGTCTGGCACAGCTGCAACTTATCCTTTGAAACCTTGTGTCCCGTATGGGAAAGATGAAACAGAAGCTTTTTCGTGTCTTTCAAGGACGGTTCGAGTGAATCAGAATACAGCAATAAGTCATCGACATACTTTATTAATACTGATCCGCTCTCAGGTTGAAAGGATTGTAAACAGTCATGCAAAGCCTGGGAGAAAATACTTGGGCTGTCAATGAAACCTTGGGGGAGATGAGTCCAGGTGTACTGTACTCCCCTGTATGTAAATGCAAAGAGGTATTGGCTGTCAGGGTGAAGAGGGACAGAAAAGAAAGCAGAACAGATGTCAATGACAGTGAAAAAATTTGCAGTAGGGGGAATTTGCATGAGGATGACAGCTGGATTGGGCACTACGGGGAATTGTCTCTCAACTATCTTGTTTATCCCCCTTAGATCCTGCACTAGCCTGTAGCCCCTCCCCCCACTCTTTTTCACAGGGAAGATGGGACTATTGGCAGTGCTGGACGTCCTGACTAGTATGCCCTGTTGTAGCAACCGCTCTATGGCGGGGTACACTCCTAATTCTACCTCTGGCTTCAGAGGATACTGAGGGATTTTTGGAGATATTCTACCGTCTTTTACTTGCACTACTACCGGAGCTACATTCGCCATCAATCCAGTGTCTTGTCCATCTTTGGTCCAAAGGGAACCCGGTATTTGTGAGATCATTTCCTCTACCTTTGATGGACACTTGTCTATAACAGCAGAATGCGTCATTAGCCTTTGAGGGGTGTCTAATATATATTGTACTTCCTGAACGTGATTCTCAGGTATATCCAAGAAGACACCCTCAGGAGTACAGTATATGACACACCGCATTTTACACAATAAATCTCTTCCAAGCAGGTTAGTCGGAGCCGCTGCAGCCAGCAAAAAAGAATGCTTGGTTTGCAAGGGCCCTATCGTAATCTCTGCAGGTCTACTCAAAGGGCAGTGTTGCACTATTCCTGTTACTACCATTGCCGAAATTGTTTTACCCGTGGTTTTTATACCTACAGTTGAATTTAACACTGACCTGGCCGCCCCTGTGTCTACAAGAAAAGGTAATGGTACACCAGCTACATCAACCGTGACCTCAGGTTCACTACCAAGGCTAGCAATCAACTTCACTGGCTGCAGACTACAGGTGTGGCCCAACCCCTATTGTGTGGTGAGACCCTCCCGCAGCGCGCTGGCAGCTACGATATGTGGGGGAGGTAGCTGAGAATTTCCGGAGGTCTGCCCATCTCTCCTTGGAGGGTACCTCCTTGTTTCCCCTGCATGTGGCTCGTAACTTCTCCTTTGTGGTCCCTGATCCCAATTATGTGAGTAGTAGTGTGGTTCGTATTCTCTGTCTAGGGTTCTATCTTGGCTATGCGCTCTACCACTCCTACAGTCTTTGGCAAAATTCCCTTCCTTCCTACAAATGAAACATGTTCTAGGTCTGTCCCAAACAACAGGGGTCCGGGTTTTCGGCTGATGGGGTTTTGCCATAAGGTCCTGTATACTTACCGTCATCAGTTTTCCCCCCTGTGACTCCCTGTGTTTAATGATGTTCCTATCATGCTCGACAGCGGACTCTCTCAATGCAGCCACTGAGATACCTCTCCAGTTTGGTAGAGAGGTCTGTACCTTTGTTCTGAGTGCCTCCTTCAACCCGTCCATTAATACTGAAACAGCTACCTCCCTATAATGTGCATTGTCTGTAATGTCCTCGATCCCAGTGTATCTAGCCATTTCCTGCAGTGCTCGATGGAAATATTCGGATGCCGTTTCACCTTCCTTTTGCCTTATGGAAAAGATTTTATTCCATTTGACAACAGTAGGGAAATATATTCCTAATTGCAGATTGATTTGTCGTACCTTCTCCTGAGTGTACTCATCAGTGATAGGTACTTCTTCGTCTAAATTGCAATCAGTTATGAACTTTGCGGGGTCAATATTGGAGGGTAAACATACCCGTAGCACTGTTCGCCAATCTTTGTTTGTGGGTTCGGTGGCGTTACCTAACTCTTTAATGAACCTCTGGCATGCGACTAGATCCTTTCTGGGATAGGGAAATTCTGACATAATTGACCTCAATTCTGTCCGGGACCAGGGACAATGCATGCCAATGTTCCTGACGGGAGTTACTCCCTGAGCGTCAGTCTTCCCATTGGGGACTGCAATCACCCTGACAGGATTTAATTTAATTACATAATTTTGGTTTGATTCTACAATGTGGGGTGCTATGGTTTCTGCATAATGTATGGTACCGTACTTACCTGTGGACACGACCTCACTTATCCCTCCGCTAGGGGGCCTGACTACTGCTCTTGTTGGTTGGGCCATGCCCACCTGAGTGTCTTGTATGGTGGCTGCTAGAGAGAGTGCCGATATCGTGCTGGGCTCATCTTCTTGTTCGCAGTCCTGGGGAAAATTTAAAACAGGGTACAACTGGCAAGGGTTAGTGTTAGTACATTTTGCAATTACACTCTTATTCTGTACCAATGTATCATTGCCTGTAGCCATTTTCTCCCCAACAATATATGGTGGTGGTGGTGCCGTCACCATTGTTTTCCCGCTAGGTTTGGAACTAAGCTAATTCCTTTTGCATATCCCCCTCCTGTTGCCATAAATTTAAACAGTCTGTATGTTTAATCCTTTGTTTCTTGGATTTTATCAGACATATCCTTAACCTTAAGTTCTGTAATACCTCTGGTTCAAAGCTGCCCACTCTAGGGAATGGTACCCTATCATTGTTGGTCATACATATCCACTCATTACATAAACCTTCTGTGTGTGAACCATATTTTTCACACATGATAAACCTTGCTGAGCCTTTTGGCCACAATTCTGCCTGAACCCTGTCTAAACGTCTCTTACTTGAGCAACTGGCTCCCATATTTGTGGGTCGCTTCTAATATCTTTAAAAAATTCCCACAAACACCAAAATACTCAATATAAGTAGACGGTGGAAGTATACCTGAGCGCCTTCCACTCGCTCGCGCCCACGCTGGCCAATACAACGATACACTGTTGGTAGCGGATCGCAATGTACCCAACTTAGGGCTCCTATCAGACCTTACACCGTAATTTCTTTCGGTGGAAGTTCTGTTTGGAATATTTTCCTGAGAGAGGCAGTGAAAATTTCCTTTTCGGTATCTTTCAACTGGAATTGTTTGTAGGGTGAAAAACAGAGAAATTAGATAACTATCCTTCACCCTTTCCAGTGAAGCCCACCAGGGAGATTTCCCGAAGTTTATCAAAGAAAAACCCCTTTGTCTATACAATCACGTCTGCGTATGCTCTTCCACAGCACGTGACACAATAATATCACGTTGCTCTGTGCAGAACAAACGGACATGTGATGTAATAGCACAGCCTATAGATACTAGTTATCTATATGCCCTACGACTGCTGTAGACCACCTAGTAGACCACCTAGAGTTGTATGGGATACCACTCAGTCCACCAAGACCACCTAGTCCACTTAGTTAATAACGCAGGGTTGCGAACCCTATGCCACCGGGCCTCTACTAACCCAGTGTGTCCACCTAGACCACCTAGCAATCCACCTAGTCCACCTAGTTCTTGGGTTCAGTATCCACTCACTCCTGCACTCGCTCACTCAAATACACTTTATTTTTCTGTACAGAAAATTATCATTCAGACAAGCAGCTTTACTCCCAGAGGCAATACAGTAAATAAGGGTTTTATACTAAACTTTGGAAACTGGGCAATCTTGTGTTATTGTAGCGTGGCTACTATCCCACCTTTAAACTAAACGAATTATCGTGCGGTTTTAGTATGCGCACACAACGCTACGCAAGCTTGCGTAATTACGCAACCGTGCGTACCTCTATGCCACGTGTGCGGCCTTGCGCTACGTGCACGTTTTGTGTACGCTGTCCTCGCGTTCCGTACCACGTGTACCAATGTGTGGACGCAATAAAACAACTCACACAATTTCTATAAATGTGAGCAATATTAACTATAATCGCTCACTTAACACGCCACACAGTTTCTTTTCTGTATAAACCTTTATAACTAGGCCAGACTGCGTTTGTGTTTTACACTTACTTCCTTAATATTTATATTATGAATCTAGTAATCTGAATGTTATGGCAACAATGTGGGAGAGTATGCACAGAGTATGGGTGTACGCTTTTCTTGTGTACACATTTGGCGCCAAAAATAAATTCACAGATTTTAAATAGCTTTTTTTCTGCTTACCTTACGAGTTCTATCAGCATCCCTACAAACCATCAGCAATTAAGTAGGGTTTTCAGTGCATCCACCGACCAAGAAAAGGATACGTAGGATCCCTGTCCACCCTTATGCTGATAGATTAAGTCTGCTTGTGACCTGTTAAGCAGTAAAAATGTGGAAAACCGGAGAGCCCCCAATTGATAATGCTGATTATCTTTACAGGAATTAAAGCTATACCTTAAACATACTTTAAATATACTTTAAACCTTTAGCCGCTGCGGCCGCTATACTTAATTAACACTCTACGCACCTTTTACGCTATTAGCGTACAGAGTCCCGTACAGTGTACGGACTTTGCGTACACACGCCGCGCTGATGGTACAAAGTACTCACAGCGTGTACACACCCAGAGATACACTTTAAACCTCCTACAGCAATGCTATGCAATAATAATACACTTTAAACCTTAGCAGGGCAATGAGGACACGACACCAATTGTGATTTTACCGCTGGGTTCCGACACCACAGTGGATTATTTCTTAAAGGGGGTTTACAATACAAATTATACACTACAATACAAGACAATATAACAGAATAATGGCTACAGTCAATGTACATACGTGATTGGAATCGCTTGCGCTACCCGGCCCGGTCCTCGGTCATCTGATAGATAACTTGGTGAGTCTTCTGCCAGGCCAGGCTGCAGCAGGCTTTATTTATACAATTCTTCCAAAAGCAATACAATGGATACTGTAATCCCTTTGTCCATTGGACACAGGAATGCACTTTTACAGTACAGGAGAGGTCATAGGTTGATTTGAAAAGGTAGGCGGTCTTTCTCAACTGCTCTTGTGGGTGGTCTCCTCTGGATTCCCGCCGCATACATAATATACAGTAAATACAGTTTATATCTATATTCTGCTTCTGCACATAACTATCCGCAGGAACATGCGATCTTCCGCAGACCAACACCGGAATGTTACCCTTAAAATACCCTACAGCTGGTACCAAACACCACCTTATAACCTTAGTCTGTCCCCTCTTATCCTGTAAAGGTGAATCCCTTTGTTCTGGAATCATTTAAACTGTTGTTACTTTCTGATGTGGTGCAGGGGGACTATGTGTACAATGTGCACTATTTGGATTAAATATGTAATGTTTTGATAGCTCTCCATGCGTTCACAAACTCTACCGTAAATACCCATACCACGCGCTGATGCGCACGACCGCGGGAGCGACCATACGCAAATTGCGAATATGTGCACGCACAGCAGAACAAGTACACGCGCGGAGGCCATCTGTGTGTTTGTACGTGATGTGTGTACTGCAATATTTTTCGACTTTGACAAAATCTAGTACAGAGTGGTTTCATTCAAGTCAGTTTGTAATAAGTCCTCATTTTTAACTCCATTCTATTACTGCATGAAATAACTATAGTATAGGAATGTTTAAGGTAACCAGCAAGACCTAAACATTCTTTTATTACAGGGCTAATGAAGGAATGGCAGCTGATTTAATGCGAGGAGTTTATACAGACATGGGACAGACTTTAATGCAAGGATTCAAAGAAAACTTGAAGGAGGTAAGTTCACATATTGGGCCTGATTCAAAGGTTGATGCAATGCCGATGTTTGCAGAGTTTAATTTTATTTTTAGTACTGCACGTGTTTGAGTGGCACTGCGCATGATCCGCGACTGATTATCATGGCGGTTGCAGTGAGAATTTGGATGCAGCTTGATTGGCAGTCAGTGTGCTTTCATGGGAGGTAACAGGGGGGAGGGACGCTAGTCAAATGCATTTATGTCACAAGCATTTCATGGGTGTGTTACAGCACCACATCTGTGAATGCAGTTTCAGTGGCCCTGGCGGGTTAGTTCAGACAGTCATTCTAAACAACTGTAGATTTCCTCAAAACTTTGATAGATTTGCATATGAGCAGATTAGGGATGCTGCTAGTGGGCGTCTCAGTACAAATCCCAGCGGCATTAGCATATTTTTTATACCACTGTGTACAAAGAGCCATTTATGAATGCAATTTCTTCTGTTTCTAAATCAAGCCCATTATCCTTTATTCAGGGGGAGTGGCTCTAGCCTGAACACTCTAACTGCTTGTAATGAGATGTGCTATCTTGCTGAGATTTATGGTATCATGCATAGAAAAAATGGATGCAGATGCACTATGCAATCATTGATACGCCAAGATATGTGTATATGTGTATTTATTATTATTCTTTATTTATATGGCACCACAAGAGATCAGCAGCGCCCAATTACAGAGTACATATGTACACTTGAAGTTTGAGATCGCTTCAGTCTAGAATGGCACCACCTCTCTGTTTTTAAGCAGGAAACTAGCATCCGACTACATAATCGACAGTCCCATTTATATAGGACCTTATTCAGTAAGGATTGCAGATTCTGCTTTTTAGCAGAATCTGCAATCCTTTCAATCGCATGCAGGGGTCGCCCAGCATGCTACCCACCGCCCACCCACTGCAATCACGCGCTAATTGCAATCACAACGCAGAAACTAGGGAAGCCTCGTGCCAGAGCAGACATTGGTGGCCAGGCCTGTGTCTTTGGCCAAATATATGCCAACAACCTCTTATATTTAATTGTAATATATATTTCAATTTTGGGTAGTAATGATTGCATAGTGCATCTACATCGATTTTTTTCTATGCCACCACTATCCTTTATTTCAAGATTGTTAACAAAAGAATATTGAGCTAGTTGCCATGGTATTACATTTCCTAAGACATTTCCTAAGAGACCAATGCAAAAATAGGAATTTAATACCTACCGGTAATTCCTTTTGTCGTAGTCCATAGTGGATACTGGGGATCTGTACTTCAGTACTATGGGTATAGATCGGGCCCACTGGAGCCTGGCACTTTAAAACCTTTAGGGTGTATATGTGTGTGCTGGCTCCTCCCCTCTATGCCCCTCCTACCAGACTCGGTCTAAAGGCCCGTACACACTGGTCGATGTATCGGCCGTTCTCTTGAACGGCCGATACATCGCGGGACCGTCGGCCAGTGTGTACGGGCGATACGTCTGTGAACTCCGTCGTTCACAGACATATCGCGTCGGCCGCGCAGCACAGCCGACAGCCAATATATCTAACGATATATTGGCCCGTCGCTGTGTGTGTACGGGGCGGTCGTCCGACCGCCCGTACACATGCTGCGGCGGCCGGTGGTGATTGACAGGTGAACTGGGCGGGCGCGAGCGCCCGCCCGCCCAGTTCATGACGTCAGTCCCCCGACGGATCGGGCTGTGTGTATGCACAGCACACTGCCCGATCCGTACATAGATATATCTGCAGATCAATTGATCTGCAGATATATCTAATAGTGTGTACCCACCTTAAGAAACTGTGCCCGAGGAGACGGACATACCACGAGAGAAGAAAACAGGTACAACAACGGTGAGGCACTAAGCCAACACAATATTGCAAGAAATAAAAGAAATATGTAAGTGCGCAGTCAACAGCAGCTGGTAGTAGGATGGTCAGGTCCTCCAATATATAGGTAAAAAGAAAACAGTATACCAGCGCTGGCTGAAAATGATAAGACGGTTTGCTTATATAAAAAGATAACAGATTTATTATTACATTTAAAAACACAGGAATCGATTCCTATTACCCATTAATATTAGCACTTGTAGATGATGTTATCTCACTGGATAAAATATATATATATTTTTCAACTCCCCTTTATGGCTTTAAATAAATCCTTATAGCTAGGACAGTCTCCAGATAGCATTCACCGGAACACAAGAATAGTTACCGAGTCCACAATAAATGATATGATGGCATCAGCTTTAGGAAGAGTCCATTGCTAGCTGTATCGGTGGATCACGTCTTTGTAAAGTGTCCTCAGTGATTGGAAGTGTCCATTTGTAGCCAAGGATTAGAAAGTCACAGAGATTTGTCGGAGAGTGATATCCAGGTAAGTGAGTAGGCTCAACGCGTTTCACTGGCAGCAGTGTAATCCAGCTTCCTCAGGAGCATAAACTCAATCTGTGTTGGGTTATCTATTTATACCCTTCTAGATAACTTAATAACCAGCACCTGTTTAGTGCCTAACATAAAAAATCAAACCGTCTTAAAACACTTTTATACATACATATTTGGTATCATAAACATCTACTTAATTCCTCCATTAAAACGCATGTCAAAACGAGGATTAAAACTGTTATTTATTATTAAAATAAGGTCAGATAAGGTCAGTCACAAGATACACATGTCACGTGATCTAGGTCCTATCCAATCTCATTGGTCCAAATGGGGACATGTGGTCTCGGCCCCGTGATCGGAGCTCCGAGTATCCCCTTCTTATGAGGTACCTCAATGCTATTTCTGTATCCAAAGAGGTTTTTAACTTTCAGCGGTAACGCGGCTTAGTTCTGCGCACGTGACTCGGACTTGCCGGTCACGTGACCGCTGGAAACATACCCCGTGCCCTGCACACTTGCCAAGGTCCCATACACTTATCCCCTAACCAGAATCTGTCCCATATTGTATATTATAAACGTAAAAATAAGTTAACAGTTTTATAGATATTTCTTGGTTCAAAATCACAAAAGGGGATATATAATGTAAGTTGGTCACATGACCCATATCTCTCCCACATCTATAGGCTGTTCTTGATCACATGGGGAAGGGGCACGTCTCGAATAAAACTGTTACCATGGAAACTGATAAACATACACTTAGATCACTAAACATGATTCATACAGATGTCCAATAGTTATATTTCTATAGGTGTGTAGATCATTATTAGTATATATGCACAGATCTCTATGTGAATGTGAATCCTCTTAAATCCACAGGATGTTAGATCTTTAGAAAATATAATACAATATATTGACATAAATACTTATTTAATAATCATAACCCATCCATGGTGTACTATATAACATAATTTCTAAGTATATACAAAAAATATATAACGATGTAATCACAATTATGTACTCTAAAGATCCAAGCTAATGAGAGGTTCCTATATATACGTTTCTATATCCACGATCGTCTTACATCACGTAAATATGTATAGAACAGTATAGTATCCAATTGATCAGATACACATATTTCATATTTTTCTCTCTGTATCCAATGATTTATTGATTGTAATGGTCAATTAAGGGACACCATCTACGGGACCATCAATATGGAGCTCTTTTAGTTAAATCCCGCCCCTCTATATACCAACCACTTTAAATCTCAAAGTAAGCACAGAAACAGACACCTCTAACTAGAGAACTGAGTTCAATTCAATTGCTTCGTTGAGTCCTTCTGGATGTAGAGAATTGAACTTCAATATCCAGAAGACTTCCCTACGGCACAGCCTATTAAATCTATCTCCCCCTCTGTCTGTAGGGGCAATATGTTCAAGACAAATTATTGAGAGACAAGCGGGGTTATTCCCATGTACATTAAAATAGTGTCGTGATACACTGTGGGCCATGTATTTGCGTATTATGTTTCGTCGATGTTCCATGAATCGTGTGTGTAATGATCTCGTGGTCCTCCCTACATAATTCAAACCACACCCACATGTTAACACATATATCACAAACTTGGAGTCACAGTTCAGAAAGGATTTCAAATAATATTTCTCATTTGAAGATGGAATCGAGATGTGTGTAATTTTGCGCTCCATGTGTTGGCACATGGTGCATCTATTTTTTCCACATTTATGGAAACCCAAGGGTTTCTTAGTTAACCAGTCTGAACCCTCTCCATTTTTCTTTGTCAGTGGGATCTTGTAATGACTGGGTGCCAATATGGTTTTTAAAGCCCTATTTTTTCTATATATGACCTGTGGTTTGTTTGGTAAGAGACTCCCTAAAATGTTATCTTATTTTAATACCCTGTAATTTCTTTGAATTATTGTCTTGATTTCTTTAGCACAGGTATTGTATTTGCAAATGAAAGCCATTTCTCTTCCCTCTGTGTTATATTTATCTATCTTTTTCGAAGAAGATGGATGGAGTAAATCCTGTCTATTCATATTAACCACTTCTTCCAGAGCTTTATTCAAGAGCCATTGAGGATAGTCTCTATTTTTAAGGGATTCTAAAAGTTCATTAGCCTGTACTTTAAATGTATCTATATCGGAACAGTTGCGTCTAAGACGCATAAGCTGTCCCTTAGGTATATTATTCTTCCATGGTGCGTGGTGAGCACTTTTATAATGTAAATAAGAATTGGTATTCACTGATTTGACAAAATTAAATGTTACCTGGTCCCCATGGCGGTACCTGTGAGCTGCAGATAAAACTTGTGATTAAAAATAAAATTATTATGTGTTAAAATAAAGGTGATGCATTGTATAAGAAAGGACTGGTGTTGTTTACCCAGAGTTTGTGTCCTATCAAATAGTTCAGAAATTACCTTTACACCAGTGACATGGGGAATATTGGTATATAGTGCCTGTACATCCAGTGTCAGGAAAGCATAAGTATCCTTCCACTGGATGTTCTGTATTTTATTGAAAAAATCTTTTGTGTCTTTTAAATGTGATCTTAATACTGGTACTTGTGGTTTCTTTTTACATTGACTCCTTTCTTCAACCACAAGTACCAGTATTAAGATCACATTTAAAAGACACAAAAGATTTTTTCAATAAAATACAGAACATCCAGTGGAAGGATACTTATGCTTTCCTGACACTGGATTTACAGGCATTATATACCAATATTCCACATGTCACCGGTGTAAAGTTAATTTCTGAACTATTTGATAGGACACAAACTCTGGGTAAACAACACCAGTCCTTTCTTATACAATGCATCACCTTTATTTTAACACATAATTATTTTATTTTTAATCACAAGTTTTATCTGCAGCTCACAGGTACCGCCATGGGGACCAGGTAACATTTAATTTTGTCAAATCAGTGAATACCAATTCTTATTTACATTATAAAAGTGCTCACCACGCACCATGGAAGAATAATATACCTAAGGGACAGCTTATGCGTCTTAGACGCAACTGTTCCGATATAGATACATTTAAAGTACAGGCTAATGAACTTTTAGAATCCCTTAAAAATAGAGACTATCCTCAATGGCTCTTGAATAAAGCTCTGGAAGAAGTGGTTAATATGAATAGACAGGATTTACTCCATCCATCTTCTTCGAAAAAGATAGATAAATATAACACAGAGGGAAGAGAAATGGCTTTCATTTGCAAATACAATAGCTGTGCTAAAGAAATCAAGACAATAATTCAAAGAAATTACAGGGTATTAAAACAAGATAACATTTTAGGGAGTCTCTTACCAAACAAACCACAGGTCTTATATAGAAAAAATAGGGCTTTAAAAACCATATTGGCACCCAGTCATTACAAGATCCCACTGACAAAGAAAAATGGAGAGGGTTCAGACTGGTTAACTAAGAAACCCTTGGGTTTCCATAAATGTGGAAAAAATAGATGCACCATGTGCCAACACATGGAGCGCAAAATTACACACATCTCGATTCCATCTTCAAATGAGAAATATTATTTGAAATCCTTACTGAACTGTGACTCCAAGTTTGTGATATATGTGTTAACATGTGGGTGTGGTTTGAATTATGTAGGGAGGACCACGAGACCATTACACACACGATTCATGGAACATCGACGAAACATAATACGCAAATACATGGCCCACAGTGTATCACGACACTATTTTAATGTACATGGGAATAACCCCGCTTGTCTCTCAATAATTTGTCTTGAACATATTGCCCCTACAGACAGAGGGGGAGATAGATTTAATAGGCTGTGCCGTAGGGAAGTCTTCTGGATGTTGAAGTTCAATTCTCTACATCCAGAGGGACTCAACGAAGCAATTGAATTGAACTCAGTTCTCTAGTTAGAGGTGTCTGTTTCTGTGCTTACTTTGAGATTTAAAGTGGTTGGTATATAGAGGGGCGGGATTTAACTAAAAGAGCTCCATATTGATGGTCCCGTAGATGGTGTCCCTTAATTGACCATTACAATCAATAAATCATTGGATACAGAGAGAAAAATATGAAATATGTGTATCTGATCAATTGGATACTATACTGTTCTATACATATTTACGTGATGTAAGACGATCGTGGATATAGAAACGTATATATAGGAACCTCTCATTAGCTTGGATCTTTAGAGTACATAATTGTGATTATATCGTTATATATTTTTTGTATATACTTAGAAATTATGTTATATAGTACACCATGGATGGGTTATGATTATTAAATAAGTATTTATGTCAATATATTGTATTATATTTTCTAAAGATCTAACATCCTGTGGATTTAAGAGGATTCACATTCACATAGAGATCTGTGCATATATACTAATAATGATCTACACACCTATAGAAATATAACTATTGGACATCTGTATGAATCATGTTTAGTGATCTAAGTGTATGTTTATCAGTTTCCATGGTGACAGTTTTCTTCGAGACGTGCCCCTGCCCCATGTGATCAAGAACAGCCTATGGGGTATATGCAATTGTGGTCGAATTCCCGAAATTGTCGAATTTCGGGTCATTTTCGACCAAAAAAAAAAATTCCCCTATGCAATCCAGTGCTTTCCGACCAAAAAACGGACTTTCAAAATTCGACTTTTTGAAATTCGATTTTTTGCAAATTCGACTTTTCTGCAATGATACAAGTGCTGCAATTCGACCAAAGCATATTCAATTCAAGTTTTGAAATTCAACAGCAGTGCTTTTAGACAGCAAATTCGTCATTTTCAATCCGCCACACTTTGGAGGGTGAAAACAAATAAAAAAATTTTAAACATGTTTTTTTTGGTGTTTTTTTTTGGGGGAATAGCAGATCTATTTATATTAGAAGGGATTAGGTACTTTTTTTTTTTTTTTGGGAGGCACAAATATTATTTATATATTTTTTAAAATATTATTTTTTTATTTTTATTTTTTTTTATGCTGGAAGGGTAAAATCATAAAAAAAAATGGCGTGGGGTCCCCCCTCCAAAGCATAACCAGCCTCGGGCTCATTGAGCTGGTCCTGGTTCTAAAAATGCGGGGAAAAAATTGACAGGGGATCCCCCGTATTTTTAAAACCAGCACCGGGCTCTGCGCCTGGTGCTGGTGCCAAAAATACGGGGGACAAAAAGAGTAGGGGTCCCCCGTATTTTTAACACCAGCATCGGGCTCCACTAGCTGGACAGATAATGCCACAGCCGGGGGTCACTTTTATGCCGTGCCCTGCGGCCGTGGCATCAAATATCCAACTAGTCACCCCTGGCCGGGGTACCCTGGGGGAGTGGGGACCCCTTCAATCAAGGGGTCCCCCCCCCCCCCAGCCACCCAAGGGCCAGGGGTGAAGCCCGAGGCTGTCCCCCCCCCATCCAATGGGCTGCGGATGGGGGGGCTGATAGCCTTTGTGATAATAAAAAGATATTGTTTTTTCCAATAGTACTACAAGTCCCAGCAAGCCTCCCCCGCAAGCTGGTACTTGGAGAACCACAAGTACCAGCATGCGGGAGAAAAACGGGCCCGCTGGTACCTGTAGTACTACTGGGAAAAAAATACCCAAATAAAAACAGGACACACACACCGTCGACAGTAAAACTTTATTTCATACGTCGACACACACATACTTACCTATGTTCACACGCCGACATCGGTCCTCTTCTCCATGTAGAATCCACGGATACCTGTAAAGAAAAGTTCAAAATACTCACCTCAACCATGGTCCAGAGATAAATCCACGGACTTGGCAAAATAAGAAAACGCAAATACCCGCACCAAAAACGGACTGAAAGGGGTCCCATGCTGACACATGGGACACCTTTCCACGAATGAGACCTGTCAGTGACAGCTGTCACTGACAGGTCTCTAAGCCAATCAGGAAGCGCAACTTCGTTGCGCTCACCTGATTGGCTGAGCGCTGTCTGCACTGTGACAGCGCATCGCACAGCTCCCTCCATTATATTCAATGGTGGGAACTTAGCGGCTAGCGGTGAGGTCACCCGCCGGTCAGCGGCTGACCGGCGGGTGACCCCACCGCTACCCGCAAAGTTCCCACCATTGAAAGTAATGGAGCGGCTTTGCGATGCGCTGTCACAGTACAGACAGCGGACAGCCAATCAGGTGAGCGCCACGGAAGTAGCGCTTCCTGATTGGCTGAAGGGACGTCAGTGACAGGAGTCACGTGATGTCCCGGCATTCGGGAGAAAGGGGTCTGATGTGAAAACATTGGACCCCTTTCTAGTCCGGTATGGATCGGTGTTCGGTTTGTTTTTTTGCCAAGAACGTGGATTTACCTCTGGACGTGGATGTACCTCTGGACGCTGGAAGGTGAGTATAATTTTTTCACAGGTACCCTCGGATCGTCGGCGACCGTGGCAGTCGGCGTGTCAA
Source organism: Pseudophryne corroboree (assembly GCF_028390025.1). NCBI lineage: Eukaryota > Metazoa > Chordata > Amphibia > Anura > Myobatrachidae > Pseudophryne > Pseudophryne corroboree. Next base: position 298,171,295 of record NC_086452.1, read on the forward strand.
CATAGGTAAGTATGTGTGTGTCGGCAGTATGTAATAAAGTTGTACAAGTCACGGTGTCTGTGTCCTGTTTTTATTTGGGTATTTTTTTTCCAGTAGTACTACAGGTACCAGCGGGCCCGTTTTTCTCCCGCATGCTGGTACTTGTGGTTCTCCAAGTACCAGCTTGCGGGGGAGGCTTGCTGGGACTTGTAGTACTAATGGAAAAAACAATATCTTTTTATTATCACAAAGGCTATCAGCCCCCCCATCCGCAGCCCATTGGATGGGGGGGGGACAGCCTCGGGCTTCACCCCTGGCCCTTGGGTGGCTGGGGGGGGGGGGACCCCTTGATTGAAGGGGTCCCCACTCCCCCAGGGTACCCCGGCCAGGGGTGACTAGTTGGATATTTGATGCCACGGCCGCAGGGCACGGCATAAAAGTGACCCCCGGCTGTGGCATTATCTGTCCAGCTAGTGGAGCCCGATGCTGGTGTTAAAAATACGGGGGACCCCTACTCTTTTTGTCCCCCGTATTTTTGGCACCAGCATCAGGCGCAGAGCCCGGTGCTGGTTTTAAAAATACGGGGGATCCCTGGCCAATTTTTCCCCCGCATTTTTAGAACCAGGACCAGCTCAAAGAGCCCGAGGCTGGTTATGCTTTGGAGGGGGGACCCCACGCCATTTTTTTTCGGGTTTTTCACGTTTTTTTCCCGTTTTTTAAAATCGCGGCAAAATCCGCCAAATCGGCCGATTTTCGCCCGCGATTCTGGCGAATCCGTTTTTCATTGAATATGGTGAATCCCGGCAGGCACCTGCCGGATTTCACCTGGCGAATTTGGTCGAATTAAAAAACGGCGATAATTGCCGCGAATTCGACCGCAATTGCATATACCCCTATAGATCTTGGAGAGATATGGGTCATGTGACCGCTTACATTATATATCCCCTTTTGTGATTTTGAACCAAGAAATATCTATAAAACTGTTAACTTATTTATACGTTTATAATATACAATATGGGACAGATTCTGGTTAGGGGATAAGTGTATGGGACCTTGGCAAGTGTGTAGGGCACGGGGTATGTTTCCAGCGGTCACGTGACCGGCAAGTCCGAGTCACGTGCGCGGAACTAAGCCTCATTACCGCTGAAAGTTAAAAACCTCTTTGGATACAGAAATAGCATTGAGGTACCTCATAAGAAGGGGATACTCAGAGCTCCGATCACGGAGCCGAGACCACATGTCCCCATTTGGACCAATGAGATTGGATAGGACCTAGATCAGGTGACATGTGTATCATGTGACTGGCCTTATCTGACCTTATTTTAATAATAAATAACAGTTTCAATCCTCGTTTTGACATGAGTTTTAATGGAGGAATTAAGTAGATGTTTATGATACCAAATATGTATGTATAAAAGTGTTTTAAGACGGTTTGATTTTTTATGTTAGGCACTAAACAGGTGCTGGTTATTAAGTTATCTAGAAGGGTATAAATAGATAACCCAACACAGATTGAGTTTATGCTCCTGAGGAAGCTGGATTACACTGCTGCCAGTGAAACGCGTTGAGCCTACTCACTTACCTGGATATCACTCTCCGACAAATCTCTGGGACTTTCTAATCCTTGGCTACAAATGGACACTTCCAATCACTGAGGACACTTTACAAACAAAGACCTGATCCACCGATACAGCTAGCAATGGACTCTTCCTAAAGCTGATGCCATCATATCATTTATTGTGGACTCGGTAACTATTCTTGTGTTCCGGTGAATGCTATCTGGAGACTGTCCTAGCTATAAGGATTTATTTAAAGCCATAAAGGGGAGTTGAAAAATATATATATATTTTATCCAGTGAGATAACATCATCTACAAGTGCTAATATTAATGGGTAATAGGAATCGATTCCTGTGTTTTTTAAATGTAATAATAAATCTGTTATCTTTTTATATAAGCAAACCGTCTTATCATTTTCAGCCAGCGCTGGTATACTGTTTTCACTAAGCCAACACACAACCATAACCAAAAGGAGGGCGCTAACCAAAACAGAGAATAGCAACACCAACCTAACCAGGATAGGAAAGCTATCCCAACAACAAAATGGGACCGCAACGGCGGGCCAACCAAACACTTACTCAGGTAAGCAGGAATCGAAGCACTGAGGCGGGCGCCCAGTTTCCACTATGGACTACGAGAAAAGCAATTACCGATAGGTATTAAATTAATTCCTATTTTCTCTTACGTCCTAGTGGATACTGGGGATCTGTACTTGAGTACCATGGGGAAGTCCTAAAGCTCCCAAATGGGTGGGAGAGTACTGAGACCCCTGTAATACCGCCTGACCAAACTGAAGGTCATCCTTGGCCAAGGTGTTGAACAGATAAAACTTAAACTGTAAGGCCGAGCCACCCCGGGCAGCCGCCCAGGAAGAGCCCACAGATCTCGTCGAGTGGGCCTGAATAGACGTCGGCAAAGGCAGAACTGCCGAAGTATAAGCTTGTTGAATGGTCAACCTGAGCCAATGAGCAATTGATTGCTTAGAAGCCAGATGACCAATCTTGGTGGCATCACAAAGGACAAACTGCGAGTCACATTTCCGATGACGAGCCGTCCGTTTGCCATAAATCTTCAAAGCCCTCACCACATCAAAGGACTCTGGACCAACGGAGGCGTCAAACAACACCGGAACCACAATGGGTTGATTCACATGAAAAGCTGACACCACTTTTGCCAAAAACTGAAATGAAAATCATGAAAATCAAACAAGGGCTCTTACAGGATAAGGCCCCCAATTCAGAGACATACCTGGCAGACGCCAATGCTAATAACATCACTGTCTTCCAGGTGAGAAATTTCAACTCCACCCTATGTAAGGGTTCAAACCAGTCCGATTGAAGAAAGGACAGAACCACATTGAGATCCCACGGAGCCGTGGGAGGTACGAAGGGCGGTTGCATATAAAAGAACTCCCTTAAGAAAAGTTTGTACTTCCGGTAACATGGCAAGTTGTTTCGGGAAAAAAATAGAAAGCGCCGAAATCTGGACTTTGATGGAACCTAAACGTAAGCCCATTTATCCACTCCTGCCTTCAGGGAAAGTAGAAAGCGACCCATTCTAAATTCCACAGGAGAAACCTTTCTACTTTCACACCAGGAAACATACTTTTTCCAGATACGATGATAATGTTTAGACGTAACCATCTTCCTAGCCTGGACCATGGTGGAAATAACCCGGGAGGAAAGACCTTTTCTAGCTAGAATCTCCCTCTCAGCTTCCAAGCTGTCAAACATAGCTGCTGTAAGTCTGGATAGACGAATGGACCCTGTTGAAGAAGATCCCTTTGAAGCGGCAGAGGCCAGGGACCCTCCAGAGCCATGGTTAGGAGGTCCGAGTACCATGCCCGTCGAGACCAATCCGGGGCAATTAGAATTGCTTGAACGCTTTCCCTTCTTAGTGTTTTTAGAACCCTTGGGATTAGCGGTAGAGGAGGGAACAGGTACACAAACTGGTACATCCAAGGTGTCATCAGCGCGTCCACTGCTACAGCCTGCGGATCCCTCGTTCCGGAACAGTAACGGCATAGCTTCTTGTTGAGACGAGAAGCTATTAGATCTATCTGCGGAAGGCCCCACCGGTGAATTAAGTGTTGAAACACCTGGGTATGTGGGCCCCATTCCCCTGGTTGGAGGTCATGTCTGCTGAGGAAGTCTGCTTCCCAGTTGTCCTCTCCTGGAATGAATATGGTCGATATGGCCCTTGCGTTGGCCTCCACCCAGATGTGTATTCTTGACACCTCGCATCTCCGTCCTGCTTTTTGTTCCCCCTTGTCGGTTTATGTACACAACTGCCGTGGCGTTGTCCGATTGAACCTGGATAGCCTGATCCTTCAGGAGATGGGAAGCTTGCAGAAGAGCATTGTAAATTGCCCGGAGTTCCAGGATGTTTATCCCCGATCCCGGAGGCTTGCATCCACTGTCAGTAGAATCCACGAGTGGATATTGAAATTCTGGCCTTCTACCAGGTGAGAAACTTGCAGCCACCACAACAGAGAAATCCAGGCTTTTGGCGATAAAGTCACTTCCTGATGCATGTGAAGGTGAGACCCTGACCATTTGTTCAGTAGACCCAGCTGAAATGGCTGGGCATGAAATCTGCAGTATTGGATTGCCTCATAAGCAGCAACTATCCTGCCCAACAAGTGTATGCAAAGATGTATGGATACCTTGCGAGGACGGAGCACTTAGCAACCATAGCCTGATAGCCAGGGCCTTATCCATCGGAAAAAACACCTTTTGAGACACCGTATCCAGTATCATTCCCAGGAACTGAAGACGTTAGGTCGGTTCCAGGTGAGATTTCTGGAAATGTAGGATCCACCCATGATCCGTAAGCAGGCGAGTCGTCAGATCGATGCTGTGCAACAGACACCCACTGGACATAGCCTTTTTCAGGAAATCGTCCAAGTAGGGGACTATGTTGACTCCCATCATGCGCAGTTGCAGCATTATCTCTGCCATGACTTTGGTGAAGACCCTCGGAGCTGTGGACAGGCCAAAGGGCAAAGCCTGAAACTGGACATGTTCTCCCAAGATGGGGAACCTGAGGTAAGCCTGATGAGGGGGCCAAATGGGAATGTGTAGGTAAGCATCCTTGACGTCTAGGGATACCAGGAATCCCCCCCCTCCAGACCAGACACCACTGCCCGCAGGGTTTCCTTCTTGATTTTGAACACCTGCAGATACGGGTTTAGACACTTCAGGTTTAAGATGGGTCGCACCAAACCGTCTGGTTTTGTAATGACAAAAAGACTGGAGTAAAAACCCCTGTCGTGTAATGGAGGAGGTACTGGAACCACCACCCCTGTCCGCAAAAGTTTTTGAATAGCCTCTTGCAAGGTAACTTTTGCTGCGGGTAAAACTGGCAAGCCCGATTTGAAAAATCTGTGAGGAAGTGCTTGAAATTCCAGCCGGTATCCCTGGGAAATGAGGTCCCTCATCCAAGGATCCCACACACGGGCGAAGTGTTGAAGGGGAGCACCCACCTGAAAGTCACCTTGCTGCTGGGACCAACCATCATGCGTAAGGCTTAGTGGCAGGGGATCCGGTGGTCTGGTCGAGGGAGGCAGCAGTTGCAGGTTTACGGGACTTACCACGAGATCCTCTGGGAGTGGTGGAGACCCCTCTGCCCCTGCCTCTGAACCTTGCCACATGAAAAGACTGCAAGGAAGGTCCTGTGTAAGAACGTCTAGCAGGTGGTGCAGCCGACGGCAGATAGGTAGACTTAGCCGCCGTCGCCTGGGAGATCCATTTATTTAATTTGTCGCCAAACAAGGCATCACCTGTAAAGGGAAGATTTTCAACACCCTTTTTGGAATCAGCGTCCGCTGACCATTGACGTAACCACAGAGCATGCCGAAACAGCCATAGCAGTAGTGTGGACATTTCTCTTACGTCCTAGAGGATGCTGGGGTCTCCAAAAGGACCATGGGGTATAGACGGATCCGCAGGAGCCTGGGCACACTATAAAGACTTAAACTGGGTGTGAACTGGCTCCTCCCCCTATGCCCCTCCAGACCTCAGTTAGACTTTGTGCCCAGGAGTGATGGGTCACACACTAGGGGAGCTCTCCTGAGTTTCTCTGAAAGACTTTGTTAGGTTTTTTATTTTCAGGGAGACCTGCTGGCTACAGGCTTCCTGCATCGTGGGAGTGAGGGGAGAGAAGCAGGACCTACTTCTTCTTAGTTCAAGGGCTCTGCTTCTCGGCTACTGGACACCATTAGCTCCAGAGGGTTCGATCACTTGGTGCACCTAGCTGCTTGTTCCCAGAGCCACGCCGTCAATCCCCCTCACAGAAGCCAGAAGAAAAGCCGGGTGAGTATGTGAAGAATAGAAGACATCAGTGATGGCAAAAGACTTCAGTAACAGAGGTAACAGATCGTGCTACGCTCCATGCTCCCACACACCTACGGCACTCACAGAGTGCTGGGGGGGGGGGGGGGGGGGGGAGTGCCCTGGGCAGTATGTATTGCTTTAATTTTACACTCCCAGACCGTGTCCGCTACCCCCGCCAGCACGCCGCAGCGGTCCTGCTGCGCGCCATTGCTCCCACACACCAACGGCTGGTATCGGGCGCAGGGGGGGGGGGGGGGGCGGGGGGGGCGCCCTGGGCAGTATGTATTGCTTTACTTTTACACTCCCAGACGCATATACAGTGGGTAGACACTGTATATGCTCCCCTGCCTGCATATAATGTTTTTCATATACTGGGCTACAGCACGCCGATAAGGGGCGGAGCTTAGCCCTCACAGCAGACAGCGCCATAATGTCGCAGGGGTCCCGCTGCGCGCCATTGCTCCCACACACCAACGGCTGGTATCGGGTGCAGGGCGCGCGGGGGGGGGGGGGGGGGGACGCCCTGGGCAGTAGGTATTGTATTAATTTTACACTCCCAGAAGCATATACAGTGGGTAGCCACTGTATATGCTCCCCTGCCTGCATATAATGTTTGTAATATACTGGGCTACAGCGCGCCGATAAGGGGCGGAGCTTAGCCCTCACAGCAAGAGACAGCGCCATTTTAATCACTGTCCCCGCCAAAACAGCACAAACAAGGGGGGGCACATATGGTTAGTGTTATGTAGGAATGTATAACACTATTTGATTGGAAATGGACATGTACTCTATGTGTGCTCCCTGTCTGGTATACACTTGTGTCGACGCGGGTGAATATTCTGTCATTAACACCTCTGGGGTTCATTGTCGGCATTGCCGACGCTTGTTTGGTACTTGATACAGTAGATATTGAGTCAACAGTTCAGTTGTGTTATACTTGTTCATAGTAAACACGGTATGGGAGACACAGTAGTATGTGGGTGACCCTGTCGGCACCTATTGTTATTACCGGGTGTAAATTAACATGCTGTAACTAACTTATAACAGTAAATATATTTATATGGTTCGGCTCCATTAGTCTATAGCTTGAGCGCAGACATGGTTAATTTTGTGAGGGAATATTATTAAAATTATTTATGTATAAACCCCTCGGGGTCGCAAGTATGTTGTTTGCCTGGTTACTGTCGACGAATACTAGCTTTTCTGTCGACTATAATGCTTCCTGGTAGAGCAATGACTGCGGTTCAGTACATGGTCATACACATTCAGTACACATTAATGTAATTTGGGTCCCGGCGGTGCCGGACAATCCGCTTATATGTATGTTTTATGTATATATAGGTAGGATATGTGTATTACATTATGTATATTCATCTTATGGTTTCTAATGAATGCTGAAGTAATAGTATTCCTTCTCATGTGCTGGTCGCTCTGCTGATAAGGCTTTAGGTCGCCTGTGCCGAGTGGGTCTTCCATCCTCTCAAGGTGTCCGATGTTTATTCTTTCCACGTGGCGGAGGGAATACTGTGAAAGTCAGCGCCTGGTCGACACGGCGTCCTGTCACGAAGGATCGGGTACAGGAAGCTAAGTGATATTTTATTTCTATTCTTTGGACTTATTTACATTGTATGCACAGCATCCGATTAAATTATCCTGCAGGGTTAGGAGATATTCCTTATGTTGGGTTTTATCTATAGATCACAACACGCTGCAGTGTGTATACAGGAGGTGTCCGGAGAAAGACTGAGGCTGACTCCGAGAGGTACTGGAGTTTTTTCCCTGGGTCGGTGTGCCACTGTTGGGGATGCCTTAGTTCAGTCAATCTCGGCGGATACTGCTGGTAACTCTAACTTCGTGAGTTAGATTCCCTCACAACGGTTGGTGACGCATTCCTTTGTGGGATGCAGTCGCGTTCCCTACTTCAATACCGTTCTTTTTTACTTTTCTGTGCAGATGGAAGGTGAAAAGGTAAGTGTTCTGCAGCCTTGTTAGGTTCGCAGAAGCGGATGTCGTTTACTGTTTCTCACACATCCACCACAGGGTGCTGAGTATACCTGACTGGACCCCACTCCAGTGGGGACTCGTCTACTACTTTTGTATTAGTCCGGAAATAGACCAGGACCCGTGAGTTGATTATAGAATCCAGAGGGGGACAGTCTGGAGTTACAGATGTTTCCCCTCACTGTTTTTCTAATAGATCTTACCGTTTTTCCTCTGGAAGGGGAGATAATACGCGACGCCAGACCAGCGGGCGTCAGGTTCAGGGCATTGTCCTGCTGTCCCCTGTAAAAAAAAAAAAAAAAAAAAAAAAGTTTAAATGCGTTGTTTTCCGCATTCAGATCACCTCGCTGGAAAGGCGAGGTCAAGAAACAAATGGTGCAAAGCGTTGTTTCTCTCTGACTATTCTTCAACACAGGGAATGGCTATCGTTCCCAACGTCGCAGATGTTGGGGGTAGGTGTCAGAGTAGATACTGTACGGTTAAGGTTCTATGTTTTTCCTGTGGCAGAAGGTCTGAGGTTCTGGAGTCGAATCAGTTTTGCAGTGACAAACCATCATTATGTTCCGTTATGAAGCGGATGGGTGCGGCCTGAGAGGCCTTTTCGGTGAGCAGGTCAAATGCCGGAGTGTTTTCAAGGGACCAATTGGATATGTGGTCCGGGTCTCACCTGCCAATGCACCGGAATATGATTCTAATGGCCACGACATCGCTCCTGTGGTGTCTGCTCGATTCTCACCTTCTTGAGGGACGTAGGTTCGGGATCCAAGTAATTAGTCCTTGCAAGGGACGTATTTCCGGAGGAAAAGGTCAAGCTGGGAAGCTTGTCTGTAATATGCTTTCCTGTATTAGGAGCTATTTTTGACGAACAGATTATTCGTGGTCTGCCCGTGTTAGTTCTCTCGGACATTTTGACAGCAGTGGCGTGAGTGAGCCGCTAGGGCGAATCAAGGAGCACAGCGCCAATTGCAGAGGATGCAAAAGTTTGCCGCTGGATGGAAAGACTGGTAAACGCTATATTAGCGGTCTGCGCTCCGCAGGTAAACGACGGAGAATTAGATTTCCTCTGCAGACGAGATCTCCTTCCGGAAAAAATACAATCGGCATCGAGGAATTTTCAAAGACCTGACGAGTCTTTGGGGAGTACCTAAATTAGACATATTGGCGTCTTGCCTCAACGAGAGGCCTCAGAGATATTGTTTCAGGTAAAGGGACGCTCAAGCAATGGCAGTGGACGCCCTCGTGACACCTTGGGCGTTTTAAGTCGGTCTATGTGTCTCCTCCGTTTCGCTTTTTCTGAAGGTGATACTGGAAAAAGAAGAACAAAGGTTCAGGAGATCCTCATTGTTCCGGTCTAGCCAAGCAGGGCTTGGTTTTCAGGTTTTCATGATTACTCATAGAAGATTCCTGGCCGCTTCTTTTACGTGAGGAACTGTTACGAAGATCCGGGAGTATATTAAGACTTACCGTGGCTGCGTTTGTCGGGTCCCGATTGAAGGCCATATCCTAGCCAGAAAGGGTATTCCCAGTGAAGTCGTTTCCACACTTCTTCTGGCTAGAAAAGATTAACGACAAGGCCTTGCCACCTTAGTTGGAGAAAAGCTAGGTCTTGGTGTACATCCAAGAAGACTCCTACCGAAGATTTTCGGCTGGGTCGTTCTTCTCCGTTCCTTGCAAGCAGTTGGGGATGCAGGCCTAAAGTTAGGCTCTTTTTCAGTCCAGTTTGACCTTATGAATTTTCTTGAAAGAATTGGCCACCTTTCGGGAGGTTCGGACTTTTGTGAAAGGAGTACTGCACATCCACTCTCCGTTTGTGCCCATTGGCACCGTGAGACCCTGATGTGTTATTGCGTTTTTCTTGTGTCACAATGTTTGGATCTTTTGTGAAAGATTATCTCTTGAAGAGTGGTCATGGTACTGGCTTTGGCGTCCGCAAAGCGGGTGTCGAAAGTATTGGCTTTGTCTCACAAGAGCCCTTGTTGGATCTTGCATGTGGATAGAGCGGTATTGAGAACTCTGATAATAGTTCAGCAGAGGAGGTGGTTCCGGGTTTCACAGAAACTAGCCTATTGTGATGCCTGTGGTTACTTCAGCGTTGCCTGATTAAAGAACTCTCGATGTAGTCGGGGCTTTGACTAATGTGTTGCCATTTTGGCTCAGGTTGGGGAAACAGAGACTCTGTTGTCCGGTATGCTACCAGCGTGATTGGGGCACCTGCGTCTATGCAGTCTGTTATAAGATGGATCTGTGATACGATTCGGTGTGTTCGTTCTACGGCTGGATTACCGTTACCGTTGTTGGGGGAGATCCATTCTCCTAGGAAGATGGGCTCTTCTTGGGAGGATATCCGTGGAGTCTCGGCGGTTCAACTTAGCCGAGTGGCTACTTGGTCGGGTTTCAAACACCTTTGCTGTGCTCTACAAGGTGGATACCCTGGCTGATGGGGGCCTCATGTTAGCTCAATCGGTGCTGCAGAGTCGTCCGCACTCTCCCGCCCGTTCTGGAGTTTTGGTATATACCCCATGGTCCTTTTGGAGTCCCCAGCATCCTCTAGGACAGAGGTTCTCAAACTCGGTCCTCGGGAGCCCACACAGTGCATGTTTTGCAGGTAACCCAGCAGGTGCACAGGTGTATTAATTACTCACTGACACATTTTAAAAGGTCCACAGGTGGAGCTAATTATTTCACTTGCGATTCTGTGAGGAGACCTGCAAAACATGCACTGTGTGGGCTCCCGAGGACCGAGTTTGAGAACCTCTGCTCTAGGACGTAAGAGAAAATTGGATTTTGGTACCTACCGGTAAATCCTTTTCTCCTAGTCCGTAGAGGATGCTGGGCACCCGTCCCAGTGCGTACTATATCTGCAGTTATGGATTTTGGTTGCACTTTGTGGTGTTTTTTCTCTGTCAGGCTATCGCGGACGTTGTTCATGCCATGGCATGTGGGTTTTTATTGTTGGTCTGGAGGAGGGGCATAGAGGGAGGAGCCAGTTCACACCCAGTTTAAGTCTTTATAGTGTGCCCAGGCTCCTGCGGATCCGTCTATACCCCATGGTCCTTTTGGAGTCCCCAGCATCCTCTACGGACTAGGAGAAAAGGATTTACCGGTAGGTACCAAAATCCTATTTTATCTTACACAATTCCTTTATATAAAATTTGCAGCATCTTGTATATGTTGCAGCAGCGTAATGACCTCCTCCCTCGGCAGAGAGTCTAAACCATCAATAACAGTATCAGACCACTTGACTACCACCCTGGAAATCCACCCACAAACAATTGTGGGGCGCAGTCCTACACTGCTGCCGTATATATTGCCTTGTGAGTGGTCTCAATTTTATGGTCAGCTGGCTCTTTTAGGTATATAGACCCTGGTACCGGCAGTACCAATTCCTGGCCAGGGAGTTTAATTCATTAGATACAGGAAAAGTGACTGAGGTCTTTGGTCTAACATTAAAGTACAACTCCTCATCTGGTTCTGCCTCCTGATCCGATATGTGAAGTACCTCTCTTACAGCATAAATGAGGGCCTCCACCCCAGGGGACAGAGAGCTGTCCTCATCCATATCATCATCATCCACATCAGTCTGATCAGAATCAGACTGGAGCATCTGTGGCAGTGGGTGTTTATGTGAAACCAACAGAGGGGACTGAAAAGCCTTTCTGGTAATCTTCTGCTTTTGCCATACAATAGACTGTTTCAATACCTGTCTCTCCTTTTTAGCTGCAGCTAATTCTGAATTTACATTCTGAATTATGCTTTTAAAATTATCCAGCAAGTCAGGTGCCCGTGAACTGAGTCCCTGTGGAGATAAGGAGCACTGTTCACACATGAGGGACCCCGCTGATGAAGGGGTAGAGTTACAAGCAGCACACATAACCCTATCCACGGACATATTTATACAACTGAAATACAGCACAGCCCACTGAAATACCTCCACACAGACCATAGAAAGCCCCTGGAGTGACACTGAGGAATGGAGGGGTGTAGTATGGTATGCCGGCGGCCGGGTTCCCGGCAACCAGGATACCGGCGCCGGGATTCCGACCGCCGGCATACTGACAGCGTGGTGAGCGCAAATGAGCCCCTTGCAGGCTTGCTGCGCTCGCCACGCTGCGGGCACGGTGGCACGCTATTTATTCTCCCTCCAGGGGGGTTGTGGACCCCCAAGAGGGAGAAAAAGTGTCGGTATGCCAGCTGTCGGGATTCCGGCGCCGGTATACTGTGCACCGGGATCCTGACAGCCGGCAAACTGAAGACCACCTGAATGGAGATCAGACGACAAAACACAGCAGCCCAATGAGTGAAATTATGTGTACAACCTGATAAAAGTGCAGCGGTGCTACCGCTGGTGTGCTACCCCCACCCTGCTATGACTCCCATTACCAGTACAGTCTGTAACAGCGTGGGTCCCTAGAGAAGCAGCATGCATGCAGCCTTGATGTCGGCAGCAGCAGGAAATGGTGCCTTCCCGCCTCTGGTCCTGCTTCGGAAAGACCTGCCCCTTGCAGGTTTTATACTGGCATGTTACAAATAACTATACATAACAGTACACACAAGCCCTAATGGACAGTGAGCATTGCGGGGCATGAGCCCTGAGCCAGTCTCGTCCACGGCGGGCACCGCAGCTCGTGGCCCGTGACCGCCGCATGACATGCCGCCAAAACCGCACCGGGAACCCGCTAACCAGGACCCTAGTGTTAACACTCACCACACCTATCGATTTTCATCGTTAGAGGGTGGCGGCTAGCTGCTGACGTGGGCACATATGCTAACGGTGTGTGAACAGCACCTTACAAGCTCAGTGTCCTGTCAGCTGGGATTACGAACCATTAACCCTCAGGAGGTTGGTACGGTCTCCCCTCTAAGTCCCACGAAGCAGGTAGACTGGTTGCCAACCAGTACTACCTGAAAATAATAAACTAAAATAAAAAATAAAGAAAACTCTGGAGCGCCACAAAGAGCACTTAGCTTCTTTGGGTTTGTATGGCATTAGCCGCTGGTCCCTTCTCCTGCCGTGAGAACGTGGTTCTATGTGACTAACATCTACCTTCTCTCTTACCTGCTTCTGCACTGTGAGCACCCGGCTCCTTGTGCACATTTTTCTAAATTAAGTCTTGTAGAAGGGGCATAGAGGGGTTGGAGCCAGCACACACATACACACAGTAAAGGTTTTAAAGTGCCAGGCTCCAGTGGACCCGATCTATACCCCATGGTACTAAAGTACAGCTCTCCAGTATCCACTAGGACGTAAGAAAAACTTTGATTATTTTAAAACATCTTTTCCATATTTAACACACTATACCAGTCTGTCATGGCTACAGATAAAGCTAATTTCATTGGTATTTTAACAACACTATGCCTGTAAAAGAAACTATCAGCTGTAGCAGTCCTCTTTCTTTACGTATTTCTTTCCAGCATTTTCAATCTACTGTTGTGGATGGAAATCACTTTGTTCACTTGAATGAGCCAGAGAAGATTGCCAAGATCGTCAGTGACTGCCTGTCTGACAGACCAAATATGAACTCCCAACTTTAACCAGTGTGTGTCCAGTGTCATCTTATTGAAGAACAAGTGGTCTGCAGTTCTGAAATGATTTTTCTTTTTGTATGTAGTATTTAAATCAGCAGAGATGGATTTCAGCAGCAGGGTACACTGTGTTCCACAGGGAATACATCGGGGTCTAGAGATGGATCTTGATCCAGGCACCAACAGGTTAAAGCTTTAGCTGTCCCAGGATGCATTGGGGCCTCCTCTGTAACCCTCCCCCCCCTCCAGGCACTGTGTGCTCAGTTTCGAGTTGGTGCCTGCAGGCTAGTCAACAGGAGGGCTGTGCACAGCAGCCCTGAAAAAAGCTTTCTCAGAAGACTTCAAGGGCCGCAGCACTGTAACATGTCAGAGTGACATTCAGTGCTGCGGCTCCATCACCTCCCAAGCGGTGTCGCATACTTCCGCGGCTCAGTTCCCGGGTACTTGCGGCGGAGACGCTCCGGCTCTAGGCACACGGACGCAGACTCTCTCCTGGTTCCGATGGCTGCTACGGGGAGGAGGTAAGAGGGTCCCTCAGGCGGGACCCGCTATAAAATTGTGTTCCGTTCGCAGTCTAGGGAGATGGACTGCGACGCTGGCGTGGACACTGTTGCGCACAGGAACCCCATTATATCTGCCTGGGCATAGGAGTACAGGTCGGGTGTACTATCACCCAGTTTAATAAGACTCCGTAGGACCAGGCGGTGAGGATCAGCATAGGGAAGCCGGAACTTGACCTGTAGCCCCTCCCCCGGCACCATCTCTCAGCAGATATTCCCGCCCTGGAGCCGCCTTTAACTTTCCCTCACTTAGACGCCATCTTAGGTATAGCTGCGGCTGGTTTCCGGGACTGCAGGGCAAGGTCTCCCTTGTAAAGCTGCCTGTCTACAGCGGTGTGACTTTACAAACACTTAAGTATTCTACATGTCTTTATACAGACAGCATTAGTTAAGAACAAGTATACCTGTTACAGAATATATTGCACAAGTATTCTGATATACACCTCCGGTCTAGGACTGGACTGTGCTGTGTTTTTTTTTTATATATATATATATATATATATATATCCTGATATACAGTTGTATACTAGTCCAGCGCAGTTTTATTGTCATAACTAATAATTATCTGCATTGTCACTGTGACTGTGTGTGCCTGTATCTGCTGTGTGAATTTCACTTTCAGTGTTTACACAGATATATCTATCACTATATTCTGTACCCTAAGGGACTAGGTGCATCAGGGTCGTTTATGTAGTGCGTCACAATATTTACCGATTATGCGTATTATATTGTGTACTCAGTCACCTACTACCGGATTTATTCACAGGTGGTGTATACTGGGGACACAGGGGGACATTTACTAAGCAGTGATAAGAGCGGAGAAGTGAGCCAGTGGAGAAGTTGCCCATGGCAACCAATCGGCACTGAAGTAACATCTATAATTTCCTTACTATAAAATGGTACAGAGCTGCTGATTGGTTGATGGGGCAATTTCTCCACTGGCTCACTTCTCTACTCTTATCACTGCTTAGTAAATGTCCCCCTCAGTCTCATAATACCGGATTTATTTGCAGGTGTCGTGTAATGGTTACTCAGTCGCATACTAAAGAATTTATTCGCTGGTAGTGTACTCTGTCTGGCTATATCGTACTCATACGCTCTATTGTTGCTTTTACTGAAATGTCTAACAAAAAGGGCAGTAAATCTGGGGATGCTCCCGCATCATGCATGGCATGCACCAAGGATTTACTTAAGGGGGACGTTTTACATGATGGTGTGTGTAATGTGTGCCATACCTCTCCCAGTCAGTCCGCAGCTCCTGCAACCCATCAGGAGCCACCCTGGGCTATGTTCTCAACTCTGTTGGGTACTCTGGTGGACCGCCTTACGCCTACTATGGTATCACCTGTGCCACTACAGTCACAAATTGTCCCTATGGTTAATCTGCCTTGGTTGGATAATTTGTCCAACCAGTTGCAGCAATTAAACCAATCTTCGGTTAGACATAAATCTGCTATAGGTCACACTTGTGCCCCTGGGTCATCTAGGCGGACTGCTACTTCCTCACAGTCCACGCTTCTCTCAGACGTTTCTTCTTATGAGGATGGGGAACTAACTTTCCTGTCAGACACTGAATCAGATGCTTCTGACGAGGGATCTTCTTTACAGGTGGATGTCCCTGACTTGGTGGTTGCTATTAGACAGATTCTCCAAATATCGGATGACGAGGAGGATACCACTGCGGTGGCTAAGACACCTGACCAGTTTAAACGTCATAAGGTAACTAAAAAACTTGACCATTTAGTGGACCTACGCCGAGAACCCTGGTGTGAGCCAGGGAAGAAATTCCCCCTATCTAAAAGGGCCTTGGCTCGATATCATCTCCCTGCAGAGTTACAGTATGTAACAAGTGGGAAAATCCGCCACCGGTGGATTCCCATGTCACCCGTCTGGTGGTATCTTCTACTCTGCCTGTCACTACTGTCACCTCATTGAAGGAACAGACAGACAAACATGTGGATGGCTGCCTGAAATTGATTTACTCCCTAACAGGTGCTGTACATAGACTAACTATTGCTGCCTCCTGGGCGGCAAAAGGTATTGAAGCATGGGTTCAGGCACTGGAGGAAGAGCTACCCGATGAATTATCTGACAAGGCCAGACAATATCTGTCTCACATTACCACCGCTGCCTATTATATCCAGGAAGTGTCCTCTGAGGCAGGTGTATTGGCGGCTAAGGTGTCAACTACGTCTGTCCTGGCCCGCCGAATTCTGTGGTTGAGGTCATGG
The DNA here is from genome assembly GCF_028390025.1 of Pseudophryne corroboree. Classification (NCBI taxonomy): domain Eukaryota; kingdom Metazoa; phylum Chordata; class Amphibia; order Anura; family Myobatrachidae; genus Pseudophryne; species Pseudophryne corroboree. The sequence goes on from NC_086452.1 coordinate 298,187,481, forward strand.
AAGGTGGACCTGGACTCCCTTTTAAGGGAGACATCTTTTTTGGGGAAGACCTAAATAAAATTGTCTGATTTACGGGCTGCTAAGACTACATTTCTCCCAAATCCTACTCCCTCTGCACAGAGGGCAAAAGGTACCATTTTTCGTTCCTTTCGGCCTCATGGGAAAGCAAAAGGTCAGGCATACCTGAGACAGTCTCGTGCTACCAAAACCACAAAGCCCAAAACAAAACAGTCCTGGGCGGCCCATCAGCCTGCTTCTAAAAAAAGACAAGCCTGCCACATGACGGGGCGGTCCTCCTCTACAATTCACCGAGGTCTGGTTAAAGACTACTTCAGATGCATGGGTGAGGAAAGTAGTCTCTCACAGGTACGCAGTCTCCTTCAAGAGACGTCCCCCCTCGCCAGTTCTGCTCCACGGTTATCCCTTTGGATCCGTTAAAAGCGCACGCTCTACAATTGGTGGCGAGTTCCCTCCTGGATACAGGAGTGGTGATGCCGGTACCCCTGTCCCAGAGAGGCAAAAGGATACTATTCGACCCGGTTTCTAATTCCGAAACCCAATGGGTATTCCAGTCCTATACTCAACCTCAATCGTTGAACAAGTTTGTGAGAGTATCCAAGTTCCGTATGGAAACTCTGCGCTCGATTGTACTGGCCATGGAACCTGGAGACTATATGGAATCCCTGGATATACAGGATGCATACCTGCATATACCTATTGCCATGTCACATCAGCAATATCTGCGGTTTGCTATTGGCAACATCCACTATCAGTTTCTGGCTCTGCCATTTGGACTGGCTACGGCCCCTCGGATCTTCACCAAGGTTATGGCCGTAATGACGGCTCATCTCCGTCACCAGGGAATACGGCAGTATCCTGCCGTATTTGGACGACTTGCTGATCCTCGCAAACTACCACAATGTCCTTCTAAGCCATCTACAACTGACCGTAAGCTTCCTACAAGCCCACAGGTGGCTTATCAATTGGAAGAAATCCTTGCTGGTCCCAGCTCAGAGCATGGTGCACCTGGGGGCACTGCTGGACATGCACAGTCGACGGCTGTTTCTGTCTCCAGAGAAGATCTTGAAGCTTCAGGACAGGATAAGATACTTCCTTTCTCGGCCCAGAGTATCGATACACTCGGCAATGCAAGTACTGGGTCTGATGGTGTCGGCATTTGACATGGTGGAGTACGCTTTATGTCATTCCCGCCCTCTGAAGAGGTTAATCCTTTCCAAATGGGATGGCCTACCTCATCGGATCAGGTCTCATATGATCTTTTTGACTCCGGAGTTTTGTCTGTCGCTGACTTGGTGGCTTCAGGACCAGCAATTAAGCAGGGGCCGTCCCGTCTGGATTCCCGACTGGGTCCTGCTGACCACGGACGCCAACCTGAGGGGATGGGGCATGGTGTTGGAGCAACACTCCTTTCAGGGTCGGTCGACCAAAGAGGAATCACTCCTCCCAATAAACATTCTGGAGTTGCGGGCAGTGTTCAATACGTTGCCTCTTGCCCTGCCTCTAGTAAAGAGCAGGCCTGTTCAAGTATGGTCAGACAACACCACCACGGTGGCATACATCCACCATCAAGGTCGGCATTCGAAGCCACATGGCAATGTTGGAAGTGTCAAAAATCCTTCAATGGGCGGAACGCCATCTGCCAGCAATATCGGCAGTGTTCATTCCGGGTGTTCTCAACTGGGAAGCGGACTTCCTCAGTCGCCAGGACGTGCGCGCTGGAGAGTGGAGTCTTCATCCGGAAGTCTTTCAACTCCTAATGGACAAGTGTGGCCTACCAGATGTAGACTTGATGGCGTCTCGACAATCACAAAGTTCCGGTCTTCGGATCAAGGACCAGGGATCCTCAAGCAGCGTTCGTGTACGCACTAGCCATTCCATGGAACTTTCGGCTGCCTGACATGTTCCCTCCAGTGTCATTCCTGCCCAGGGCCCTGCGGAAGTTCAAGCAAGAAGGAGGGATACTACTTCTAGTCGCTCCGGCATGGCCCAGGCAGCATTGGTTCTCAGACCTGCAGGGGCTATCGATAGTGTCCTGTTCTACTTCCTCAGTGACCAGACCTCCTCGTACTGGGCCCTTGTCTCTACCCAGACCTGACCAGGCTGGCTTTGACGGTGTGACTCTTGAAGCTTCACTCTTAAGGGTAAAAGGATTTTCTGAGGCGGTCATCCAAACTATGTTGAAGGCCCGCAAACTGGCATCTGCCCGGATCTATTACAGAGTCTGGAATTCTTATTTCACCTGGTGTGCAGATAAGAACTACGATGTTCACAGATTCTAGACGTCCAGAATCCTGGCTTTCCTGCAACAAGGCCTGGACTTGGGCCTTCGTCTGGCCTCCCTCAAGGTTCACATATCTGCCTTGTCGGTGTGGTTTCAGAGACAGATTGCGTCTATACCCGACGTTCATACCCTCACTCAGGGTGTATTGCGGATTCAATCTCCCTATGTCCTCCTGTGGCTCCATGGGGATTTGTCTGTTGTCCTAAATGCCCTGCAAGAGTCTCCATTTGAACCTCTTGAGTCAGTGGACCTTAAATGGCTTGCGGCTAAGGTCCTGTTCTTACTGGCTATTGCCTCTGCCAGAAGGGTGTCGGATCTAGGCGCTTTGTCCTGTCGTCCACCCTTTCTGATTTCTCCTTCATCCACTAGGGGCCACTGGAGCGTAGTTACAATGGGGAAATAGTAGGCAGTAGTTGGGAGCTGGCACTTTAAAATTTCAACACTGAGGCTAGCTCCTCCCCTACTATCTCCCCTCCAAGCCAGTCTTAGTTTAGTGCCCGAGGTAGCTGGTTCACTTGGGTTTAGCTGAAGAATTTTCTATTTTTTCTTTATTATTTTATTTTTCTTTCAACGCACAGACTGGCAGCTCTGCCACTGCCAGTCTGCACCGCGGGAGCTGCCGGCGGGGTCCCATCGCAGCTGCGTGCGGCTCGGGATGGGCCCCGGCTGAGGGAGACACTGAGCTCTCCTGAGTTGGCGGACACCGCTGCGTGCGGCGCATGTCGGGACCACTCCATCCAGCAGAAGATTCCGGCAGCATGGCAGCGGTGAGTATCTGTGGCCGGACACCGCTGCGTGCGGCGCGTGTCAAGGTCACTCCGTCGGCAGAAGATTCCGACAGCACAGTATACGTGGCCAGACACCGCTGCGTGCGGCGCGTGTCGGGGCCACTACATCGGGACAGCGGTGAGTACAATTTCTCCCCCTCCACTGTTGTATAATTTTACATTTACAGTGTGCCCACTGTTTATTTACTCAATTTAACTGTGCAGTGTGCTCTGAGTGATAGAGGGCATTTGTGGCGGCACTCACCCAGAGAGATCCCGGCTCCCCTCTAATAAAAGCCTTTGCTTAAAATTTAAAATGGGCGCCATTGAGGTGGGGGCGGAGCTTTAGCCCGCTCTGCACAGCGCCCACTCTGTGCAGAGGGCTCAGCGCTTCCCGGCCGCGGCATACATTGCCGGCGGGGGATACAGGACGCTCACCGCTTCAGCTACACTGAAGCGGGTTAGTTTTAAATTTGGCGCCGAAACGGGGGGGGGGGCGGAGCTAACTCCCGCTCTGTACAGCGGGCTCAGCGCTACTGCTCTCCGGCCGCTGCAGCATGCCGCTCACCGCTTCAATCACGGCCGCTGAAAGCTCCTTCCCCTACACTAACATAGTATCATGCCTGGCTGTACTGTGCATGATACATAAGGAGGGGAAGGACCTTAATCCCGCTCTCCTCAGCGGGCTCCCCGGCCACGGCTCACAACGCTCTATAGCCCAGAGGGATCTCTCCCTGCAGGGGAGACCTTTACCGGGCATTTCATAGAGGAAGCCTGCTCTGTAACAGGAGCTGTGTCTCAGCTCAATAAGGTTCAGGGCTAGTTGCATAGTATAGCAGATTAAGCAGAACCCAGGTTTTCTTGGGTTCACTATTATATCACTATTATATCACCCTGGAATATATATATGTAATGTATTTATATCACCCGGGCATATGTATTTCTCTACCCTATTGGGTCCAATAGGGGTGTGTATAGGAGATACAGATATTTATAGATGGATATCAGGGTCCACAGGATCTACCTTGGGATATGGGGTGGCGACAGCGGAAACGGGCACCAAACGGTTAAGCTTTTCGGGCTCCCAGGATGCAATGGGCCAGCACCCTATGATCCCGCTTCCCAGCTAAGGCAATTCAGTTTTTTGTTTGGTGTGGCAGGAGCCGAACCACTACAACGGTTGGGCTGCATAATATACGTTCCAACAAGTATGGTAAAATATTAAAGTGAGGAATCTCTTGCTGTGCCCATAGTAAGCTCTTAGCGCTTAGCGACGCCACTGCTCTGAGCACTGATTTGCTTTTCTCGCAGGCGGGCCGCCATTTTGAGAAACCAGCGGAACCTCCGAGAAACAGGTGTTGCACCAGTTCTTCTTAATTTAGCGGTACAAATAATGCTATTTGTAATTTGGGGGATTGTGTGTGGCATCAGAAGAATAGCCATTGCGGCTCAGTACGCTAGTAGCAGGGACATTTATATAAAAAAAAAAAAAAAAAAAATTAAGAGGAGCTCTCATAGCCTAGTGACTAAGACTCCTAACCCGCAGCACAGCGTTACCAGTTCAGGTCTCTGCTGCTCCAGACACAAGTTTATTTGAAACATATCTGTCACTGCACGTTATAGTGCAGACATTACATAGGGCTACGCTTCTTTAACCCACCTTTTCTCTTTTCGTTCGTATCACCTGGTACAGTCAGAGAAATCCCTGTTAAGTGTGGATTGTGCGGTGAAGCCATCTGTTCAGCCCTCAGCGCAGCTACAGCACGCTACTTTTTGAACACAGATTATGCAGGTAATGTCACTATTAACCAGAGACCCTGTACGTAATTTCTGCTCTCCAGGTTTCTAAAAGAACCTTGCTAACCTTCCATGTTACACTGCAGATGAGAGGCCTCTCTTTAAGGAGGCGATACATGTCCAGGATACTGATTATGTTTCGTGGAGTCTGAACCAGTATCTCAGGATATTGAGGCGTATTGAACAGCAGTTCGTCTGGTGCTGCAGGTAAAGGAGTCGGACTCTTCAGGTCCCCCGGGGTTTGACGCCAAGGAGGAAATGACAGCGACTTGTTCAGTTTCGGATGAGCTGGATATGCTCCGGTAGGCGGCCGGGAGACATCCGAATTCACAATTTCAGGTATCGAACAATGTTTGTTTGCCTAGCCTATCCTTTTCCCGCAGATAGCAGGAAACGATATCAGACCTCTCCAGGGTATACCCCTCAATGTCTCACCGGTCCAACAGGCTGCCGTTTTCCTGGGGCAACCTTGCTGAAGGATCCATCTGAGAGACATATGCCGCAGCAGAGGTTCGACCTTGTCCGGAGCAGGTAGGTTGTGGAACAATTGTACTCTAGGTTACATCAACTGATGCTTTGGGACAGATCAGAGTCACGATTCTGCTTTATATTCTTTTGAGGTCTTCACGTCTGTATACTCGGAACCTGCATTTTCGCTTCGGCTGTCTTAACCCGACGACCTCTGGGGCTGCGACAGTGGCAGGCGAACAGGGAATCCTAATGGGCAGATGGTTCACGGGAAGGAACTTCCTGCATGATTTCTCGAACCATTGGGGTAAGTCTACTTTTCTTTCTTTTACGGCTGCCCCAGCTCCAAGACGGACATTTACAGGTCCTTCCTTTAGATCTCTCCGTGCCCTTTCAGGGTTTCGACTCCATGTCAGGGGCGGTATCTCCGTCACCAAGGGATCTCATGGTAACGGGCTGAAGCAAAGGTTCAGCATCCTCGGTCCAGTCTGATTTTAGGTCCTCCAACACACCCACAGGTCAGACCTTCCTACCACCTGGGAGGTCCCAGGGTAGGCGCAGGTCTGTGGTCTTTCTGGGAGGACTGGGAAGGCTTGGGCAGTTACAGACTCGATTTTGGAGTCCAACCGTCTCAGGGGTCCCTCGGCAAGGGTTGGCCGGTTTACGATGACAAGAGAGTCATACTGCAGGCGGCGCTCCATATGCTTCTAACCGCATAGGGTGTGGATCCCTGTTGTCACATATCATTTGAATCAGAACGGTTCTCAGACCTTTGTTTTCTTTTCACGTGCCGAAGCCAGATGGCTCGACCAGGCCTATTCTAGCCTTAGAATCCTTTCAGTCTGTGATTGCTAGTTTTGAACAAGAAAGTGGGTTTTACGCGTCCCTTGTCTTCAGGGATGCCGGTTTACTGAACTCCGTTGGGTTTCCTCATCGGGCTTTTCTCATATTCGCATTACAGGATACTCATTTTCACGGTCAGTCCTTTCCATTCGATCTCTCTTCCGCTCCCACGGGTTCAGGAAGATCACAGAATAACTCTTTTTTAAGGGCAGGGAGTGATGTTGGTTCCCTAATTGGACAATCTACTGCTAGTATCCCACTATGCAGATTAGGTGGCTTCTGAATATCCGAAAGATCCAGGAGTTTTGGGTTCGACACGGATCCAATTTATGCTCCTAGTAGACGTTTCTCAACCCGGTCCGTCAGAGGATTTTTTTTCCTTCCTTGGCACCAGGTACTCTCTCTCTTCAGTCAAGTTGCGACGCAATGAGTGGTCACCTACATTCCCCTCTGAGCGGAGGACAATAATATTTTTTCCAGGTCAAGCCGCCAGGTCAGACTCCCGGGTGAGAATACATTCCCCGGAGTTTTGTCAACTGGTCCGCTGTTGGCGGAGATTTCGGATCGACCTCAGGGCGTTCTAACTGACTCTTTAACCCTTTACTACTCTTGGACGTGAGCTCTGGCGGCAGTAGCCGAGGATGTCCTTAGTGCTCCTTGGAGTTTCTGGTTAGTCTATCCTGCCTCCTTGTCTATTTCTACCTCACTTTCGGTAACACAGGAGGGGAGAATGCGCGCTAGTCCTCTCGGTGGCTCCGGTTGGGCCACGCATGACTTAAAGATCCAGCCTGCACCTGTTGTCAGTAGAGGAGCCTTGGCTCCTACCTCAACTGGACTGTCTACTTCAACAGGGTCCTTTTCTTTGTTCAATCTTACACTGAGTTCGTTTAACCGCGTGACTGTTCACGAGACCTCAGAAGGGAGGAGTTCCCTCGTTCGGTTATGCCTACTGGGCCCCGATTTCAGAAGTCTGTTACCTCTTCTCGCTTTTGCCACTTTTGGAAAACTTTATAGGGCATAGTGAGGATAATAGGGGTTTTTCCCCTTCTTTCAGTTACCATTCAGCCGTCATCTTGAATTTCTCTGGGAGATTTTTGCTCGGCTGCGCTTCAAAATATATTGACCTGAATTTTGAGTCTGTCCTTTCGGTTTTCTTCCAAAAGAAAGGAGCCTGGCGGCTGTAAGTTCGTGCTCTCTTTCAGGGAGTACTCTATTGGCAACTCCCCCGGCTGAGTTTCAGACTCAGCGGTCGTTTCTTCCAGAAGGGGATGTCCGTTTTTCATATAAATCTGACACTAGTGTTTTCGGCCCTTTTTGAATGTTGTCAGGGCTCACCGACTTTCTCGACAGAGAAATTAGGCTATTCGACGAAGTGTTTTCTTCTTTGTTCTGTACGATGCTCACGTACTAAATAGCCGGGGTTCCAGCATACGCTGGGCTGTTGGATACATCTGACCATCAGACAGTCCTCTTGGCGGTTGCGCGGGAGCCTCCGCTTCCTTTTTCATCGCACTCTACGAGTGTTGTGGGACCTTTGTGGGCGGCTGCCCATGGGGTCTCCATGAATACTTTGTCGAGCGGCTACTTGGTCGGACCGACATTCATTTTGTCAAATTCTACAAGTTTGACACTTTTGCGGCCTCTGCATCACAGTTTGGCCGAGCGGTTTTACAGGACTCTCAGCGCTCTCCCACCCGTTTTGGGAGCTCTGGGACGTCCCCATTGTAACTACGCTCCAGTGGCCCCTAGTGGATGAAGGAGAAATCAGGATTTTGGTACTTACCGATAAATCCCTTTCTCCGATTCCACAGGGGCCACTGGACGCCCGCCCAGCGCTGTTCCTCCTTGGTTTTTGCTTAACGGTTTGCAGATCACTATATGACTGCTTGTTGAGTTCAGGCTAGCCTGGTTTTTTGTTAAATTCTGTTCCAGGTTTGGTTTGTGTTCTCCTGGTTTACAGGGCGTCATTAACCTCCTCTACCTTAGGGTTTGTTTATTACAGCTCTCCTCGGGCACAGTTTTACGTAGACTGGCTTGGAGGGGAGATAGTAGGGGAGGAGCTAGCCTCAGTGTTGAAATTTTAAAGTGCCAGCTCCCAACTACTGCCTACTATTTCCCCATTGTAACTACGCTCCAGTGGCCCCTGTGGAATCTGAGAAAGGGATTTATCGGTAAGTACCAAAATCCTGATATTCCATTGTGACCGAGCAGGTCTTAGAACTCGCCCTGGTTATTTACCTAAAGCGGTGTAATCTTTTCACCTTAACCAAGAGATTGTGGTTACGGCCTTCATCTCCTCTGACTTGTCCTCCAAAGAACGGTCTTTGGATGTGGTACGGGCTCTCCACATATATGTGGAGAGAACTGCCTCTATTAGGAGGTTAGATACCCTTTTTGTACTGTTTGGTTTCCACAAACGAGGCTGGCCTGCGAATAAGCAAACCCTGGCCAGATGGATTAGAATGGTGCTTATGCACAGGCTGGACTTCCAGCTCCTGCTGCTATTAAAGCCCATTCTACTTGGTCTGTTGGACCCTCTTGGGTGGCCTGCCATGGCACGTCCGCAGAATAGTGCATGGCGGCTACGTGGCCTCCGTGAACATGTTCATTAGGTTCTATGCCTTTGATACTTCCACCTCCCGGGATGCTTCCTTTGGACACTGTGTTATCATACCCGCTAAGGCGCGTCCCCTCCCCTGAGGAATTGCTTTAGGACATCCCTGATGTATTCCCTGTGGAACACAGTGTACCCCGCTGCAGAAAAGGAGATTTATGGTAGACTTACCATTGTTAAATCTTTCTGCGAGGTACAGTGTGTTCCACAGGGCGCCCGCCCTGTACTCACCTAGCTTCTATGAGTGGCATTAGCCGCTGGTCCCTTCTCCTGTTGTGAGAATGTGGTTCTATGTGACTAACATCTGCCTTCTCTTTTACCTGCTCCTGCATTGGACTGGTTAACGAAACTGAGTTCACAGTGCCTGGAGGTGGGGTTATAGAGGAGGCCCCAATGCATCCTGGTACAGCTAAAGCTTTAACCTGTTGGTGCCTGGATCGAGATACATCTCTACACCCTGATGTATTCCCTGTGGAACCCAGTGTACCTCGCAGAAAGAGATTTAACAATGGTAAGTCTACCATAAATCTCCTTTTTATATGGATTAATATACAGTATACAACATATTTAAGAAAACACTTAAAAATATGTTGGGTATTATTCAGTAGGAAAGCACTAAAGCTTCCAAACTGCCAAGGATGACATATCTACATTCACTCCAAGTCCAGGTTTTAAAAACTATTTATATTTTGGTGAAATAAAGCAATGCCTAAACTTCCTTAACATGCTTAAAAAAACTTGTTGGAATTCTGCTGGAACACAAACATTGGTGTTGGTCATATTCAATAGGTAGGCAATGCAAGGCGAAACCATATAAACCTTTAACTATGGATGGTGACCCAAAACATTCTGTGTACCACCAATAAAAAGCAACACTATACATACATTTAGGCATTATTTTATTAAATAAGTTATTAGTGAAAATGGCTTGTGAAGCCAATTCAGAGACATGGTGGTAATATTTACCAAAGATCGATTTTTGTTGATTGTCTGTGTTATTGATGATTTTCCTCTAATTTAGCAAATCAAAGATTCACTAAAAGGCAACCCTCCCAACCTCCCATGAGCCCATAATCAAACTCGAACATGGAGAAAACTTAAAATCTGAGCTTTAGTAATGGTTGGTTTGAAAACTGACCAAAAATCGACAGAGAAACCATCTTTGGACACAACTGTGATGTGAATATGCCAATGCAGCAGGAGGAGTCTGAGAGAAAAAGAAGCCCGCTGACAGCATCGCAGATCCGAATGCTGCATTCTATCCGAGTAACCTTGATTCACCCTCACAGCTCCGTAGAAGTGGCCAGGAAGTTTGCATCAGAAGACTCAGACCCTGGCCTTGGCACTCCTAGAAAATGGAGACCACATGCCCCCATTTTCTGGAACGCTACTCAGCTCTGCCCATTCCCGGTCCTAAATGGCTGCAGCCTGGAAATCAGGCGGCGGTTCAGGGGGGCACTGCATGTGATGATGCAGAACAGGTTTAGCACATGCGCACCACCATTGGAGATGTATGCAAACCATTGTGTTTGGGTACATCTCGGAAGAGGCTCTGTGGCAATTCAAAGCTATGCAATGCTGGGCACTTTCCTGCTGTATGCAAATCACCTGACTGAAGAGACCCAGGAAGTAGAATTAGAGCAGTCATTAAGGCACACCTCGGTCCTTAAGGCACACTAATAGTGCAGGTTCTAGTGATATCCAGGCTTCAGCACAGATGGTTAAATCAAAATAACCGAGGTACTAATTAAGTCACCTGTGCTAAAGCATGGCTGTATAGCTAAATTCTGGAGTGTTAGTGTGCCTTGAGGACCAAGGTGGGGAATACATGAATTAGAGGAGCTACAGCAGCAACTTGCATTTGGTATGTTTTGCCCAATAAAAAAAAAAAAATCAATAGGAAGTTGTAGTCTGCTTTGATTGATTTATGGCAATTTTTCTATGCCTATTTGCAGTCAATTTTGAATGGGACTGACAAAAACACTACTAAAAATCAACCGCAATTGACAGCGATTTTTAAAATGGACTTCAAAACAGACTGTTAGTAAGTGTGCAGTTTAGACCCTGAAACAAGATGTCGATTGATTTTAAAATCAATCTAAAAATTGTAACTCCCAAGTCCCAGAATCAAAGTCAAGAGCCTTGGATGTACTCCCAATACCGGTAGTAACAAAAAGCAAGTTTGTGAAACAATAAGTAGATTTGAGAAACAGGTTTTAATGACCACAAAATGTTATTTGTTAAAGGTTTAAAAAATTACAACTTCCCCAACATAAAGGCAATGTGGCACAATTAGGGCCAATAGATCAATGTTATAATCAGCATAGTATTCGTGCCAGGCTGAATTCAGTGTCCAGTAATGTTTGTTTACAAAGTCTAACTTCAGTAAGGGCGGAACTTCCTCTGAGCTCGCATCAGTGCAATTTTCTGCTTATCCTCTTCAAACTTCTTGCGTAGCTCAGCGAGATCTGCAAAATGGTCAGAAAATTAACAAAGGTTGAAACTAGCTATTTTCTGCATATCAGTACGTTTTAAAGACCGAGTAATTTTTCCCTACTATATTTTTCAAGTTTTAATTACCTTATTTATAGTGCTGTTCGCCATATACAGTATAATTATACACAGGGAGCATTTGTCCTAATCACTAAAAGGAGTCAATATTATAAATGTATATCCTGACAATATGCCCATTTCAGGTGTGCATGGTTATGATTTGGACTTTTATTTGGGAGTACTGGTGTGTTGTCATGAGAAAGGACTGCTGTTATTGCTTCAGGTTGACTCTTGTGTTATTTGCCAAGGCAAACATACCTATTCAGATGGGGAGTCATTGAGATGTGGACGGAGTTGCTATCACTGCTGCTTGCTCGGTAGCAGCAGTGATAGCGTTGTATGGTATGGCAGCATCAGGCTGTATATCGGTAGCTTGTCTGTACACAGCACTTCAAACGACTCAATCACCGCTGAGCCTGTATGACTGGGATGACCACATACACACCAAGCGCTTGTAGTTTGTTGTAGATAGGTAGGTGCATTGCTCTGTGACCTGTCCACAACAAACTGAAAGCGCTTAATGTGTATATGATCATCCCGGTCACCGCTGAGCCTGTATAAAGTGCTGTGTACAGACAAGCTACTAACATGCAGCCTGATAATCAATGTGAAGCCACTCTTGGACCCAGCTTGCACCAGCCTTCCTACGGTGGCACCCCAGGAAGGTAGATTGGAGACACCAGCCATCTGTAGGAGTCTGCATCCCTAGAGTGCACAGAATTATTTCTGTATACAGTAACAGACACTTCTACAACCACCTTAAGGTATTTGTAGCAATGAAAGACTAACCATATGAATTCATCTGCAACATATAACTGACGGATCCCATAGGAGAACACCCTGTTAACTATATAAATTGTGCAGAAGGATCAATCATACACCCTGCGCTTACAAGATTTATAATTACATACTATACTGCATATAATATATTGATTATTGTGGACATTTTAAGGATATTTTTATATTATGCGTTTAACTATTAGAGATGTTACATTGTTAATAAATTCTGTTCTAAATATATCAATTGAGTGATCAAATTATTTTTGCTTTCCCCACATTTAAAATCAGAATTTTGGTACTTACCGATAAATCCCTTTCTCCGATTCCACAGGGGACACTGGAGCGCAGTTACAATGGGGAAATAGTAGGCAGTAACTGGGAGCTGGCACTTTAAAACTCAAACACTGTGGCTAGCTCCTTCCCTACTATGTCCCCCCCTCCAAGCCAGTCTACGTAAAACTGTGCCCGAGGAGAGCTGGAATAAACTAAAGTTAAAGTAGGAGGTGGTTAACGCCGCCAGGTAAACCAGGATAACACGAAACAAACCTGGAACCTAACCTGACAAAAGGTTAACCTGAACCAAACAAGCAGTCACATAGTGATCTGCAAACAGTTTAGCGAAAAAGGAGGAAACAGCGCTGGGCGGGCGTCCAGTGTCCCCTGTGGAATCGGAGAAAGGGAATTATCGGTAAGTACCAAAATCCTGATTTCTCCTTCATCCACTAGGGGACACTTGGGAGCTCTGGGACGTCCCCATTGTAACTGCGCTCCAAACGGGCGGGAGAGCGCTGAGAGTCCTGTAAAACCGCTCGGCCAAACTGTGATGCAGAGGCCGCAAAAAAGTGTCAAACCTGTAGAATTTGACAAACGTATGTCGGCCCGACCAAGTAGCCGCCCGACAAAGTAGTCATGGAGACCCCACAGGCAGCCGCCCACGAAGGTCCCACAGAGCGCGTAGAGTGCGCTGAAATTGAAGCCGGAGGTTCCCGAGAAGCCGCCAAATAAGCTTGTTTGATGGTCAGCCGAATCCATCGTGACAAAGTCTGCTAAGAAGCCTGCCAACCATGGCGGGTAGCATCGTATAGAACAAATAAGGAATCGGACTTCCGAAGAGCCGAAGTCCTATCCACATAGATCTTGAGCGCCCTGACAACGTCCAATGATCTTGAATCCCGAGAGTCCACCGAGAGGGCCGGAACCACAAGTGGCTGGCTGATGTGAAAATTGGACACCACCTTAGGTAGAAGAGACATGCGAGTACAGAGCTCGGCCCTATCAGCATGAAACACAAGGTAAGGAGGACGACAAGAGAGAGCCCCAAGTTCCGACACCCGTCTGGCCGAAGCGAGAGCCAGGAGAAGAACCACCTTCCAGGTGAGATATTTCATCTCCACTGACTCCAGAGGCTTAAACAACGAGGATTGCAGAAAAGAGTGGACCAGATTGAGGTCCCATGGTGCTGTCGGAGGGCGAAAGAGAGGCTGTATTCGTAAAACCCCCTGAAAGAAAGTCTGAACTTCCGGCAGCAAGGCTAACTTTTTCTGGAAGAAAACCGAAAGAGCAGAGACCTACACCTTTAGTGAACCCAGTCTTAAGCCTGCCGAAAAACCCGCCTGCAAAAACTGAGAAGGCGGGCCAAGCGAAAAACTGAAGGAGAAAATTATCGACGTTCACACTAGGTTACATAAGCCTTCCAAATGCGGTAGTAGTGAGACGATGTGACTGACTTTCTAGCCCGAAGCATAGTAGGAATAACCGTACGAGGAATCCCCTTCCTTTTCAAGATGGCCTTCTCAACAGCCACGCCGTCAAACGTAGCCTTCGTAAGTCTGGATAAAGAAAAGGACCCTGTTGCAGCAGATCGTCCCGTAGTGGCAGGGGCCAAGGCTCGGCTACTGCCAACAGGTGTAGGGTGGAGTACCAAGTCATGCGTGGCCAATCTGGAGCCACCAGGAGGACCAGAGCGTTTTCTCTCGATGCATTGTAGAACCTGAGGCAACAATGGGAAGGGGAGGAAAGAGATAAACGTACCGGAAATTCCAAGGAGCCGTGAGGGCATCCACGCCCGCCGCTGCCGGGTCCCTCGTTCTAGAGTAATGAAGAGGCAGCTGATGGTTCAGGTGGGACGCCATGAGGTCGATCTGTGGTTTTCCCCACCGGCGGACCAGCTGACAAAACACCTGGGGATGGAGTGACCACTCTCCCGGGTGCATGTCCTGTCGGCTGAGGTAATCTGCTTCCCAATTGTCCACTCCTGGAATGAATATCGCCGAGAAGGACAGAGCATACTCCTCCGCCCAGAGAAGTATGTTGGTGACCTCCCTCATCGCCACACGGCTGCGAGTGCCGCCCTGACGGTTGATGTACGCTACCGTCGTGGCGTTGTCGGACCGAACCCTAACCGCTTGACCGCGCAGCAGGTGATACGCCTGAAGTAGGGCGTTGTATACCGCCCGTAGTTCGAGAATGTTTATAGGGAGAACGGATTCGTGGATCGACCAGCGTCCCTGGAACCGATGTTCGAGGGTTACTGCCCCCCAGCCTCGCAGACTTGCGTCTGTGGTGAGAAGAGTCCAATCCCACACTCCGAACCGCATTCCTTCCAATAGATGTGCCGACTGGAGCCACCAGAGAAGCGACGACCGTGCCTTTGGAGATAGCGTCACCCGCTGATGAAGGAACAGATGAGATCCTGACCACTGATGTAGAAGACACAGCTGAAACGGTCGAGAGTGGAAGCGACCGTACGGAAGAGCTTCGAACGCCGCTACCATCTTTCCCAGAAGGCAAATGCACAGATACACTGACACCCGACGGTGTCGAAGTACCGACCTTACCAGCGTCTGCAGAGACAGGATTTTGTCCTGAGGAAGGAAAACCCTCTGACGGACCGTGTCTAGAATCATCCCCAAAAACAGCAACCGTTGTGAGGGGCATAAGTGAGACTTCGGGAAGTTCAGGATCCACCCGTGCCGAATCAGAAGGTCCTGCGTTATCCGGATATTCTGAAGTAACAGGTCTGCCGAGCGTGCCTTTATTAGCAGATCGTCCAGATAGGGAACAATCGTCACACCTTGATTCCAAAGTAGGGCCATCATGACCCGCCATGACCTTTGTGAACACTCGGGGAGCAGAAGAGAGACCGAACGGAAGGGCCTGGAACTGGAAATGAGCGTCCTGTATCGCGAACCAGAGAAAAAGCCTGATGAGGAGGCCAAATGGGAACATGTAAATATGCATCTTTGATGTCTAAGGACGCCAGAAACTCGTTTTGCTCCAACCCCGCAATAACAGACTGGAGGGACTCCATTTTGAACTTGAACACCCTCAAATACGGATTGAGATCCTTCAAGTTCAGGATTGGCCTGACCGAACCGTCCAGCTTCGGTACGAGAAACGGGCTTGAGTAATAGCCCTGTTTCCGATGATGAGAGGGAACAGGGATGAGTACCCTTGCGGCTAGAAGCTTCTGGACCGCTGCCTGCAAGGCAACTCCTCTGTCGGAAACTGGTAAACCCGTGGTAAAAAAAACGCTGGGGCGGACGGGTCTGAAAATCGAGCTTGTAACCGCAAGTGATGAGATCCCTGACCCAAGTATCTGGACAGGACTGTACCCAGACTTCCTTGAAGTTCCACAGACGAGCTCCCACCCTGTGGTCTCCCAGGTAGCAGGTAAGCCAGTCATGCGGAGGTAGTGGTGGAGGACTTAACCTCTGACTGGGTTGAGGCTGTGGAACCTCTGCCTCTACCCCTATGGCCACGGGAGGCGGAAGCTCCTCCCCTGGCCTCGAAACCTGGAAGGGACACGAAAGGATCGAAAGGAGGGACCCCTATATGGCCTGCGAGAGGCTGGAGAAGCAGAAGGAAGATATGTCGAATTACCTCCGGTGGCCTGAGAGATCCAGGCATCCAGACCCTTACCGAACAGGACCTCTCCCGTAAAGGGCAACGCTTTTGCTGCCCTTTTGGACTCTGTATCCTCCTGCCAATGCCGCAGCCAGAGAGCTCTGCGGGCCAAAATTGCTAAAGCGGAAATCCTAGCTCCAAGAATACAGATGTCCTTGGAAGCCTCGCAAAGATAAAGGGTTGATTCACGGATGTGTTCCGCCAACTGTATCAGTTGATCCGCCGGCAAATCATCCCGAATTCCAGAGGACAATTGCTCCGCCCAAGCCTCCATCGCCTTGTTGACCCAACAACCTACCTGCGCCGGGCTATGTAATACCCCCGCCGCTGAGTGAGTATTCTTCAAGGTGGATTCCAATTTCCTATCTGACGCCTCTTTAAGCGAAGTCGCTCCCGGAACCGACAGAACAGTCTTCTTAGACAGATGAGACACCGAAGGATCCACAATCTGGGAGGTCTCATAACGCGTCCTGCTATCTGTGGGAAAAGGATAGGAAGACAACATTTTTCTTGATACCTGAAACTTCGCATCTGGATGTTTCCAGGCTGCCGTGATGAGCGCATCTAGCTCCTCTGAAACTGGAAATGTCTCCGGTAAGCATTGGTTGATGCCAAACCTTGAAGGGCGTAAGACGTCCTGCTCCGTCTCTTCCACCTGTAATACTGAGCGAATAGCAGTAATAAGAGCCTCTATACCCTGAGCTACTGGTTCAGAGTCTTCATACACCTGATCGTCATCAGTATCCTGTATATCTACCACCGCCTCTTCTAATTGAGGCATGTCATTGTCAGATTCCTGCAACACAGAGGCTAGCAATCTCTTCTTAGAAGCCTGTGAGGGGGTGGGGACACTAAACGACGGGGCTTGGGAAGGGATTACAGCCCTAGAGAGCTCTTCCACCGATTTTGCCAGGGAAACAGCCCATGCTGGTTCTGGCTCCGGTACTGTGACAAGCTGTCGGAACCGGGCCATCTCTCTATATTCCCGAGGGGCCTTCAGTTCCCCAGTCAACAGGGACATAACCTCTGTGAGTTGTGTTGTCCATGTCGGGGTGTTCTGGGGCTCTAATGATGACCGAGAAGAAGGCTCTGGCACACAATCCTCACAAAAAAGGGAATTATCAGCCTGGCCCTGGGAGAATTTTACATTACACTTCTGGCATTGTAAAACTTTCTGTGCTGCCTTTGAGCCTTTACCAGCCATGGTAGCACCTGTCACACTCCCCACACACAGCAACAAGCAGAAAGGGAGGGAGGGGGAGGGGGGGGGAAAGCAGGGAGAACGCAGCCACAGCAGACCTATAAATCCTGCACAATACTGTGCAGAGGAAGGGGCTATGCATAAACTACAGTGCCGCTCTAATTTTCCCCCCTTCCCCACTGAAACAGCTCACTGTGTCCGATTGTCCCCCTTTTCCGCGCTGCAGCGTTGGAAAATGGCTGCCAGCGTGCGCTGAGCCCAGTGGTAGAGAGCGGGGTTAAGCTCCGCCCCCTCCCGTAATGGCGCCAGATCTGAATGTGCAGCGCGGCACCAGCAACATCTCCGTGCCGGCTCTGTGAGCAGCGAAGAGCTGCACAGAGCTGGGAGCTGCAAGGGGCGGGCCCGGAATTTTTTTAAGAATAAATAAATAAATAAATAAATAAATAAAAGTGAGCAGCGGGGGAGGGGAGAAAAGAACACAGAGAGGCATTTGAACCCAGTCAGACTGCAAGCCAACAGCTCTATGCTGGCCACCATAAAAAGTAAATGAAGCTGTTACATACTCACCGCTGCTGGTCTGACCGATGGAGTGGCCCGACACGCGCCGCACGCAGCGGTGTCCGGCCGCATATACTCACCGCTGCCAGAATCTTCTGCCGACGGAGCGGCCCCAACACGCGCCGCACGCAGCGGTGTCCGGCCAGCTCCGGAGAGCTCAGTGTCTCCTTCAGCCGGGGCCCATCCCGAGCCGCACACAACTGCAATGGGACCCCGCCGGCAGCCTTCCACGGTGCAGACTGGCAGTGGCAGAGCTACCAGTCTGTAAGTGTAAGAAAGTAAAAGCAAAAAAAATTCTTCAGAGAAAACCCAAGAGTGACCAGCTCCCTCGGGCACAAAACTAAGACTGGCTTGGAGGGGGCACATAGTAGGGGAGGAGCTAGCCAAAGTGTTTGAGTTTTAAAGTGCCAGCTCCCAGTTACTGCCTACTATTTCCCCATTGTAACTGCGCTCCAGTGTCCCCTAGTGGATGAAGGAGAAATAGCTGCTATTTTTATACAGTTTGTGGCAGTCTAGTCTGGATGCCACCCCGGGTGTTTGTAGGACAGGGCACAATAGTTCGGGTGCTCGGGCTAAGGCAACCTGGGTTTAGGACTGGACCAAGAGGAAGCCCCAGGGAGGTGTTGGAACACAGCAGGTTGTCTCTAATGTTGTGTCAAAGATTATCTGCCCGTTGGAAATTATATTATTGTATTGCTATTGATACACAGAAATACCCTGCAGTTTTATACATGAGATCCCATCCATGCAGGTCTGGTCCAGCTATTGGAGCAAGCGTTCCCAGAAATCAGGCACACCTGTGCCACACTTTTATAAAGCTAGTTAGGGCAAGGGCTCAGGGCTCCTGATTCCAACAAGTGGCCAGGCGATAGAGGGCGTGCCAGTGGGTGAGAGACAGGGAGCCTGAGATTGTGTACATGCCGTTTGTGAACTGGTGCCTAATTAAGGTGCCCACTGAAACTTGCTGTAAAACGTCGGTTTACTATGCTGTACAAGTAAACGGTCTACATTTCTTTAACACAACTGTGTCAGCGGTTTGTCTGGTGGAAGGTCGCTTGTTACAAATTTCATACTGTAGGCCTGACTAACCCATACAGCTTCATTAAATTGTGGAAATAGACTCACCAGCATCGGGGCTCTTTAATATCGTTTAGGAATTTGTGCAGAAGAATAGTGGCCTTTCTCTTAGGGAATAATCTATTAGCAGACCAAAACGTTCAAATAAAAATGTACCCGCGCAACAGAAATCCGAGAATGCGTTTACTCTACATTCTACTGGGGTATTCAATTCTTGTTCATATGCTGACTGAAGATGTACACCAACATTGACAATTCCTTGCACTGCGTGCTGTTGGGCTACAATAATTCTATGAGATAGGTGCAGCCTAACATGTGGAATGAAACTATTTTGATGCTAATTTGAGAAATGAAAGATGTAATCATTGGGGGAAAAATTATCCCCTTCTCTGCCGTTTTTTTCAACACTTATCAAGCCTCACACCCCTTCCCCAGCTGCAACATGAAGGAGAAGTAATGAAGGTACGTTTTTTTGACCGTGTTATGTGCACACTTGCTACATTTTGTTTTCTGTTTAAACTGGTAACTGGTTATTGTAAGCTAGAACACATTTGGACAGATTCATTTAATGGCCCTTTTTGTAGGAATACTTCTATAAGAGCTCCAGGAATTTCTTCACAGATTAGCCATGGAAAATGATGACAATTTTGAAATCATACACATTTAGCCATAAGTCCCCTCGCAGTGTAAGTGCGACCATATGCTGCACTTATGGTAGTCACTAATTGTTTGTTCACAGACCCACAGGGCTGCGTTCAATAACCCACCAGTCAATGGGGCAGATGTATTAAGCCTGGAGAAGGAATTAAACAGTGATAAGCGCAAGGTGATAAAGCACCAGCCAATCATCTCTTAACGGTAATTTTTTAAATCCATAATGATTGGCTGGTGGGTCATCACCTTGCGCTTATCACTGGTTTATAACTTCTTTATCCCTTTTGCAGGTTAATACATCTGTCCCAATGTCCTTTTATTAAGTGAATTCATCCCTTATATATTTGGTCAAATGTCTCAACATGAACATACAACTTGTATCACTGTACCAGAGCATAGAAACCCCAATTAACACTTACGTTCTTTCTTGCTGTTACGGTGTTGCCAAGCATAGAAATTCAATAGTTCTTTCTGGGCTCTCTTCTTTTTCTCTTTTTCCGCCAGCCGAAGATTCACCATTTCTGTCCGTGCTAAACCTGGACGACGTCCTTTCCTTGTCACTGTAACCCAGCCATCCTCATCTGGCATCCCTTCTTCTTCCTTTTCTTTTTCCTCTTTCTATGCAGGAGAGTAAAGGAATCAGTTTTTTTTTGACTAGCTGTACTCTAGGGCAGATGTATTAACCTGGAGGAGGCATAAGGAAGTGATAAACCAGTGATATGTGCAAGGTGATAAACACACCAGCCAATCAGTTCCAATATGTAAATTAACAGTTAGGATCTGATTGGCTGGTGCCTTTAGCACCTTACACATATCACTGGTTTATCACTTCCTTATGCCTTCTCCAGGTTAATACATCTGCCCCTCTGTTCCTAACAGAACACCTTTAAAGAAAATGTTACCTAACTTTATACCACGCTGATGTTCCAGGGTTATACTGTACATCCTGAAAGCACTGTAGCATTGGCGAGGGGAACTACCACACACACTGGTGTATATTTCTTGCTTAACCTGTGAAGAATACTTTTTTGTTTTTTCCCCCTGTGTGCTGGAATAGGCTATAAAAAAAAAAAAAAAAAAAAAAGGATTTTAATTACCTACCAGTAAATCCTTTTCTCCTAGTCCGTAGAGGCTACTGGGGTCCATTTAGTACCATGGGTATAGACGGGTCCACTAGGAGCCATGGGCACTTTAACAATTTGACAGTGTGGGCTGGCTCCTCCCTCCTCTATGCCCCTCCTACCATTCTCAGTCTGGGAAACTGCGCCCGAGGAGACGGACATACTTTGAGAGGATAGATAAGGATAGTGGTGAGATTCCGAACGAACACCCCCCCCCCACACACACACACACACACACACACACACACCCCCCACCCCACCTACCTTCATCAACATTACTTAACCAATTAACAGTGCAGGAAGAATGAAGCATTGACTACGAGAGAAGGATTTACCGGTAGGTAATTAAAATCCTATTTTCTCTTACATCCTAGAGGATACTGGGGTCCATTTAGTACCATAGCTCCCAAACCGGGTGGGAGAGTGCTGAGGTTCCTGCAGAACTGATTGACCAAACTGAAGGTCCTCAGAGGCCAAAGTATCGAACTTGTAGAACTTGGCAAACGTGTTCGAACCTGACCAAGTAGCTGCTTGGCAGAGCTGTAAAGCCGAGACACCCTGAGCGGCCGCTCAGGAAGAACCCACTGACGTAGTACAGTGGGCCTGTACAGATTTTAGAAACGGCAAAATTGCCGTGGAATAAGTATGCTGGATAGTAAGTCTGCTCCAGCTTGAAGCAGGACACCCAATCTTATTGGGATCATAAAGAACAAACAGCGAGTCCATCTTTCTGTGACGAGCTGTTCTTTTCACATACACCTTCAAAGCCCTCACAACATCCAAAGACTTTGAAGTAGCAGAGGTGTCGGTGACAACCGGAACCACAGTAGGTTGGTTGATGTGAAATGCGGACACCACTTTCGGAAGAAATTGCTGACGAGTTCTGAGTTCAGCTCTATCCTCATGGAAAATTAAATAGGGACTTTTGTGAGACAAAGCCCTCAGCTCCGACACACATCTTGCTGAAGCCAAGGCCAACAGTGTTCCACGTGAAATACTTTACATACACCTCCCATAACGGTTCAAACCAGTCCGATTGGAGGAACTGCAGCACCACATTGAGAGCCCAAGGTGCCGTGGGAGGTACAAAGGTAGGCTGGATGTGCAGAACACCTTTCAAGAACGCCTGGACTTCAGGGAGAGAAGCCAATTGTTTCTGAAAGAAAATGGACAAGGCCGAAATCTGGACTTTTATGGAGCCCAGACGCAAGCCCACATCCACGCCTGCCTGCAGAAAAAGCAGGAACCGTCCCAGATGGGAATCCACCGCAGAATAATTTCTGCTCTCACTCCAAGAGACTTATTTCTTCCAAATACGATGGTAATGCTTAAACGTTACCCCCTTCCTGGCTTGGACCATAGTCAGGATAACATAGTTAGGGATCCCTCTCCTGGCTAGAATCAGATGTACAACTTCCATGCCGTCAAACGTAGCCGCGGTAAGTCCTGATAGATGAACCGGGCCCTGTTGCAGAAGATCCTCGCGAAGAGGTAGAGGCCACGGATCTTTGAGGAGCATCTCCAGGAGGTCTGCGTACCAGGCCCTTCTTGGCCAGTCCGGAGCAATGAGTATTACTTGAACCTTTTCCCTTTTTATACGTTTTAGAATTCTCTGGATCAGAGGAAGTGGAGGAAACACTTACACCATCTGATAGACCCATGGAGTTGTCAGGGCGTCGATCGCCACCGCCTGTGAGTCTCTCGACCTGGAACAATACCGACTGAGCTTCTCGTTTGAGACGAGAAGCCACCATGTCGATCTGTGGATATCCCCATCGACTTGTCAATCACCTGAACACGTCCGGGTGAAGGCCTCACTCCCCTGGGTGCAGGTTGTGACTGCTGAGGAAGTCTGCTTCCCAGTTGTCTACTCCCGGAATGAAGACCGCTGACAACGCCAAAGCGTTTCTCTATGCCCAGAGGAGAATTCTTGACACCTCTGACATCGCTGCTCTGCTTTTCGTTCCGCTCTGTCGGTATATGTACATTACTGCCGTCACATTGTCCGACTGGACCTGAATTGCCCAATCTTGAAGATTAGGCCTGCAGAAGGGCGTTGTATATGGCCCTGAGTTCCAGAATGTTGATCGGAAGGATGACTTCCTGACTTGACCATCTTCCCTAAAACTGCACCCCCTGAGTGACTGTTCCCCAACCTCTGAGGCCTGCATCTGTGGTTAACAGAATCCAGTTCTGAATTCCAAACCTCCGTCCTGAGACGAGGTGAGAAGACTGTAGCCACCACAGAAGGGAGATCCAGGCCAAAATGTTTATCGGTAGGCCGGCTTCCAGACTTGTCCACCTTCCTTGGAAGGTTTCCCCTTGAGTGACTGCGCCCCAGCCCCGGAGACTTGCATCCGTGGTTAGAAGGATCCAGTCCTGAATCCCGAACCTGCGGCCCTCCAGAAGGTGAGCCAGTTGCAGCCACCAGAGGAGTGAATCCTGGCCTTTGGTGACAGATGGATCCTCTGGTGCATGTGAAGATGCGATCCGGACCATTTGTCCAACAGATCGAGCTGGAAAGGGCTTGCGTGAAGCCTTCCGTATTGAAGTGCCTCGTAAGAGGCCACCATTTCCCCCAGAAGGCGAATGCACAGATACCTGGGTTTGCTTCAGGACATCCCGAACCAACAACTGGATTACCAATGCCTTTTCCAACGGAAGAAACACCTTTTGTGACTCAGTGTCCAGTATCATTCCCAGGAATGGGAGCCTCCATGTTGGCTCTAGGTGAGATTTCGGAAGGTTCAGAATCCACCAGTGATCCTGGAGGAGGTTGGTTGAGAGAGTAATGCTGTTCAGTAACTTCTCCCTGGACGGCGCTTTTATCAGGAGATGGTCCAGGTACGGAATTATGTTCACTCCCTGTTTGCAGAGTAGAAACATCATCTCTGCTTTCACCTTGGTGAACACCCTCGGTGCCGTGGATAGACCAAATGGCAGGGCCTGGATCTGGTAGTGACAGTCCTGCAGTGCAAACTGTAGATAAGCCTGATGAGGTGGCCAGATCGGAATATGAAGGTACGCATCCTTGATATCCAGAGACACTAGGAATTCCCCCTCCTCCACGATCACCGCTCTCAGTGACTCCATCTTCAGTTTGAACACTCTTAAGTACGGGTTCAAAGACTTGAGGTTCAGAATCCTTTTACCGAACCGTCCGGCTTCGGTACTACAAACAAGTTGGAATATTACCCCTTGTTTAGAAGATGAGGTGGAACTGGAACAGTGGCCTGCGTCTGTACCAGTTTTTGGATGGCATGCTGTAAAGTCATACTTGCCTCTTGTGAAACTGGCAAGCCTGATTTGAAGAATCTGTGAGGTGGGAGCTCTTGGAACTCCAGTCTGTAGCCCTGGGAAATAAGATGTATGACCCAGGGATCCTGGCACGAATTTGACCAGATCTGACTGAAGAATTGTAGTTGGGCGCCCACCTGACAGCCTTCCAGGCATTGCGGTCCACCGTCATGCTTTAGTCTTTGAGGAAGCAGAGCCCGAGCTCTGTTCATGAGCACCTGCAGTTACTGGTTTGTGTGGTTTACCTCTTGCGCCACTGGAGGACGTAGAAGCACCTCTGGATTTGCCCTTAAACTTGGCTGTAAATTTGAAGCTGAATAAGCTTTCCTGGCAGGCTTTGGAAGGAAGATAAGCATTAGCTGTGGAGATCCATTTGCCTAGTTCATCTCCAAACCAGTCCTCTTCTGTGAATGGTAGGCTTTCCACGCCTTTCCTGGAGTCCGCATCAGCAGTCCACTGGCGTAGTCACAAGCCCCTGCGTGCCGACACTGCCATAGCGGAGGTACGTGCGTTAAGGATACCCATTTCCTTTAAGGCTTCCACCATAAAGTTCGCAGAGTCCTGTATATGCTGCACAAGCAAGACAACATCCCCCCTAGATAAGGAATCTAACCCCTCAACTAGGTTACCTGACCATTTAGCAATGGCTTTAGAGATCCCCGTACAAGCAATAGTGGGTCTTTGGGCCACCCTAGCAGCTGTGTACAATGATTTGAGTGTAGTCTCAATTTTACGATCAGCCATGTCTTTTAGGGAGGCTGCACCAGGAACAGGCAATACAATTTTACGTGACAGCCTAGAGACAGATGCGTCCACCATCGGTGGATTTCCCATTGATCTGATACTTCTTATCAGGATTAACCTATGGTTCTTCAAACAGGGTATTCAATTCCTTTGACACAGGAAAAGTAACGGAGGACTTCTTCTTTACATTAAAATAAGATTCCTCACCCTCCTCTGACACCTTATCAGGAATATGCAGACATTCTCTGATAGCTTCTATATGAGCCTCTATTCCCTGTGATAGAGCCACATCCCCCGCCTCCAAGTCTACCTCACTCTCCTCCAAGTCTGACCCATCAGCATCAGAGTCAGATTGCATGATACGGGCCAGAGATCGCTTTTACGGATAAATGTAAGGGGACAGACACTTTTTTGGGGACAGAGTCTCTGTTCATAAACTCATCCACAGTCTGTTTTAAGTATTGCGTCTCTTTCTCATTGCGGGATAGCTTTATAGAAAGAGTGGAAATCATTCCTTTGAGAGAATTAACCCACTCAGATTCAGCACCGCTAGCTTGGGACCCTGAGTACCCAGTAGTGAGCCCCCTAGTGAAGAGGAACAGTCCACTGTACAAGAAACACACACACTTTGCCTGACATAATGCAAATGTGACAGCACAAAGACACAGGAAAAGGTTAAGCACAATTAACCCACAAAGAGCCCTTCAGGGAGAGACAGAGTTGTTTAAAGACAGCCCCCACTGCGCCCTTATCGCTAATGCCATGCTTAGCCGGGTCGCAGACTAAGTACCCTGATAGGGGACTTAGTACACTAATAGTCGCTCCCCCCCCCCTGCTATTACCCCCTAGTACCGCTGAGGTAATCTGAAGTCACACTGGAGGAGCTGCGTGTCAGCGTCTGTGTCCACTGCAGCGGGAAAATGGTTCCGCTCAAAGTGAAGCCCCGCCCTTTCAATGGCGCACGGTCTTCCCGCTTTTTTTTATACTGGCTGAGGAATCTGGTGCTTAAAATGGAGAGTAACCGTTTTAAGGCTGCGTTGCCAGTCTGGGTACTGTGTATAGTGTACTGAGACGTAGTTGTGTACTGTGTCTGGAGACGCATTCCGCCCAGTTTAGAAGCCGTGCGTCTCCTTACCTTTGTGCCGCCATAATGGCCGGTGCCCCGCTAACCGGGATGCCGTCTCAGTACTCACCACTCTTCATTCTTCTGGCTCTGTTAGGGGTGGCGGCGTGCTGCGAGAATATACGCTCGCCATGGTGGGGCTTGCGAATGGTTCCCTCAGGAGCGCAGTGTCCTGTCACTGGGGAATGGGACCATTAACCCTTCAAGAGGTTGGGCCATTCCCCCCCTAAATCCCACGAAGCCAACCAGCCCTGCCTGAAAATAACAAACATAGAAAATAAATGCAGAAAACTCTTCAGGAGCTTCCTTCAGCGTGAACGGCTCCTCCGGGCACATTTTCTAAACAGAGTCTGGTAGGAGGGACATAAAGGGAGGAGCCAGCCCACTCTATCAAATTCTTAAAGTGCCCATGGCTCCTAGTGGACCAGTCTTTACCAATGGTACTATATGGACCCCAGTATCCTCTAGGACGTAAGAGAAAATGTATTTGAAACTAAAAAACTATTGCTGTAGCTTTTTGGCTTTAGACTGCACAATTTTAAATGAACAGTACAAAAGGATATGAATATTGCACTGTTCTAAAAGAAGGTATTCCAGTAGTTCCCAAACTGGGTGCCTCGGGTTAGTGTTCCAAAACATCATCATTTGCCAGTGCTGGAGGCTGCAATTCATACAATATGTGGACAAACCATGCCCCCACCACATAACTGCACCTAACGATGACAGGTAAGCACAATTTACATAATTTAATATTTATTTCTGAATTTCTCTATTAGAAACATTTGGGCTAGGGGTGCTGTGATGGAAATGCCAATACTCTAGGGTACAGTGATGTAAAAAGAGTTTGTGAACCACTAAGGCAGTGATTTTCAACCTTTTATAACTCGCGGCACACCAAACAATATTTTAAAATTGGCAAGGCGCACCATCAGTTTCCCACGGAAAAAAAAACCACACACTTTGGCCCTCAGAGTAAAAAATAATCCACACATCCATTGGCCTACACAGAAAAAAACAATCACATTGCCCCCCACATAAATCATGTTGCTCCTTACATAAATCCTATTGCTCTCAACAAAAATAAATCACATTGCTCTCCACATAAATCATGTTGCTCCCCACATAAAATAATCACATTGCTCCCCACATAAATCCTATTGCTCCCTACGTGAATTAGTCACATTGTTCCCCCCTTAAATCCTTTTGCTCCCCACAGAAGAAATAAAATAACAAATATTAGCCCCTTCCTGTCAGCTGCCCTTCTCCCTGTCTCTCAGTGGCGGGGGTTGTTCATAGTAGAGTGCTGCGAATACTGAGCAGCGGATGGTCGGGCAGGTGTGGATGTGGGTGGACAGGGAAAGTTGTGGACGCGGGCAGGAACTGGAAGATGTGTATGCAGGCGGGTGAGCTGGCTGGGTGGTGAGACGATGCGGCCGTGACCTATGATGTCACACCGCCGCGTCTTCAATGCTTCGGTCACGACTGATCCTCTAAGAAGAGTCTAGGCCACAGTTTGCTCTGAAGGTGCAGGCAGTGACTCTGACTCCACGGCACACCTTGCAACTGGTCGCGGCACACTAGTGTGCCACGGCACACTGGTTGAAAAAGCCTGCACTAAGGTATTCCATAACCACAGGTTGCATACATAAATCGGCTACTATGAGTTAACATGCGTAGCTGCTTAACTGAATCTGCATCAAAGGCAAGAGAAGTAAAACATTACTAAAGCAATGTGCAAAATCCTTTTTATTTTCAGTATGGAATCTATTATTTATATCAAAAAGGAAGAAGAGAACAACTTTTTGGGGGGCACTCTTTAGAACATAGTATTAATAGTAGGAATTAAAATGTAACCTTTATTGAAGCTAGTATTTCCTAAATTGTAACGTGTGTAAATACAAAAAAAGTACAAGAAAATTAGGGCTTGATCTGAACAGAATGAAGCGGGTCGCACCCAGGAGCCTGACACGGGTGCTTCCCAGCTCCCGACCCGCCTCAGGCCCCTCTCTGCTGCTGTTTCCAACCCGGCATATTGCTGGGTTGGTGATGTCAGCAGTGACGTGACCGGGCCGGCGCTTGGAGATCACATGATCTCCAAGAGCAGCCCATCCATACAGTGTGAACGGGAAACTCATTCCCATTTACACAGCACAGCGAGCAGCGTTGAACCCATGTTCAACCGTGCAAGCTACCAGAGTTGGAATACCAGGTCACTCGATCTGGATTATTCTAACTGGGCGCTTTTACACCCCACAACAACACGGGTTATTCACGCTCATGTGCAATAACCAGTGTTACAAGCTGGCAGTGTAAAAGGGGTATTATTGTATATCAAAAAATTTATCCGGTTCAAACTATAAGATTATCACTTGATATGTCACAACATACAAAAGGGTCATTCCACATCAAATCACCCCCAAAAAATGAAATGTCCACCACCCATCTCAGATTTTTACAATAAAATTTTTTTTTTTTTTATAGTTGAGGGGATGTAAAAAAGAAAATTTTCTGCCAAATATCTCGACTGTCTGACGATTCGTTTGTTAAATATTGTTTTTTCAATTTATCAAATTATTTACTAATCGTGGCTTCTTTATCCAGTTTATTTGAAGTATGACGGGTGTTTATTAAGTAATCACCATGAAATCTGGACCCCTAAGGAAACTATTCCTCCCAAATCCAAACAAAATTACTTATGTTGTGTGTTACGGTAAAAACACACGTTTTCAAAAACTTAAAAAACGCTAAGTTCAATCAACATTAGATATCACAATTTTTTAGGTACTTAACAAAGGTATACGTTATTACCACACACACAAAAAAAATCTGTTTCACTCCGTTTCATAGTGGAGAAAAAAAAATCATGACGTTGACGTTCAATTACTGTTGTACCGCATACACAATTAGCACAAGAAATCATGGAATTTTAAAACAAACATAACTTGAGTTGAGTTCCTAACTTATTTAATGTCACAGAATACATAGTAAAACAATCAAGAAAACTTAAAGAAACCCATGGCATACTGGCAGAACGTGAGAAATATAGAGGGAAAGCCCTTCCTGTACAAATCGTTCATCGGGTACAGCAGTTTTACGAAGATGATGAACATTCTCGGATGCGCCCTGGAAAGAATGTTGTTTCTGTAAAAGTTCCAGGAGGAAAACGAATTCACAAACAGAAAAGGTGGCAGATTCCCAAGAGAATATTGATGGCATATCCTTTTCCCCTCTGATGACAGGGACAAATGGGAGTCGTCTCCCAATGTGGACAAGGCTCTATCCCGTTTGTCCAAGAAGGTGGCGCTTCCGTCTCCAGACAACTGCTCTCAAGGACCCAGCGGATCGCAAACTGGAGACGACATTGAAGTCCATTTTCGTTAATACTGGTGCATTGCTCAGACCTGCTGTGGCGTCTGTATTGGGTGAGTAGTGCTATTGCTAAGTGGGCTGATAATTTGGCTTCTGATATGGATACCCTTGATAAGGATAACATTCTTTTGACTCTTGGTTATATCAAGGACGCTGCAGATTACCTAAAGGATGCGGCGAGGGATGTTGGCCTCTTGGGATCAAGAGTCAATGCCATGGCGGTCTCGGCCAGGAGGGCGCTGTGGATTCATCAATGGAATGCTGATGCAGATTCCAAGAAGAATATGGACGCTCTCCCTTTTAAAGGTAGTGTCTTGTTTGGAGACGGCCTGGCTGACCTGGTGTCTACCGCTACTGCGGGTAAGTCATCTTTTCTTCCTTATGTTCCCACACAACAGAAAAAAGGCACCCCATCAGCAGATGCAGTCCTTTCAGCCTAATAAATACAAAAGAGTCGTCCTTCCTCGCCTCAAAGGGTAGAGGAAGGGGAAAGAAGTCGCCTGCAGTGTCAGGCACCCGGGACCAAAAGTCCTCCCCCGCCTCTACCAAGTCCACCGTATGATGCTGGGGCTCCCCTGCGGGAGTCCGTACCGGTGGGGGGGCCGTCTCCGATTCTTCAGTCAGGTCTGGTTTCAATCGGGCCTGGATCCTTGGGTCTTAGACATAGTGTCCCAAGGATACAGACTGGAGTTTCAGGAGATGCCCCCCCCCCGCCGCTTTTTCGTGTCGGCCTTGCCAGTTTATCTTCCGAAAGGGAAGTGGTAAAGGCTGCGATACAAAAGTTGTGTCAGAGGGTCGTTATGCCGGTTCCCCCATCCCAATAGGGGGACGGGTTCTATTCGATCCTCTTTGTCGTGCCGAAGCCGGACGGCTCGGTCAGACCGATTCTGAATCTAAAATCCCTCAATCCATACTTTAAAATGTTCAAGTTCAAGATGGAGTCTCTTCGAGCTGTGATCTCCAGCCTCGAAGGGGGGGATTTTATGGCGTCAGTCGACATAAAAGATGCTTACTTGCACGTCCCGATATACCCTCCTCATCAAGCCTTCTTGAGGTTTGCGGTACAGGATTGTCATGACCAATTTCAGGCATTGCTGTTTGGGCTTTCCACGGCCCCGAGGGTTTTCACCAAGGTAATGGCGGAAATGATGGTTCTCCTTCGCAAGCAAGGGGTCACAATTATCCCGTACTTGGTCGATCTCCTGATAAAGGCGAGGTCCAAGGAACAGTTGTTGAGAAACGTGGATCTCTCCCTGTCGGTTCTGCGACATCACGGTTGGATTCTAAATTTGCCAAAGTCTCAGCTGATCCCGGCCACTCGGCTGTCCTTCCTGGGTATGATCCTAGACACTGAACTACAGAGAGTATTTCTTCCGGAGGACAAAGCTCTGGAGATCCAGACCATGGTCAGGGAGCTTCTGAGGCCGACAAGTGTGTCGATTCATCAATGCACTCTGATACTAGGGAAGATGGTGGCGGCTTACGAAGCCATTCCGTTTCGCAGGTTTCATGCCCGGGTGTTTCAGTGGGATCTCCTAAACAAATGGTCCAGGTCTCACCTGACCATGCACCGGAAAATAAGTCTATCTTCCAGGGCCAGGATATCTCTCCTGTGGTGGCTGCAAGGTTCTCACCTTCTAGAGGGACGCCGATTCGGAATCCAGGACTGGGTTCTGCTGATAACAGATGCAAGTCTCCGAGGCTGGGGCGCAGTCACGCAAGGAAGAAATTTCCAGGGAAAGTGGTCAAGCCAGGAATCTTGTCTCCACATAAATGTTCTCGCGTTAAGAGCCATTTACAATGGCCTGCTGCAAGCGAAGAACCTTCTTCAGGGTCTCCCTGTTCTGATCCAGTCGGACAACATAACAGCGGTGGCGTACGTAAACTGCCAAGGCGGAACGAGGAGCAGGGCGGCAATGGCGGAGGCCACAAGAATCTTTCGCTGGGCGGAACAGCACGTAAGCGTTCTGTCGGCAGTTTTCCTCCCAGGAGTAGACAACTGGGAAGCAGACTTCCTCAACAGACACGATCTCCATCCGGGAGAGTGGGCTCTTCATCAAGAGGTGTTTGCAGAAGTGACAAGGCGTTGGGGAATTCCTCTGATAGACATGATGGCGTCGCGCCTCAACAAGAAGCTTCCGCGGTATTGTTCCAGGTCAAGGGACCCCCAAGCCAGTGCAGTGGACTCCATGGTAACTCCGTGGGCGTTTCGGTCGGTGTATGTGTTCCCTCTGCTTCCTCTCATTCCAAAGGTGCTGAGGATCGTAAGATGAACAGGGGTTCAGGCAATACTCGTTGTTCCAGATTGGCCACGAAGGGCTTGGTATCCGGATCTTCAGGAGTTGCTTGTAGAAGATCCTTGGCCGCTTCCTCTAAGAGAGGAACTGTTACTGCAGGGGCCCTGCGGGTTTCCGGCAGTGGCGTAACAACTGCCCCCGCAGCCCTCACGGTGGCTTGGGGGCGCAGGGCTGCGGGGGCGCCACTGATTTAGCGCAGATTGACATGCGGACGAGCGTCCGCATGTCAATCTGCGGTCTCCTCCTTCCCTCCGCTGCTGTAAGGAGGGACACGGAGGGCACAGCACGCGCCTCTCCTGTGTCCCTGGCGTGTCTAATAAAGGAAGTGCCGTTCGTGAGCTCTGATTGGCTCACGAACCGTCACTTCGTTTAACAGACCCGCCGGAGACCCAGGAGGGACACAGGAGAGGCTCGCGCTGTGCCCTCCGTGTCCCTCCAACACAAAACAGCAGGGGGAGGGCGGCTTATGTGGCACTGGGGGCGTATGTGGCACAGGGGGAGGGGGGCTTATGTGGCACTGGGGACATGTGAGTACCTGGCACTGTGGGGGAATATCTGGCACTGGGAGAGCACATTCCTAGCAACAAGCACTACCCCCTAGCAACGAGCATAACACCCAGTGCATGAAACCCCTGGCAACGAGCATGACACCCTGAGCATGAAAACCCCTGGCAGCGTGCATGGAACCAAGAGCATGAAACCCCTGGCAACGAGCAGGTAATTTAAAAGTAATTAGAAGCCTTACTGTAGGACTTAATGTGTAATGGGCATTACGGTGTGTGACAATGTATCACAGACATTGCGGTGTGTGTCATAATGTGTCTCAGGCATTACGGTGTGTGGCATACTATATCACTGGCATTGTGGTATAATGTCTCAGGGGCATTGCAGTGTGGCATAGGGTATAACGGGCATTGCAGTATGTGTCACAGGCATTACGGTGTATGGTATACTATATCACGGCAATTGTGATATGTGGTATAATGTCTCAGGGTCATTGCAGTGTGTGGCATAATGTATCACGGACATTGCGGTGTGTGTCATAATGTGTCAGGCATTACAGTGTGTTGTATACTATATCACGAGCATTGTGGTATAATGTCTCAGGGTCATTGCGGTGCGTGTCATAATGTGTCACAGACATTGTATGTGCTATAATGTATCATGGGCATTGCAGTGTGTAGCATAATGTATAACGGGCATTGCGATACCTGTTATAATGTGTCACAGGCATTACGGTGTGTGGCATAATGTGTCGGGGGCATTACGGTGTGTGCATTATTGTGTGTGGCATAATGTCTAAGGGCCATTGCAGTATGTTGCATAATGTATACTGGGCATTACTATAAGGAGGAAAATTGACAAATAACATAAGGGGCATGAATCAGGATTATTTTTCTTTCCTGTGGTGGCTAACGTCTGGGCATGCAGGTTGCAAAACTGGGGTATGAGGTAGTCTTTTCCTGCAATGCCACGCCCCTTTATGCAAAGCCACACCCCTTTTTTACGGCGCGCGCATGTTTATCCCTGTACTAGTGGCAATTATGGGGATGTGGGGGGGGGGGGGGGGCGCCGAAGAATTTTTTGGCTTGGGGAGAAAAATTTCTAGTTACGCCACTGTTTCCGGACTTACCGCGGCTGCGCTTGACGGCGTGGAAGATGAACGCCAAATCCACGCTCGGAAGGGTATTCCTGGGGAGGTCATCCCCACTCTCCTTAAAGCTAGGAAGGAGGTTACAGCAAAACATTATCACCGTATTTGGAGAAAGTATGTGTCCTGGTGTGAAACCAAGGCAGTTTAATTTGGGTCGTTTCCTCCATTTTTTGCCGGCAGGCGTAGATGCAGGCCTGAAATTGGGTTCCATCAAAGTGCAGATTTCGGCTTTATCCATTTTCTTTCAAAAGGAATTGGCTGTCCTTCCTGAGGTTCAGACTTTCGTGAAGGGAGTGCTGCATATCCATCCTCCATTTGTGCCACCCGTGGCACCGTGGGATCTTGAAGTGGTGTTGCAGTTTCTTATGTCTCACTGGTTTGAACCTTTGCGTAAGGTTGAGTTAAAGTTTCTCACTTGGAAAGTGGTCATGCTTTTGGCTCTGGCATCTGCTAGACGAGTGTCACAGTTGGCGGCTTTGTCTCACAAGAGCCCATATACGATCTTTCATTCTGATAGAGCGGAATTGAGGACTCGTCAACAATTTCTGCCGAAAGTGGTTTCTTTATTTCATATAAACCAACCTATTGTGGTACCTGTGGCTACGGATGCTGTGGCGGTTCTAAAATCTCTTGATGTTATAAGAGCCTTGAAGATTTGTCGCCAGAACGGCTCTTACTAGGAAAACAGAGGCTTTATTTGTGCTGTATGCTTCCAACAAGATTGGAAATCCTGCTTCTAAGCAGACTATTGCACGCTGGATTTGTAATACGATTCAGCAAGCTCATTCTTCGGCTGGGCTACAGTTACCGAAGTCTGTAAAGGCCCATTCTACCAGGAAGGTGGGCTCATCTTGGGCGGCTGCCCGAGGGGTCTCGGCACTTCAACTTTGCCGAGCACCTACGTGGTCGGGTTCAAACACTTTTGCTAAATTCTACAAGTTTGATACTCTGGCTGATGAGGACCTCATGTTTGCTCAATCGGTACTGCAGAGTCGTCCGCACTCTCCCACCCGTTCTGGAGCTTTGGTATAGACCCCATGGTCCTTTTGGAGTCCCCAGCATCCTCTAGAACGTAAGAGAAAATAGGATTCTAATACCTACCGGTAAATCCTTTTCTCCTAGTCCGTAGAGGATGCTGGGCGCCCATCCTAGTGCGGACTGTTCCTTGCAGTTGTAGTGTTACTGGTTAATTTTTTTTGGTTACATGTGGGTTGTGTATCAGTTATATTCAGCTTGTTGCTGTTAGTTCATACTGTTATCTGGTTTCATAATACTCAGGTTGTACGGTATGTTTGTGGTGTGGGCTGGTATGTGTTTCGCCCTTAATTTAACAAAAATCCTTTCCGTCTCTCCTGGGCACAGTTCCTATAACCGAGGTCTGGGGGAGGGGCATAGAGGGAGGAGCCAGTTCACACCCAGTAAAAGTCTTTTTAGTGTGCCCAAGCTCCTGCGGATCCCGTCTATACCCCATGGTCCCTTTGGAGTCCCCAGCATCCTCTACTGACTAGGAGAAAAGTATTTACCGGTAGGTATTAAAATCCTATTTAAATGATGTCACAGACAGAAGAGTGGATGGTTTTTTGAAAAACATATTTTCTCTGTCAGGGGCAGTCATAAGGCCAGCTATAGCCTCAGCCTGGATGGCAAAAGCAGTAGCTGAATGGGCTAACGAACTAGAAAACAGGCTCTCGGCACCTACTAGGGACTGGGAGTCCCATATAGCTCATATTTAACAAGCTGCGCGGTTTTTAGAAGAGGCAGCAATGGATATGGGTACTATTGCATCCAAAGCGTCAGCCTTAACGGTAGCTGCTCGCAGAGCAATTTGGCTATGTTCATGGAAAGCAGATTCAGAATCCAAAAAGGTTCTGGAAGCTTTACCTTTTGTTGGGAAGATTCTTTTTGGTAAGGAATTGACAGATATTCTGGAGTCAGAAGCAGAATCCAAGAAGGTCAGGTTTCCTGCCAGTTATAACCCTAAGCCTAGGGGTTCGGGGTTTCGGCGGCAAAGTAAAACAAAAAGGTAAAAATGAATCTAAGCAGACCCAGTACAATAAGCCTGGTAAAGCAAAGAAGCAATGGGCCACTAGAGGTCCAGCTTCCAAACCAGAACAGAAACCATCAGCCTGATGGCGCGGGCCTCCACCTGGGGGATTCCAAGGTAAGGGGCCGAATTCTTCAGTTTGCACACACATGGCAGCAGTCGACAACAGATGCCTGGGTGCAAGTAGTGGTATCTCTGGGTTATGTTTTCCCTTTCAAGAAGCAGCCTCCTCAAAGGTTTTTTTGCACAAGCCTGTCTCGTATAGAGACGAAGGCCAGAGCCCTGCAATAAGCAGTTCAGAAATTGCTCCAGTCCGTGGTAACTATTCCAGTACCCCCGGAGCAACGGGGGCGGGGTTTTTACTCCAACCTATTTTTGGTTCAGAAGCCAAATGGATCATTCCGGCCAATTCTCAATCTCAAAATGTTAAATACATTTGGGTCCCAAGGTTCCACATGGAGACGTTACGCTCCATAGTTTTGGCCATGGAACCGGGGGATTACATGGTATCCCTGGATATACAGGATGCTTACCTGCATGTGCCTATAGCATTGTCCCATAAGTGTTACCTCAGGTTTGCTATCCTCCAGCAACATTTTCAATTCCAGGCCTTACTCTTTGGGTTAGCCACAGCCCCCAGAGTATATACCAAGATTATGGTGGTTATGGCAGCTTATCTCCGCAAGCAGGGGCTAAGGATTTTTCCATGCCTCAACGATCTTGTAATCCTGGTACAATCCCAGGAATTGCTCGAGCCATCTCAAACAGACAATAACTTGCCTACAGAACCACGGATGGCTCATAAATTGGGCAAAGTCGTCTCTGATTCCGTACCAACGGATGATTCACTTGGGGGCTGTATTGGATTCAAGTCTGCAGAAAATATTTTTACCTCGGGAAAAGATATCCAAGGTACAGTTAATGACTCAGGAATTGTTGCACAGTCAGACAATATCAATTCACGCAGCAATGCGAGTGATGGGGTTGATGGTGTCAACATTCGACATGGTGGAATATGCACAATTCCACTTAAGACCTCTGCAGCATCTGATTCTGGACAGATGGAATGGAGTACATCAGACAAAGAAAACATAACGAATGTGTTCACATCAGACCATGTACAGTGCCTTGCTAAAGTATTCACCCCCCTTTGCATTTTTCATGTTTTTTGCCTCACAACCTGGAATTAAAAATAAGAATTTACTCACCGGTAATTCTATTTCTCGTAGTCCGTAGTGGATGCTGGGAACTCTGTAAGGACCATGGGGAATAGACGGGCTCCGCAGGAGACTGGGCACTCTAAAGAAAAGATTAGGTACTATCTGGTGTGCACTGGCTCCTCCCTCTATGCCCCTCCTCCAGACCTCAGTTAGGGAAACTGTGCCCGGAAGAGCTGACATTACAAGGAAAGGATTTTTGGAATCCAGGGTAAGACTCATACCAGCCACACCAATCACACCGTACAACTTGTGATAACCTTACCCAGTTAACAGTATGAACAACAACTGAGCCTCACTCAACGGATGGCTCATAACAATAACCCTTATTTAAGCAATAACTATATACACGTATTGCAGAAAGTCCGCACTTGGGACGGGCGCCCAGCATCCACTACGGACTACGAGAAATAGAATTACCGGTGAGTAAATTCTTATTTTCTCTGACGTCCTAGTGGATGCTGGGAACTCCGTAAGGACCATGGGGATTATACCAAAGCTCCCAAACGGGCGGGAGAGTGCGGATGACTCTGCAGCACCGAATGAGCAAACACAAGGTCCTCCTCAGCCAGGGTATCAAACTTGTAGAACTTTGCAAAGGTGTTTGAACCCGACCAAGTAGCCGCTCGGCAAAGCTGTAAAGCCGAGACCCCTCGGGCAGCCGCCCAAGAAGAGCCCACCTTCCTTGTGGAATGGGCTTTTACTGATTTTGGATGCAGCAATCCAGCCGCAGAATGAGCCAGCTGAATCGTGCTACAGATCCAGCGAGCAATAGTTTGCTTTGAAGCAGGAGCACCCAGCCTGTTGGGTGCATGCAGGATAAACAGCGAGTCAGTCTTCCTGACTCCAGCCGTTCTGGAAACATATTTTCAAAGCCCTGACTACGTCCAGCAACTTGGAGTCCTCCAAGTCCCGAGTAGCCGCAGGCACCACAATAGGTTGGTTCAAATGAAACGATGATACCACCTTTGGGAGAAATTGGGGACGCGTCCTCAATTCTGCCCTGTCCATATGGAAGATCAGATATGGGCTTTTACATGACAAAGCCGCCAATTCCGACACACGCCTAGCCGATGCTAAGGCCAACAGCATGACCACTTTCCACGTGAGATACTTTAGTTCCACGGTCTTAAGTGGCTCGAACCAGTGGGATTTCAGGAAATCCAACACAACGTTAAGATCCCAGGGTGCCACTGGTGGCACAAAAGGGGACTGAATATGCAGCACTCCCTTAAACGTCTGAACCTCAGGCAGTGAAGCCAGTTCTTTTTGAAAGAAAATGGATAGGGCCGAAATCTGGACCTTTATGGACCCCAATTTTAGGCCCATAGTCACCCCTGACTGTAGGAAGTGCAGGAATCGACCCAGCTGGAATTCCTCTGTAGGGGCCGTCCTGGCCTCACACCAAGCAACATATTTACGGTGATAATGCTTTGCGGTCACGTCCTTCCTAGCCTTTATCAGCGTAGGAATAACTTCATCCGGAATGCCTTTTTCCGCTAGGATCCGGCGTTCAACCGCCATGCCGTAAAACGCTGCCGCAGTAAGTCTTGGAACAGACAGGGCCCTTGTTGCAGCAGGTCCTGTCTGAGAGGCAGAGGCCATGGGTCCTCTGTGCGCATTTCTTGCAGTTCCGGGTACCAAGTCCTTCTTGGCCAATCCGGAACAATGAGTATTGTTCTTATCCCTCTCTTTCTTACTATTCTCAGTACCTTGGGTATGAGAGGAAGAGGAGGAAACACATATACCGACTGGTACACCCACGGTGTCACTAGGGCGTTCACAGCTATCGCCTGAGGGTCCCTTGACCTGGCGCAATATCTTTTTAGCTTTTTGTTGAGGCGGGACGCCATCATGTCCACCTGTGGCAGTTCCCATCGCTTTGCAATCTGTGTGAAGACTTCTTGATGAAGTCCCCACTCTCCCGGGTGGAGGTCGTGTCTGCTGAGGAAGTCTGCTTCCCAGTTGTCCACTCCCGGAATGAACACTGCTGACAGTGCTTGCACGTGATTCTCCGCCCACCGAAGAATCTTTGTGGCTTCCGCCATTGCCATCCTGCTTCTTGTGCCGCCCTGGCGGTTTACATGGGCGACCGCCGTGATGTTGTCTGACTGAATCAGCACTGGCCGGTTTCGAAGCAGGGGCTCTGCTTGACTCAGGGCGTTGTAAATGGCCCTTAGTTCCAATATATTTATGTGTAGAGAAGTCTCCAGACTAGACCACAGCCCTTGGAAGTTTCTTCCCTGAGTGACTGCCCCCCATCCTCGGAGGCTTGCATCCGTGGTCACCAGGACCGAGTCCTGTATGCCGAACCTGCGGCCCTCGAGAAGGTGAGCACTCTGCAGCCACCACAGAAGAGACACCCTGGCCCTTGGGGACAGGGTGATTAGCCGATGCATCTGAAAATGCGATCCGGACCACTTGTCCAACAGATCCCACTGAAAGATCCTTGCATGGAACCTGCCGAAGGGAATGGCTTCGTATGAAGCCACCATCTTTCCCAGGACTCGCGTGCAGTGATGCACAGATACCTGTTTTGGTTTCAGGAGGTCCCTGACCAGAGATGCTAATTCCTGGGCCTTCTCCACCGGGATAAACACTTTCTTCTGTTCTGTGTCCAGAATCATGCCCAGGAAAAGCAGACGCGTCGTAGGAATCAGCTGCGACTTTGGAACATTCAGAATCCAGCCGTGCTGTTGCAACGCTTCCTGAGAGAGTGCTACGCTGATCAACAACTGCTCTCTGGACCTCGCCTTTATG
Organism: Pseudophryne corroboree; assembly: GCF_028390025.1. Lineage (NCBI taxonomy): Eukaryota > Metazoa > Chordata > Amphibia > Anura > Myobatrachidae > Pseudophryne > Pseudophryne corroboree. Next base: position 298,226,627 of record NC_086452.1, read on the forward strand.
AGGAGATCGTCCAAGTACGGGATAACTATAACTCCCTTCTTCCGAAGGAGTATCATCATTTCGGCCATTACCTTGGTAAATATCCTCGGTGCCGTGGACAGGCCAAACGGCAACGTCTGGAACTGGTAATGATAGTCCTGTACCACAAACCTGAGGTACCCCTGGTGATGTGGGTAAATGGGGACATGCAAGTAAGCATCCTTGATGTCCAGCGACACCATAAAATCCCCCTCTTCCAGGCTTGCAATAACCGCTCTGAGCGATTCCATTTTGAACTTGAATTTCTTTATATAAGTGTTTAAGGATTTTAAATTCAGAATGGGTCTCACCGAACCGTCCGGTTTCGGTACCACAAACATTGTGGAATAGTAACCCCTTCCCTGTTGAAGGAGGGGGACCCTGATAATCACTTGCTGGAGGTACAGCTTGTGAATTGCCGCCAGTACTACCTCCCTTTCCATGGGGGAAGCTGGCAAGGCTGATTTGAGGTAACAGCGGGGGGGGGGGGGGGGGGGGGGGGGAGTCGCTTCGAATTCCAGCTTGTATCCCTGAGATACAATTTGTACAGCCCAGAGATCCACCTGTGAGCGAACCCACTGGTTGCTGAAGTTTCGGAGACGCGCCCCCACCGCACCTGGCTCCGCCTGTGGAGCCCCAACGTCATGCGGTGGACTTACTGAAAGCAGGGGAGGACTTTTGTTCCTGGGAATTGGCTGCATGGTGCAGCTTTTTACCTCTACCCCTGCCTCTGGCAAGAAAGGATGCGCCCCTGACCCTCTTGCCTTTCTGAGAACGAAAGGACTGCATTTGATAATACGGTGCTTTCGTAGGCTGTGAGGAAACCTGAGGCAAGAAAGTCGACTTTCCAGCTGTCGCTGTGGACACGAGGTCCGATAGACCGTCCCCAAACAATTCCTCACCCTTATAAGGCAAAACCTCCATGTGTTTTTTAGAATCAGCATCTCCTGTCCATTGCCGAGTCCATAAGACCCTCCTGACAGAAATGGACATAGCATTAATTCTAAAGCCCAGCAGGCAAATGTCCCTCTGAGCATCCCGCATATATAAGACGACGTCTTTTATATGGCCCAGGGTTAGCAAAACAGTATCCCTGTCGAGGGAATCTATGTCGTCTGACAGAGTATCTGTCCATGCTGCTACAGCACTACACATCCAGGCTGAAGCAATAGCAGGTCTCAGTAGAGTACCAGAATGTGTATACACTGACTTCAGGATAGCTTCCTGCTTTCTATCCGCAGGCTCCTTTAGGGCGGCCATATCCTGAGACGGCAGGGCCACCTTTTTAGATAAGCGTGTCAGCGCCTTGTCCACCCTAGGGGATGTTTCCCAACGTAACCTGTCCGTTGGCGGAAAAGGGTACGCCATCAGTAACCTCTTAGAAATCACTAGTTTCTTATCAGGGGAACTCCACGCTTCTTCACATAATTCATTTAATTCATCAGATGGGGGAAAAGTCACTGGCTGCTTTTTCTCCCCAAACATATAAACCCCTTTTGGTATTAACAGGGTTAATCTCAGAAATGTGTAATACATCTTTCATTGCAATAATCATGTATCGGATGGCCTTGGTCATTTTAGACTGTAAATGTGCCTCAGCGTCGACACTTGAGTCGGACTCCGTGTCGACATCTGTGTTAACCATCTGAGATAGAGGGCGTTTATGAGCCCCTGACTGTTTCCGAGTCACCTGGGCAGGCGCGGGCTGAGACCCCGGCTGTCCCAAGGCTGCAGCGTCATCAAACCTTTTATGTAAGGAGCTTACATTGTCGTTTAGGACCTTCCACATATCCATCCAATCAGGTGTCGGCCCCGACACCACACTTATCTGCCCTTGCTCCGCCTCCATGTAACCCTCCTCATCAAACATGTCGACACAGCCGTACCGACACACCGCACACACAGAGGGAATGCTCAGACTGAGGACAGGACCCCACAAAGTCCCTTTGGGAGACAGAGAGAGAGTATGCCAGCACACACCACAGCGCTATATCACACAGGGATTTTCACTTATAATAAGTGATTACCCAATAGCTGCCTTATGTTTTATTTGCGCCTAAATTTATGTGCCCCCCCTCTCTTTTTTACCCTTCTTGTACCTGGACACTGCAGGGGAGAGCCTGGGGAGCTGCTTCCAGCGGAGCTGTGAAGAGAAAATGGCGCTGGTGTGCTGAGGAAGAAGGCCCCGCCCCCTCAGTGGCGGGCTTCTGTCCCGCTTTCTGTGTAAAAAAATGGCGGGGTTTTATATATATATATATATATATATATATATATATATATATATATATATATATACTAGGTGCTTCATCGCGCCCTACGGGCGCTCTTCACACCGTCGCAAGGGGCTACGCCCCCTTAACCCTTGCATGCCTTTCTGGGGTTTAATATTTGTATTATATGGAGTATTACCTGCATACCTTTGTTAGTGGTTAAATATTGCACAATGAAAGGGCGTGCGATGGTGAAGGAGGCGCAGCCCCTTGCGACGGCGTGAACAGCACCTGCAGGGCACGATGTACAGAATGTAGCGGGTGCGACTGCGGATGGTGTCTGTAGATGCTGCGGGTGGAGGGGAGGCAGAAGTGGGGGTGGGGCCCGGATGGGGAAGGTTCGGGAGGTGCTGCGCGTGGGGGAGGGGCAGAGGAGTGGGGGATGCAGATGGGGGAGGGGTCCGGAGGCACCGCAGGTGGGGGAGGGGCAGGGGTGCCACGGGTGGGAGAGGGGCAGGTGTGGGGATGTTGTGGATGGGTGAAGGGTTCCGGAGGTGCTGTGGGATGGGAAGGGACGGGTGTGCCGGGGGTTGGGTAGGGGACCGCAGGCACCATGGGTAGGGTAGGGGCAGGTACGGGTGTTGCGGCGGATGGGAAAGGAGGTCCGGAGGTGCTGCAGGTGGTGGAGGGGCAGGTGCAGGGGTGCCATTGGTGGGGGAGGGGTGGGTGAGGGGGGGACCGCTGATGGAGGAGGGTGTCTGCAGATGCTGCGGGTGGAGGGGGGCAGGTGTGGGGGGAGACTTATAAGGGGGGTGAATGGTGGAAGGGGCCTGGAGGTGCTGTGGGTGGTGAAGGGGTGGAGGAGTAGGAGCCACGGGTGGTGTAGGGGGTCTGGAGGCACAGCATGTGGGGGAGGGGTGGAGTGCCGCATGTGGTGGAGGGGAAGGTGCGGAGGTGTGGTGCATTGGGGAGAGGTCTGGAGGCGCTGCGGGTACTGTACATGCCATAAAAGGTAGTTGGAGGGTATGCAGTAACAGGGCCAGGACAGGGGTGACAGGGTTGACGGGGCCAGGACAGGGGTGACGGGGCCAGGACAGGGGTGACGGGGCCAGGACAGAAATGATAGGGACAGGATAGGGGTGACAGGGCCAGGGAAGGGGCGGCAGGACAAGGACAGGGGTGACGGGGCCAGTATAGGGTTCACAGGGCCAGGATAGGGGTAACAGGGCCAGCATAAGGGTGACAGGGCCAGGATAAGGGTGAAAGGGCCAGAATAAGGGTGGCAGGGCAAGGCCAGGGACATGACAGAACACAGGGCACGGGAGAGATTGGTATTAGGGACAAAACAGTGGTGACAGACAGATGTGTCTTACCGGAGTCACTGCTGCTGGCTGCTGCTGTTCCATTCCAACCTGTTGGGATCTGCTGCTGCTGGAGACTTGGCATGGCTGACTCTCTCAGGCTGGAGTCCTGCTTTCTCTGCCAGTCCGCATCCCCCCCCCCCCCCCCTCCTCAGTCACACACGGCAGACCTCGCGCAGCTGCCGGGGACTGTGGTAAGGTGAGACTGGAAATGACTGGTTAGCCCCCAGGAGATGCTGCGGCTGGAGGGAGGAGGGTGTCATAGCATGCACGTGGCGCGGACCTCACGGCTTCCGGGCACTGTGGTAAGGGGAGACTGGGAGTGACTGGTTAGCTCCCAGGAGACGCTGCGGCTGGAGGGAGGAGTGGGTCAGAGCCTGCAAGCAGCTCGGATTTCTGCAGCGCTACCCGCCAGCTAAAGTGTGAAAATGAGCTGGGCGCACTCCACTGCGGGTGGCAGCGCTGCAGCTAGCGGTGGGGTTGCCGGGGCTGGAGATAACAGAGGCAGTATGGAACCTGCACAGCGGCAGGTGCCTCACTAAACTGCAGCTAAGAAGCGTGGAGTGTGTCAGAAAGTGACGCTCCTCCGCACCAGAGAGACCCTGCTGAGTATGCCGATGTGGGGGGTCAAGCACACAGTGAGCCGGTGCCCGTCTGTCTGTATGACATACCCCTCACACACCCCCATACCTCCCAAATGTCCCGATTTTCGCGGGACAGTCCCATTTTTTGGGGTCTGTCCTGCTGTCCCACCCGCGGGTCGCAGTGTCCTGCGGTGGGGGGGGGGGGGGGGGGGGGCAGTTGGAAAGCTCCTGTACTCGCTGTTCTGCTTAGCAGAGCAGCGGTGAATAGTGGAGACAGAGGGAGAGGGAGAGGGGGCATCAGGGGGTACGGATTAATGGGGGGGTTCCAGCAGCAGAGCCGGATTAAGGGGGGGGGGCGGGGGATACGTACCGTTGGCCCCACAGTTTTAGAGGCCCCCCCGGCTGGAGTAGCTCTGTCCCAGCTCAGAAGCTCCCCCCCCCCTGTCCTGCCAGCAACAGTGGCAGCATTGTGCTACAGTCAGCACACGCTGCTGCATATTGGCAGGTCTGTGGTGTTGCAGGGAGGCAGCAGTCTCCCTGCTTTCTTCTCCCTGTGCGGGTGTGTAGGGGGGAGCGACCACCTCCTCTGGATTTAGCCCTAGCTGAGGGGCCAAAATCCCATAAAAAAAATAAAAACAAAAATCGGAATTTGCATAAGGGGGCGTGGCCGCGCGGGTCGCGATTAGGCCACGCCCCCAACCCCCAGCAGGCACAGCAATGAGATAGGGCTCCCCTGTCTCAAGTGCCCTGGGCCCCCCGGACTCATAATCAGCCCCTGGGGGCATGCCAGCAGCTCACAGAGCGCTGGGCATGCCCCCTCACTGACGAAAACGGGGACCCTCCCGTGAAGCCACGCCCCCTTTTCGCCGAGTGTTTCCCTCCTTCTGCCTGGAGAAAGCTCCTGCAGAAAGCTGGGAGGTATGCAGCCCTGTCTGTGACATGCCCAATGTCCATGCTATCTGCTTCTGCTCCTAGTTTCCTGTAGATTTGGCCAGATCTCTGTGACTCATTTGAATAACTCCGCCCACTGTTGTGACTCCGCCCAGCGTTAGCAAATGAATCACAAGGTCACAGAATAGGGCTATTATATAGGAGATTTAGTGCCAGACTGTATATATGTATTTTTATTGCCAAAAGGTACTTCAATTGCTGCCCAGGGCGCCCCCCCAGCGCCCTGCACCCTACAGTGACCGGAGTGTGTAAGTGTGGTGGGAGCAATGGCGCACAGCTGCGGTGCTGTGCGCTACCTTAAATGAAGACAGGAGTCTTCTGCCGCCGATTTCGTCGTCTTCAAGCTTCTGTTCTTCTGGCTCTGCGAGGGGGGCGGCGGCGCGGCTTCGGGAACGGACGATCGAGGACAGGTGCCTGTGTTCGAACCCTCTGGAGCTAATGGTGTCCAGTAGCCTAAGAAGCACAAGCTAGCTGCAAGCAGGTAGGTTTGCTTCTCTCCCCTTAGTCCCACGTAGCAGTGAGTCTGTTGCCAGCAGAAGCTCACTGAAAATAAAAAACCTAATAAATACTTTCTTTACTAGTAAGCTCAGGAGAGCCCACTAGGAGCACCCAGCTCTGGCCGGGCACAGATTCTAACTGAGGTCTGGAGGAGGGGCATACAGGGAGGAGCCAGTGCACACCAGATAGTACCTAATCTTTTCTTTAGAGTGCCCAGTCTCCTGCGGAGCCCGTCTATTCCCCATGGTCCTTACGGAGTTCCCAGCATCCACTAGGACGTCAGAGAAAATGAATTGTTTGAAGGTTTGCATCATTTTGTCAAAGTCAGAAAAATATCACGCTACACACTGCCATATTTGCACCTCATGCGAGTGCCTGTTGCACGTTCATGAGCCCTGCCGTGCGTGCGCATACTCGCTGTTGCGTGCACCCGCGGGCGCACAGTGTGCGCATTTACGGTAAAGTTTATGTGCGTCTGGCGGGCGACTCGTTCGTAACATATTTTAACTATATAATGTATTTTGTAGATTATGGTCCCTTTGATAGAATCTGAAAGTTTAGTTAAGGTAGCATGTTCATAGACAGAGAGATCCCTCTTTGTTTGATACGAAGGGTCAGACAAGGGTTATACAGTGGTGTTTAGTATCCATCGGAAGAGTATTTAATTAGCAATATTCCGGTGTTGGTTTGAAGCAGATTAATCGCTCGTACGAATAGTTATGGACATAAGAAGTTTATGTACTTTTACTATTATTTGCACTTACTTATCCATGCGGCGGGAAACCTAGTTTCCCACCCACCTGAGCAGTTGGAAATAGTCACAGCCCACCTGTATGAATCAACCTATGACCTTTTGTTATAATGCGAAGACGAATTCCTGTGTCCAATGAACAATGAGATTGTAGGGACCATTGAATTGTATTGTGTGTGGGGCATAAATAGACAAGCCGATCATATCCAGCTCTCACTCTTCAACGGTTCTCATTGCTGATAATCGGGAGCTGGATATCCAGAGGCGCATGCGATCGTTCCCCTTGTGCGTAAGTTTTCTCCGCAATCATATTGTCTTTATTGGTATTGTGGGCCATATCTCTCTCTCTCTTCTCCTCTTTCTCTCATTTTCCCTTAAAACGTACTTGTATTGTATTGTATTTCCTGTGTAGTTATCTGGTTAGTTAGTCTATGTTATATTGGTAGTGTATGACTTGTATTGTATTATTCTTTTGCAAGTATAACATTCATATAAGGCGTTAGACCCTAAGCCCGGTATTTGTGTATTTCTTATAGTGTTAAGTATTCTCAGAGCGTCGGAGACGCTCGAACAGCTTTAAGTTAATAAGGTTACATTGTGTTGCATCTACACCCCACCATTACACTAAGGTTTTTCTGTATAATACATTGTTCATGGTTTACATGTAAAGGTTTAACATTGTGAGCGTCTGCGCCGCTGGTGATCTCCTCGTGGTCCCGAGCGTCCGCTACGCTATAGCGAACCATAACGTTAGTCGGCAGCCAATAGCGTGCCTGCCTGTGATCTCTTGGCCGTGAGCGAACGTAACGCTTGAGCGTCTCGACTACGGCTAAGCGATTGTTACGCAACGTGCGTACCCTTACGGTACTCCAGACGTCAATAGCGTACACTGTTCTTAGGCCTCTTAAAGGGTTTTAAGTAAGATAAATATTTAGCTTTATCAATTTCATTCACAGAACATGCCTACAACTTAAGATTTTTTTAATTTTTATTGTGAAGCACACAAATGGACAAAATAACAGAAAACTTCAGCGTGCATAACTATTCCCCCCCTAAAGTCAGTACTTTGTAGAGCCACCTTTTGTGGCAATTACAGCTGCAAATCGCTTTGGATAAGTCTCTATGAGCTTGCCACATCTTGCCACTGGGATTTTTGCCCATTCCTCAAGGCAAAACTGCTCCAGCGCCTTCATGTTGGATGGTTTCAACTTGTGAACAGCAATCTTCAAATCTGACCACAGATTTCAATTGGATTGAGATGTGGGCTTTCACTAGGCCATTCCAAAACACATTTAAATGTTTCCCCTTAAACCACTCGAGTGTTGCTTTAGCAGTATGCTTCGGGTCACTGTCCTGCCGGAAGGTTAACCTCCGTCCCAGTCTCAAATCACAGGCAGACTGAAACAGGTTTTGTTCAAGAATATCCCTGTATTTAGCACCATCCAGCTTTCCCTCGACTCAAAACAGTTTACCAGTTCCTGCTTCTGAAAAACATCCCCACAGCATGATGGGATGTGTTGGGTTTGCGCCAGACATAGCATTTTTCTTTGTGGCTGAAAAGTTAAATTTTAGTCTCATCTTACCACAGCACCTTCCTCCATACATTTGGGGAGTCATCCACATGCCTTTTGGCAAACTCAAAACGTGCTTTCTTATTTTTAACACTAAGTAATGGCCTTTTTCTGGCCACACTTCCATAAAGCCCAGCTCTATGGAGTGTACGGCTGTTGAACTCTGCAGCTCCTTCAGGGTTACCGTCGGTCTCTGTGCTGCCTCTCTGATTAATGCCATTCTTGCCGGGTCTGAGTTTTCTTGGTGACCAGCCCTCTCTTGGCAGGTTTGTTGTGGTACCATGTTCTTTCCATTTGAAGATGATGGATTTGATGGGGGATCAAAGATTTGGATATTTTATTTATTTATTTTTTTATAACCCAGCCCTGACTTTTACATCTCAGCAACTTTGTCACTGACTTGTTTTGAGAGCTCCTTGGTCTTCATGGTGTGATGCCTCTTGCTTAATGGTGTTGCAGCCTCTGGGGCCTTTCAGAAATGGCGTGTTTATACTGACAGATCATGTGACACAGATTGCACACAGGTGGACTTCATTTCACCAATTAAGTGACTTCTAAAAGGTAATTGATTGTGCCAGAAGTTTTGAGGGGCTTCATAGCAAAGGGAATAAATACATATGCACATGCCAATTTTCTAATTTTTATCTATAAAAAATTTTATATACATTTTTCTCATTTCACTTCACCAGCTTAGACTATTTTGTGCAGATCCATCACATAAAATTCAGATAAAAAAAAAATTAAATTAGATTATAATGTAACGAAATAGGTAAAAAACCAAAAGGGGGGTAAATACTTTAGCTAGGCACTGTTGCTGCATGGCACAACTGTAAGGCCGAGACGCCTCGGGCAGTCCCGCAGGAAGAACCCACCGACCTTGTGGAGTGAGCCTGAACAGAACTCTGCAACGGCAGAGCCGCCGAAATACAGGCTTGTTGGAAAATCAATTTGAGCAAACAAGCAATGGACTGCTTGGAGGCAGGATGACCAATTTTCATTGCATCATAAAGAACGAAAAGAGAGTCAGACTTCCTGTGACGAGCAATCCTTTGAAGTAAATCCTCAAAGCCCTCACAACGTCCAGGGAATTTGGAGCAACAGAAGTGTCTGATAACGCAGGAACCACAATAGGTTGATTCACATGAAAGGCCGACACCACTTTCGGCAAAAACGGTGGGCGAATTCTAAGCTCCGCCCTATCCTCATGGAACACCAAGTAAGGACTCTTACAGGACAAGGCCCCAACTCAGACACTCGCCGAGCTGAAGCCAAGGCCAGAAACATAACAGTCCTCCACGTTAGGTATTTTAAGTCAACCCTACGTAAAGGGTTCAAACCAATCTGATTGGAGAATGGTGTATTGACCTTTGAGGTCCCACGGAACAGTGGGAGGAACAAAGGGTGGTTGAATGTGCAACACCCCCTTTAGAAAGGTCTGTACTTCAGGAAGTACCGCCAATTGTTTCTGGAAGAAGAGAGAGAGAGACTAAATCTGGACCTTGATGGAGCCTAACCTTAGGCCCTTATCCACTCCTGCTTGCAGGAACAGAAGAAACCGGCCCAAACAAAACTCCACAGGAGAACATTTTTGACCCCCACATCAAGAAACCTATTTCTTCCAAATCCGGTGGTAATGTTTGGTCGTCAACACCTTACGGGCCTGAACCATAGTGGAAACCATCCTGGAGGGAAGACCCTTCCTGGTCAAGATCTCCCTCTCAACTTCCAGGCCGGCAAACGTAGCCGCTGTAAGTCTAGATAGACGAACGGTCCTGGTTGAAGGTGGTCCTTTGGAAGAGGCAGAGGCCAGGGATCCTCTGACAGGGACAGGAAGTCCACATACCTGCACCGCCGAGGCCAATCCAGAGCAATGAGAATTGTCTGAACTCTTTCCTTTTTGGAGTCTTTTGAGAACTCTTGGGATTAGAGGAATTGGAGGAAACAGGTACACAAACTGGTAAGTCCATGGCGTCGTCACAGCGTCTACCGCCACCGCCTGCGGGTCCCTTGTTCTGGAGCAGTAACGACGGAGCTTCTTGTTGAGACGAGAAGTCATCAGGTTTATCTGTGGACAACCCCGCCGGTGAACAAGTCGTTGAAACATCTGGAGGGTGGAAGACCCATTCCTCCGGATGGAGGTCGTGCCTGCTTATGAAGTCCGTTTCCCAGTTGTCCACTCCTAGAATGTAAATGGCTGAGATGGCCCCTGCATTGGCATCCGCCCAGAGGAGTATTCTTGACACCTCTCGCATTGCGGCCCTGCTTCTTATTCCTCCCTGTCGGTTGATGTACGCTATTGACGTTGTGTTGTCCGACTGCACCTGGATGGCCCGATTCCGAAGGAGGGATGAGACCTCTATTAGAGCATTGTAAATTGCCCTGGGTTCCAGAATGTTGATTGGAAGAGCAGACTCCTGAATCTATCATGTCCCCTGGAACTCCCTGAGTCAAAGCCCCCCAACCCCGGAGGCTGGCATCTGTTGTCAACAGCGTCCATGACTGTGTTGACACTCCGACCCTCCACCAGATGGGGGACCTGTAGCCACCATAGCAGAGATATCTGTGCTTTCGGTGACAGGGTTCTATGCTGATGCACGTGCAGGTGAGATCCCGACCATTTGTCCAACAAATCCAGTTGAAACGGTCACGCATGGAACCCGCCATACTGTATCGCCTCGTAGGAGGCTACCATCTTGCCCAGCAAGCGAATGCATAGATGAAATGAGACCACGCAAGGTTTCATCACCGAATGGACCATAGACTGAATAGTCAAAGCCTTGTCCCTGGGAAGGTAAACCTTCTGAGACATCGTATCCAGGATCATCCCAAGGTCCCAAGGCACCGTAGGCGGTACAAGGGAGGTTGGATGTGCAGAACTCCCTTCAAAAAAGGTCTGAACCTCAGGGAGGGCAGCTAATTGTTTCTGAAAGAAAATGGATAGGGCCGAAATCTGGACCTTCACAGATCCCAACCTCAGGTCCATATCCACACCGGCTTATAGGAAGAGAAGAAACCGTCCCAGTAGAAACTCCACCGCAGGAAGTTTCTTGGACTCACACCAAGACACATTTTTTCCAAATTCGATGGTAATGTTTAGACGTTACTCCTTTCCTAGCCTATATCAGGGTAGGAATAACCTTGTTCGGAATGCCCTTTCAAGCTAGTTTCAGGTGTACAACCTCCATGCCATCAAACGTAGCCATGGTAAGTCTTGATAGGCGAACGGCCCCTGCTGCAGCAGGTCCTTCTGAAGAGGAAGAGGCCTCGGCTCTTCTTGCAGTAGATCCAGAAGATCCGTGTACCAAGCCCTTCTTGGACAGTCTGGAGCAATGAGGATCGCTTGAACCCTTGTTCTCCTTATGAGCTTTAGAACTCTTGGGATGAATGGAAGTGGAGGAAACACGTACACCGACTGGAACACCCATGAGTCACTAGGGCGTCCAACGCCACTGCTTGCGGGTCCCTCGACCTGGAACACTACCGCCGAAGCTTCTTGTTGAGACGAGAGGCCATCAAGTCGATCTGGGGTACGCCCTAAAGATCTGTTACCTCCTTGAACACTTCCGGGTGGAGACCCCACTCCCCTGGATGGAGATAGTGTCTGCTGAGGAAGTCTGCTTCCCAGTTGTCTACTCCCGGAATGAAGATTGCTGACAGCGCCAACGCGTGTTTTTCTGCCCAGAGGATGATTCTTGTTACCTCTGACATTCCACCCTGTCGGTTTATGTAAGCCACTGTTGTCACATTGTCCGACTGCACTTGAACGGCCCGATTTCTCAGAAGATGGGCCGCTTGAACAAGACCGCTGCAGACGGCTCTTAGTTCCAGTAAAAATGAGTAGCAATTTGATAATGAACAAATAGAAAATTAAAATTGATATGTATTTATTAAAAACAATGTTTATAAAACAACAAGTATTTAAAAGGTGTTAAATATTGATGTCTCACAATGAAATAAGGAACCTAATACTGTCCCGTGCAATTATGCAGACCTCAAATCGTATACTGGTTCGTAGAAGTAGGTTGCCATATAAACTGTGGTTAAATGGTACCGGGCACAGTTCGTGATGGTAACGTTACCAGTAAGAAACCACTGGAGGAAGATCTGTACCACGTCCAATTCTGCTGGTTGGAAGAGCTGTCCTCTCTAGTTGGCGGTGTCCAATCTCAGTATTATGTCCATTGGCTATGGCGTGTCCAGTGAATGTCCATTAAATTGATCAGGGAATCAGATAGAGGTTTCTGCTGACGGAAAGAAGATTCCTTCCACTCCTGATGAGTTTCGCTACTTGCCTAGCTCTTAGTTTCAGAATGTTTATCGGCAGGCCGGCTTCCAGACTTGACCACCTTCCTTGGAAGGTTTCCCCTTGAGTGACTGCGCCCCAGCCCCGGAGACATGCATCCATGGTTAGAAGGATCCAGTCCTGAATCCCGAACCTGCGGCCCTCCAGGTGGTGTGCCAGTTGCAGCCACCAGAGGAGTGAAATCCTGGCCCTTGGTAACAGATGTATTCTCTGGGGCATGTGTAGATGGGATCCTTACCACTTGTCCAGGAGATCCAGTTGGAAGGACAGAGCGTGAAACCTCCCGTACTGCAGGGCCTCGTTAGAGGCCACCATTTTACCCAGAAGGCGAATGCACTGATGGAGCAACACCCAGGTTGGCTTCAGGACATCCCGGACCATTGCTTGTATCACCAACGCTTTTTCCTCTGGAAGAAACACCCTCTGCACTTCCGTGTCGAGGATCATTCCCAGAAAGGACAACCTCCTGCTTGGTTCCAAATGTGATTTTGGAAGATTCAGGATCCAGCCATGTTCCCTGAGAAGCTGGGTCATGAGAGCTATGGACCGTAACCGCTTCTCCTTGGACGATGCTTTTATCAGCAGATCGTCCAGATATGGAATTATGTTCACCCCGTGTCTGCGGAGGAGAATCATCATTTCCGCCATCACCTTGGTGAATACCCTCGGTGCTGTGGAGAGGCCGAATGACAGGGCCTGGAAATGAAAATGACAGTCCAACAGTGAGAATCAAAGATAAGCTTGATGCGGCAGCCAAATCGGAATGTGGAGGTACGCATCCTTGATATCCAAGGATACCAGGAATTCCCCCACCTCCAGACCTGATATTACTGCCCTCAGAGACCCCATTTTGAACTTGAACTCCCTCAGAAAGGGGTTTAGTGATTTTAAGTTAAGAATGGGTCTGACTGAACCATCCAGTTTCGGTACCACGAAAAGGTTCGAATAGTAACCTTTGTTTTGTATATGAGGTGGTACTGGCACAATGACCTGTGCCTCCACCAACTTCTGGGTGGCTTCTTGCAGGACAGTCCTGTCCGCCAGAAGAGCTGGCAAGCCTGATTTGAAAAATCGGTGAGGGAGATTTTGAAATTCCAGCCTGTACCCTTGAGACACAATATCTTGCACCCAGGGGTCCTGGCTGGATGACACCCAGACGTGACTGAAATGCCAGAGTCTCGCTCCCACCGGCCCCACCTCCGGGGCGTTCAGTCCACCGTCATGCGGAGGACATTGGTGTACCTGAAGCAGGTTTCTGTTCCTGGGAGCCTGCAGCCGCAGGTTTCTTGGACTTGGGTCGACCTCCCCGAAGGTGTTGGACGGCTTGGCCTTTCTGGGCTTGGGAAACTGAAAGGGCTGTGATGTAGATTAAGAAAAAAGGGTTTCTTCGTAGCAGGTGTAGCCGAGGGAAGAAAGTGACTTACCAGCCGTAGCCGCGGAGATCCACCCATCTAACGCTTCCCCAAAGAAAGCCTGACCTGTGTAGGGTAGGGTCTCCACACTTCTCCTGGATTCCGTGTCGAGGACTGGCGCAACCACAGTCCTCGACGAGCTGATACAGACATGGAAGAAATTCCCGCAGCCATGGATCTCAGGTCTTTCATGGATTCTACCAGAAATCCTGCCGAATCCTGAAGGTTACGTAAAAACAATTCAACATGACATTTCTCCATAGTATCCAAGTCTTCAAGTAACGTGCCTGACCACTTTACTATAGCTTAGGCAATCCAAGCACTGGCAATAGTGGGACATAGTATTTCCCCAGAAGCCGTGTACATGGATTTGAGCGTATTATCAATTTTTACGATCAGCCGGCTCTTTCAAGGCGGTAGATCTTGGAATAGGTAAAACCACCTTTTTTGAGAGTCTGGATACTGACGCGTCAACATTAGGTGGGTTTTCCTATTTTTCCTATCCTCCTGGAAAGGAAATGCTACCAGAACCGTTTTAGGTATCTGGAATTTTTTATCCGGGTTTTCCCAAGCCTTTTCAAAAATAACATTTAATTCCTTTGACGCAGGGAAGGTTAGTGAGGCGTTCTTCTTTTCAGTGAAGTAAGCCTCCTCAACCTGTTCGGGTGTTGTATCAGCAATATTCAACACATCCCTAATAGCCTCTATCATCAACTGCACCCCTTTTGCAAGAGATGCTGCCCCCCCGCAACACATCCCCATCACCGTCTGTAGTATCAGAATCGGTATCATCCTGCATGATCTGTGCAAGAGCACGTTTATGTGAATATACAGCGGGGAGCCCTGGTGTACCAGAACTGGGCCAGACTGCCATAGAGTTCTGTAAAGCCCGAGCTGCAGATTCATTTTGTGCAACCCTATTTGAAATCTGAGAAACCATAGATTTGATAGAGGATAGTCACTCAGGCTCCCTTGCTGGAATCTGTGCTAAACCAGAGCAATCCTGATTATATGGAATGGGATCATCCTGAGAGGACATATCCTCTGCAGCATATGACACAGCGTCCCTGGACATTGCTTAATAGAGACCACAGACACTCCACACACAGACAGAGTTTCACCCCCAAGAATGGCAAGAGAGATACAGAGATTGGAGCCAACCCACACACAGCGCTTTTAATATAAAGGGAGACCCCCTATCAGCACTGACTGTGCACCTTAATAGGTTACACAGTCGTTTTGAAGCCTCCCCCTCCCTTCTACAACCCCCTGGTACCGTGAGAGATAGCTTGAGTTGCTTTGGAGGGACTTGCTCTTCCTGAACGCTGCTGGGTCCGCTCTGAGGAGAAGCTCTGCCCCCAGAATGGCGCCGTCTTTCCGCTCTTTCTAGGATTATACTGGCTGAGATCCCGAGACCCCGACAGGCTGTGTGACCAGTGTAGGGTGTAGGCGCTGGCTCAGGGTGCCCCTCACAGCGCCGCACTATGTACCGATGAGCCTCCGGAGCGCAGTTAATACTGCGCTCCTACCCTGATGCCGCCATCTTCACACCGGCCCCCCGCTTGCTAGGGGGGTTGTGACTCACTCGCCACTGATCTTCAGC
Organism: Pseudophryne corroboree; assembly: GCF_028390025.1. NCBI lineage: Eukaryota > Metazoa > Chordata > Amphibia > Anura > Myobatrachidae > Pseudophryne > Pseudophryne corroboree. The sequence continues at coordinate 298,241,889 of NC_086452.1, forward strand.
TCTGTAAGGGGTTGGCGGCATGCTGCTGGGGTGAGCGATCCCCTGTGGTGGGGAAATATCTATCCCCTCAGGAGCTCAGTGTCCTGTCAGCGGAGATAGTAGCTCAGACTCCGCAGGGCGGACACTACTACCCCCCCTTAGTCCCACAAAGCAGGGAGGCTGTTGCCAGCAGCCTCCCTGTAAAATAATAAACTTTACTAGAGAAACTCTGGAGAGCTCCCCTAGCTGTGACTGGCTCCTCCGGGCACATTTTCTAAACGGAGTCTGGTAGGAGGGGCATAGAGGGAGGAGCCAGCCCACACTCTCAAACTCAAAGTGCCAATGACTCCTGGTGGACCCGTCTATAGCCCATGGTACTAATGTGGACCCCAGCATCCTCTAGGATGTAAGAGAAAACATGTCTACATTGCACAAATGCACATCACTATTTCTGATGTCCTGATGGTGGTCCCTATGGGTCCGAAACATCGACTGTATGTATCTTTGACATGTTTTATTGCGGATTGAATAACTAAATACTGATGAAATGCTGATTTTGTGGTGGCGAGTGCCTGAAAGAGCACCCCAATTGTTATACGTTTTTATTGAGAGTGCGGACACTTTGGATGTGGTGTATGTATGTATGTATGTATGTATGTATGTATGTATGTATGTATGTATGTATGTATGTATGTCAATGCGCAGGTCCGGAAGTGCAGACGTGCGCTCCACCGCTACTATGGAGCGCACGGGACAACTCGGAAGTGACGCTGTGCGTTCCACCGCTGTTATGGGTGGAACGCACGGCGGTACATAAGGAGAACTTGTTTATCTTCGTTCAATTTTCTCTCTGGGCTTAATTAAATAAGAAATGGGGGTAATCAGTAAAAATGCTAAGTGAGGCTGCCCCGATCCGAATTAATACAGAGGGTAGTAATTATACAGCAAACCGTGGAAATAATTGAAGTGAAAGGCGGAAGTAGTATTTAATTATGCCATATTATCATTAGCCTTTCAGACACAAACATCTGTAGAATAAATTTGACCCATATATATAGGCATCAGGCCTTATACTAGTTTAATATTGGTAAAATGTCATATAATTGACTCATCAGATCTAACCTATCAGCAGAGGGAGGAAGTGATGTAAACTCCCTAGGGGTATAAATAGGCCTCAGAAATCTCTTCCAAATCACTTGCCATACAGGAAAGGAGGCAGCAACACAGGTCCTGAATCTCTTAATGTAAGTACTTCTGATGCTCTTTAATAGGTTAATATCAAATTATGCTTTTAGTATAATATAATTTATTTAGTTCTAGTTGGAAGTTATATCTTACCGGCCACTGTGGAGCTCAGAACCTACTTGTTGTCGAACTCTAAAGAATTTTTATTGTAAGTAACAATTAAGACTCTATATTAAGTGCTATTATTGGTCACTAATTAGGTCCTTAATTTAATTCACTTTTGATTCTAGTTAGAAGATGCACCTTATTGGATTTTAAGGAGCTTTTTAGCCCAACTTGTTATCATCGTGCTGAACTTTAAGTAAGTTATAACAAAGTTCAGTTTGTAAATATGCCTATTAAGTGCTTTGGACACCCTTAATTATCTTCAATTAATTTCTTAGACTAATTCATCTGGTCAAGATTAGACCATCAGTGAGCAGGTGAATTTGTATTGGAAAGTGAGTATGGCTACATATTCCAATAAGATTCTAAATTCCTTGAGGCATTTGGCCCCTAATACTGTTGAATTTCTTATTTAGACATATTGAACATTGACTGACCATAATATAGGAGTAGTTGATCTCTAATGAAGATTATCTCCAGAGACAGCCAAGTGAGTGATCCATTTTAATTAGATGTAATTCTATATTCAACCTTTCAGTACCATTTAAAACAATATATATATTTTATTCTTAGAATTACAGAGAATAAACTACCGTATTATAAAGAAGAAATAATCCACTCAGAGCAGTTATATTTGCACAGTAAGTTATTTTCTTTTGAAATAAGGCAATTAGGACAAAAAAAAAAAAATAAAAAAAATAAAAAGCCCGAATTGATTATTGGAGAGTATCTTCTTTTTCCAATGTCTACTAAAGAATTTAAATATTCATTCTCTATGAAAAATTGTGATGTAATAATTAATGAAATAATGAAAAAAGGTTTTCTTTTATAAACAATGAAAACGTTACTTGAATATATATCTGTATATCATGATGATTTGTATTGATTCTTTTTTTTGCTCTCTTGTTCTTTCCTCCTCTTCTCCATTTGACTAACACCAGCGAAGACCCATACCCCTGATGAAGTCCTTAACGGACGAAACGCGTTGGGTTTTATGAAATATTGTTTTATGAATTCACTGTATGAATTACTATATTGATGTATTATTACACAATATTTTAGATATTTTTAATAAATTAAATTGTGTAATTTAGGTCAAGCTGGTTTTGGATTTTATTTGAACAAATTGTTACTGAGCGCCCTCTGAGTATTGTATATGTATGTATGTATGTATACATACGAGAGAAAGAGAGAGGGAAAGAAAGTAGAGAGGTTTAGCACCACTTGCGGTATACCCCTTAATGTAAATACCAAATTTTATTAGTCTGGTAAAGAGATTCCCTGTGATATATGGTATCAGCTAACCCCAAGTAAGTAGCAGTAGTAAACTGCTGGGTGAATATTGTTTTTTAAACATATCAAAAGATAGGAGGTATGTCTTATCTTTTTAGGAGGCAGAAAGTCACTGTGAGGGAGGCCCGATGCGTTTCATCCTAAGACTTCATCAAGGGCCATTGATGAAGTCTTAGGACAAAACACATTGGGCCTCCCTCACTGTGACCTCCTGCCTTCCAAAAAGATAAGACATACCTCCTATCCTTTGATATATGTTGTAAAAAAAAAAAAGTTGGGAGATCTATATACACATACTTTTTCATATACAGGGTGAGTATCCCTTATCCAAAATTTACACATTTTTTGTTCCCCTACTGAGATAATAAATAAATATATATATTTTTTTTTTTATTATATACAATTATTATATATAATATATCTATATACATAATATATATGTCTATCTCAGTAGGGGGAGCCAGAAATGTGTGATTTTGAATAAGGGTTACTCAACCTGTACCGATTTTTAACTTCCTTCTAAAAGGCGGATTTTTTGTCCTAGTATAGCGTTATCTAGTTTGTTAAATGTTATGCTTTTTATATACTTAGTCTCCTAAATAAAGTGCTCATGTTAACTTTTAATTGAATGTATCCCTTATTAGTACTGCAACGACACCATTACGATCCCCATCATGTCTCTCTCTCACATACACACACACATATATATATATATATATATATATATATATATATATATATATACACACGTATATATATATATATATATATATATATATACATACATACATACATACATACATACATACATACATACATACACACACACACACACGTGTATATATATATATATATATATATTATATACATACATACACACACATACGTATACAGTGTATCCTGAAAGTATTCACAGCGCTTCACTTTTTCAGCATTTTGTTATGTTACAGCCTTATTCCAAGAAGGAATAAATTAATTTTTGCCTCAAAATTCTACACACAATACCCCATTATGACAACGTGAAAGAAAGTGTTTAAGATTTTTGCAAATTTAGTAAAAATTAAAAACTAAGAAATCACATGTACATACGTATTCCCAGCCTTTGTCATGAAGCTCAAAATTGAGTTCAGGTGCATCCTGTCTCCATTGATTATCCTACAACTTAATTGGAGTCCACCTGTGGTAAATTCGGTTGATTGGACATGATTTGGAAAGGCAAATACCTGTCTATATAAAGGTCCCACACTTGACAGTGCATGTCTGAGCACAAACCAAGCATGAAGTCAAAGGAATTGTCTGCAGACCTCGAAAACAGGATTGTCTCAAGGCACAAATGTGGGGAAGGGTACAGAAAAATGTGTTGCTTTGAAGGTCCCAATGAGCACAGTGGACCCTATCATCCGTAAATGGAAAAAGTTCGGAACCACCAGGACTCTTCCTAGAGCTGGCCGGCCGTCTAAACTGAGCGATCAGGGGAGAAGGGCCCTAGTCAGGGAGGTGACCAAGAACCCGATGGTCACTCTGTCAGAGCTACAGCATTCGTCTGTGGAGAACCTTCCAAAAAGGACAACCATCTCTGCAGCAATCCACCAATCAGGCCTGTATGGTAGAGTGGCCAGACAGAAGCCACTCCTTAGTAAAAAGCATGGCAGCCCGCCTGGAGTTTGCCAAAATGCACCCGAAGGACTCTCAGACCATGAGAAACAAAATTCTCTGGTCTGAGACAAATATTGAACTCTTTTGTGTGAATGTCAGGCGTCATATTTGGAGGAAACCAGGCACTGCTAATCACCACTCCATTGCCATCCCTACAGTGAAGCATGGTGGTTGCAGCATCATGCTGTGGGGATATTTTTCAGCGGCAGGAAATGGGAGATTAGTCAAGATAGAGGGAAAGATGAATGCAGCAATGTACAGACATATCCTGGATGAAAACCTGCTCCAGAGCACTATTGACCACAGACTGGGGCAACGGTTCATCTTTCAGCAGGACAACAACCCTAAGCACAGAGAAAAGATATCAAAGGAGTGACTTCATGACAACTCTGTGAATGTCCTTGAGTGGCCCAGACTTGAAATCGATTGAACATCTCTGCAGAGATCTGGAAATGGCTGTGCACCGACGCTTCCCATCCAACCTGATTGAGCTTGAGAGGTGATGCAAAGAGGAATCGGTGGAACTGCCCAAAGATAGGTGTGCCAAGCTTGTGGCATCATATTCAAAAAGACTAGAGGCTGTAATTGCTGCCTAAGGTACATCAACAAAGTATTGAGCAAAAACTGTGAATACTTATGATTTCTTATTTTTTTTATTTTGAATAAATTTGCAAAAATCTCAAACGCTTTTTCACGTTGTCATTATGGGGTGTTATATGTAGAATTTTGAGGGGAAAATGAATTTATTCCAGTTTGGAATAAGGCTGTAACATAAAATTTGTAAAAAAGTGAAGTACTGTGAATACTTTCCAGATGCACTGTGTAATAAATATATATCTCACATTGCTGGAATTTAAGGATATGGATGTGACAGCTATTGCACATGGCAGTGTCTCCTGATGACGCTCAACACCTGACCGAAAACATTTGAGAAAGAACCCTTTATACTGGAATGAAAAAGGCTGAGTATATGCTGTCTGCACAATAAAAATCCTGTTTTTTTTTACTGAAAAAACTCTGGCGAGTGCTCCAGTTGATGTTTCTAAATTTGGATACTATGGAGAGTATTTCTGGATGATACCCTAGTGGATGGACTTACACTTGATTATGTGAGTGCGGCCTAAATCACACACACACACACACACACACACACACACACACACACACACACACACACTAGAAAAAAAAGCACTAACAGAATAAGTTTCTTGAAAAAGTATGTAAACAGTTTGTGGAGAACAAACCAATAGCATACAGAATTTTTACCCTCTGCATAATAACATGTAAATAGGATGAATGGCATTTTGTATTGGATGCATTTGGTTTTATACAACTTCAGTAGTTACACATGGGGAATGTGTAAGGAATATCTTGCATATTAACGGTTACTAAACTTTCAGCTTTTAGGTGACATTATTATCGGCCATAGAACGTGTTGTTACTGCCACTTAATATTAAAATGGTTTTTGCTACTTTGGAGAAAATGGCTTATGAACAACTGTGTCCTACCTGTGCCACTCGCTTATCAAATTCCTGCATATACTGGTCAATTTCAGCTTGGAGATCCACAACATCAATGAGAGACTCCTTATAATCTTCTATCCACTCTGAGAAAAATAATCAGGTTAAAGCATTATTAATACTTTCATTAGGCAGGAAATATCAATGGATGGTATATGTACCTCAGGCAGATTAAAGGAGTATTAAATTCTAATACATTTACTATCTCCGAAGCACTGTACTAACCTGATGTATGGGTTAATACTTTGATCAGCCAAGTAGATCCTAAAAACAAAAAACAGGTATCCCCCAGCACACTGAATGACAAAATCAACAAGATTTGAAAACTATATGGTGGTAGATAAGTCAGAGATCACAGTTTCATATATTTGCAAAGATATGACAAGCCTACTTCAAAGTCTGGGGCACGGAACCCCACAAGCCGACAAAGGCTAGCCACCCCAGGGCAGCACACCAGTGATAAGGTAAGGTGTTAGAGTGTGTTAATAAGTAGAGACTAAAGTTAACCCCTCCCGAAAGGTATACAGTACGACTCCTCAGTCCATTCTCAGTCTTTGAGTGACTTCCAAGCCCCCTCTGATAAAACGTACCTACAGAAACTTGGGAGGAAAATATTGGGGTTCCATTAACTGCTTAAAAGAATTTAAATCAGGTAACATCATTTACTTATTTCTTTTTGAAGACTACAAGGCAGCCCTAATGTATGGGATGTAACCAAACAATCAAATATACAGTGGTTAAATGGCCAACCAAGCACAAATATACTCATGCAAAAATATATTTAATGATTTATAGATCAATTACTTGAAAAAAAAAATTTCCCCCGAGGACTAAAGGCCTTCTGATCACAATCAGATGATGATATTTGAAAAATGTATGAAGAAGAGATGATTAACCAGTTTTGCAAAGATCACCTGCCAACAACTGTTCCCTGTGAACCCAGGTTTCCACTGCTCTTGTACAATGTAATATCTTGCAATATCTCTAGCATCTCATATCATCACTTAGTACCCATGTGATTACTTCACTGATTCATCTTGCAAGAAGATATTCAGAATTATCCTAAACCTGATGGTGACCTTCAGGAAGTAAAAAGCAGATATGTTTATCTGATATTTTGTTCTACAAAGATTTGTATTAAACCAGATCAAACGGCTGCAGTTTTTCTACATTATTTTTTCTGTGCACAGGGCCAGAAATACAATGGTTTTGGATGATCTTAAACTTGGGACATTACTTTAGGCAAAAAATAAAATGCAGGATTTCTGTTTGTAGCACCACTATGTTCACAAATGGTTCACTGAACCTTAAAGCCCGATCTACCACTTTTCTGGCAGATTGCTATCAAGATTATTATACCAAGTGTGAGCTAATTGAATACTACTTTATCTAGTAGTTCAAAATCTGTAGTGTTTACGGTTCTAAAACAATGATGAGATCCCAGGGTAGCACAAAAGGAATTACCGTTAGGTATTAAATTCCTATTTTCTCTTACGTCCTAGTGGATACTGGGGAATACTAGATTACCATGGGGACGTCCCAAAGCTCCCAGAACGGGTGGGAGAGTACTGTGACCCTGCAAAACCACCTGAACAAATTGAAGGTCATCTTTGGCCAAGGTGTCAAACCTGTAGAATTTAACAAAGGCGTTCACACCAGAGCAAGTTGCTGCACGTCACAACTATAATGCCAAGACGCCCTGGGCAGCCGCCCAGGAAGAACCCACCGACCGTGTGAAGTGGGCCTGAACAGAACTCAGCATCGGTAGAGCCGCCGAAGTATAGGCTTGTTGGATAGTCAATTTGGGCCAACAAGCAATGGACTGTTTGGAGGCAGGACAATCAATTTTCATAGCATCATAAGGGGCGAAAAGCGAATCAGACTTCCGGTGACGAGTCGTCCTTTTGATGTAAATCCTCAAAGCCTGTACAACATCCAGGGAATTTGGAGCAACTGAAGTGTCTGATAAGACTGGAACCACAATAGGTTGATTCACATGAAAGGCAGATACCACTTTCGGCAAACACTGTGGGCGAGTTCCTCATGAAACACCAAGTAAGGGCTCTTACAGGACAAGGCCCCCAATTCCTACACGTTACTGGCCTTGGCTTCGGCCAGGCGTAACAGTCTTCCACGTCAGGTACTTCAAGTCAACCCTCCGCAATGGTTCAAACCAATCCAACTGGAGAAAGGTCAACACCACACTGAGGTCCCACAGAGCAGTGGGAGGAACAAAGGGTGGCTGAAAGTGCAACACTCCCTTAAGGAAGGTCTGTACTTCAGGAAGTACCGCCAGTTGTTTCTAAACGAAGATAGAGAGCCGAGATCTGAACCTTGATGGAGCCTAATCGTAGGCCCTTATCCTCTCCTGCTTGCAGGAATAGTAGAAACCGGCCAAGACGGAATTCCACAGGAGAACATTTCCGACCCTCACACCAAGAAACATACTTCTTCCAAATATGGTGGTAATGTTTGGAGGTAAACACCTTGCGGGCCTGAACCATAGTGGAAACCACCTTGGATGGAAGGTTAAAAATTTCCCCCTCAACCTCCAGGCCGTCAAACATAGCCGCTGTAAGTCTGGATAGACGAAGGGCCCTGGTTGAAGAAGGTCCTTGAGAAGTGGCAGAGGCCGGGGTTCCTCCAATGACAGGGTCAGAAAGTCCGCATACCAGGCCCGCCGAGGCCAATTCGGAGCAATAAGAATTGTCTGAATCCTTTCCTTTTTGAATCTTTTCAAAACTCTTGGGATTAGAGGAATCGGAGGAAACAGGTAAACAAAGTAGTAATTCCATGGAGTCGTCAGAGCGTCTACTGCAACCTTAGTTCTAGAGCAGTAACGACGTAGCGTCTTGTTGAGACCAGAAGCCATCAGGTCTATCTGTGGACAACCCCACCGGTGAATGAGTTTTTGAAACACCTGAGGATGGAGGCCCCATTCCCCCGGATGGAGGTCGTGCCTGCTTAGGAAGTCCGCTTCACAGTTGTCCACTCCTGGAATGTAACCGGCCGAGATGGCTCTTGCATTGGCTTCCACCCAGAGGAGTATTCTTGACACTTCTCGCATTGCGGCCCTGCTTTTGGCTCCTCCCTGCCGGTTGATGTACCCCACCACCGTGGCGTTGTCCGACTGCACCTGGATGGCCTGATTCCGAAGGAGGGATGAGGCCTGAATGAGAGCACTGTAAATCACCCTGAATTCCAGGATGTTGATTGGAAGAGCAGATTGCTGAAAAGACCATGTCCCCTGGAACTGCGCCCCTTGAGTCACAGCCCCCCAACCTCGGAGGCTGGCATCTGTTGTCAACAGCATCCAGGATAGGGTGTTGAAACGCCGACCCTCCATCACATGGGAAACTTGTAGCCACCATAGTAGGGATATCTGTGCTTTTGGGGACAGGGTTATATGCTGATGCATGTGCAGGTGAGATCCCAACCATTTGTCCAACAAATCCAGTTGAAACAGTCGCGCATGGAACCTGCCGTACTGTATCGCCTCGTAGGAGGCCACCATCTTGCCCAGCAAGAGGATACAAAGGTGAATCGGGACCAAACGAGGTTTCAGCACCATCCGGACCATAGTCTGAATAGTCAAGGCCTAGTCCCTGGGAAGGTAAACCTTCTGAGACACCGTATCCAGGAACTGAATTCTCTGAGACTGTTCCAAGTGAGATTTCTGGAAATTGAGCATCCGTCCGTGCTCCGTAAGCAAACAAGTAGCCAAGTCGATGCTGTGCAGAAGCTGTTCCCTGGACACCGCCTTTATCAGGCGATCGTCCAGGTACGGAATTATTTGTATACCCCACGTGCGCAGCTGTAGCATCATTTCTGCCATAAACTTTGTGAATACCCTTGGGGCTGTGGAGAGACCGAAGGGGTAAGGCCTGAAACTCGTAATGCTGGTCCACAATCGCGAACCAGAAGAACGCTTGATGATCGGGCCAAATAGGGATATGCAGGTATGCGTCCTCTATATCCAGGGACACCAGAAACTCCCCCTCATCCAGATTCGCTATCACTGCTCTTAGAGATTCCATCTTGAATTTGAACACCCGAAGATACGGGTTCAGGGATTTGAGGTTGAAGATCGGTCTTACCGAGCCGTCCGGTTTCGGAACCATAAAGAAACTCGAGTAAAACCTCTTTGTGTGCAGCTGAGGAGGCATTGGAACAGTAACTCTTGTAGAGAGCAGTTTTTGCACTGCCTGCTGTAAGGAAACCATGGTTTCCTGTGAAGCTGGTAAGCCTGATCTGAGAGGAGGGAGTTCCTGGAATTCCAGTCGGTATCCTTGGGATAGGAGGTCCCTCAACCACAGATCCCGGTAGGATTCTGCCCATTTGTGGGTGAAGTGTTGAAGGCGAGCACCTACCTGAAAGTTGCCTTGCTGCTGGGGCCAACCGTCACGAGGAGGGCTTCGTGGAAGAGGATCCAGAGACCTGGTCTGCAGGTCCAGCAGCAGCTGGTTTACGGGACTTACCACGAGATCCTCTAACAGCATTGGAGGCAACTCTGGCTTTGCCTCTGAATCTGGCTACCTGAAAGGACTGCAGGGAGGGTCCAGGGTAGGGACAATTGCCCGAGATATCCACTTGTTCAGTTCTTCCCCAAACAAGGCATCACCTGTAAAAGGACGGTCCTCAACCCCTGTTTTTAGAATCAGCATCTGCTGACCATTGATGCAGCCACAGTGCTCTACGAGCAGATATTGCCATAGCAGTGGAATGGCCATTAATGATACCAAGATCCTTGACAGCCTCACCCAAAGTTTGCCGCATCCTGGATGTGTTGAAGTAATGTAACCATCTCTTCTTGAGGTAGTGTGAGCAACCCTTTCAAAATTTCATCAGACCATTTTACCATGGTTCTAGAAATCCAGCCGCATAGTATGGTAGGGCGTTGGGCTACACCTGCTGCAGTATAAACTGATTTAAGAGTGGTTTCAATTTTGCGATCAGCCGAGTCTTTAAAGGGAAACAGACCCAGGTACAGGTAAAACTATCTTACGTGACAGCCTGGACACACAAGTATCCACTGTCGATGGAGTTTCCCAGACTTTCCTATCCTCTGTAGGGAAAGGGAATTAATTTAACACCCCTATAGGGGCAATACATTTCTTTTCAGGATTAATCCATGCTGCCCTAGCCAGGGAATCTAATTCTTTAGAGACCAAGAAGGTTGCAGAGGACTTTGGCTTAATTAAAATACAATTCCTCTGTCTGCTCTTCCTCCTTATTAGGGATGTTAAGCACCTCTCTAATGACTTCAACATCCGGGGACAGGGAATCATCCACGTCCACCTCAGCCTCTCCCTCATCAAGATCCGGTAGTTCAGAATCTGAGTCAGATTGCAACAATTGAGGGAGTGCGCGTTTGAGAGAGACGAACAGGGGGGGGGCTGAAGAGCCTGTCTGTGGTCGGCAGTAGTTACCATAAACGTGTCTATAGTTTGTTTCAGGGTTTGCCTTTCTTGCTTAGCCATAGCTTACTCTGAATTAATATTGGAAGTCATAGTTTTAAATGATTCCATCCACTCTGGTGCCTGGCCTGCACATCACTACCTTGTGAAGGAATTGACATTGGGTACACATAAGTGATCACTGTGAGGAAGGTGTACACCTAGCCTTGCATAAAGCACACACAGACTAATTTGCAGACATGCTTGAGCAAAAATGACAGATTAGTATGAAAAACACAACAGTATTAGTGAGATATGCACACTAACCCAGACTACCCTGAATGGAGTGACACCGAGATATGGGAACAAGCACACTACACCACAGATTGAGCAGAGAACCGCTGGGTGACCTCGGAGTGTACATTTCCACACAGCGGAAAACCGCTGATAATGACCTCCCCCCTCACTATAAACCCCTGGTACCAGTTTACAATGGTGATTCAGTGGGTCCTGGAGGAGCAGTGTCCGCGTGCAGCAGCAGGAAATGGTGCAGTTTGGCTTCTGGTCCTGCTCTCCGGGAAGACCTGCCCCCATAATGGCACGCGGCCCCTGCATTATTTTTATACTGGCTCTCCTTATATTGTGTGTAAAACGAGAGTATATAGCACCCGTTTACTGTTGCCAGTCTGGGTACTCAGTGTGCACCGTGGCCGGGTGAACACTGTCCCTCATGCCGCCATCATGCACCGGGGACCCGGTAACCGGGGGAACATCACCTCAGGAGCTCAATGTCCTGTCAGATGGGATGACGAACCATTAACTTTAAGGAAGTTGGTTCAGTCCCCCACTTAATTCTCACAACGCAGGCAGACTGGTTGTCAACCAGTGTGCCTGAAAAAAATAAACTAAAATACAATTCTGAAGAAAAAAACTCTTGAGAGCAACAGAATGCACCCGGCTCATTGACCACATTTTCTAAACTGAGTCTGCTAGGAGGGGCATAGAGGGGAGGAGCCAGCACACACTATTAGTTTCTTAAAGTACCAGGCTCCAGTGGACCCGATCTATACCCCATGGTAATCTAGTATTCCCTAGTATCCACTAGGACACGGGTTCTCAAACTCGGTCCTCAGAACCCCACACAGTGCATGTTTTGCAGGTCTCCTCACAGAATTGCAAGTCAAATAATTAGCTCCACCTGTGGACCTTTTAAAATGTGTCAGTGAGTAATTAATACACCTGTGCACCTGCTGGGTTACCTGCAAAACATGCACTGTGTGGGGTCCTGAGGACCGAGTTTGAGAACCCCTACACTAGGATGTAAGAGAAAAGATTTTATACAAGAGCACATTCTTTTCGCCATCTAAAATAATCCTTTGGCTAGGTCACCTGTAAATAATCTTGTATCCAAAAATAAAGTACGTGCTGAGACCTGTACATTCAATGTACTAAGGAAAGACCTTTCTGTAAACCTTCTGGAAGTCAGTCCAGCATTTATCCTAGCATTTCGGTGCTTTTATCAATTTGGAATTGAAGAAATGTATAATTATCCATACAATCAGACACCGCTTTTCTCCATTTGGGTATAGGACCAGTTCCTGATGTAGGAACTTCAGTAGAAGAGGTAAATGCAGATACTCGCGGTCGCCTGGACAGGCAGTTTAATTTGCACTCTTCGTCAAAAGCTGCATGAATGGAACAGCTGCGGTATGAAGTCACTGCGCAAAATCGCAGTGTGTGTACCCACGTTGGGAGCTCATGGAGCATATGGACTAGTATGTACCCACCTTACTACTTTTTGAAATAGACTGACTATGGACGTGTTATGCTACAGTTGTTTTTAATTCTGCAAACCATGACCTGTGAGGCAAACATAATGCTAAAACCTTTTGATTTGTTTAAATGTCTCCTTGTGCAATTCCCATTCTAGATGGACCAGATATCAACAGAGGTAATCCAACAACGTGATGTCCTTTCATGCTACATAAAGTTAAGAGAATGTCTATTATACTCTGTGCACAACAACAGTGTTGATATCCTTATCATGCTTTTGGAACCTCCTTGACTTTTTATGAAGGCTACTACACCTGACTTTAGTGGTTATTCCTGTAGTGGAGGAGCAAACTGCTGTATTGCACACAACGCTGCAATTTCCTATAGGTTAATTTCAGGTAAAGTGGACTGGGGTCCCCACCTGACCATCTCCAGTCTTGATAAAATTTTACATGAAGGCGGACTAATGTTAGGAAAATTTTAGTTTACAATATGCAATAGTAGCAAAAGCATCGCAATCAGTCTGAGACTTACATGCTTTACTTGTTCACAGTATGAGGCCAAAGTAGGCAAAAAAAGTATGAGTATGAGTTAGTAGACTTACTAACAATCTTTCTGCGAAGTACATAGGGTCCACAGGCAAACATTGAGGGTGTATAAATGAATCTGGATCCAGGGCACCAACAGGTTAAAGCTTTAGCTGTCCCAGGATGCATTGGAGCCCTCCTCTGTAACCCCATCTCCAGGCACTGTGAGCTCGGTTTTGTAGTTGGTGCCTCCCACCCCCAGGCACTGTGAGCTCAGTTTTGTAGTTGGTGCCTGCAGTAGCAGGTCACTAAACAGGAGGGCTGCGCAGGCAGCCCCAAAAGCTTTACAGAATGAACTTTTCAACAAGGACTGGCAGCGCTACAAGTCTGAGAGACTTTAGAGCTGCAACTCCATCACCCTCCATGCATCATCGTATAATCCCGCTGGCTTGCCTGGGGTACTTGCGGTGGGAACATTCACAGCACAGGGCACTTCTGTGAGACGCTTCCCAGGAACGCGTGGCCATCACCGGGGGGCAGGTAAGGTTGAAATAGTGTCCGGTCCATGGTTAACCAGTCCAGAAGCAGGAAAAAGAGAAGGAAGATGTTAGGCACACAAGAATATATTCTCCCAACAGGAGAGGGTAACCAGAGGCTAATGTCATACAAACCCAAAGAAGCCAGGTGCATCCGAGTAGGCGCCATGTGGACCCTATGTACCTCACAGAAAGAGAGTTAACAATAGTAAGTCTACCATAATTTTTACTTTCTGCAGCAGGGTATATAAGGTTTCCACAGGGAAACATTGGTGATGTCCTAAAGTAGTACCTCAAGGGATGGGACGTGCCTGGGCGCACATGAGAATCCGGCATCCAAAGGAAGCATCCTGGGAGGCGAAGGTATCAAAGGCATAGAAGCCAAGAAACGTGTTCACTGAAGACCACGTAGCCACCTTGAATAATTGTTCAGCGGACGCCCCACGGCGTGCCGCCCAAGAAGGTCCAACAGACCGCGTAGAATGGGCAATGATCGTAGCTGGAACTGGAAGACCATCTTGAGTATAAGCTTGTGCAATCACCATTCTAATCCATCTGACCCGAGTTTGCTTATTAGGAGGCTAGCCCCACTTGTGAAATCCAAAGAGGAAAAAGTGGGCATCAGACCATCTAATGGAGGCTGTACAGTCCATAAAGACATGGAGAGCCCTAACCACATCCAAAGAACGTTCTTTAGCAGACAAGTCTGGAGAGCTAAAGGCCAGGACTACAATTTCTTGATTAAGGTGCAAGGATTGAAGAGCCTCCAATACAACAGACAGATCCCATGGAGCCCTGGAGAGACATAGGGAGGCTGAATACATAGTAACTAAGGTTGAAAAAAAGACAATTGTCCATCGAGTTCAACCTATTTGTGGTCTCCTATGCAGTCTTATTATAGGACTAGTTCTTTTTATGTTAGGACTAGTTATATTAACTATAATGCGTGCCTACGCACCATAACCCTGAATATCTTTATCCAATAGGAATATATCTAACCCATTCTTAAAGGTGTTGACTGAGTCCGCTGTTACTACTCTCTCAGGCAGGGAATCCCAAACACGTATTGTCCTTACTGTGAAAAACCCTTTTCGCCTCAATGTGCGGAAACTCCTCTCCTCTAACCTAAGCGAGTGACCACGTGTCCTCAGTGCTGATCTTATAATACGTATCACACCCTGAAGGAATGTACTGTATATATATTATATTATATTATATTATATTATATTATATTATATTATATTATATTATATTATATTATATTATATTATATTATATTATATTATATTATATTATATTATATTATATTATATTATATTATATTATATTATATATATATATATATATATATATATATAATCAGGAATGGAGGCAATCTTGTGCTGGAACCATACAGACAAGGCTGAAGTCTGTACCTTGAGAGAGGCCAGACGATGTCCTAACTCTATTCCACATTGAAGAAAAGTCCTCAGGAGTGAAGCTTCAAGCTCCACGCCATCAAAGTTAGTCTGGCAAGGTCCGGATGAAGACAGGGCCCTGCTGTAGGAGGTCCTGTCGCTAGTCCTGTCGCTAAGGAAGTAGAAGGAAACACTCCGTTGATAGCCCCTGGAGATCTGAGAACCAGGGACGTCTCAGACCTGCTGGAGTGACGAGAAGGAGATCTCCTCCTTGTTGAGTGACACTGGAGGGAACATGTAAGGCAGACGATAGTTATATGGAATTGCCAATGCATCCACAAACATCGTCTGAAGCTCCCTGGTTCGGGATCCGAAGACTGGAACCTTGTGATTGTGTCGAGACGCCATGAAATCCAAGTCTGGTAGGCCCCATTTGTCGACCAGAAGTTGAAATACCTCGGGATGAAGGGCACACTCTCCTGAGTGAACATCCTGACGACTGAGGAAGTCTGCTTCCCAGTTGAGTACGCCCGGTATGAACACTGCCGATATGACTGGTAGATGGCGTTCCGCCCAACAAAGAATTTTGGACACCTCCAATGTTGCCCAGCGACTTAGAGTGCCACCCTGACGTTTAATATATGCCACCGAGGCGGCATTGTCAGACTGTACTTGAACAGGCCTATTCTGCAGAAGAGGTCAGGCCAGAGACAACTCCAGTATATTGATTGGAAGCAAAAATTCTTCCCTGGTCCAACGAACCAGGAACAAGTGTTGCTCCATCACTGCTCCCCAATACCAAAGACTTGCGTCCGTTGTTAGCAGAACCCAGTTGGGGATCAGAAAGGTTGACCCACACTCAATTACTGATCCTGTAGCCACCAGGTCAGAGACAACCGAACCTAAAGAGTCAATGAGATCATTTGAAATCTGATCCGGTGGGGCAGGCCATTACGTCTGGAAAGAATCATCCTTCGTTGAGGACGGGACTGAAATGGAGCATACTCCATTATGTCCAAGGATGACACCATCCGACCTAGTATAGGGGTGGTCTTCAGTTTGCTGGCTGTCGGGATCCCTGCACCGGAATCCAGACACCCGGCATACTGACACCTTTTCTCCCTCTTAGGGGTCCACGACCCCCCTGGAGGGAGAATGGATAGCGTGCTCGCAAGTGGCTCATTTGCGCTCGGCCAGCTGCCGGTGGTCGAGATTCCGCTGCCAGTATGCTGGCCGCCGGCATACCCTACTACACCCCTAGTATAGTCATCGCTGAGTGTATGGACACCCTGGGACGATGAATAAAATCACGTACAGTATCCCGTCCTTTAGAACTGTGTCGGGGGGTAGAGACAGTCTCTGTGTAGGCAAAGTGATACCTCTGGCGCTTACCCTTACATATATATTTCAATTACAATATTCAGTATCAATATAAAGATGCAAACGGAGTTGAATTCTATAAACAGAACAAGAATTTATTCAATAAATAAGTTGATACAATAATGAATCAGCAAAAATGTATGCGGGTAGTTCTGGGAATCAACCGGTACACACACATAATAAAAAAAAAAAAAAAAAAAACATAGTTACAAAAAATGTGCATTGCCTATTTTTCTAGTTGTGTGGGAGTGACACGCCTCTAGAGCGATCTTACTCAAACCCACTGTAAATGATTTAAAATGGTCCATTTCAAACAATATTGCAACTTGTCCAAAATGGGATAAACATGGTTGCAGATTTTATAGGGTTTTCCCCACACCTTTAGCTGGTAAGAAATTGTCCAGTGATTCCAGTCTTTATAAAGCAGAAGTATTTTGCCGGCAAACTCTGGAGGGTGCTGTCCGTGAAATGGCGATCACCGCTTCCTCCTCTCATTCATCAACGCGTTTCCCCTGTCAAGCAGGCTGATGAAGCCTGCTTGACAGGGAAAACGCGTTTATGAATGAGGAGGAGGAGGAACCTCCTTTGACTTCGCCAATAGCAGAAGATCGTCCAGATACGACAGAATTCGTATTCCCTGCCAACGAAGGTAACCATCACAACAGCCATAATCTTAGTAAAGACACAAGGAGCTGTAACAATAGGCAATAGGAATATGCAGATATGGATCCTGTATATCCAGGGATATCATGAAGTCTCAAGGTTCCATGGCCACAACTATTGAGCGGAAAAAGAACCATGGTTGATTATTAACCTCTGCCCATTTGGGACTGAGGGACCGGCACAATCACTCCCGTTTGAAGGAGAGAATTGACCACCGTTTACAGAGTGTGTGGGCCTTGCCGGGTCCGATAGATGGCCCATGGTAAAGTACTGTAGAGGGGTCATTCCTTGAATGGGATTACATAACTGTAGGTGACAACTTCTAGCACTCAAGCATCCAAAGTGGTCATATGCCAAACCTTGGCAAAGTGCAGAAGACGGTCTCCCACTCTGGGGTCCCCAGGGGGAGGCCCGTCCCCTCATGCTGCAGGCTTGTCAGGCTTATTGGAAGGCCGACGAATTGCCCAGGACTTGCTTGATTTAAGGCTTGGAGGATTTAGGGAAAGACTGTCCTTTCGCTTTACTCTGAGGTCGAAAGGAACAAAATATGGTAGCCCTTTACCTTCTTCGAAGGATCTGAGGGGGAAAGGAAGTCTTGGCAGTCGCCAAATCAAACACAATCTTATTCATTCTTCCCCAAACATAATATCACCAGTAAAGGGGAGAATTTCTATGGTTTTTCTTAGAATCCAGGTCCACCTTCCATGACCTCAACCACAAAATAGGGCAGGCCAGACCTTGGTGGCCAACACCAGCCTCAGACGAAGCTTCCTGAATGTAATAAGAAGCTGTTTTAGTATGAGACCAGTATATTGTCTGGCCTGCTCTGAAATATGATCGGGTAGCTCATCCTCTAGTGCATGTGTCTTCAACTTGCGAAGCTCCAGCTGCTGTTAAACTACTTATCCCAGCATGCCCTACCACAGTTTTGTTATTAAGGCATGCTAAAACTGAGGCAAGGCATGCTGGGATGTGTAGTTCCACAGCAGCTGGAGGGCCACAGGTTGAAGATCTCATCTCCTCTTCAGATGAAAGGACAGAGGGTACAGTGGATAGAGAGTAAGAAGTAGCCCACTTAGAGTGGCTAAAGCCACGTGTACCTAGAGGGAGCTTTCTGTCTAGGCAGATTCTGGTTTAAAATCTGTAGCTGATGAGACGTTATGCGCCCATGGGAAGGCAGTGCCACTGGCGGGCCCATAGGAGGCCCCAGGCACTCTACCAGGGTACCCAACAATGTGGTGAAAGCTGCCCACGGAGGCTCCTGTACAGGGACAGGAGCTGCAGACTGACAGAGGTGTATAACATACAGTACAGAGATCATGTAACATGTCCTCCTCAGTTAAACCAGCTGAGCACACTCTGCATGATCCTAATAAAGGGGCTTCAACCAGTTTGCTAGACATAATAGTACTGAGCAACAAAGTGGACTTACACAGCGAGTACAAATAAACAGAATAGGGTATAATATGACTGCAACACAGATAAATGATATATTTATATATACATATCAATAAACACTGAACACTGCAATTCCAACCCAAATGCACCTACAGTAGCCCAGGGTATAGAATATCAGAGACAGATATATGGGATACCTAAAAATGAAAATCAGACAACAGATAAAGGCACTCAGTCACATGCAATGCAGTATATAACGAGATTTATGGTAAGAACTTAACTTTGTTAAATCTCTTTCTGCGAGGTACACTGGGCTCCACAAGGATAGACATTGGGGTGTAGAGTAGGATCTTGATCCGAGGCACCAACAGGCTCAAAAGCTTTGACTGTTCCCAGAATGCACAGCGTCGCCTCATCTATAACCCCGCCTCCCTGCACAGGAGCTCAGTTTTTAGTTAACCAGCCCAATGCAGTAGCAGGTAAAAGAGACAACAGTTAGTAGCCACAGACAACACAATTTCACCCCAGGAGAAAGTGTCAGCGGCTAATGCCACACCAACCCAAAAAATAAGAATTTACTTACCGATAATTCTATTTCTCGGAGTCCGTAGTGGATGCTGGGGTTCCTGAAAGGACCATGGGGAATAGCGGCTCCGCAGGAGACAGGGCACAAAAGTAAAGCTTTTACAGGTCAGGTGGTGTGTACTGGCTCCTCCCCCTATGACCCTCCTCCAGACTCCAGTTAGGTACTGTGCCCGGACGAGCGTACACAATAAGGGAGGATTTTGAATCCCGGGTAAGACTCATACCAGCCACACCAATCACACCGTACAACTTGTGATCTAAACCCAGTTAACAGTATGATAACAGAGGAGCCTCTGAAAGATGGCTTCCTAAACAATAACCCGAATTAGTTAACAATAACTATGTACAAGTATTGCAGATAATCCGCACTTGGGATGGGCGCCCAGCATCCACTACGGACTCCGAGAAATAGAATTATCGGTAAGTAAATTCTTATTTTCTCTATCGTCCTAAGTGGATGCTGGGGTTCCTGAAAGGACCATGGGGATTATACCAAAGCTCCCAAACGGGCGGGAGAGTGCGGATGACTCTGCAGCACCGAATGAGAGAACTCCAGGTCCTCCTTTGCCAGGGTATCAAATTTGTAAAAATTTACAAACGTGTTCTCCCCTGACCACGTAGCTGCTCGGCAGAGTTGTAATGCCGAGACCCCTCGGGCAGCCGCCCAAGATGAGCCCACCTTCCTTGCGGAATGGGCCTTAACAGATTTAGGCTGTGGCAGGCCTGCCACAGAATGTACAAGTTGAATTTTGTTACAAATCCAACGAGCAATCGACTGCTTAGAAGCAGGTGCACCCAACTTGTTGGGTGCATACAGTATAAACAGCGAGTCAGATTTTCTGACTCCAGCCGTCCTTTAAATGTATATTTTTAAGGCTCTGACAACGTCCAACAACTTGGAGTCCTTCAAGTCGTCTGTAGCCGCAGGCACTACAATAGGCTGGTTCAGGTGAAACGCTGATACCACCTTAGGGAGAAAATGCGGACGCGTCCGCAGCTCTGCCCTATGTCGAATGGAAAATTAAATAAGGGCTTTTATAAAACAAAGCCGCCAGTTCAGATACTCTCCCGGCCGAAGCCAGGGCCAGTAACATAGTCACTTTCCATGTGAGATATTTCAAATCCACATTCTTTAGTGGTTCAAACCAATTGGATTTGAGGAAATCTAAAACTACATTTAGATCCCACGGTGCCACCTTAGGCACCACAGGAGGCTGTATATGCAGTACTCCTTTGATAAAAATCTGGACCTCAGGGACTGAGGCCAATTCTTTTTGGAAGAATATTGATAGGGCCGAAATTTGAACCTTAATAGATCCCAATTTGAGACCCATAGACAATCCTGATTGCAGGAAATGTAGGAAAACGACCCAGTTGAAATTCCTCCATCGGAGCACTCCGCTGCTCGCACCACGCAACACATTTTCGCCAAATACGGCGATAATGCTTCGCGGTGACTTCCTTCCTTGCCTTTATCAAGGTAGGAATGACTTCTTCTGGAATGCCTTTTCCTTTTAGGATCTGGCATTCAAACGCCATGCCGTCAAACGCAGCCGCGGTAATTCTTGAAAAAGACAAGTACCCTGCTGAAGCAGGTCCCTTCTCAGAAGTAGAGGCCACGGATCGTCCGTGACCATCTCTTGAAGTTCCGGGTACCAAGTCCTTCTTGGCCAATCCGGAGCCACTAGTCTTACTCCTCTTTGCCGTATAATCCTCAATACCTTTGGTATGAGAGGCAGAGGAGGAAACACATATACCGACTGGTACACCCAAGGTGTTACCAGCGCGTCCACAGCTATTGCCTGCGGATCTCTTGACCTGGCGCAATACCTGTCCAGTGTTTTGTTGAGGCGAGACGCCATCATGTCCACCATTGGTTTTACCCAACGGTTTAATAGCATGTGGAAAACTTCTGGATGAAGTCCCCACTCTCCCGGGTGAAGGTCGTGACTGCTGAGGAAGTCTGCTTCCCAGTTGTCCACGCCCGGGATGAATACTGCTGACAGTGCTATCACGTGATTCTCCGCCCAGCGAAGGATCCTGGCAGCTTCTGCCATTGCCCTCCTGCTTCTTGTGCCGCCCTGTCTGTTTACATGGGCGACTGCCGTGATGTTGTCCGACTGGATCAACACCGGTCTTCCTTGAAGCAGAGGTTCCGCCTGGCTTAGAGCATTGTAGATTGCTCTTAGTTCCAGAATGCTTATGTGAAGAGACTTTTTCAGGCTCGACCACACTCCCTGGAAATTTCTTCCCTGTGTGACTGCTCCCCAGCCTCTCAGGCTGGCCTCCGTGGTCACCAGGATCCAATCCTGCATGCCGAATCTGCGGCCCTCCAATAGATGAGCCTCCTGCAACCACCACAGAAGGGATACCCTTGTCCTCGGCGACAGGGTTATCCGCAGGTGCATCTGAAGATGCGACCCTGACCATTTGTCCAACAGATCCCTTTGCATGGAATCTGCCGAAAGGGATTGCTTCGTAAGAAGCTACCATTTTTTCCCAGGACTCTTGTGCATTGATGTACAGACACCTTTCCTGGTTTTAGGAGGTTCCTGACCAGGTCAGATAACTCCTTGGCTTTTTCTTCGGGAAGAAAAACCTTTTTCTGAACTGTGGCCCTCATTCCGAGTTGTTCGCTCGGTATTTTTCATCGCATCGCAGTGAAAATCCGCTTAGTACGCATGCGCAATGTTCGCACTGCGACTGCGCCAAGTAACTTTACTATGAAGAAAGTATTTTTACTCACGGCTTTTTCTTCGCTCCGGCGAACGTAATGTGATTGACAGGAAATGGGTGTTACTGGGCGGAAACACGGCGTTTCAGGGGCGTGTGGCTGAAAACGCTACCGTTTCCGGAAAAAACGCAGGAGTGGCCGGGGAAACGGTGGGAGTGCCTGGGCGAACGCTGGGTGTGTTTGTGACGTCAACCAGGAACGACAAGCACTGAAATGATCGCACAGGCAGAGTAAGTCTGGAGCTACTCTGAAACTGCTAAGTAGTTAGTAATCGCATTATTGCGAATACATCGGTCGCAATTTTATGAAGCTAAGATTCACTCCCAGTAGGCGGCGGCTTAGCGTGTGTAACTCTGCTAAAATCGCCTTGCGACCGATCAACTCGGAATGAGGGCCTGTGTCCAGAATCATCCCCAGGAACAGCAGACGAGTTGTCGGCATTAATTGGGATTTTGGAATATTAAGAATCCATCCGTGCTGCTTTAGCACCTCTTGATGCTAAACCCATCTCTAGCTGTTCTCTGGACCTTGCCCTTATTAAGAGATCGTCCAAGTATGGGATAATTAATACGCCTTTTCTTCGAAGAAGAAATATTATCTCGGCCATTACCTTTGTAAAGACCCGAGGTGCCGTGGACAAACCAAACGGCAGCGTCTGAAACTGATAGTGACAGTTTTGTACAACGAACCTGAGGTACCCCTGGTGTGAGGGGTAATTGGAACGTGGAGATACGCATCCTTGATGTCCAAGGATACCATAAAGTCCCCTTCTTCCAGGTTCGCTATCACTGCTCTGAGTGACTCCATCTTGAACTTGGACTTCTTTATGTACAGGTTCAAGGACTTCAGATTTAGAATAGGCCTTACCGAGCCATCCGGCTTCGGTACCACAAAAAGAGTGGAATAATACCCCTTCCCTTGTTGTAGAAGAGGTACCTTGACTATCACCTGCTGAGAATACAGCTTGTGAATGGCTTCCAAAACCGTCTCCCTTTCTGAGGGGGACGTTGGTAAAGCAGACTTCAGGAAACGGCGAGGTGGCTCTGTCTCTAATTTCAACCTGTACCCCTGAGATATTATCTGCAGGATCCAGGGATTTACCTGCGAGTGAGCCCACTGCGCGCTGTAATTCTTGAGACGACCGCCTACCGCCCCCGAGTCCGCTTGCGAAGCCCCAGCGTCATGCTGAGGCTTTTGTAGAAGCCGGGGAGGGCTTCTGTTCCTGGGAAGGAGCTGCCTGTTGCTGTCTCTTCCCTCGTCCTCTGCCTCGTGGCAGATATGAATAGCCCTTTGCTCTCTTATTTTTAAAGGAACGAAAGGGCTGCGTTGAAAGGTCGGTGCCTTTTTCAGTTGGGGAGTGACTTGAGGTAGAAAGGTGGATTTCCCGGCCGTAGCCGTGGCCACCAAATCCGATAGACCGACCCCAAATAACTCCTCTACGCATCGCTTGTCCACTGTCGTGTCCATAAAGCTCTTCTGGCCGAAATGGACATAGCACTTACCCGTGATGCCAGTGTGCAGATATCTCTCTGTGCATCACGCATATAAAGAAATGCATCCTTTATTTGTTCTAACGACAGTAAAATATTGTCCCTGTCCAGGGTATCAATATTTTCGATCAGGGACTCTGACCAAACTACCCCAGCACTGCACATCCAGGCAGTCGCAATAGCTGGTCGTAGTATAACACCTGCATGTGTGTATATACCTTTTTGGATATTTTCCATCCTCCTATCTGATGGATCTTTAAGTGCGGCCGTCTCAGGAGAGGGTAACGCCACTTGTTTTGATAAGCGTGTTAGCGCTTTGTCCACCCTAGGAGGTGTTTCCCAGCGCTCCCTAACCTCTGGCGGGAAAGGGTATAAAGCCAATAACTTCTTTGAAATTAGCAGTTTTTTATCGGGGCACCCCACGCTTCATCACACACGTCATTTAATTCTTCTGATTCGGTAAAAACTACTGGTAGTTTTTTCACACCCCACATAATACCCTGTTTAGTGGTACCTGTAGTATCAGCTAAATGTAACATCTCCTTTATTGCCAAAATCATATAACGTGTGGCCCTACTGGAAAATACGGTTGATTCGTCACCTTCACCACCGGAATCAGTGCCTGTGTCTGGGTCTGTGTCGACCGACTGAGGCAAGGGGCGTTTTACAGCCCCTGACGGTGTTTGAGGCGCCTGGACAGGCACTAATTGAGTGTCCGGCCGCCTCATGTCGGCAAACGACTGCTTAAGCGAGTTGACGCTATCCCGTAATTCCACAAATAAAGGCATCCATTCTGGTGTCGACCCCCTAGGAGGTGACATCCTCATATTTGGCAATTGCTCCGCCTCCACACCAATAACGTCCTCATACATGTCGACACACACGTACCGACACACAGCAGACACACAGGGAATGCTCTATACGAAGACAGGACCCACTAGCCCTTTGGGGAGACAGAGGGAGAGTCTGCCACCACACACCAAAAAGCGCTATATATGACAGGGATAGCCTTATGATTAAGTGCTCCCTTATAGCTGCTTTTATATTTATATATTGCCATTTATTTTGCCCCCCCTCTCTGTTATACCCTGTTTCTGTAGTGCAGTGCAGGGGAGAGACCTGGGAGCCTTCCTGACCAGCGGAGCTGTGACAGAAAATGGCGCCGTGTGCTGAGGAGATAGGCCCCGCCCCTTTTCCGGCGGGCTCGTCTCCCGCTATTTAGTACATTTAGGCAGGGGTAAATATCTCCATATAGCCTCTGGGGCTATATGTGAGGTATTTTTAGCCTTTTTAAAGGTTTTCATTTGCCTCCCAGGGCGCCCCCCCCCCAGCGCCCTGCACCCTCAGTGACTGCCGTGTGAAGTGTGCGGAGAGGAAAATGGCGCACAGCTGCAGTGCTGTGCGCTACCTTAAGAAGACTGCAGGAGTCTTCAGCCGCCGATTCTGGACCTCTTCTTGCTTCAGCATCTGTGAGGGGGCCGGCGGCGTGGCTCCGGTGACCATCCAGGCTGTACCTGTGATCGTCCCTCTGGAGCTTCATGTCCAGTAGCCAAGAAGCCAATCCATCCTGCACGCAGGTGAGTTCACTTCTTCTCCCCTCTGTCCCTCGTTGCAGTGATCCTGTTGCCAGCAGGAATCACTGTAAAATAAAAAACCTAAGCTAAACTCTCTAAGCAGCTCTTTATGAGAGCCACCTAGAATTGCACCCTTCTCGGCCGGGCACAAAATCTAACTGGAGTCTGGAGGAGGGTCATAGGGGGAGGAGCCAGTACACACCACCTGACCTGTAAAAGCTTTACTTTTGTGCCCTGTCTCCTGCGGAGCCGCTATTCCCCATGGTCCTTTCAGGAACCCCAGCATCCACTTAGGACGATAGAGAAAAGCTAAGTGCATCAGGGTGGGTGCCTTGTGGAGCCCAGTGTAACTCGCAGAAAGATTTAACAAAGGTAAGTTCTTACCATAAATCTGGTTTTCTGCTGTGGGGTACACTGGGCTCCTCAAGGATAGACATTGGGGATGTCCTAAAGCAGTTCCTCATGCGAGGGGACGCACTGTAGTGGGCATGAGAACCCGGCGTCCAAAAGAAGTATCCTGGGAAGCGGCAGTATCGAAGGCATAGAACCTTATGAATGTGTTCACTGAGGACTACGTAGCCGCCTTGCACAATTGTTCAAGGGTCGCACCACGGCAGGCCGCCCAAGAAGGTCCAATAGACCGAGTAGAATGGGCCTTAATGTGAGCAGGAGCGGACAGACCAGCCCTCACATAAGCATGTGCAATCACCATTCTAATCCATCTGGCCAAGGTCTGCTTGTGAGCAGGCTAGCCACATTTGTGAAAACCAAACAGAACAAAGAGAATCAGACTTCAGGATGGAAGCAGTCCTCTTCACATAGATACGGAGAGCCCGTACCACATCCAAAGACCGCTCTTTGGGAGATAAATCAGGAGAGACAAGGGCTGGAACCACAATTTCCTGATTAAGGTGGAACAAAGACACCACCTTAGGTAAATACCCAGGACGAGTCCGCAGAACCGCCCGGTCACTGTAAAAAATCAGATATGGGGAACTACAAGACAAGGCGCCCAAATCAGACACTCTTCTAGCAGAGGCAATAGCCAACAGGAGGATAATTCAGGAAATGGTCACAAATTTAACTGCAATGAACACTTCTCTTCACTAGCCCTGCCTTATTAGACAGGTAGGATACTTATGTGGATGTAAAAAACAGCCCTGTTCAGGCGTTTTTACAGAGAGGCTTGTCCTGCATCCCGGAGACCTGCTGCTGATTGCTGCCTAGGCTCCTGTGAGGGAAGAGGAAGGAGCAAAACAAAAACTACTTGAGATTGTGCCCTGGCCTGGGAAGATTTGAAAAATCATTGTGGAAGAGCACAGTCAAACTCCAGCTTGTAGCCCTGAGAAATGAGTTCCCTTACTCAGATATCCTGGCAGGAGTCGTCCCAGATGCAGATGAAGAGATGCAGCCGAGCTTTCACCTCGAGATCCCCTCAGGGTGGGTGGGCACAGTCATGCTGAGGACTTAGTAGAAGCAGAACTGGTGCTCTGTTCCTGAGAACATTGGAAGCACCTCTGGCCCTAGATTGAAATCTGTTAGACTGAAAGGACTGAACAGACGGCACCGGGTAGGAACACCTAGCCAGCAGGGTCCCAGAGGGGAGAAACATGGATTTCCCCGCATTAACCTTAGAAATTCCACACATCCAACTCAACCCCGAAAGCCATTCCCCAGTAAAGGGGTGAGATTCCACACTGCACTTGGACTCTGCGTCCGCTATCCACTGACGCAACCACAAGACACTGCCACGGCACAGGTCCTAGCATTAATATTACCCATTTCCTTGAGAGAGTCACAAAGGACGCGAGCAGTGTCCTGGTTGTGCCTTGAGAGTTACCGTAGTAACCAGGGGAATATCCCCGGAGAGGTCATCCTGAATTTGAGTAGCCCACGTATGAATGGCATGGGTCATCCAGCAACCTATGACCGGCCTTTGAGATATACTTGCTGCTGTATAGACTTTAGTGTAATATCTATTTTTCTGTCCCCAGGGTCCTTCATGGTAAAGGAGCCCGGGGTAGCACTGCCTTTTTAGACAGGCGAAAGACTGATACGTCAACCGCCGGGGGTTCTTCCCAGAATTTTCAACCACAGGAGCAAGGGAAAAGTGTGCAAAAATCTTTTTGACACTTGGTATTTTTTGTCTGGATTTTTCCAGACTAACTTAAATAGGTCATCTAACTCTGCAGAATCAGGTAAAGTGACATTAGGCTTGTTCTGTATAAAGAAAAACGACTGCTGTGACGCAGCGGCCTACAGAGGGAGTTTTAGCATGTCCCATAGAGCCAGAATGAGGGGTTCAATACCTTGAGCAGAAGTGGAATCCCCACTAACAGGATCCAAGTCCTCCCCGTCCTCCTGTATCTCATCGTCTGAATCAGACAATAAGGCAGGTAATCCACGCTTTTATGGTCCTGAGTTAGAGGATGGGGGGGAGGGGGGGGGGGGGCTGTGTAACATCTGCCCTGGCAGCCAGGTCTGCAACAGCCTGCTGTAGTAGCAGAGGTTTTATTATTAGCAGTAAGTTGTGATGACATATCAGACATCATAGTTTTAATGGCACCTAGCCAGGAAGGCTCTTGACCCTCCCCCCCCCCCCCCCCCAGCTCACCCAGTTGAAGAAATGTAAAGTGGTGGGGGGGGGGGGGCTGTGTAACATCTGCCCTGGCAGCCAGGTCTGCAACAGCCTGCTGTAGTAGCAGAGGTTTTATTATTAGCAGTAAGTTGTGATGACATATCAGACATCATAGTTTTAATGGCACCTAGCCAGGAAGGCTCTTGACCCTCCCCCCCCCCCCCCAGCTCACCCAGTTGAAGAAATGTAAAGTGGTGGGGGGGGGGGGGGCTGTGTAACATCTGCCCTGGCAGCCAGGTCTGCAACAGCCTGCTGTAGTAGCAGAGGTTTTATTATTAGCAGTAAGTTGTGATGACATATCAGACATCATAGTTTTAATGGCACCTAGCCAGGAAGGCTCTTGACCCTTCCCCCCCCCCAGCTCACCCAGTTGAAGAAATGTAAAGTGCACCGGCTCCTTTGGATCCTGTCTATACTCATCGTACTAAGGGGGTCATTCAGAGTTGATCGCTAGCTGAAAATGTTCGCTGCGCAGCGATGGTAAAAACCGGCACTTCTGTGCATGCGTAGCAATGCGCACGCACGACGTACTTTCACAACGGCCGATGTAGTTTTACACAAGGTCTAGCGATGGATTTCAGTCGCACTGGCTGCCGCAGAGTGATTGACATGAAGTGGCCATTTCTGGGTGTCAACTGACAGTTTTCAGGGAGTGTTAGAAGAAACGCAGACGTGGCTGGGCGAACGCAGGGCATGTTTGTGACGTCAAATCCGGAACTGAATGGTCTGAAGTGATCACAAGCGCTGAGTAGGTCTGGAGCTGCTCTAAAACTGAAATATTTTTGTAGCTGCTCTGCAATCCTTTCGTTTGCACTTCTGCTAAGTCAAGATACACTCCCAGAGAGCGGCGGCTTAGCGTTTGCACGGCTGCTAAAAACTGCTAGTGAGCGAACTCGGAATGACCCCCTAAGTCTCCCCAATATCCCTTATGGATGCTAGAGAAAAGAAAGACAGACAGACAATGTTATTTACACACCAAAGAAGTGAAATTAACAAACTTACTATGTAAGCCAGTTTTAACTAAATTATCTTTTTCTGAAATAACCAACGGCGTATGGACTTTCATAGACTGGATCGCTTGAATTCTAGATGCATTTTTAAACACTATGTAGGCCACTTTAAATCCCTGTAAGAAAAAAAAAAAAAGAATAGATTAATATTTGGATAATGATTGAAATTTCAGACATATATTAATACCAGTCATTGCAAACCAGCAGAGAGTTCATTTGGCTACTTCTGTTCAGGTTCAGTTCTAAAGATGTCTATATGCTGTATTTAGATATATGTAGATGGTATGTTCAAATCCTGGAGCTTTTAATGAATTTGTAATTTCCAGAAAACTGCACTAAAACTGAACACTTAAGTTCCTAAAATGTGGATCACATCATAATACAACATTTACAATTGCAGTATTTTTTTATTTTTTTTTCAAATATAATCTACCATGCATTCACATTTCAATGCAATGAACCCACAAAAAGAACTTGAAATACTGAACAAAAAAGCAGTTTGAAAATACATGAAAAGGGGGGGGGGGGAAGAAACAACTAATTTGGAAGCACAATATGTATTTGCATTATAACTGTGGGTCTCTGTAATCTAAAGTACAGTGCCTTGCTAAAGTATTCACTCCCTTGGTTTTTTTACCTATTTTGTTACATTACAACCTGTAATTTCTTTTTTTTTTTTATCTGAATTTTATGTGATGGATATGCACAAAATAGTCCAAGTAGGTGAAGTGAAATGAGAAAAATACCTGCTGGTAAATCCTTTTCTTGTAGTCTATAAGGGATATTGGGGGAAACTAGTACAATGGGGTTCAAAGGAGCCAGTGCACTTTAAAATTTCTTCAACCGAGTGTGTTGGCTCCTACCCTCTATGCCCCCTCCCACAGGCAGTTATAGGTAAAAACGTGCCCGAAGGAGAAAGGATATATGCGAGAAGGAATATGATAAAGGGTGGTGAAATTTACACACCAGCACATAACAACCAGCAACGGATGGCAACAGCAAAAGCAACAGCTGAACAGGTAACTATAGAACAAGAACCTGCAGAAAAGTCAATGCACTGAGGCGGACGCCCAATAACCCTTATGGCCTACGAGAAAAGGATTTACCGGTAGGTATTAAAATCCTATTTTCTCTAGCATTCATAAGGGATATTGGGGAAAACGAATACGATGGGGACATCCCAACGCTTCCAGAACGGGCGGGAACGTGCGGAGACTGTTGTACACCGCCTGCCCAAACCGGGTATCCTCTTTGGCCAGGGTATCAAAGTTTTACAACTTCAAATGTGTTTTCCCCGACCAGGTAGCAGCCCAGCATAGTTGCAAGGCCAAGACGCCACGGCCAGTTGCCCAGGAAGAGCCCACTGATCTTGTAGAGTGGGCCTTCAGAGACTTAGGAACAGTTAAGGCCGCCGACACATAGGCCTGTTGGAC
This sequence comes from Pseudophryne corroboree, assembly GCF_028390025.1. Lineage (NCBI taxonomy): Eukaryota > Metazoa > Chordata > Amphibia > Anura > Myobatrachidae > Pseudophryne > Pseudophryne corroboree. The sequence goes on from NC_086452.1 coordinate 298,272,222, forward strand.
AGTAAGCTGAATGCAACGAGCATTCAAATTTCAACACAACATCCAAGTCCCAGGGAGCTGTAGGCGGCACAAAAGTAGGTTGTATGTGGAGTACCCCTTGCAAGAACATCTGAACTTTCGTCAACACCGCAAAATGTTTCTGAAAGAAAATTGAGAGAGCTGAAATCTGGATCTTAATGGAACCCAGACGTAAGCTCTTATCCACACCAGCCTGCAGGAAACGGAGGAAAAGTCCCAAGTAAAACTCTGCAGGCGGATACGTGCGTTCCTCGCACCAGGAGACATATCTCCTCCACATAGGATGATAGTGTTTTGACGACACAGGTTTCCTGGCCTGAATCATGGTTGCAATAACCTTCTTGGAAAGGCCATTGTGAGCTAGGATGTTCCACTCAACCTCCATGCCGTCAAACGAAGACACCGTAAGTCCGGGTAGACGAATGGCCTTGTTGAAGTGATCTCTTCTTAGTGGTAGAGGCCAAGGGTCTTTGGAGGACATGTCCAGAAGATCTGCATCCCACGCCCTCCGAGGCCAATCCGGGGCAATCGGAACTGTCTGTACACCTTGATTCTTGATCCACTTTAGAACCCTTGGGAGCAATGGGATTGGAGGAAACCGGTATACAGGCTGGTACAGCCAAGGCAATGCAAGTGCGTCCACTGCCCTTGCCTGAGGGTTCCTGGTCCATGAACAATACCAGGGAAGTTTCTTGTTGAGACGAGAAGCCATCATGTCTATTTATGGGAAACCCCACAGGTCGATCTGCTGGAACACCAGATGGTGAAGCCCCCACTCCCCCGGGTGGCGATTGTGACGACTCAGAAAGTCTGCCTCCCAGTTGTCCACACCCGGAATGAAGATTGCAGACATAGCCCTTGCATTTCTTTCCACCCAGAGGAGTATCTGACACATCTCGCATGCAGGCTTTTTGTCCCTCCTTGTCGAGTGATATACGCCACCGCCGTGGCGTTAGCCAACTGTACCTGGATTGCTTGATCCTTGAGTAGAGGAGATGCCTGAAGCAGGGCATTGTAGACCGCCCAAAGTTCAGGAATGTGGATTGGAAGGAGGCTTTCGTGGGATGACCACCTGCCCTGGAACTGCGCCCCTTGGGTGACAGCTCCCCATCCTCGCATGCGTCGTGAGGAGTGTCCAATCCTGAATCCCACAAATTCGGTCCCTCCAGGAGATTGGAGGACTGAAGCCACCACAGGAGGGAAATCCTGGTCTTAGGTAACAGCTGAATCATTCGGTGCATCTGGAGATGCGATCCGGACCACTTGCTCAGGAGATCCAACTGAAACGTTCTGGCATGGAACCTCCCATACTGGATTGCCTCGTAGAAGGAGGCAACCATCTTCCCCAACAATCTTATGCAGAGATGTACGGACACCTGAATAGGGCGGAGCACCATGCTGACCATCTCCTGAAGTGTTGTCGCCTTGTCCTCTGGTAGAAACACCTGTGCCACAGTGTCCATCAACATCCCCAAGAACAGGAGCCTCTGAGTTGGCTCCAGGTGGGACTTCTGTAAGTTGAGGATCCACCCATGGTCGGACAGAAGACAAATGGTGCGGTCGATATGACGCTACAATAGTTGCATTTAACAGAAGATCGTCTTGATAAGGCACCACATAGATCCCTTGGATCCAGAGTTGTAGCATCATCTCTGCCATCACCTTCGTGAACACCCTCGGGGCTGTTGACAGGCCGAAGGGTAGTGCCTGGAATTGGAAGCGATTGTCCAGTAGGGCAAACCTCAGATAAGCCTGATGAGGTGGCCAAATCGGAATATGGAGATAGGCGTCCTTGATATCCAGGGAGACCATGAATTCCTGTTCTTCCAGGCCCACAATCACTGCTCGCAAGGATTCCATTTTGAACTTGAAAACCTTTAGGCAAGGTTCAAGGACTTTAGATTCAAAATGGGCCTTAACGAAACGTCCAGTTTCTGTACCACAGACCGGTTGGAGTAATAACCCTGTCCTCCTTGTTGTATTGGTACTGGGACAATGACATGGGACTGGACCAACCTTTGGATGGCCTGTTGCAACGTAATTTTCCAGCGGCACCTGGAGCCCCTTATCCCTCACCTTCCGCCGCACACAGACCGCCACACATCCTCTCCGTAGCCGCTACGAAGTGCCGGGGCCTATTTGAAGGAACTGCTGAGTCCGGGAGCCGCTTTAGACGTTCCTGCGGATTGCGGCCTCCACACTGCCTCCGAGCCAGGGACTAAATTTTGGTAGCTGCCCGGGCAGTATTTCCGGAGCCGGGAAGTCTGCTGTACATCGCCCCCTGAGTGCTGCTGCTGCCTCTAGAGCTGCCCCAGTAGCCGAGGATTGCAGGTATCGCCTTAAAGCCTCCCTCATTAGCTACACAATTGATTCTCAGGATACTCAGCTTATTATAGCAAGCGGCCATCTTGGGTCCCTGGGCTGCTAGCTGACTGTGGTGCACACAGTCAGCATCTTCTACAGAACATATAGTTCACCTTCCATATCCATACTTATTATACCCTGGTGGGTTTGCTACACTGCCATGTTTTTCTGCTTAACTTTCCCTGCAGCTTTGCACTCTATCCCACTGGATACTACTGGGCTGTTCACTCAGTGGATACTAGAGTTGTGAGCACCGAGATGTGCTACAGTCCTACTGTTTAGATGCCTGAATACCTCCCAGCACCTATTGCATTAAGGATATGATAATCTGACAGTCTTCCTATTAGTGGAGCCTCCTTGTCACTGCATTAGAGCTGTGAGCTTTGTGATGTGCTGCAGCTCTGTTGATTGAATCTCGGGATACCTTTAATCATCATCTTTTTTCTACTTCATTGTTACGGTACTCTGACATTTGTTCATCAGTGGATCCTCTCTTGTCCTTGCAATTGTGTCAATTTTCCATTGTACTTCTGCATTGAGATCTCAGTATGCCTCCAAAAAAATGTAAAAGCCTCCAAAGTGGCCTCACAAGTGACATTCTTCAAACCCTCGCCTCAACCGAAGCCGGCAGGAGGAAGTGGTAATTACCTCCAGGGGCGGACAACGCCATTTGCCTCTCCCCTGGATCCAATTGCGCTACGGGACAAGGTTGTTCCAGCGGCTCCAGTTGGGGATGGTGATCCTCTCACTGTGAGAGCTATGAAATACCTATTCACCCAATTTAAAGAAGAAATTGCGGCTGAGTTCCGCGCCACTCTTCATGCCTGCCAACAATCGAGGATTTAGGTGACCGTACCAAGCACTTAGAGACCAAAATGGGAGAGTTTGCTGGATCCCACAACGACCTCATTGACTCTCATGCTACCTTGGAGGCGGAAGTTACTACTCTTAAAGATAAAATAGCTGATTTAGAGGATAGATCTCGCCGAAACAATCGTAAAACTACGAGGGGTCCCTGACACCGTATCAAACAGCCGTCTACACGATTATGCTATCACCTTATTTGAAAAGCTACTACCCTCTGCTTCCTCTCTGGACCTCTTAACAGACCGGATTCACCGTCTCCCCAAGGCAAGGAGTGCTCTAGACGGGGCACCTAGTGATGTCCTCATGCAAATTCACTATTTCCATATCAAAGAAGCCTTACTTAAAGCTGCCAGACCCTCCTCTGATACATCAGAGACTTTGGGTGCTCTACAGTTGTATGGAGACTATCGGCTGCCACTCTGTCCAAACGCCGCTCGTTTCACCCACTTACCACAGCTTTTAGAAAAGCGAATATCTTATTCAGATGGGGCTTCCCTACCAATCTTCTCGTTTCCCAAGATGGCTCTACTATTTCCATCTCGAATGTCGACGAAGGTCTGAAACTCCTCTCTAAATGGAACGTCCCAGGTTCATTAGCACCCTCTTCACCAGATCGGGGACTCCAGTGGGACTGGTCCCCAACAGAGAAGTTGTCACGAACCACGTGTAGTGATTTGAATGTTACCCTCTAATGTTAATGTTCCTGTTTGATGTTGATTTATACTAATATGCCGATTCCCAGGTATTTCTGTAGCACTGTGATAGAACGTACTGATAGTAATTTGAGATTATTCCTGGTTTTATCGTTATGTGTCACGTTGTCATATTCAGTGTTTACTTTCCATTACTATTCTACTTGGTGCTGGGAGGTGGGACACCACCACCCTAGTTCTTGATTTCAGGTGTGCATGTTATGCCATCTTACTGTGACCCCATCCGGGGTCATTTTGGTTACCTTGCTTTTACAGTTGCTTTCTTTCTTTCTGCTCATTTCTCCTCCTATTCCCCTTGTGTTTTCATTCCTGCCCCTCCCCCTCACCCCTCTCCTGCCGTCTGCCAGGTGCTTGCTACTTTTTAAGCAGTGTTTATATGCTTATACATTCTCTTTGTTCCGCTCTGATATGGTTAACATAATTTCCATTGGTGCCGAAGGGCTTAACTTCCCACATAAGCGTAAACTAGCTTTGAATTACTTTCATAAAACGAGAGCCTCCATAGTTGCAGCCCAGGAGACCCATTTCCAGCGTTCGTCCCCACCTAAGTTTGTTAGTAGACTCCCTCATTACTACACTAACAATAACTCCCTAAAAAAGGCTGGCGTTGCGATTTTATTGGCCCACACCTGCCCCTTTGTATTAGACTCCATGCACACTAACCCAGAAGGTAGATTTCCGATACTGGTAGGCAAATTGGATAATGTCGATGTTACTTTGGTCTCCTGCTATGCCCCTAATACGAAGCAACTTCAATTCTGTAGTCGTATGTGTGTCACACCCTTCAGAAATATGTTAAGGGTGCCCTTATGATTTTGGGTGACTTTAATATGGTCATAGACCCGGCAATTGACAAATCTGGATTGTTTGCATCCAATCGAAGTGCGTCCCCCAACGTCTCCTCGGGTTTTCGACAACTCCTGGCGGAATACGATTTATATGACGCTTTGAGAGCAAAACACCCGACTGTTAGAGACACTATTTATACTATTCGCACGTTCATCGTTCATACTCCAGGATTGACTATGTGTTGTCCGACAGATGGTCCCTGGATTCTATACGTAAAATTAAAAATTTTACTGATGACCTGGTCTGACCACTCCCCCATATTAGTAGCTTGGAATATAGCCCAGAGAAATATTACCCCAGGTCCCTGGAGGCTGGGAAGATATATTTTAGCGCAGCCACCTGCCGCTCAGGATATTCAACAATCAATATTGTAGTACTTGGACACTAACCGTCCTGAGGACACATCGATATTCAATCATTGGTGCTCGCTCAAAGCGGTAGTTAGGAGTACGGCCATTCAAACGGCAGCCAGGCTCAAGAGGGAATACAGGAAGGTGTACGATCAAGCGATTGCTAAGGCCGCAAGTCTGGAGGCTACCCATAAGGCAGACCCTTCCAATAAATCTTGTTACAAACTTTTGCTTAAGGCTCACGAGGCGGTTAATGCATTTTCTCTTAGAAAAGTACAGCAAAACATACTCCGTCTTAACCAGAAATTTTATTCCTTTGGCAATAGAGCTGGACGCCTCTTAGCCCATAAGCTTCGGGGCAGACACGCGAAAGGGAGGGTATATAGCGTTTACAATGTTAAAAGGGAGCTACATTGACAGATCCCAATGCTACAGCTTATGAATTCGCAGACTTTTTTTCCCGAAACGTTATAACCTAAAAGATGATCCTAATACACCTCAACCTTCCTCTGGGCATATTGAAGCATTTTACGTAATCTCTCGATGAGGAGACCTCGTAGTCCTTATGTTTGCCGTGGTCTTTACCAGAGATTGATAAAGCAATCGATTCCCTCCCTTCTGACAAAGCCCCTGGCCCTGACGGGTCTCCTTCAAATTTTTAGAACACTTATAAAAAAAAGACCTAGGCCCTGTTCTGCTGTCGGTATTTAATGAAGCTTCCGACACTAGAACTTTCCCGGTAGAGATGTTAGAAGCTCAGATCGTCACATTCCCAAAACCGGGCAAAGCCACTACTTCGGTTCAAAACTACAGGCCTATCGCACTCTTAAATACAGATGTGAAGTTATATGCCAAACTTATTGCTCAACGATTAAGCCCAATTCTGTCCTCTTTAATCAACGCTGACCAAGTTGGGTTTATCCCGGGATGGCATGCTCCAGACAACACCCGGAGAGCCCTCGGCATTATAGAATACTGCAACTCTAAACAGGAGCCTTTATTGCTCATCTCCCTGGATGCCAAGAAAGCTTTTGATAGATTACACTGGCAATATCTGCAAGCGACTCTGAAACGCTTCGGCATCCGGGAGAGGATGCTGGACTCTATACTGGCTTTGTATTCATGCCCGTCTGCCAAAGTGTCTGTAAATGGTTGTCCGTCATCGGGGTTCTGTATCACCAACGGTACCAGACAAGGTTGCCCTCTTTCCCCGAGCTATGGAACCTTTGGCTGAGAAGATTAGGACATCCACAAGTGTTCTAGGTTCCGTTATAGGAGACAGGTCTCACAAAATCAGTCTTCTTGCTGATGACATTCTGTTGTGTAATCTACATCCTTCTTTGACGTTACCTCAGCTTCACGCCCTATTAGAGTACTCTAAAACTTCATACTGTAAGTTAAATACTTCAAAGACTGAGGCCTTACCTTTAAATATTCCAAATGATACTCTTCTTGACCTAAAAAGTAACTTTTGAGACCTTGACCAAGGAATGGTTTTCTCATGAGGTCTCCTGGATGGGTCGGGTGGCGGCGGCCAAAACGATACTATTACCCAAACTCATGTACCTTTTTCGTACTATCCCTAGACCATTCCCTAAATACTTATATACCAAATTTAATACAATTTTCACCTGTTATGTATGGAAGGGGACCAGACCCAAAATAGCTAGAAATGTACTTATACTGCTTAAAATGGAATGTGGAGTGGCCTTTCCTGACTTTGAGACTTATCATAGCGCTTGTCTTCTCAATCAGCTTACCAATTGTTTTCAACTAGTGGACCCGAAACCATGGGTGTGCATTGAACAATCTCTTATAAGTTCCATACCTCTATCGGAGCTGCTATGGTTACTGGCTGAAGTCGCCACGACGCGTTCTGGTTCGGGTGGGGCGGTCCGAGTGACTATGCAAGTGTGGCACAAATTTATTTCCTCCTGTGAGGGACTCGCTTTGCCCGTACCAGAATTGTCTCCATCAGTTATTGCCTCTCTCATTCCTAATCTTTGTCTTCAATCCTGGGAGGATAAGAGTTTCATGAAACGTAAGGATATTTGTGACTCAGGGGCTCCGATTCCCTTTAATGACCTGCAATTGACACATGGCTTTCCGAAGCAAGATTTTTATAAATATCAACAAATTCGACATTTGTTAGGAAGCCATGCTGTTTCCAAAGTTGTTTCCCCATCTACCCTAAAGATATTGCTTGCCAGTTTGCAATTATTGAGTTCTAGGGGTGGAATCTCTTGCTGGTACACTTTCTTAATCAGAAACTGTAAAAAAGGTAAAATTACCTACCCAGATTAAGTGGGAAATGGATCTAGCTAGACCTCTCTCAGTAGACCAGGGCTGGCCAAACTAGTGGCCTAGCTAGTGCACAGGTGTAGTCATTACTAATTAAGATGTGCTGCATTCATTCCTAACTGACAATTCTACAGATCTCCAGGAGGCCTAGAAAACATGAACTGTTGGTAGATCTCGAGGACCGGTTTGGCCAGCCCTGCAGTAGACGATTGGAAACATATCTCTGGTCTTTTTTTTTAAATTTCGAGGTGTATAAATCACTCAGAGATGCATTATAAATTATGCCATAGGGCTTATTTCACCCCGGAAAGACAACACAAGATCTGGCCTGACACCTCAAAATATTTCTGGAGGAAATATTCTGGTCCTGTCCACAGGAACAACCCCTGTGGTTAAGAGTGTTTGCGTTTATTAAGGATGTGTTAGGTGAAGAGATCTCTGCTGACCCAGTAGTCGCCTTATTTCATTATCACCCAAGTTTATTGACGGATGGCGATGCCTATCTACTTGCCCATGTTCTTATAGCCACAAACGCAGCCATCGCTCAACTGTGGAAATCGGATTCGACCCCTTCCCTTTTCATTTGTCACGATCCGGGTATCTGGACGCCATTTCTTACCCATCAGATGCCTCCTAAGGCTGGCTCAGCGCTCCAGGACCGGATCCCATCTGTTATCCTGATGTGTACATTCCTGTATCCTCTCCTGTCACTCTGGGACGCTGTCACAGTAAACGCCATATTACACCTGGCATGGCGTCTCCCGCGGCCTCCGCCGCCGTCCCTGAACTTCTGCATGCAGAGTGTCTGAGTGGCGATTACGTCAGCCGCGGCCTCCGCTGTGTCCGCGTGGTTGGATGTGCATCTGTCAGCCTGGCGCCTCCTGTCTCCGGTGGCCGGCGCCGCCATTACTGTTTTCATTACCACATGGATTACAAACCAAACTTCCCTCCAAGTGTCTGCATGGGCGCAGCCATCTTGGATTCTGTCAGCTGATCATTTCCACCAATCTGTTCTCAGTATTGATAATCTGCATAATTGCCTAGCCAATCCCTTCCTTGCTGCAGGTATAAATACACTGTGCCTGAGCAAGGAAGGCGTCAGTGCTTTGGTTGTCAAACCTAGTTCCTGTTTGTCTCTCTCCTGTGATTGTCTTCCAGGTTCCAGCTCCTGTCTCAAGACTTCCACCATAGAGACCCGCACCAGCATTCCACCTGCGGTGTAGCCTGACTCTCCAATCCATTGTGGATTCATCTGTTTCCAGCTACAACATTACCTGCTTCCAGCTCAGCTTCCAGCAGAGTACAGCTTCCCTTAAAGGGCCGGTGTCCTTTCTACACTTTACCACTCTCCACCGGTATTATTATTTCTCCGCTCTCAAGTTCTACATTTCAGTTCATATTTCATCGCTCCCAAGTTAATTTATTATTTAACTGGTTCCAGCCAGTATCCACTCCGTGCTAACAACAGTCTGGTTCCAGCCAGTATCCACAGCAGCTGTTTTATCTTCAGCAACCCAGCTTTTCCTGGAACACCAGCTGGCACAATCCTGGGTTATCTCCATTGCTACAGTCAGGCCTGGTAAGGACTTTCCATCTAGAAGATCATAAGAACTATCTCACACTACCAGTGCCCTGTGGCTCCTGCCATCCTGTAGTACCCAGGAACTGTATTTATTCTTTGCTGACTTTTACGTTTTCTTTTACTGCTGCTGTGTTGCGGAGTTGTCATAATAAACATCATTGACTTTTATCCAAGTTGTCGTGGTCACGCCTTCGGGCAGTTATTATTCATGTTACTTACATGTCCAGGGGTCTGATACAACCTCCCAGGTTCCGGTACATCTCAGCCCCTACAACTGAGGCTGCCTCCCGTCAGCTCAGGCCCTCAGTTGTGACAGTAAGCACTGACCTAATGAATCCAGCCGGAGACCAGGATCAAGCGGCCAGGCCGATGCAAGAACTGGCAGCCCGACTAGAACATCAGGAGGCTGCACAGGGCCACATCATCCGCTGTCTCCAGGATCTCTCTACTCGGCTGGATGGGATTCAGACAACTCTCCGTGGATCAGGCGCGTCTGGTGCGTCAACCACAGTGACTCCAGCTATAACCCCACCCACCTTACCCATTTCTGCTCCACGTCTTCATCTTCCAACGCCAGCAAAATTTGACGGATCTCCAAGATTCTGCAGGGGATTTCTCAACCAGTGTGAGATTCAGTTTGAGCTACAACCTGGCAATTTTCCCAGTGACCGTACAAAAATTGCCTACATTATTTCTCTTCTCAGTGGCTCAGCCCTTGATTGGGCATCACCGTTATGGGAGAGGTCCGACACCCTGCTATCTTCCTACACTGCCTTCGTGTCAACATTCAGGCGCATCTTCGACGAGCCAGGCCGGGTAACCTCAGCTTCATCCGAGATTCTCAGTTTACGCCAGGGGTCACGTACTGTAGGACAATATCTGATACAGTTCCAGATCCTGGCATCCGAACTGGCATGGAACGACGAGGCCCTGTATGCTGCATTCTGGCATGGCTTATCTGAGCGTATTAAAGATGAGTTAGCTACCAGAGACTTACCTTCTAAGTTAGATGAGCTAATCTCACTCTGCACGAAAGTTGATTTACGTTTCAGAGAGAGAGAGCAACTGAGCGTGGAGGATCATCTGCTCCAAAATCTTCTGCTCCTCGTCAACTGTCACCATCTAAAGATGAGCCCATGCAACTTGGCCGTTCCCGTTTAACTCCTGCTGAGCGCCGAAGACGTCTCTCCGAGTTTCTCTGTCTCTATTGTGCAGCTCCGTCTCACACCATTAATGCCTGTCCCAAACGTCCGGGAAACTCCAAATCCTAGCTCGCCAAGGAGAGGGCCGGCTAGGAGTAATGATCTCCTCTCCATCTCCTCAAGATTGTAATCTCCCAGTCTCGCTTCAAGTTGCTCAACGTTATCGGAACGTCATTGCCCTCCTTGATTCCGGAGCAGCTGGGAACTTTATTACCGAAGCCTATGTTAAACGGTGGTCCCTACCCACCGAGAGACTTCCTTCGTCCATTTCTTTAACTGCCGTGGATGGCAGCAAAATTTTTGATGCAGTCATTTCTTTAAGGACTCTACCAGTTCGTCTGAGAGTGGGAGTTCTTCATTCCGAACTTATTTCTTTTTTAGTGATTCCAAGAGCCACACATCCTGTGGTCCTGGGCCTTCCATGGCTCCGTCTTCACAATCCTACAATTGATTGGACGACTACGCAAATCCTGGCATGGGGTTCCTCCTGTGCTGAGACATGTTTGTTTAAAGTATTGCCTGTCTGTTCTTCCTCCCCCAGGTCGTCTGATGTTCCACCTCCTCCATATCAAGATTTCACGGATGTGTTCAGTAAAGCTTCTGCTGATATCCTTCCTCCTCATAGAGAATGGGACTGTCCGATTGATCTCGATCCAGGGAAGGTTCCACCTCGAGGCCGAACTTATCCGTTGTCTCTGCCCGAGACGCATTCTATGGAGGAATATATTAAAGAGAACCTAGCAAAGGGGTTCATTCGACCTTCTTCTTCTCCAGCCGGCGCAGGCTTCTTTTTTGTAAAAAAGAAAGATGGTGGTCTGCGGCCGTGCATCGACTACAGAGGTTTGAACGACATTACCATCAAGAACCGTTATCCTTTACCCCTGATTACTGAGCTCTTTGACAGAGTTAGCGGAGCTACCATCTTTACAAAGCTGGACTTGCGAGGTGCATACAATCTCATCCGGATCCGTGAGGGTGACGAGTGGAAGACCGCCTTTAAACACCCGTGACGGACATTATGAGTACCTCGTCATGCCCTTCGGATTGAGCAATGCTACAGCTGTCTTCCAGCATTTTGTCAATGAGATCTTCAGAGACATTCTATACCGTCATGTCGTGGTCTATTTAGACGATATCCTCATTTTTGCCAACGATTTAGAGGAACATCGTTTTTGGGTTAAAGAGGTTCTGTCCCGTCTCCGTGTCAATCATCTCTATTGCAAATTAGAAAAATGCGTCTTTGAAGTCAAGTCCATTCCGTTTCTAGGGTACATTGTGTCCGGTTCCGGACTAGAGATGGATCCTGAGAAACTACAAGCAATCCAAAATTGGCCGGTACCCTTAACCCTCAAAGGGGTCCAGAGGTTCTTAGGGTTCGCCAACTATTACCGAAAGTTTATACGAGACTTTTCCACCATTGTGGCGCCTATTACTGCTTTCACTAAGAAGGGTGCTAACCCGTCCAAGTGGTCTGAAGAAGCCATGCAAGCATTTCATCTTTTAAAACAAAGGTTCATCTCTGCGCCTGTTCTGAAACAGCCCGACATCGACTCTCCTTTCATCTTAGAGGTGGATGCCTCCTCCGTTGGAGTAGGAGCGGTGTTATCTCAGAGGGCTAAAGATGGCCATTTACACCCTTGCAGTTTCTTCTCCCGGAAGTTCTCCCCAGCTGAGCGCAACTATGCCATTGGCGACCAGGAGTTGCTAGCCATCAAGCTCGCTCTAGAAGAGTGGAGGTATCTGTTGGAGGGAGCTTCTCATTCAATCACCATACTTACAGACCACAAGAACCTTTTATACCTGAAGGGCGCACAATGTCTCAACCCTCGTCAGGCCAGATGGGCACTTTTCTTTTCCAGGTTCGACTTTAAACTCCAGTTCTGTCCGGGCTCTCAGAATCGCAAGGCCGATGCCCTTTCCCGCTCATGGGAGCAAGAAAATGAGTCAGAGTCTTCAGACAAGCATCCTATTATAAATCCGTTGGCATTCTCCACGGTAGGGATGGACTCTACGCCCCCATCAGGGAAAAGTTTTGTGAAGCCGATGCTAAGGAAGAAGCTCATGCATTGGGCCCATGCTTCCCGTTTTGCCGGACATACAGGTATCTAAAAAACCCTGGAGTTTATCTCTAGGTCCTATTGGTGGCCAACTCTGAAAAAGGACGTCTTGGAGTTTATTGCATCTTGCCCAAAGTGTGCCCAACATAAAGTATCCCGCCAGTCGCCTGCGGGGCAACTGGTTCCACTATCCGTTCCCTGTCGACCATGGACCCACTTGTCGATGGATTTCATTACAGACTTACCCATGTGCAACAAGTTCAATACCATCTGGGTGGTAGTTGACCGGTTCACCAAGATGGCACACTTCATTCCTCTCACCGGTCTTCCGTCAGCTTCCAAGTTGGCTCAAGTATTCATACAAGAGATCTTCCGACTCCACGGTCTTCCTGAAGAAATTATCTCAGATCGAGGAGTTCAATTCACAGCCAAATTCTGGCAAAGTTTATGTCAAGTCCTCCAAGTCAAGCTAAAGTTTTCCACGGCTTACCATCCTCAGACCAATGGTCAAACCGAGAGGGTGAATCAGGACTTGGAGGCCTTCCTCCGCATCTATGTGTCCTCCTCTCAAGATGACTGGGTTCAATTACTTCCCTGGGCTGAGTTCTGTCATAACAACCAGTATCATTCTTCATCTGCTTCAACACCATTCTTCACTAACTTTGGATTCCACCCTAAAGTCCCTGAGTTCCAACCGCTTCCAGCAACTTCTGTTCCCGCAGTGGATATCACCTTGCATCAGTTTGCCAATATCTGGAAGAGCGTACGATCAGCTCTGCTCAAGGCATCGTTCAGGTACAAGAAGTTTGCGGATAAGAAGCGTCGAGCAGTTCCTGCTCTCAAGGTGGGTGATCGGGTATGGTTATCCACGAAGAATTTGAGGTTAAGAGTTCCCAGTATGAAGTTTGCACCTCGCTATATCGGTCCTTTCAAGATTGAACAAGTCATCAATCCTGTTGCTTACAGACTCCAGTTGCCTCCCTTCTTAAAAATACCCAGGACATTCCATGTTTCCCTGTTGAAACCGCTGATCTTGAATAGGTTTCATTCCTCACTTCCTCCAACTCCGAAAGTCCAAACTCAATGAGGCGTTGAGTATGAAGTGGCCAAGATCCTGGACTCACGTCACCGTTACGGTCAACTACAATATCTTATTGACTGGAAGGGTTATGGTCCTGAGGAACGTTCATGGACCAATGCTTCTGATGTCCATGCTCCTGCCTTGGTCCGGAGATTCCATTCCAAGTTTCCTCAAAAGCCAAAGAAGTGTCCTGGGGCCACTCCTAAAGGAGGGGGTGCTGTCACGATCCGGGTATCTGGACGCCATTTCTTACCCATCAGATGCCTCCTAAGGCTGGCTCAGCGCTCCAGGACCGGATCCCATCTGTTATCCTGATGTGTACATTCCTGTATCCTCTCCTGTCACTCTGGGACGCTGTCACAGTAAACGCCATATTACACCTGGCATGGCGTCTCCCGCGGCCTCCGCCGCCGTCCCTGAACTTCTGCATGCAGAATGTCTGAGTGGCGATTACGTCAGCCGCGGCCTCCGCTGTGTCCGCGTGGTTGGATGTGCATCTGTCAGCCTGGCGCCTCCTGTCTCCGGTGGCCGGCGCCGCCATTACTGTTTTCATTACCACATGGATTACAAACCAAACTTCCCTCCAAGTGTCTGCATGGGCGCAGCCATCTTGGATTCTGTCAGCTGATCATTTCCACCAATCTGTTCTCAGTATTGATAATCTGCATAATTGCCTAGCCAATCCCTTCCTTGCTGCAGGTATAAATACACTGTGCCTGAGCAAGGAAGGCGTCAGTGCTTTGGTTGTCAAACCTAGTTCCTGTTTGTCTCTCTCCTGTGATTGTCTTCCAGGTTCCAGCTCCTGTCTCAAGACTTCCACCATAGAGACCCGCACCAGCATTCCACCTGCGGTGTAGCCTGACTCTCCAATCCATTGTGGATTCATCTGTTTCCAGCTACAACATTACCTGCTTCCAGCTCAGCTTCCAGCAGAGTACAGCTTCCCTTAAAGGGCCGGTGTCCTTTCTACACTTTACCACTCTCCACCGGTATTATTATTTCTCCGCTCTCAAGTTCTACATTTCAGTTCATATTTCATCGCTCCCAAGTTCATTTATTATTTAACTGGTTCCAGCCAGTATCCACTCCGTGCTAACAACAGTCTGGTTCCAGCCAGTATCCACAGCAGCTGTTTTATCTTCAGCAACCCAGCTTTTCCTGGAACACCAGCTGGCACAATCCTGGGTTATCTCCATTGCTACAGTCGGGCCTGGTAAGGACTTTCCATCTAGAAGATCATAAGAACTATCTCACATTACCAGTGCCCTGTGGCTCCTGCCATCCTGTAGTACCCAGGAACTGTATTTATTCTTTGCTGACTTTTACGTTTTCTTTTACTGCTGCTGTGTTGCAGAGTTGTCATAATAAACATCATTGACTTTTATCCAAGTTGTCGTGGTCACGCCTTCGGGCAGTTATTATTCATGTTACTTACATGTCCAGGGGTCTGATACAACCTCCCAGGTTCCGGTACATCTCAGCCCCTACAACTGAGGCTGCCTCCCGTCAGCTCAGGCCCTCAGTTGTGACACCATTATTGTTAATAAAGTCCATAAACATTATCTTTATGAAACATATTCCTCATCAGCTTCAACCTTTTGGGGAAATGGTCCAAATAGGCCGAGTACATGGAGCAGAAGGATCCTTCACTCACTAGTAGCGCATTTGTTGATCTAACTATATGAGCTTTCTTGTTGTATGTTGGCATGCACCTGGCATTCCACCCCTCTCTCTCCCTTCTCCGCTCTACACCTTTGTTTTGGTATTAGTTTTGTCACCAAGTATTTTTTGGGTTACAGATTTGTGGGAGTTTTTGATGTTGCTCGGATGTGGGACCTCTCTTTCTAGACCCAAGATTTTCTGTGCCCCTGAATTACTTTTATTTATTGTATGGATTACACTCATTTTATATGTCCATGTCAAGAACCATACTCGTATCCCATGTATTACCCCTTTTCTTCTTTCTGTACCCCTTTTGCATTTAAACCAAATAAAAAAACTGTTTAAAAAAAAATAAAGCAGCCAGTATTTACTCTGCACAGAAACAAAATAATCAATTCAAATCTAACATTTCCCTGCACGTTATATCTGCTCCCCCGCTGCAGTGCACACGGTTTTGCCCATTAGAGAAAAATATTGCTGCTGCGACCAGATCTGAAATAGGCCCAAAGTTGGGACAACAGACAAAATCTTCAATAAACTGGTGGAGAAGTATAGACCAACAGGAACGAGCTGTAGTTTGATATAGCCATAGCATCTAATGCCAACAACAGACGCAGGTTCTAAAGGATGGGGAGCGCATCTGTTACCTCAGGTCATGCAAGGTTGGTGGAAGATTCAAGAAGTAAAGTCATCCTCAAATCTAATGGAGTTTAAAGACAGTTTGTAATGCAATATCTCATTTCCAAAACTAAATCAGAGGTTCTCATTTGAGAATATTCTCAAACATGACAGTAGTAACTAAAAATCTGTCTTATGACAAATTTCTCTCCATATCAGCACTACACGTGTCAGGAAAGTAGAACTTCGTGGCAGATTTTTTGAGCTGTCGCCAGGAGAGTGGGAATTAAGAACAGAGAAATTTCAAGCAGTCGTGCACAGATTTGGTTGTCCAGAAACAGATTTAATGGTGACAAATACAAACAAAAAGGTGCCACAGTTTCTCTTAAGACATCACGTACCAGGGACAAAAAGGAGTGGATCCACTGGCACAAAAATGGAGATTTAATCTCGGTTATGTCTTCCCAACTCTTCCAATGATATACCAGATACTCAAGAAAATCAGAGAAGAAAAGGCAGAGGTAATAGCAATCTTACCATGTTGGCCAAGAAGGGCCTGGTTTTCAGTGGCACCACAAATGTAAGTAGAGGAACCCTGGATATTACCAGTACAGCCAGACATGTTGATGCAAGGTCCCTTAACTTATCAAAACCTGCTGTGTCTTCGTTTAATGGCGTGGAGATTGAGCGGGACATGTTGAGGAAAGAACTTTGTTTTCAAACAAATGGTTCAGATCTTGCTACAAGCAAGAAAGGACAATTCTTCACAAATATACTACAAAGGTATGGAAAACATTCATATTGCTTATTGGAGATCAATTCTAAGGCAGAGGCAGATGTCGCACAAGTGTTACAGTTTCTACATGAAGAATTTGTTAAAGAACTGGAAGTTGCTACTCTTAAAGAACAAATATCAGCTCTTCGTGTGCTTTTGGATGTGAAACTAGCGGAAAATGTAATAAAAAAGTTCTGTCAACCAATTAAAAGGTAAAGGTCGCAAATTAGATCTGCTATGGCTCCATGGGATCTAAATTTAATCCTTAAAGCAGGGATGGGGAACCTTCGGCCCTCCAGCTGTTGTTGAACTATACATCCCAGCATGCCCTGCAACAGTTTTGGCATGGCCATATAACAAAATTGTAGCAAGGCATGCTGGTATGTGTAGTTCAACAACAGCTGGAGGGCCAAAGGCTCCCCACCCCTGCCTTAAAGCTTTAATGGACGCTCCATTTGAACCACTGGAGCAGGCTGATCTCAGACATCTAACATGGAAGGTGGTATTCTTTATAGAAATCACATCTACTAAAAGAGTGATCAAGATACAGGCCTTATGGGCAGAAGAGCTGAATATTATATATATATATATATATATATATATATATATATATATATATATATATATATATAACAGAATAATACTAAGAACAAACCCAAAATTTGTCCTGAAAGTGGTGTCGGTTTTTCATCTTAATCTAGAGATTACATTACCAACACTTTTCCCTGAACCACAAAATGATAGGAAAAACTACACACTTCTGATCTGGTAAGGGCGATCTCCGTATATCTGTCAAGAGTTAAGGAATTTCGGAAAACAAATAATCGAATTGTGTTACCAACAGGAGTCAGAAAGAGGCAGGCCCCTAATAAACAGACAATATAGATAATAGAGATCGGTTAAGTGTACGAAAAAGGTTTGAAAAAAAAAAAAAAAAACCAACAGCAGTTCATAAGGCACACTCGACTCGAGCAGTGGCAACTCTAGGGCAAGGAAAGTGGATGCATCAAACATATTTGCAAAGCAGCGATATGGTAGTCACTACATACATTCACAAGTCATTATGCTATAGATGTATCAGGTGGTCATTTTGGAACTAAAGTCCTACAAGATGCACTTACATAAATTTATTGATTATGGGGTATATTCAATTAGGGTCGGATCTATTCCGACACGCATTTGTCGGAATGGATCCGACAAGGGCTATCCAAAGCCCATCTCAAATAGACTTTAAAAAAGCGGGCAGACGGGGGGACAGCAGCCCTGCAGGAGTATGTGGCACAGCCGCCAGACCTCACGGCTGCGTCCACCCAGCTCCAGCAAGTGGGACCTCACTTGATGGAGCCGGGTGGACGCTGCCGCGAGCAGCTGCTATTACACATCCTCCTGCAGCGCAGTGCTGTAGCGCTGCTGTGCCCAGTCTCCCCGCTGGTCTCCCCCCTCCCAGGTCCCACATCTCAGTTCGACATTTTTTTTTTTTGTTGAACTTAGATGTTCGGAAACGGTGCCAAAACCTGTTGCATTTGGCCCCGTTTCCCGCAGAAGTACGCGAATCGGAAGCTATACCGCCGATTCACGTACTATTCGACAAGTCGAATTCCCCGACTTGTCGAATAAAAATGCTCGGGACTGAATAGGTCGGAACCCATTCCGACCTGAAAAAGTCGAAAACGGACGTCTTTTTGACATGACGGCAGTTTCGACCTTGAATATACCACTATGCAGTAATTATGTGTTGATTGGTATTATTGCCCCCCATATGTAAGTAAGCTTTGGTATATACGAATGTAAGACTGCCATGGAGGAAAGAAGAAAACATTGTATTATGCTCACAGATAATTACTTTTCTTCGAGAGACCCCATGGCAGCCAGTAGAATCCCTCCCTTAAGTGTTGCATTTTTTCAGGTGCCGTTTTAATGAGACACAAAAAAAAAAAAAAAAACACAAATGTAAGAGCTTACGTTAAATCAATTATGAGCGCCATGGTCAACAGCTCCCAACATCCCTTCACCGCAGGGAGATTGTTTCTCTTATTTTGTGAATGGACAGCCACAGAATTTTAGAACACAGTCATACAACCCAGAAAATGTAAATGTATAATTAAATTTAACTGTGATAGAATGGAGATGTGGATGACTGGCACCAGGTTCCTTTTGGGAACAGCTATTTAATATAAAAAAAAAAAAAAAAAAAAAGGGGGGGGGGGGGGGGGGGGGAGAGGAGGGATGATGATATGTAGCCAGCAGCTGTCCTAGTGCAGACAGATTTAATTTAAAAAAAAATATTTTATTATACTAACCTTTGGTGCTTTCAGATGAAAGTATTTCGACCACACTTTTTGATCTTTTACGGATGGACCTGGTTTGTCAAACAATTCCACAGATTGCACGTGGCCATAGCGACCAAAAATTCTAGATAACCCTTTCTAGAGGAACACAGGAGTCAAAAAAAAAAAAAAAAGGGACATTTAAACCATCATAAACTTCATAATACTGTATGTTGTGTCAACAGTATAGTGTTGTTCACACAGATGTTTAAATTAGAAAAAAAAAAAAAAAAAAACACTTACAATTTCAACACATCATATAAAGATAATCATTCTGATAGCGTTAAATTCTCACCTCTGTTAGGTATGTTGGAATGTTTATTACAAATAGTGTACGATTCTGTGGATGTATTTTATCCAGATCCCCTCTAACTTTGTGCTCCTTCGCATACAAGCAGTGATGGGACTTCCGCTCTTCTGAGAACTTTACTGGGATGGCTAAAAAGGAAAGTAAAGGTTTTGAGATAATTACAACACTGAAAGTATTGTTCTGCATTTGGATTCTTCATGTTTCAATATTGCCTAGCAAGCATAAATATGTTGTTCATACTGAAATACAACCTTTACAATGTAACTCAATTTTAGATTGCTTGCAGAGCGATTAGCTAGAGAGTCAGCATGAAATCTCGGTACTTAGTACACAAGGTGCCTCTTACGACCAAAGACCACCACCTTTCAGTCAGTTATCAAAAACAAGGGACGAGTCTGTCTGAATTCATCCTGTTCCACACACACATTTACTATTTTAGGATGAAAATTAACACGAGTCTCCATTATCCTCTTGCTGAATGACTCACTCCCCCTTCCCATGAGCCAATCCAGTACTGCCGCCCCTGTTGCGCAAGAACATTGGGGCAGATGTATTGAGCCTGGAGAAGTGATAGTGGAAGGTGAACACACCAGCCAGTCAGCTCACAACTGTTATGTTGCAGGCTGGGTTTGAAAGAGTAAAAGAAGGTAGGACTGATATTACTCCTGGGAGCAAGTACATGTTTATGCAAGCCTGATTGTATCAAAAAGGGTTATCGCAAAAACCTAGGCAGATCAAAGTGAATGTGTAAAGGTATGATACATCATAAGCACTAACACGTTGCTAAATCTGCGTTACAGATATACGAGTACCGTTTGAGAGTAATAGTGTAGCTAAAAAGATAAAATTAGGTTTTACTTCAAACGGATACAATGAACATTAAAAACAGTATAAGTACAAGGCACAATCAATCAGCACAAATGCAATGTGCATATCTTAGTATTAGAAAGGTTATGATTGAGCAAAATGGTGGTTAATATAGGTAAAAAGCAGTGTTAATAAATTCAGACACTTGTTTTAGCAGTTCGGAGTCATACCGGGGATGGATGTAGGAGCCGCAGGTCTCAGAGTGCAAGGTACTCCGGACGTACCCTGCACGTGGCTCCCAGAACTGATGTCCTCTTCCAGGTAATGGAAACCCCTCCGATATTCTGCAGGTTGCGGATGGTAAAGGGTGCTGGGCATCGTCCCTTACCATGGTGCTCCTTTTAAAGCTGGGGACTTGTGAAGACGCTCCTCCGGTGTCAAATAGCAGGCACTTCCGGTCCGGCGTGACCACAACCAGAAAGGACGTCTTTGGGGATTAATGCTTTGAGGATGTACGATTTGGATATTTCTACTACCGCTGAATGTGAACTCATATAGGATAGGAGGTAGGGCAAATGCTGGTCATCTATTTTGTAGATTTATGACTATAAAACGTTTGGCCGGAAGTCCTGCTGATTGATTGTGCCTTGTACTTATGTTGTGTTTAATGTTCATTGTATCCATTTTAAGTAACACCTCATATTTTATCTTTATAGATATACTGTTTATTACTCTCAAAAGGTACACATTTATCTCTAATGCAGATTTAGCAACAGGTTAGCACCTATGATGTATCATACTTTTACACATTCTCTTGGGTTTGAAAAATGACAGGTTAGGGCCACACGGGATCCGGTCTCTAGTTCGACAGTAACTAGGTTGACAGGTCAACATGAGTTTCACGATCTTTTTCTTTTTTTGTACCTTTTCATACTTAATGATCCACGTGGACTACAATTGGGAACGGTAACCTGTGCCGAGCGCAGTGGTAGCAGAGCGAGGCACCGTGCCCGAAGCATGGCGAGGGACACGGTGCACTAATTGGGGTTCCCGGTCACTCTATGAAGAAAACGACACAAAAAAAAACAAAAAAAAAAAAAAAAAAAAAAAAAAAAAACACACACACCACCTCATGTCGCCCTTTTGACCTGTCAACTTAGAACATGTCGACCTAGAGACCGTCGACCTTCCATAACACACCCGGGCCTCACATAGCGGCCAAGCGGGTCCCACTGAACGGGATGCCGCAGAACAGGATCTGGCCAGTGACACACAGGATTTCAGTGGAAACACAGTGCGGCACAGCCACACTGTGTGAACACATACATTGAAATCCTGCCATCTTGTCACCCATGCTGCAGTCAAATCCAGCAGCGGCGGGACTGCCACACGTGTGGGCGCCTGCATAAGCAGCCATGGGCAGTATCCTTGCGGCCAAGCGGTTCCCACTTGGCCACTATTTTTGGCCCTACCCTTAAGAGCTGATTGGCTGGTGCGTTATCACCTTCCACTTTATCGCTTCTCCAGGCTTAATACATCTGCCCCATTGTAACAAAGGTGGCACTGGCCAGCACTGGAAGAGGAGATGAAGGACACAATGTGGAGGTGGCTGGGAGAATACTGGAGAGCTCAGATAACCAAGCGGCAGATGAATAATCCATGTTACATCGGTATAATTAACAAATATCAACATCTACTGATGTATCACCAAATATTAATAAGTTAAAAATGCAGCGTTAACCATGTCTTCTTTAGTAAATATGTACCAGTCAATTCCCGCACACAAGGTAGAATAAATGGGTTCAACGTAAATTCAAATAAAAACTATATACATACAGTTCACTATGAAATAGAACACAACAGCGCTGCGTTTTGCCACTACTACGCCAGACGATCCATTTTGCCAACCACAATAAAACTAACATATAAAAAAAAGCAAATATGAGAGAGGAGACTGATGTACTGTAATCAGAGCCAAAACCAGAAGCTGCCGTCATCATATTACCCGTGTAACCTGCAGGGGATGCGAGCGTGGACTCTTCCCTGGACGGCGCCATATTAGGTGTGTGACGTCATAGAACAAGGGGATTCTGTGAGCTATGTAAGTCTCGCAGCGCGCGGAATTGACGTCGTTTGTGATGAATTTTAGAAGGCGGGGTTTGGGACTGTTAATTGTCAGCCAATCATTCAACCGCGGATACCGGTTCAACTGCTGGAAGCGGTGTGGATTCTGGCGGAGTGGGAATTATTATATAAAGGGAGAAACGTTACGTAGCTGGGAGATGGGAACCGGGTTTTGTTCTCAATGTTCAGGGAATATTTATGTTTTAGCCCAGCAGGCTGTAGATGTGTGCTCAGAGGACCACCCGTCACCATTGTTTAGTCCAGTGGTCGTTTTCCAACGGTTGAGGCTAGATCCAAGTTTCTCTATCGTCCTAAGTGGATGCTGGGGTTCCTGAAAGGACCATGGGGAATAGCGGCTCCGCAGGAGACAGGGCACAAAAAAGTAAAGCTTTACTAGGTCAGGTGGTGTGCACTGGCTCCTCCCCCTATGACCCTCCTCCAGACTCCAGTTAGATTTTGTGCCCGAACGAGAAGGGTGCAATCTAGGTGGCTCTCCTAAAGAGCTGCTTAGAGAAAGTTTAGTTTAGGTTTTTTTCTTTACAGTGAGTCCTGCTGGCAACAGGATCACTGCAACGTGGGACTTAGGGGGAAAGTAGTAAACTCACCTGCATGCAGAGTGGATTTGCTGCTTGGCTACTGGACACCATTAGCTCCAGAGGGATCGAACACAGGCCCAGCCGTGGAGTCCGGTCCCGGAGCCGCGCCGCCGACCCCCTTGCAGATGCTGAAGCGTGAAGAGGTCCGGAAACCGGCGGCTGAAGACTCCTCAGTCTTCATAAGGTAGCGCACAGCACTGCAGCTGTGCGCCATTTTCCTCTCAGCACACTTCACTGGGCAGTCACTGAGGGTGCAGAGCGCTGGGGGGGGGCGCTCTGAGAGGCAAATATAAACCTTATACAAGGCTAAAAATACCTCACATATAGCCCATAGGGGCTATATGGAGATATTTAACCCCTGCCTGACTGGAAAAATAGCGGGAGAAGAACCCGCCGAAAAAGGGGCGGGGCCTATCTCCTCAGCACACGGCGCCATTTTCTGTCACAGCTCCGCTGGTCAGAACGGCTCCCAGGTCTCTCCCCTGCACTGCACTACAGAAACAGGGTAAAACAGAGAGGGGGGGCACATTAATGGCTATATATATATATATTAAAGCAGCTATAAGGGAGCACTTAATATAAGGATATCCCTTGTATATATAGCGCTTTGTGGTGTGTGCTGGCAGACTCTCCCTCTGTCTCCCCAAAAGGGCTAGTGGGTCCTGTCTTCATTAGAGCATTCCCTGTGAGTTTGCGGTGTGTGTCGGTACGTGGTGTCGACATGTATGAGGACGATATTGGTGTGGAGGCGGAGCAATTGCCAAATATGCAGATGTCACCCCCCAGGGGGTCGACACCAGAATGGATGCCTTTATTTGTGGAATTACGTGATGGTTTATCTTCCCTTAAACAGTCAGTTGAGGACATGAGGCGGCCGGACAATCAATTAATGCCTGTCCAGGCGCCTCAAACACCGTCAGGGGCTGTAAAACGCCCTTTGCCTCAGTCGGTCGACACAGACCCAGACACGGGCACTGATTCCAGTGACGACGGTAGAAATTCAAACGTATTTTCCAGTAGGGCCACACGTTATATGATTTTGGCAATGAAGGAGACGTTACATTTAGCTGATACTACAGATACCGTAAAACAGGGTATTATGTATGGTGTGAAAAAACTACAAACAGTTTTTCCTGAATCAGAAGAATTAAATGACGTGTGTGATGAAGCGTGGGTTGCTCCTGATAAAAAGTTGATAATTTCAAAAAAGTTATTGGCATTATACCCTTTCCCGCCAGAGGTTAGGGCGCGCTGGGAAACACCCCCTAAGGTGGACAAGGCGCTCACACGCTTATCCAAACAAGTGGCGTTACCCTCTCCTGAGACGGCCGCACTTAAGGATCCATCAGATAGAAAGATGGAAGTTATTCAAAAGAATATATACACACATGCAGGTGTTATACTACGACCAGCTATAGCAACTGCCTGGATGTGCAGTGCTGGAGTAGTTTGGTCAGAATCCCTGATTGAAAATATTGATACCCTAGATAGGGACAATGTTTTACTGTCGTTAGAACAAATAAAGGATGCATTTATCTATATGCGTGATGCACAGAGGGATATTTGCACACTGGCATCTCGGGTGAGTGCTATGTCCATTTCAGCCAGAAGAGCCTTATGGACACGACAGTGGACAGGCGATGCGGATTCAAAACGTCACATGGAGGTTTTGCCGTATAAAGGGGAGGAGTTATTTGGAGTTGGTCTATCAGACTTGGTGGCCACGGCTACTGCCGGGAAATCCACTTTTTTACCTCAAGTCACTCCCCAACAGAGAAAGGCACCGACCTTTCAACCGCAGCCTTTTCGCTCCTACAAAAATAAGAGAGCAAAGGGCTTGTCGTACCTGCCACGAGGCAGAGGAAGAGGGAAGAGACACCAACAGGCAGCTCCTTCCCAGGAACAGAAGCCCTCCCCGGCTCCTGCAAAAACCTCAGCATGACGCTGGGGCCTCTCAAGCGGACTCGGGGACAGTGGGGGGCCGTCTCAAAAATTACAGCGCGCAGTGGGCTCACTCGCAGGTAGACCCCTGGATCCTGCAGATAATATCTCAGGGGTACAGGTTGGAATTAGAGACGGATCCTCCTCATCGTTTCCTGAAGTCTGCCTTACCAACCGTCTCTTCCGAAAGGGAGAGGGTGTTGGAAGCCATTCACAAGCTGTACGCTCAGCAGGTGATAGTCAAAGTACCCCTATTACAACAAGGAAAGGGGTATTATTCCACTCTATTTGTGGTACCGAAGCCGGATGGCTCGGTAAGGCCTATTCTAAATCTGAAGTCCTTGAACCTCTACATAAAAAAGTTCAAGTTCAAGATGGAGTCACTCAGAGCAGTGATAGCGAACCTGGAAGAAGGGGACTTTATGGTATCCTTGGACATCAAGGATGCGTATCTACACGTTCCGATTTACCCCGCACACCAGGGGTACCTCAGGTTCATTGTTCAAAACTGTCACTATCAGTTTCAGACGCTGCCGTTCGGATTGTCCACGGCGCCTCGGGTCTTTACCAAGGTAATGGCCGAGATGATGATTCTTCTTCGAAGAAAAGGCGTATTAGTTATCCCATACTTGGACGATCTCCTAATAAGGGCAAGGTCCAGAGAACAGCTGGAGACAGCTTTAGCACTATCTCAAGAGGTGCTAAGACAACACGGGTGGATTCTGAATATTCCAAAATCCCATTTAATCCCGACAACTCGTCTGCTGTTCCTAGGAATGATTCTGGACACGGTTCAGAAAAAGGTTTTCCTTCCAGAGGAAAAAGCCAAGGAGTTATCCGATCTGGTCAGGAACCTCCTAAAACCAGGAAAAGTGTCAGTACATCAATGCACAAGAGTCCTGGGAAAAATGGTGGCTTCTTACGAAGCAATTCCATTCGGCAGATTCCATGCAAGAATATTCCAAAGGGATCTGTTGGACAAATGGTCAGGGTCGCATCTGCAGATGCACCTGCGAATAACCCTGTCACCAAAGACAAGGGTGTCACTTCTGTGGTGGTTGCAGAAGGCTCACCTATTAGAAGGCCGCAGATTCGGCATTCAGGATTGGATCCTGGTGACCACGGACGCCAGCCTGAGAGGCTGGGGAGCAGTCACACAAGGAAGAAACTTCCAGGGAGTATGGACGAGTCTGGAAAAGTCTCTTCACATAAACATTCTGGAACTAAGAGCAATCTACAATGCTCTAAGCCAGGCGGAACTTCTCCTGCAAGGAAAGCCGGTGTTGATTCAGTCGGACAACATCACGGCGGTCGCCCATGTAAACAGGCAGGGCGGCACAAGAAGCAGGAGTGCAATGGCAGAAGCTGCCAAGATTCTTCGCTGGGCGGAGAATCACGTGATAGCACTGTCAGCAGTGTTCATCCCGGGCGTGGACAACTGGGAAGCAGACTTCCTCAGCAGACACGATCTTCATCCGGGAGAGTGGGGTCTACATCCAGAAGTCTTCAACATGTTAATAGACCGTTGGGAAAGACCAATTGTAGACATGATGGCGTCTCGCCTCAACAAGAAACTGGACAAATATTGCGCCAGGTCAAGAGATCCACAGGCAATAGCTGTGGACGCACTGGTAACTCCTTGGGTGTACCAGTCAGTGTATGTGTTTCCTCCTCTGCCGCTCATACCAAAGGTATTGAAGATCATACGGCAAAGAAGAGTAAGAACAATACTAGTGGTTCCGGATTGGCCGAGAAGGACTTGGTATCCGGAACTTCAAGAGATGCTCACGGACGAACCGTGGCCTCTACCTCTGAGAAGGGACCTGCTACAGCAGGGTCCCTGTCTTTTTCAAGACTTACCGCGGCTGCGTTTGACGGCATGGCGGTTGAACGCCAGATCCTAAAAGGGAAAGGCATTCCAGAAGAAGTCATTCCTACCTTGATTAAGGCACGGAAGGAAGTCACCGTGAAACATTATCACCGCATTTGGCGAAAATATGTAGCGTGGTGCGAGGATCGGAGGGTTCCGACGGAGGAATTCCAACTGGGTCGTTTCCTACATTTCCTGCAATCAGGATTATCTATGGGTCTCAAATTGGGATCCATTAAGGTTCAAATTTCGGCCCTGTCAATATTCTTCCAAAAAGAATTGGCCTCTGTCCCTGAGGTCCAGACTTTTGTCAAGGGAGTACTGCATATACAGCCTCCTGTGGTGCCTCCGGTGGCACCGTGGGATCTAAATGTAGTTTTAGATTTCCTCAAATCCCATTGGTTTGAACCATTGAAAAAGGTGGATTTGAAATATCTCACATTGAAAGTGACTATGTTACTAGCCCTGGCCTCTGCCAGGAGAGTATCTGAATTGGCGGCTTTATCTTATAAAAGTCCTTATCTAATCTTCCATTCGGATAGGGCAGAACTGCGGACTCGTCCGCATTTTCTCCCTAAAGTGGTATCAGCATTTCATCTGAACCAACCTATTGTGGTGCCTGCGGCCACTAGCGACTTGGAGGACTCCAAGTTGTTGGACGTTGTCAGAGCCTTAAAAATATACATTGCAAGGACGGCTGGAGTCAGAAAATCTGACTCGCTGTTTATATTGTATGCACCCAACAAGTTGGGCGCACCTGCTTCTAAGCAGTCGATTGCTCGTTGGATTTGTAACACAATTCAACTTGCACATTCTGTGGCAGGCCTGCCACAGCCTAAAACTGTAAAAGCCCACTCCACAAGGAAGGTGGGCTCATCTTGGGCGGCTGCCCGAGGGGTCTCGGCATTACAACTCTGCCGAGCAGCTACGTGGTCGGGGGAGAACACGTTTGTAAAATTTTACAAATTTGATACCCTGGCAAAGGAGGACCTGGAGTTCTCTCATTCGGTGCTGCAGAGTCATCCGCACTCTCCCGCCCGTTTGGGAGCTTTGGTATAATCCCCATGGTCCTTTCAGGAACCCCAGCATCCACTTAGGACGATAGAGAAAATAAGAATTTACTTACCGATAATTCTATTTCTCGGAGTCCGTAGTGGATGCTGGGCGCCCATCCCAAGTGCGGATTATCTGCAATACTTGTACATAGTTATTGTTAACTAATTCGGGTTATTGTTAAGGAGCCATCTTTAAGAGGCCCTTTCTGTTGTCATACTGTTAACTGGGTTTAGATCACAAGTTGTACGGTGTGATTGGTGTGGCTGGTATGAGTCTTACCCGGGATTCAAAATGCCTCCCTTATTGTGTATGCTCGTCCGGGCACAGTACCTAACTGGAGTCTGGAGGAGGGTCATAGGGGGAGGAGCCAGTGCACACCACCTGACCTAGTAAAGCTTTACTTTTTTGTGCCCTGTCTCCTGCGGAGCCGCTATTCCCCATGGTCCTTTCAGGAACCCCAGCATCCACTACGGACTCCGAGAAATAGAATTATCGGTAAGTAAATTCTTATTTTTAGCCCAGCAGGCTGTAGATGTGTGCTCAGAGGACCACCCGTCACCATTGTTTAGTCCAGTGGTCGTTTTCCAACGGTTGAGGCTAGATCCAAGTGGCCTAATGGACCTTTTCCGTCAGGGGGAGGAGCCACGACACAAGGGGGAGGAGCCACGACACAAGGGGGAGGAGCTAGGCCAGCGTGACAGTTGCTCTACTATCCCCACCACCAACTATTACCCATACTTACCTACTCTCCCGGAAGCTGCGGGAGGCTCCCGTTTTTTGGGGTAGCCCCCCGCACCCCCGGAAGAGTGGGCAGGTCTCCCGCATCCTGCTCGCACCCTAGTGATGCGAGCAGGATGGAGAGATAACGCGGGTCCGTCGGGTGGAGAAGGGGTTAAAATTACGCAAATCGCGTCATTTTAGCCCCGCCCCCTTCCCGCGGACCCGCAAATCGCTTCATTTCCTGATGTGGGGGGGGGGGCGGGGCTTAGTGATGTCACAGTCCGCCCCCGCCCCCTGAAGACACTGCAGCGTCTCCTCTCCGGGCTTCTCCCGGAGAGGAGAAAGAAAATGTAGGTAAGTATGCTATTACCTTTAGTAATTAGGTGGCGAGCCACCGAGCCCGAAGCGTGGCGAGCGAAGCGAGCCCGCGAGGGTACTTTTCGGGTACGCTGTTCGGCCGTAGCTCCTCCCCCTGGTGACGTGTCTCCTCCCCTAGGTACGTCACAAGGTCCCTTCTCCCACTCCGATATAGAACCAACCGTTTTCCAACATGTCGGCTATTGAGCATATTAATTTCTCTGACGTCCTAGTGGATGCTGGGTACTCCGTAAGGACCATGGGGTATAGACGGGCTCCGCAGGAGACTGGGCACTCTTAAAAGAACGATTAGGTACTATATCTGGTGTGCACTGGCTCCTCCCTCTATGCCCCTCCTCCAGACCTCAGTTAGTATCTGTGCCCAGCCAGAGCTGGATGCACCCTAGGGGCTCTCCTGAGCTTCCTAGAAAAGAAAGTATTTGTTAGGTTTTTTATTTTCAGTGAGATCTGCTGGCAACAGACTCACTGCTACGTGGGACTGAGGGAAGAGAAGCGAACCTACCTGCTTGCAGCTAGCTTGGGCTTCCAAGGCTACTGGACACCATTAGCTCCAGAGGGATCGAACACAGGCCCAGTCCTCGGTCGTCCGGTCCCGGAGCCGCGCCGTCGTCCCCCTTGCAGAGCCAGAAGAACGAAGAGAAGTTGAAAATCGGCGGCTGAAGACTCCGGTCTTCATTAAGGTAGCGCACAGCACTGCAGCTGTGTGCCATTGCTCCCTTAGCACACCACACACTCCGGTCACTGATGGGTGCAGGGCGCTGGGGGGAGGGCGCCCTGGGCAGCAATTAGATTACCTTACTTGGCGAAAAGCACATAATACAGTCTGATAAACTGTATATGTGCATTAACCCCCGCCATTAAAGTACATAAAAGGACAGAAGCCCGCCGCTGAGGGGGCCGGGCCTTCTTCCTCAGCACACCGGCGCCATTTTCTCTTCACAGCTCAGCTGGAAGGAAGCTCCCCAGGCTCTCCCCTGCAGTATCCTGGTACACAAAGGGTAAAAAAGAGAGGGGGGGGCACATAAATTTAGGCGCAAAACTGTGTATATAAGCTGCTATAGGGGAAAAATCACTCAGTATAGTGTACATCCCTGTATTATATAGCGCTGTGGTGTGTGCTGGCATACTCTCTCTGTCTCTCCAAAGGGCCTGGTGGGGGAACTGTCTTCAAATAGAGCATCCCCTGTGTGTGTGGTGTGTCGGTATGCGTGCGTCGACATGTATGAGGTAAAAGGCTCCTCTAAGGAGGTGATAGAGCGGATAAGTGTGTGGGAGGGTGTCTCCGTCAACAACGCCGACACCTGTTTGGATATATGTAAGTGCTGAGGTAAAATTATTGCACAAAAGGTTAGGGAACAGAAAGGAAATCTTCCCTGGTCTGTCCCTATGTCACAGAGTCCTTCAGAGTCTCTCTATGTTCACTATCCAAAATAACAAAGTATCGACACGGAGTTTAACTCCACTGTCGACTACGATAATGCAAAGTTACAGCCAAGAGGGCTAAAAGATATTCAATATATGATTATTGGAATAAAAGATGATTTGCATATCACTGATGACTCATCTGTCCCTGACACGAGAGTACACATGTTAAGGGGAAGAATGCTGAGGTAAATTTCCCTCCTCTCATGAGGAAAAAGAGCGGGAATCTCCAGACAAGAGACGGCAGCTTCCCACAAGAGAATTCTCAGGCTGTATCCTTTCCCCACTAGGGCCAGGATGTGTTGAGAATCTTCCCCTTGGGTGTCCTGTTAGCGCTAGCTATTCTCAGGGATCCTGCAGATAGCGTGCACATTCTAGTATACTACCCAGACCGGCGATTGTGTCGGCATGGGTTTATAGCGCTGTGGCAGCGTGGACAGGTACCTTATCAGCAGAGATTGAGACCCTAGTATGCATATAAATATTTTAAGATGCTGTCTTAAGTGATAGATATATAATTATAAAGCATGCCCAAAGGGACATGAGTATGCTGGGTCCTAGAGACAAAAGCTATGTCGATTTCTGCTTGACGTGTCCTGTAGAATATACATTGGACAGATGATGCCGACTTAAGAGGCATATGGAAGGCTGAGGATTGTGTGGAGAAAGGTTCTCGGGCCTGGTCTCCACAGCTATAGCTGGTAATTCTGATATTTTGCCTTATATTCCTGCACAGCCTAGGAAAGCACGACATTAATAAATGCAGCTTTTCGAATAAAGAAACAAGAAAGTCTGAGGTGCGTCCTTTCTTGTCAGAGCCGGGGGCAGAGGAAAGAAGCTGTACAACACAGCTAGTCCCCAGGAACAGAAGTCCTCCCCGGCCTCTACAAAAATCCACCGCATGTCGCTGGGGCTCCACAGGCGGAGCTAGGCCCGGTGGGGACACGCCTTCGTAAGTTCAGCCACAAGTGGGTTCACTCCCTGTTAGATCCCTGGGCAATAGAAATTGTATCGCAGGGATACAGGCTGAACTGTGAGAAGATGCCCCCTCACCGAGGACCCGGCGGGCTTCCCCCCAAGAGAGGGAGCCAGTGTTAACTGCAATTCGTAAATTGTATCTTCAACAGGTGGTGGTCAAGGGTCCCCTCCTTCAACAAGAGGGTGTTATTATTCGACCATGTTATAATCCCGAAACCAGACGGTTCGGTTAAACCCATATTGTATTAAAATCCCTGAACATATACCTGAAAAGGTTCAGGTTCAAGATGGAATCGCTAAGAGCGGTCATTGCAAGCCTGAAATGAATCGGGACATAAGGGATGCATACCTTCGTGTCCCCATTTATCCACCTCATCAGGCGTACCTCAGAATTGCGGTACGGGATTGTCATTACCAATTTCACCAAGGTAATGGCGGATATGATGGTGCTCCTGCGGAAGCAAGGTGTCACTATTATCACATACTTGGATGATCTCCTCATAAAAGCGAGATCAAGAGAGCAGTTGCTGGACAGCGTATAACCTTCTCTGGAAGTGAAACGGCAACACGACTGGATTCTATATATTCCGAAGTCGCAGTTGGTTCCTACAGCTCATCTGCCTCGCCTAGGCATGATCCTAGACACAGACCAGAAGAGTGTTTATCTCCCGATAGAGAGAGCTCAGGAGCTCATGACACTGGTCAGGAATCTATTGAAAACCAAAACAGGTGTCAGTGCTTCACTGCACTCGAGTCCTGGGAAGGATGATGGCATCATACTAGGCCATCCCCTTCGGCTGGTTCCATGCAAGGACAATGGAACTTACTGGACAAGTGGTCCGGATCACATCTTCAGATGCATCGGTTA
Organism: Pseudophryne corroboree; assembly: GCF_028390025.1. Lineage (NCBI taxonomy): Eukaryota > Metazoa > Chordata > Amphibia > Anura > Myobatrachidae > Pseudophryne > Pseudophryne corroboree. The sequence continues at coordinate 298,304,058 of NC_086452.1, forward strand.
ATCACCGTATCCCCCAGGGCCAGGGTGTCTCTACTGTGGTTGCTGCGGAGTGCTCACCTTCTCGAGGGCCGCAGATTCGGCATTCAGGACTGGGTCCTGGTGACCACGGATGCAAGCCTCCGAGGGTGGGGGGCAGTTACACAGGGAAGAAAATTCCAAGGTTTGTGGTCAAGCCAACAGACTTGCCTTCACATCAATATCCTGGAACTAAGGGCCATATACAACGCCCTAAGTCAAGCGGAGTTCCTGCTTCACGACCAACTGGTTCTGATCCAGTCAGACCGCAGGGGCTCATGTAAACCGCCAGGGCGGCACAAGGAGCAGGGTGGCAAGGGTAGAAGCCACCAGAATTCTTCGCTGGGCGGAGAATCAAGTAAGCGCACTGTCAGCAGTGTTCATTCCGGGAGTGGACACGACCTCCACCCGGGAAAGTGGTGACTTCATCAGGAAGTCTTCACGCAGTTTTGCAAATTGATGGAAACTGCCTCAGGTGGACTACATGGCGTCCCACCTCAATAAAAAGATAAAAAAGGTTTTACGCTGGGTCAAGGGACTCTCAGGCGATAGCTGTGGTCGCACTAGTAACACCTTGGGTGTTCCAGTCGGTCTATATATTCCCTCCTCTTCCTCTCAGACCCAAGGGCTGAGAATTGTAATAAACGGAGGAGTGTGAACAATATTCTTTGCTCCGGATTGGCCAAGAAGGACTCGGTACCCGGAACTGCAAGAAATGCTCTCAGAGGACCCATGGCCTCTGCCTCTCAGTCAGGACATGTTGCAACAGGGACCCTGTCTGATCCAAGACTTACCGCGGCTGCGTTGGACGGCATGGCGGTTGAACGCCGGATCCTAGCGGAAAAGGGCATTCCGGATGCAGTTATTCCTACGCTGATAAAGGCTAGGAAAGACGTGACAGCAAGACTTTTTCACTGTATATGGCGAAAATAGGTTGCTTGGTGTGTGGCCGGGAAGGCCCTACAGAGGAATTCCAGGGAGGTCGATTCCTGCACTTCCTACAGTCAGGAGTGACTATGGGCCTAAAATTAGGATCCATAAAGGCCAAGATTTCGGCCCTATCCCTTTTTCTCTCAAAAAGAACTGGCTTCACTGCCTGAAGTTCAGACGTTGTTATAGGGTTGCTGCATATTCAGCCCCTTTTGTGCCTCCAGTGGCACCTTGGGATCTTAACGTGTGTTGGATTCCTAAAATCCCACTGGTTTGAGCCACTTAAGACCGTGGAGCTAAAATATCTCACGTGGAAAGTGGTTATGCTTTTGGCCTTAGCTTGGACTAGGCGTGTGTCAGAATTGGCGGCTTTGTCATGTAAAAGCCCATATCTGATCTTCCATATGGAAAGGGCAGAATGGAGGACTCGTCCCCAATTTCTCCCTAAGGTGGTATCATCGTTTCATTTGAACCAACCTATTGTGGTGCCTGCGGCTACTAGGGACTTGGAGGATTCCAAGTTGCTGGACGTAGTCCGGGCCCTGAAACTTTATGTTTCCAGGACGGCTAGAGTCAGAAAAACTGACTCGCTATTTATCCTGCATGCACCCAACAAGCTGGGTGCTCCTGCTTCAAAGCAGACTATTGCTCGCTGGATCTGTAGCACGATTCAGCTTGCACATTCTGCGGCTGGACTGCCGCATCCTAAATCAGTAAAAGCCCATTCCACGAGGAAGGTGGGCTCTTCTTGGGCGGCTGCCCTAGGGGTCTCTGCTTTACAACTTTGCCGAGCTGCTACTTGGTCGGGTTCAAACACTTTTGCAAAATTCTACAAGTTTGATACCCTGGCTGAGGAGGACCTTGAGTTTGCTCATTCGGTGCTGCAGAGTCATCCGCACTCTCCTGCCCGTTTGGGAGCTTTGGTATAATCCCCATGGTCCTTACGGAGTACCCAGCATCCACTAGGACGTCAGAGAAAATAAGAATTTACTCACCGGTAATTCTATTTCTCGTAGTCCGTAGTGGATGCTGGGAGCCCGTCCCAAGTGCGGACTCTCTGCAATACATGTATATAGTTATTGCTTAACTAAAGGGTTATTGTATGAGCCATCTGTTGAGAGAGGCTCAGTTATTGTTCATACTGTTAACTGGGTATAGTTATCACGAGTTGTACGGTGTGATTGGTGTGGCTGGTATGAGTCTTACCCTGGATTCCAAATCCTTTCCTAGTAATGTCAGCTCTTCCAGGCACAGTTTCCCTAACTGAGGTCTGGAGGAGGGGCATAGAGGGAGGAGCCAGTGCACACCAGATATAGTACCTAATCTTTCTTTTAAGAGTGCCCAGTCTCCTGCGGAGCCCGTCTATACCCCATGGTCCTTATCGAGTACCCAGCATCCACTACGGACTACGAGAAATAGAATTACCGGTGAGTAAATTCTTATTTTCTGTGCTACTGTTTTACAATTTTGGCACCACACACGGTGCAATATTGGGCCACGTGGTTGTTATTAGTTATTGGATGTACGATGTGGGAGTATCAGGTGTGGTTTAACATGTGCTATTTGACCTTTTCATTGATCACACATACATACCCTCCAACATGACCCGCCCCACTAGGTACAAAATGCTCTGTTTCTGGACTTCCCTCTTAATTTATTATTGCCATCACCTGTGAAGAAACAGCTTTCTTATCATTTAACTAGTTCAACACAGGTGATGGAAATCATAAATTAAGAGGGAAGTCCAGAAACAGAGCATTTTGTACCTAGTGGGGCGGGTCATGTTGGAGGGTCTGCACATACAGCATACCCTCCAACATGACCCGCCCCACTAGGTACAAAATGCTCTGGTTCTGGACTTCCCTCTTAATTTATTATTGCCATCACCTGTGAAGAAACACCTTTCTTATCATTTAACTTGTTCAACACAGGTGATGGAAATCATAAATTAAGAGGGAAGTTCAGAAACTGAGCAATTTGTACCTAGTGGGGCGGGTCATGTTGGAGGGTCTGCAGTAGGGTTGTACTAAAAGGATGATCACAGAAAGGGATGATTGCCTGTAGTTCCTATTCACACCTCTAGATGTCACTATATTTTTTCTCTTACGTCCTAGAGGATGCTGGAGTCCATTTTAGTACCATGGGGTATAGATGGTTCCGCAGGAGCCTTCGACACTTTAAGTCTTTCAGCAGTGTGAACTGGCTCCTCCCTCTGCCCCTCCTCCAGACCTCAGTTTAGAAAATGTGCCCAGGAGACTGGATGCACACTAGTGGAGCTCTACAGAGCTTTACTGGAAAAATACTTTCTTAGGTTTTTTATTTTACAGGGAAGCTGCTGGCAACAGGGGGGGAAGTAGGAACCAACTTCTCAATTAGTTAATGGTTCTGCTTCCGCTGACAGGACACCATTAGCTCCTGAAGGGTACTGAACACGGCTCAAACATTTCTCGCGTTCACTCCCGCAGCACTGCCGCCACCCCCTAACAGAGCCAGAAGTCAGTGGGCTGGTGAGTATATTACCGGAGACCTGCAGAGAGGGGATCCTCCAGTCATCGTTGGCAGCATACAGGTACACGCGCAGCGGTGCGCCATGTCTCTCAGCATAAGGGTGCAGAGCGCGGGGGGGGGGGGTGCGCTCTGAGGGCATGTTTTAAAACCTTACTCTCACTGGCAAAAAGGGTACATACATGTACAGCCGCTGATGTGCCACCCCCAGCCAGTATAAATATTACATTGCTGAGGCTGAATGGCAGGGCTTCTCCTCAGACTTGCCAGAACACTCACTTGGTGCCATTTGCTCCTGCAGAAACTCTAGTGTGAAACTCCTGAACGCTGTTTCTCCTCATGACAACTCTGATACAAGTACAGGGTATTATAGAAGGGGCAGAGAGTGTTCATTATAATTAGGTCTGTGGGCCTATTATTGGTATATGCGCTGTAAGTGGGTAATATTTCCACAATTCACAATAAGGCGCAGTGTGTGGACTGGCAGATCCCTCTGTGTCTCTCTGACAGACTTTAGTGTGGGTCTGTCCCCAATAGCTCCCCTGTGTGATAGGGGTGTGTGTGTACAAGTGTGTAACATGTTAGACATTGTGGGGGTTCTTCCCAGGAAGAACCCATTTTAGATGCACAAGAGGGTAATGTGGTAGCCCTTCCCTCTCAGAAGGAGCTGGAGTGGGTGAGAATGTTGCAAAAGAATGTCAATGCTTTCAAAGAAATTCTGAGTCTGAACAACAGACTAAATATTGGAGGCAGTCTGTGGAGGATGCACTGTTTACTGACCCCTCCATATCATCCACTCGGGTCCCATCCAGTTCCCAGAAAAGGTCTCTGGCCCAGATAATGCAAGGAGACACAGACGCAGATTCTGACTCTGACGCCGACACTGGGAGAGGGGTAGACCCCAAATTAGCCAAAAGCATACAATGTATGATAGTTGCTATAAAGGAAGTGTTGGAGTTTCCTGAAACAACACTGGTCCCAGAGGAAAAGGATTATTTTAAATTAAATAAAAAGCAGGTTGTGACTTTTCCTCCTTCAAAGGATTTGAATGCTTTCTTTGAAGAATCCTGGGCTAACCGTGAGAAGAAATTTACCCTTCCCAGAAGGATACGTGTGGCGTACCCTTTGTCAGGATTCTGTAACTTTGTCTGTCCCCGGAGGGGGCACTAGTGGGTCAGTGTAGGAGTGATAGAGGAAACGGGGAGACTGACGAAAAGTTCCGCGCATGTGCGCTTGATATTTATTATCACACAGGGATAACGGATGACAGGATCAATGAATAATAACTTAATCCGATAAATTAATATTTCAAAAGTCACTGGTAACAATGAGCAATGAAGATGAACTTGTAACTTGATATAAATGATAAGGCAATAATGAAATCAGATGCAGCAAACGAAACTCCGATATATAACAAATAGCAATCAAAGCACACAGTCTCTGTAGAAGCACAAGTCTTTAAGCCAAGCAAGGCCCAGGCAGGAGACAGTTCTAACACAGCAAGTTGTTAAGTGCTGAATGCAATGCACAATGCTAGATGCTGGTAATCAGGTGCACAGGCTGAGTAATGGAAGAACACCTGAAGAAAGTCTCTTACTGCAAGTTGTTGTGGCAAACTGTGGCTGGAGTTCATAGCAAACTGAAGACTGAAGACTGAAGAATGACAAAGAAACCACTGGAAACAGGAACCAGGAGAACTTGTACACCGAATGTGACTCGTAGGAAAGCTGGAATGGATGCTGGTACTTGTAGTTTCACAGGAACACTGGAACAGGGAAACAATTTGGAAATGCCAGAAATAGGAGATCGCTGGAAACAGGGGATTGCAGACTGGAACTGGAATGGAACTGCTGGAACCTGTAGTTCCACAGGTCCAATACACTGGGGAATCTCTGCAGACAGAGGACTGAAGACAGGAGACGCCTGTTCAAAGGATGTGACGCGTTGTCCAAGGCGATGAGACTGAGCCAGGAACTGGAGTTTATACCCCTTGGTCTGTGATGATTGGATGTTGCATCTCTGTGAGAACACACACCGCTGGATTGGGTGTTCAGATCAGCTGTGAGTTAGCTGAAGCACTGTGTACTCCAGGCTGCAGTAGACTGAAAACTGGAACAGAACTGAACTGCTGGAACCTGTAGTTCCACAGTAAGTGATGCGATGGAGAATGCAGATTCCTGACACCCTTTCCCTGAGGAAAACAGGCACAAATGGGAGACACCCCCAATGATAGACACCTCAGTTTCTCGGCTGTCTAAGAAAATTGTTTTGCCTGCCCCTGGTTCAGCCTTTTCAAAAGATCCAGCTGACCGTAAATTAAAAACAGCCCTAAAATCCATATATACGACTAACGGAACGGTGCTCAGGCCCACCATTGCTTGTGCGTGGGTAGGTAACGCTGTGGAAAAATGGTCTGACAAGTTGCTTGTTAACATAGACACAGTTGACAGGGATTAAATAGTCCTAACTCTCGGCCATATCAAAGATGCTGCAGGTTAATTAGTTGAAGCTATGAAGGCTATTGGGTTGCTGATTTCAACATCATCCGCTAGGGCGCTGTGGATCCGCCAATGGAATGCTGATGCAGAATCAAAAAAGAATATTGAGGCGCTTCCTTACAATGAGAAGCCCTCTTTTGAGACAAGCTGGATGCCATGATTTCAACAACTACATCAGGCAAGTCAGCATTTCTGCATTCCGCAGCTGCTCCACCTAGGAAAGGATTTCATTCTCATACAATGCAATCTTTTTGGCCCAACAAGTTCAAAAAGGCAAAGGGTACCCCCTTCTTCGCAGGAAGAGGGCGAGGAAGAGGTAAAAAAAATCTACAACACCATCAGGCTCGCAGGATCAGAAGTCAACAGCTACTTCTGCTAAAACCTCAGCATGATCCTGGGACTCCCCTGCGGAAGTACGATCGGGTGCGGGCACGTCTATTGTCTTTCAGCCAGGTCTGGGTTCACTCAGATCTGGATCCTTGGGTATTGCAGACAGTATCCCAAGGGTACAAATTGGAATTTCAGGACCTTCCCGCATGCCGATTTTTCAAGTTGGCCTTACCAGCTTCTGTTCAGGACAGAGCAAAAGTGCTAAACGCAATACAGAAATTATGTCAAGGCAATGTAATTTCCTTAGTTACTGTGTCAAAACAGGAAATAGGGTTTTATTCAAGCCTGTTTGTAGTGCCGAAATCGGATGGCTCGGTCAGACCGATTTTAAACCTAAAGACTCTGAACCTTTATTTGAAAAGGTTCAAATTCAAGATGGAATCCCTGAGAGCGGTGATCTCCAGCTTGGAGGAAAAGGAATTTCTGGTATCGATGGACATCAAAGATGCTTATTTACATGTTCCCATCTTCCCGCCGCATCAGGCATACCTGAGGTTTGCGGTGCAGGACTGCCACTACCATTTCCAAACATTGCCTTTCGGGCTGTCCACGGCTCCGAGAATATTCACCAAGGTGATGGCGGAGATGATGGTTCTTCTTCGCAAGAAAGGAGTCAAAGTCATCCCATACTTGGACGATCTCCTCATAAAAGCTAGATCCAGGGAGAAACTAGTGCAGAACATTGCACTTTCCCTGACGGTGCTTCAACAGCACGGTTGGATCATAAACCTTCCAAAATCATAATTGGAACCCACAATGAGGTTATCATTTCTGGGAATGATATTGGACACGGAAGCACAGAAAGTATTCCTACCGGTGGAAAAGGCTCTGGAGATCCAGAGGATGGTCAAACAAGTTTTAAAACCAGCACGCGTATCGATTAATCAGTGCATTCGCCTGCTGGGGAAGATGGTAGCGGCCTACGAGGCTCTACAATTTGGCCAATTCCACGCCAGGGTGTTCCAATGGGACGTACTGGACAAGTGGTCCGGATCGCACCACTCTTGTGGTGGCTACAAAGTTCTCACCTCCTAGAGGGACGCAGGTTCGGGATTCAGACTTGGATCCTGGTGACCACAGATGCAAGCCTTCGAGGTTGGGGAGCAGTCACGCAAGGGAAAAGCTTCCAAGGACGATGGTCAAGTCAAGAAGTACTCCTTCACATAAACATTCTGGAATTGAGAGCTGTGTACAACAGCCTTTATCAAGCAGCACTGCTTCAAGGTCGTCCCATACAGATCCAGTCAGACAATGTAACGGCAGTAGCTTACATAAACCGCCAGGGTGGAAAAAAAAGCAGAGCGGCAATGGCAGAGGTGACAAAGATACTCCTCTGAGCAGAAAAACATGCAAAAGCTCTGTTGGCAATTTTCATTCCGGGAGTGTACAACTGGGAAGCAGACTTCCTCAGCAGATCATCATCCAGGAGAATGGGGCCTCCACCCAGAAGTCTTTACAGAGGTAGCAGACCGTTGGGGCGTTCCTCAAGTAGATATGATGGCATCACATCTCAACAAGAAGCTTCAGAAATATTGTTCCAGGTCGAGAGACCCACAAGCAATAGCAGTGGATGCACTGGTGACCCAGTGGGTGTATCTGTTCCCTCCACTTCCACTAATACCAAAAGTTCTCAAGATCATCAGAAGAACAAGGGTTCGAGCAATTCTCATTGCTCCAGACTGGCCAAGGAGGGCTTGGTATCCAGATCTTCAGGAGTTATTACTTGAAGATCCTCAGCCTCTTCCTCTTCGCGAGGACCTGCTTCAGCAGGGGCCGTTTGTTTACCAAGACTTACCGCGGCTGCGTTTGACGGCATGGCTGTTGAGCACCAGATCCTAGCCCGTAAGGGTATTCCCAATGAAGTCATTCCCACACTTATTCTGGCCAGGAAAGGGGTAACGTCCAAACATTACCATCGTATTTGGAGAAAATATGTATCTTGGTGTGAATCCAGTGGCATAACTAGAAGTTTTTCTCCCCCAAGCAAAAAAATTCTTCGCCCCCCCCCCTCCCCATCCCCCATAATTGGCACTATTAAAGGGACAAACATGCGCACGCCTTTGGTGCGCCGCAAAAAGGGGTGTGGCTTCATTGGGACGGGCGTGGCTTTGCATAAAGGGGCGTGACATTGCAGGAAAAGACTTCCTTATACCCCAGTTTTGCAACCTGCACGCCCAGACATTAGCCACCACAGGAAAGAAAAATAATCCTGATTCATGCCCCTTACATTATTTGTCATTTTTCCTCCTTATAGTAATGCCCAGTATACATTATGCCACATACTGCAATGGCCCTTAGACATTATTCCACACACAATAATGCACATGACACAATATGCACACACCATAATGCCCCCGACACATTATGCCACACACCGTATTGCCTGTGACACATTATGCCACACACCGTAATGCCTGTGACACATTATGCCACACACCGTAATGCCTGTGACACATGACGACAGGAATCGCAATGCCCGTTATACATTATGCTACACACTGCAATGCCCCTGATACATTATAGCACATACAATGTCTGTGACACATTATGCCACACACCGTAATGCCTGTGACACATTATGCCACACACCGTAATGCCTGTGACACATGACGACAGGAATTGCAATGCCCGTTATACATTATGCTACACACTGCAATGCCCCTGATAGATTATAGCACATACAATGCCTGTGACACATTATGACACACACTGCAATGACCCTGAGACATTATACCACATACCACAATGCCCGTGATATAGTATACAACACACAGTAATGCCTGACACATTATGACACACACCGCAATGTCCGTGATACATTATGCCACACACTGCAATGACCCTGAGACATTATACCACATATCACAATGCCCGTGATATAGTATACCATACACCGTAATGCCTGTGACACATACTGCAATGCCCGTTTCTCTGACGTCCTAGTGGATGCTGGGAACTCCGTAAGGACCATGGGGAATAGCGGCTCCGCAGGAGACTGGGCACATCTAAAGAAAGCTTTAGGACTATCTGGTGTGCACTGGCTCCTCCCCCTATGACCCTCCTCCAAGCCTCAGTTAGATTTTTGTGCCCGACCGAGCAGGGTGCAATCTAGGGGGCTCTCCTGAGCTTCTTAGATAAAAGTTAGTTTTAGGTTTTTTATTTTCAGTGAGACCTGCTGGCAACAGGCTCACTGTATCGAGGGACTAAGGGGAGAAGAAGCGAACCTGCCTGCTTGCAGCCAGCTTGGGCTTCTTAGGCTACTGGACACCATTAGCTCCAGAGGGATCGAACACAGGCCCAGCCTCGGAGTCCGGTCCCGGAGCCGCGCCGCCGGCCCCCTTACAGAGCCAGAAGCAAGAAGAGGTCCGGAAAATCGGCGGCAGAAGACATCAGTCTTCATCAAGGTAGCGCACAGCACTGCAGCTGTGCGCCATTGCTCCTCATGCACACCTCACACTGCGGTCACTGATGGGTGCAGGGCGCTGGGGGGGGGGCGCCCTGAGCAGCAATATTAACACCTTGGCTGGCAAAAATACATCACATATAACCCCCAGGGCTATATGGATGTACATTAACCCCTGCCAGAATCCATAAAAATGCGGGAGAAAAGTCAGCGAAAAAGGGGCGGAGCTATCTCCTTCAGCACACTGGCGCCATTTTTCCCTCACAGCTCCGTTGGAGGGAAGCTCCCTGGCTCTCCCCTGCAGTTAATACACTACAGAAAGGGTTAAAAAGAGAGGGGGGGGGCACAATTTAGGCGCAGTATACAATATATATGCAGCTATAAGGGAAAACACTTTTTTATAGGTGCTATCCCTGTGATATATAGCGCCCTGGTGTGTGCTGGCATACTCTCCCTCTGTCTCCCCAAAGGGCTTTGTGGGGTCCTGTCCTCTATCAGAGCATTCCCTGTGTGTGTGCTGTGTGTCGGTACGGCTGTGTCGACAGGTATGTGGAGGATAATGAGGTGGAGGCGGAGCGAATGCCTGTAAATATGTTGTCACCCCCTGCGGGGTCGACACCGGTGTGGTTGAACTTATGGAAGGATTACGTGAAAGTGTCAACTCCTTACATAAAAGGTCGACGACACGGAACAGCCGGCTACTCAGCTTGTGCCTGTTCCAGCGTCTCAAATGTCATGGGGGGCTCTAAAATCGCCCGCTACCTCAGATAACAGACACAGATGTCGACACGGATACTGACTCCAGTGTCGACATCGATGAGACTGGTGTACCCTCCAAATAGGTCCACCCGTTACAGGATTGAGGCAATGAAAAACGTATTACACATTTATGATTATACCCCAGGTACCACATAAAAGGGTATTGTGTTTGGTGAGAGAAAACTATTAGTAGTTTTTCCTGCATCTGAGAAATTAAATGAGGTGTGTGAGGAAGAGTGGTCTTCCCCCGGTAAGAAATTGATAATTTCTACAACGGTTATTGGCAGCGTACCCTTTCCCGCCAGAGGATAGGTCACGCGGGGAAACAGCCCATAGGGTAGATACAGCGCTAACACGCTTATCAGAAAAGGTGGCACTACCGTCTCCGGGTACGGCCGCCCTGAAGGAACCTGCTGATAGAAAGCAGGAGGTTACCCTATAAGATATGGTCACACACTAGGGCATTATATTGCGACCAGCCGTTGCTTCGGCATGGATGTGCAGTGCTCCCGCTGCGTGGTCAGATTCCCTGTCGGAAAATAACTATGGATAGGGACAATATTTTGCTGAAAATAGAGCATATAAAAGACGTGGTCTTATACATGCATGATGCACAGAGGGATATTTGCCGGCTGGCATCAAAAATAAGCGCTAGGTCCATTGCCGCCAGACGGGGGTTATGGACTTGGCAATGGTCAGGCGATGCCGACTCGAATCGGCACATGGAAGTTGCCCTATAAGGGGGTAAAACTGTTTGGGGATAGTTTTTCAGACCTCGTTTCCACAGCTACTGCTGGGAAATTGATTTTTTTGCCACAGGCTACCCCACAACAAAAGAAAGCACCGTATCATCAAGTACAGTCCTTTCGGCCCCAGAAAAGCAAGAGGGCTAGAGACTCATCCTTTCTGCCGAGAGGCAAAGGTAGAGGAATAAGCTGCAACACACAGCTAGTTCCCAAGAGCAGAAGTCCTCCCTGCGTCCGGTATGTCCACAGCATGGTGCTGGGGCTGCTCAGGCGGACCCGGGTACGGTGGGGGCCCGTCTCAGATATTTCAGCGGACAGTGGGCTCTCTCACATGGATCCCTGGGTCCTTCAAGTAGTATCTCAGGGGTACAGGCTGGAGTTCGAGACGTTCTTCCCCCCGCCGTTTCCTAAAATCTGCCTTACCGGCACCTCCCTCTGCCAGGGAGACGGTGTTGGTGGATATTCAACACTATAATCACAACAAGTGATTGTCAAGGTGCCCCTCCTTCAGCAAGGAAGGGTTTACTATTCCACAGTGGTTGTGGTACCGCAACGGTTCGGTGAGACCCATCTTGAAATTAAAATACTTGAACTTTTATATCAGAAGATTCAAGTTCAAGATGGAATCGCTCAGGGCGGTTATTACGAGCCTGGACGAGGGGGATTACAGGGTCTCCCTGGACATCAAGGATGCGTACCTGCATGTCCCCATTTACCCCCCTCACCAGGAGTACCTCAGATATGTGGTACAGGACTGTCACTATCAGTTCCAGACGCGGCCGTTGGAGTTGTCCACGGCACCGAAGGTCTTTACCTAGGTAATGGCCGAAGTGATGATACTCCTTCGCAAGAAGGAAGTTTTTATTATCCCGTACTTGGACGATCTCCTGATAAAGGCGAGGTCCAAAGAACAGTTGGTAGTGGGGGTAGCACTCTCTCGGGAAGTGCTACAACAGCACGACTGGATTCTCAATATTCCAAAGTCACAGCTGGTCCCGACGACACGTCTTCTGTTCCTGGGAATGTTTCTGAACGCAGACCAGAAAAGAGTGTTTCTTCCAGTGGAAAAAGCTGAGGAGTTGTCATCTCTAGTCAGAGACATCCTAAAACCAGGACAGGTGTCGGTACATCAATACACACGAGTCCTGGGAAAATGGTAGCTTCGTACGAAGCATAATTCCATTCGGAAGACTCCACGCAAGGACGTTCCAGTGGGACCTGTGGGACTAATGGTCCGGGTCCCATCTACAGATACAACAGCGGATAACCCTGTCAGCAAGAAACAGGGTGTCGCTGCTGTGGTGGCTGCAGAGGGCTCATCTACTAGAGGGCCGCAGATTCGGAATACAGGACTGGGTCCTGGTGACCACGGATGCCAGCCTTCGGGGCTGGGGTGCAGTCACACAGGGAAGAAATTTCCAAGGAGATTTCGCTTCACATAAATATTCTGCAGCTAAGGGCCATTTACAATGCCCTAAGCCAAGCAAGGCCCCTGCTTCAGAACCAGCCGGTACTGATTCAATCAGACGACATCACGGCGGTCGCCTATGTAAACAGACAGGGCGGCACAAGAAGCAGGATGGCGATGGCAGAAGCCACAAGGATTCTCCGATGAGCGACCTACACCCAGGAGAATGGGGACTTCATCCAGAAGTTTTCCAAATGCGGGTAAACCGTTGGGAATGACCACGGGTGGACATGATGGCGTCCCGCCTCAACAAGAAGTTGAAAAGATATTGCGCCAGGTCAAGGGACCCTCAGGCGATCGCTGGGGACGCTCTAGTGACACCGTGGGTGTACCAGTCGGTTTATGTGTCTCCTCCTCTACCTCTCATACCCAAGGTACTGAGAATAATAAGAAGGCGAGGAGTAAAAACCATACTCGGGGTTCCGGATTGGCCATGAAGAGCTTGGTACCCGGAACTTCAAGAGATGCTGGCAGAGGACCCTTGGCCTCTGCTGCTCAAACAAGACCTGCTGCAGCAGGGACCCTGTCTGTTCCAAGACTTACCGCGGCTGCGTTTGACGGCATGGCGGTAGAACACCGGATCCTAAAGGAAAAGGGTATTCCGAAGGAAGTCATCCCTACCCTGATCATAGCCAGGAAGGATGTCACCGCAAGACATTATCGCCGCGTTTGGCGAACATTTGTTGCTTGGTGGGAGGCCATGAAGGCCCCGACGGAGGAATTTCAACTATGTCGATTCCTGCACTTCCTGCAAGCAGGGGTGACGTTTGGGCCTCAAATTGGGGTCCATCAAGGTCCAGATTTCGGCTCTGTCGATTTTCTTCCAGAAAGAACTGGCTTCACTGCCTGAAGTTCAGACTTTGGTTAAAGGAGTACTACATATTCAGCCTCCTTTTGTGCCTCCTGTGGAACTTTTTGGATCTCAACGTGGTGTTGGATTTCCTAAAGTCGCATTGGTTGAGCCACTTAAAACCATGGAGCTAAAGTATCTCGCGTGGAAAGTGGTCATGCTGTTGGCCTTGGCCTTGGCCGGGCGTGTGTCAGAATTGGCGGTTTTGTCATGTAAAAGGCCTTATCTGATTTTCTATATGGATAGGGCAGAGTTGAGGACTCGTCCTCAGTTTCTCCCGAAGGTGGTCTCAGGTTTTCACTTGAACCAACCTATTGTGGTGCCTGCGGCTACTGGGGACTTGGAGGATTCCAAGTTGCTGGACGTAGTCAGGGCCCTGAAAATTTTATTTTTCCAGGACGGCTGGAGTCAGGAAAACTGACTCGCTGTTTATCCTGATGGCACCCAACAAGCTGGGTGCTCCTGCTTCTAAGCAGTCTATTGCGCGCTGGATTTGTAGCACTATTCAGCTGGCGCATTCTGCGGTAGGATTACCGCAGCCTAAATCAATAAAAGCCCATTCCACAAGGACTGTGGGCTCATCTTGGGCGGCTGCCCGAGGGGTCTCGGCTTTACAACTTGCCGAGCAGCTACTTGGTCAGGGGCAAACACGTTTGCAAAATTCTACGAATTTGATACCCTGGCTGAGGAGGACCTGGAGTTCTCTCATTCGGTGCTGCAGAGTCATCCGCACTCTCCCGCCCGTTTGGGAGCTTTGGTATAATCCCCATGGTCCTTACGGAGTTCCCAGCATCCACTAGGACGTCAGAGAAAATAAGAATTTACTTACCGATAATTCTATTTCTCGTAGTCCGTAGTGGATGCTGGGCGCCCATCCCAAGTGCGGATTGTCTGCAATACTTGTACATAGTTATTGTTAACTAATCGGGTTCTTGTTGTGAGCCATCTATTCAGAGGCTCCTCTGTTATCATGCTGTTAACTGGGTTTCTTATCACAAGTTGTACGGTGTGATTGGTGTGGCTGGTATGAGTCTTACCCGGGATTCAAAATCCTTCCTTATTGTGTACGCTCGTCCGGGCACAGTATCCTAACTGAGGCTTGGAGGAGGGTCATAGGGGGAGGAGCCAGTGCACACCAGATAGTCCTAAAGCTTTCTTTAGATGTGCCCAGTCTCCTGCGGAGCCGCTATTCCACATGGTCCTTACGGAGTTCCCAGCATCCACTACGGACTACGAGAAATAGAATTATCGGTAAGTAAATTCTTATTTTTACATTATGCCACACTGCAATGCCCCTGAGACATTATACCACATACCACAATGCCCGTGATATAGTATGACACACACCGTAATGCCTGTGACACATTATCACACACACCGCAATGTCCGTGATACATTATGCCACACACCGCAATGCCCATTACACATTAAGTCCTACAGTTAGGCTTCTAATTTTCTAATTACTTTTAAATTACCTGCTCGTTGCCAGGGGTTTCATGCTCTTGGTTCCATGCACGGTGCCAGGGGTTTTCATGCTCAGGGTGTCATGCTCGTTGCCAGGTGTTTCATGCACTGGGTGTCATGCTCGTTGCCAGGGGTTTCATGCACTGGGTGTCATGCTCGTTGCTAGGGGGTAGTGCTTGTTGCTAGGGCTGTGCTCCCAGTGCCACATATGTCCCCTGTGCCAGATATTCCCCCACGGTGCCAGGTACTCACATGCCCCCAGTGCCAAATATAGCCCCCCCCCCCCAGTGCCACATATGCCCCCAGTGCCAGATATTCCCCTGCAGTGCCAGGTGCTTACGTGCCCCCAGTGCCAAATATAGCCCCCCCCCCCCCCCATGTGTCAGGTACACAGTGCCATATATGCCCCCTCAGTGCCCCCCCAGTGCCATATATGCCCGCTTAGTGCCCCCCCATGCCATATATGCCCCCTCAGTGCCCCCCCCATGCCATATATGCACCCTCAGTGCCCCCCAGTGCCATATATGCACCCTCAGTGCCCCCCCCCAGTGCCATATATGCCCCCACAGTGCCCCCCCCAGTGCCATATATGCCCCCTCAGTGCTCCCCCCGCGCTCCCCCGCTGCTGTATGGAGGGACAAGGAGGGCACAGCGCGCGCCTCTCCCGTGTCCCTCCTGCACCTCCGTCGGGTCTAATAAAGGAAGTGCCGGTTCGTGAGCCAATCAGAGCTCACGAACGGCACTTCCTTTATTAGACCCGACAGAGATGCAGGAGGGACACGGGAGAGGCGCGCGCTGTGCCCTCCGTGTCCCTCCTTACAGCAGGGAGGGTTAGTGACAACAGATTGATGTCAATCTGCTCTAAATCAGTGGCGGCGCCCCCGCAGCCCCTCGCCCCCTAGCCACCGCGAGGGCTGCGGGGGCAGTAGTTACGCCACTGTGTGAATCCAAGAAGTCTCCTGCGGTGGAGTTTAAATTAGGATGTCGTCTCCTATTTCTACAGGCAGGTGTGGATGCTGGCTTGAGATTAGGGTCTATCAAGGTCCAAATTTCGGCCTTATCCATTTTCTTTCAGAAACAGTTGGCTTCCCTTCCTGAGGTCCAGATGTTCGTGAAGGGGGTTCTGCGTATCCACCCTCGCTTTCTGCCTCCTGCGGCGCCATGGGATCTTAATGTGGTGTTGCAGTTCCTTAAATCGGACTGCTTTGAGCCTCTACAGGAGGTAGAGTTGAAGTTTCTCACTTGGAAGTGGTCATGCTGTTGGCCTTGGCCTCAGGCAGACGAGTGTCTGAATTAGGGGCTCTGTCACACAAGAGTCCTTATTTGATTTTTCATGAAGATAGAGCTGAACTGCGGACGCATCAGCATTTTCTTCCAAAGGTTGTGTCTTATTTCCATATCAACCAACCTGTGGTGGTGCCAGTGACTTCTGACACCTCAGCCATTTCAAAAGTCCTTGGATGTCGTCAGAGCGTTGAGGACTTATGTTGCAAGAACGGCTCGGATAAGGAAAACAGAATCTTTGTTTGTCCTCTATGACCCCAACAAGATTGGGGGGTCCTGTTTCTAAGCAGACTATTGCGCGCTGGATCAGAGGTACCATTCAGCACGCTTATTCCACGGCAGGATTGCCGTTACCGAGTTCGGTAAAGGCCCACTCTACAAGGAAAGTGGGTTCTTCCTGGGCAGCTGCCCGGGGTGTCTCGGCATTGCAAATTTGCCGAGCAGCTACTTGGTCAGGGGCAAACACATTTGCTAAGTTTTACAGGTTTGACACCTTGGCTGCTGACGACCTTCAGTTTGGTCAGTCATTTCTACAGGAACATTAGCACTTTCCCGCCCGTACTGGGAGCTTTGGTACATCCCAATGGTACTAAAATGGACCCCAGCATCCTCTAGGACAGAGATTTTCAACCTTTTACAACTCGCGGCACACTGAACAAGATTTAAATATTGCCAAGGCACACCATTTGTTTTAACTCAAATATAATGTTGATGCATGGTGCAGTTGCGTGTCCTAGGATGTCATGTCACAGCTTCTCCATAGGTAATGCCTGAGCCACATCTGAGAAAGCCAGAAGAGCCCAAAGCTGCCCAGGCCCAAAATTAGAACTGGCTCTGCAACCACTAAACCCACCGGTATTGATCGTTTTTAGCTCCAACTGTGAATCTTTTATTAATGGTTGCACCTGTGCACCTGCTAGGTGAGCTGGAAAACGTGAACTGTTGGTAGCTCTCGAGGACCAGGATTGGCTACCACTGTTCAAGGGCCTTGGTAGCGGCAAAACACTGATGGGCCTGGCTCTACTTCTATGGCGGCACACCTGGAGACTGCTCAGGGCACACTAGTGTGCCACGGCACAGTGGTTGAAAAACACTGCTCTAGGACGTAAGAGAAAATAGGATTTTAATTACCTACCGGTAAATTCCTTTTTTCTTGTAGTCCGTAGAGGATGCTGGGCGCCTGCCCAGTGCTAATTTTTCCTGCAGAATTACATTTTATCTTTTTACACAGGTTCTCATGTGTTAAGATGTTCACAGCTGTTGCTGATGCATTATGCATGCATGTTAGCATGGGTTAGGTTGAAAGCCATGTTAGGCGGCATGTTTTGTATGGTGTGAGCTGGTGTGAATCTCGCCACTAGTTTAATGTAAATTCTTCTCTCGAAGTTGTCCGTCTCCTTGGGCACAGTTCCTATACTGAGGTCTGGAGGAGGGGCATAGAGGGAGGAGCCAGTTCACCCTGTTGAAAAGTCTTAAAGTGTCGAAGGCTCCTGCGGAACCGTCTATACCCCATGGTACTAAAATGGACCCCAGCATCCTCTACGGACTACGAGAAAATGATTTACCGGTAGGTAATTAAAATCCTATTTTCTCTGACGTCCTAGTGGATGCTGGGAACTCCGTAAGGACCATGGGGAATAGCGGGCTCCGAAGGAGGCTGGGCACTCTAGAAAGATTTATGACTACCTGGTGTGCACTGGCTCCTCCCACTATGACCCTCCTCCAAGCCTCAGTTAGATTTTGTGCCCGGCCGAGGTTGGATGCACACTAGGGGCTCTCCTGAGCCTTTAGAAAGAAAGTATAGAAATTAGGTTTTTTATTTTCAGTGAGACCTGCTGGCAACAGGCTCACTGCAGCGAGGGACTAAAGGGGAGAAGAAGCGAACCTGCCTGCTTGCAGCCAGCTTGGGCTTCTTAGGCTACTGGACACCATTAGCTCCAGAGGGATCGAACGCAGGCCCAGCCTTGGTGTTCGGTCCCGGAGCCGCGCCGCCGTCCCCCTTACAGAGCCAGAAGCAAGAAGAGGTCCGGAAAATCGGCGGCAGAAGACATCAGTCTTCACCAAGGTAGCGCACAGCACTGCAGCTGTGCGCCATTGCTCTTCACACACACTTCACACTCCGGTCACTGAGGGTGCAGGGCGCTGGGGGGGGGGGGGCGCCCTGAGAAGCAATAATAACACCTTGGCTGGCAAAAATACCACAATATATAGCCCCAGAGGCTATATATGTGGAAAATACCCCTGCCAGAATATAGGAAAAAGCGGGAGAATAGTCAGCGGAAAAGGGGCGGAGCTATCTCCCTCAGCACACTGGCGCCATTTTTCCCTCACAGCTCCGCTGGAAGGAAGCTCCCTGGCTCTCCCCTGCAGTCTACACTACAGAAAAGGGTAAAAAAGAGAGGGGGGGCACTAAATTTAGGCGCAGTATACATTTATATAGAAAAAGCAGCTATAGGGGCCATAACTCAGTTAGTCCCTGCATTATATAGCGCTCTGGTGTGTGCTGGCATACTCTCACTCTGTCCCCCCAAAGGGCTTTTGTGGGTCCTGTCCTCTGTTGGAGCATTCCCTGTGTGTGTGCGGTGTGTCGGTACGGCTGTGTCGACATGTTTGATGAGGATAATGATGTGGAGACGGAGCAGATGCCTTTAGAAGGGATGTCACCCCCTGCGGGGCAGACACCTGAGTGGATGAGCTTATGGAAAGAAATGAGTGCACGTATAGACTCTTTACATAAGAAATTTGACGACATGCAAAAATGTGGGACAGCCGACTTCTCAGCTCGTGCCTGTCCAGGCGTCTCACAGGTCATCAGGGGCTCTAAAACGCCCGCTACCTCAGACCGCAGACCCAGATGTCGACACTGATACTGACACCAGTGTCGACGACGATGAGTCTAACCTGATGCCCACTAAGGCCATTCACTGCATGATTGAGGCAATGAAAGAGGTGTTACACATTTCTGATATAAATACAGGTACCACTAAAAAGGGTATTATGTTTGGGGAGAAAAAACTACCCGTAGTTTTTCCCCCATCAGATGAATTAAATGAAGTGTGTGAAGAAGCGTGGGCTTTCCCTGATAAAAAATTGGTAATTCCTAAGAAGGTACTAATGGCGTTCCCTTTCCCGCCAGAGGATAGGTCACGTTGGGAAACACCTCCTAGGGTGGATAAAGCGCTCACACGTTTGTCTAAAAAGGTGGCACTACCGTCTCCGGATACGGCCGCCCTCAAGGAACCTGCTGATAGAAAGCAGGAGGCGATCCTGAAGTCTGTATACACACACTCAGGCATTATACTTAGGCCAGCTATTGCGTCAGCATGGATGTGCAGTGCTGCCGCTGCGTGGTCAGATAAACTGTCAGAAAATATTGAAACATTAGACAGAGACACGATCCTGCTAACCATAGACCATATCAAAGACTCAGTCTTATATATGAGAGATGCACAGAGGGAAATCTGCCGGCTGGCATCTAAAGTAAGTGCATTGTCCATTTCTGCTAGGAGAGGCTTATGGACTCGCCAGTGGACAGGAGATGCAGATTCTAAAAGGCACATGGAAGTTTTGCCGTATAAGGGTGAGGAATTATTTGGGGATGGTCTCTCGGACCTAGTTTCCACAGCAACGTCTGGGAAGTCAGCATTTTTACCCCATGTCCCCTCACAGCCTAAGAAGGCGCCGTTTTATCAGGTTCAGTCCTTTCGGAACCAGAAAAACAAGCGTAGAAAAGGCGGGTCTTTTCTGTCCAGAGGCAGAGGTAGGGGAAAAAGGCTGCAACAAACAGCAGGTTCCCAGGAGCAAAAGTCCTCCCCCGCTTCTTCTTCCAAGTCCGCCACATGACGGTGGGGCTCCACAGGCGGAGCCAGGTACGGTGGGGGGCCGCCTCAAGAATTTCAGCGATCAGTGGGCTCGCTCACAGGTGGATCCCTGGATCCTTCAAATAGTATCTCAGGGGTACAAACTGGAATTCGAGGCGTCTCCACCCCACCGGTTCCTAAAATCTGCCTTGCCGATTGCTCCCTCAGACAGGGAGGCGGTGCTAGCGGCAATTCACAAGCTGTATTCCCAGCAGGTGATAATCAAGGTACCCCTACTTCAACAAGGCCGGGGTTACTATTCCACACTATTTGTGGTGCCGAAACCGGACGGTTCGGTGAGACCCATTTTAAATTTTAAATCCTTGAACACATACATAAAAAAATTCAAGTTCAAGATGGAATCGCTCAGGGCGGTTATTGCAAGCCTGGACGAGAGGGATTACATGGTATCCCTGGACATCAAGGATGCTTACTTGCATGTCCCCATTTACCATCCTCACCAGGAGTACCTCAGATTTGTGGTACAGGATTGCCATTACCAATTCCAGACGCTGCCGTTTGGACTGTCCACGGCACCGAGGGTATTTACCAAGGTTATGGCGGAAATGATGATACTCCTTCGAAAAAAGGGAGTTTTAATTATCCCGTACTTGGACGATCTCCTAATAAAGGCGAGGTCCAAGGAACAGTTGTTGGTGGGAGTAGCACTATCTCAGGAAGTGCTGCACCAGCACGGCTGGATTCTGAATATCCCAAAGTCACAGCTGGTTCCGACGACACGGCTACTGTTCCTGGGTATGATTCTGGATACAGTCCAAAAAAAAAGTGTTTCTCCCGGAGGAGAAAGCCAGGGAGTTGTCATCTCTAGTCAGAGACCTCCTGAAACCAAAACAGGTATCGGTGCATCACTGCACGCGGGTCCTGGGAAAGATGGTAGCTTCTTACGAAGCAATTCCCTTCGGCAGGTTCCATGCCAGAATCTTTCAGTGGGACCTGTTGGACCAATGGTCCGGATCGCATCTTCAGATGCATCGCTTAATAACCCTGTCTCCAAGAACCAGGGTGTCTCTACTGTGGTGGCTGCAGAGTGCCCATCTTCTAGAGGGCCGCAGGTTCGGCATACAGGACTGGGTCCTGGTGACCACGGATGCCAGCCTTCGAGGCTGGGGGGCAGTCACACGGGGAAGAAACTTCCAAGGACTATGGTCGAGTCAGGAGACTTCCCTTCACATAAATATTCTGGAACTAAGGGCCATTTACAATGCCCTAAGTCAAGCAAAATCCCTGCTCCTACACCAGCCGGTGCTGATCCAGTCAGACAACATCACGGCAGTCGCCCATGTAAATCGACACAAGAAGCAGGATGGCGATGGCAGTAGCCACAAGAATTCTCCGATGGGCGGAGAATCATGTACTAGCACTGTCAGCAGTGTACATTCCGGGAGTGGACAACTGGGAAGCAGACTTCCTCAGCAGACACGACCTCCACCCGGGAGAGTGGGGACTTCATCCAGAAGTTTTCCAGATGCTGGTAAACCGTTGGGAAAAACCACAGGTGGACATGATGGCGTCCCGCCTCAACAAAAAGTTAAAAAGATATTGCGCCAGGTCAAGGGACCCTCAGGCGATAGCTGTGGACGCTCTAGTGACACCGTGGGTGTACCAGTCGGTTTATGTGTTCCCTCCTCTGCCTCTCATACCAAAGGTATTGAGAATAATAAGAAAGCGAGGAGTAAACACAATTCTCGTGGTTCCGGATTGGCCAAGACGAGCGTGGTACCCGGAACTTCAAGAGATGCTCTCAGAGGACCCGTGGCCTCTACCGCTCAGACAGGACCTGCTACAGCAGGGGCCCTGTCTGTGTCTGTTCCAAGACTTACCGCGGCTGCGTTTGACGGCATGGCGGTTGAACGCCGGATCCTGAAGGAAAAGGGTATTCCGGAAGAAGTCATTCCTACGCTTATTAAAGTCAGGAAAGATGTTACGGCAAAGCATTATCACCGCATATGGCGGAAATATGTTGCATGGTGCGAGGCCAAAAAGGCCCCAACAGAGGAATTTCAGCTAGGTCGATTTCTGCATTTCCTGCAAGCAGGAGTGAATATGGGCCTAAAACTAGGCTCCATTAAAGTACAGATCTCGGCTCTGTCGATTTTCTTTCAAAAAGAACTAGCTTCAGTACCTGAAGTTCAGACATTTGTGAAAGGAGTGCTGCATATTCAGCCCCCGTTTGTGCCTCCTGTGGCACCTTGGGATCTCAACGTGGTGTTGAGTTTCTTAAAATCACATTGGTTTGAGCCACTAAAAACCGTGGATCTAAAAATATCTCACGTGGAAAGTGGTCATGTTATTGGCCTTGGCTTCAGCCAGGCGAGTGTCAGAATTGGCGGCTTTATCATGTTAAAGCCCTTATCTGATTTTCCATATGGATAGGGCAGAATTGAGGACTCGTCCCCAGTTTCTCCCTAAGGTGGTGTCAGCGTTTCACCTGAACCAGCCTATTGTGGTGCCTGCGGCTACTAGGGATTTGGAGGACTCCAAGTTGCTAGACGTTGTCAGGGCCCTGAAAATATATGTTTCCAGGACGGCTGGAGTCAGAAAATCTGACTCGCTGTTTATCCTGTATGCACCCAACAAGCTGGGTGCTCCTGCTTCTAAGCAGACTATTGCTCGCTGGATTTGTAGTACAAGTCAGCTTGCACATTCTGTGGCAGGCCTGCCACAGCCAAAATCTATAAATGCCCATTCCACAAGGAAGGTGGGCTCATCTTGGGCGGCTGCCCGAGGGGTCTCGGCTTTACAACTTTGCCGAGCAGCTACTTGGTCAGGGGCAAACACGTTTGCAAAATTCTACAAATTTGATACCCTGGCTGAGGAGGACCTGGAGTTCTCTCATTCGGTGCTACAGAGTCATCCGCACTCTCCCGCCCGTTTGGGAGCTTTGGTATAATCCCCATGGTCCTTACGGAGTTCCCAGCATCCACTAGGACGTCAGAGAAAATACGAATTTACTCACCGGTAATTCTATTTCTCGTAGTCCGTAGTGGATGCTGGGCGCCCATCCCAAGTGCGGATTGTCTGCAATACTTGTAAATAGTTATTGTTAACTAAAGGGTTATTGTTGAGCCATCTGTTGAGAGGCTCAGTTGTTTTCATACTGTCAAACTGGATATAGTATCACGAGTTGTACGGTGTGATTGGTGTGGCTGGTAAGAGTCTTACCCGGGATTCTAAATCCTTCCTTATTATGTCAGCTCGTCCGGGCACAGTGTCCTAACTGAGGCTTGGAGGAGGGTCATAGTGGGAGGAGCCAGTGCACACCAGGTAGTCATAAATCTTTCTAGAGTGCCCAGCCTCCTTCGGAGCCCGCTATTCCCCATGGTCCTTACGGAGTTCCCAGCATCCACTACGGACTACGAGAAATAGAATTACCGGTGAGTAAATTCTTATTTTTACTTCAACTGAGAATTTACAAACTACAGCAAGCACATAAAGCTTTTAAATGATATATTCATAGTTAAAAAAAAGTTACAGCATTTATATTGTATCTGCATCGGTTTATATCAACAACGCCATATAATTAAATAAGGAAACCACCACCCTAATATCAATATTGAGTCCTGGCACCCTTCACCATTTTCTCTGTTTCCAGTGGGAAGATGGCTATATCTTTTTTCTCTTACGTCCTAGAGGATGCTGGGGACTCCGTAAGGACCATGGGGTATAGATGGGCTCCGCAGGAGACATGGGCACTCTAAGACTTTAGATGGGTGTGAACTGGCTCCTCCCTCTATGCCCCTCCTCCAGACCTCAGTTATATCCTGTGCCCAAAGGAGACTGGATGCACTGCAGGGGAGCTCTACTGAGTTTCTCTGAAAAGACTTTTGTTAGGTTTTTTATTTTCAGGGAGCACTGCTGGCAACAGGCTCCCTGCTTCGTGGGACTGAGGAGAGAGACGCAGACCTACTTTACTGATAGGCTCTGCGTCTTAGGCTACTGGACACCATTAGCTCCAGAGGGTCGGAACACAGGTGTCGTCCTCGCTGTTCGTCCCGGAGCCGCGCCGCCGTCCTCCTCATAGAAGCCGGGTGAGTATATGAAGAAAGAAGACTTCACAGGCGGCAGAAGACTTCAGATCTTCAGTGAGGTACCGCTCAGTGGTCGCGCTGCGCGCCATTGCTCCCGCAAACACACAGGCACAGCAAGGGTGCAGGGCGCAGGGGGGGCGCCCTGGGCAGCAATAATTACCTCAAATAAGACTGGCACCAGGCTTAGGTACTGCGGAGGCAGTTTATTATAAAAACCCCGTCAGTATAAAAAAATTGAGCGGGACCGAAGCCCGCCGTCGAGGGGGCGGGGCTTGATCCTCCAGCACTAACCAGCGCCATTTTCAGCGCCATTGCAGAGAAGCTGCTCCCGGACTCTCCCCTGCTGAACCAAGTAACAGGGGATAAAAAACGAGGGGGGGGGGCACATTTATTTGGCGCAGATCACATATACAAAAAAGCGCTGTATAGGCTGGGACTGTGTTTTCAGTGTCTAGTGGTGCTGGGTGTGTGCTGGCATACTCTCTCTCTGTCTCTCCAAAGGGCCTTATTGGGGGCCTGTCCCCATATTCATAAATCCCAGTGTGTGGGGGTGTCAGTACGTGTGTGTCGACATGTCTGAAGCGGAAGGCTCGTCTAGGGAGGATGCAGAGCAGATGGTGGTGTCTCCATCGGCACAGCCGACACCGGATTGGTTGGACATGTGGAATGTGTTAAATGCAAATGTGACTTTATTGCATAAGAGATTGGACAAAGCAGAGTCCAAGGACAAAGAAGGGAGTCAATCCATGGCTTTGGCGGTGTCACAAGACCCTTCAGGGTCCTATAAACATCCCTTTTCCCAGGTAGCATACACTGATACCGACACAGATTCTGACTCCAGTGTCGACTATAATGATGCAAGGTTACACCCAAGAGTGGCCAAGAGTATTCAATATATGATTATTGCAATAAAAGATGTTTTACATATCACAGAGGACCCCTCGGTGCCTGACACGAGGGTATGCATGTTTAAGGGGAAGAAACCTGAGGTAACGTTTCCCCCATCTCATGAGCTGAACGCTTTATTTGAAAAGGCTTGGGAAACTCCAGACAAGAGACTGCAGGTTCCCGAGAGAATTATTATGGCGTATCCTTTCCCCTCAAAGGACAGGTTATGGTGGGAATCCTCGCCCACGGTGGACAAGGCTTTGACGCGCTTATCCAAAAAGGTGGCGCTACCGTCCCCGGAAGCGGCGGCCCTAAAAGATCCTGCGGATCGCAGGCAGGAAACTACCTTAAAATCAATTTACGCGCATACTCAGGCCGGCGGTAGCATCGGCATGGGTTGGTGGCGCAATTGCAGCGTGGGTAGATAACTTGTCATCGGACATTGACACCTTAGATAAGGATAGTATTTTGTTGACCATGGGTCACATTAAGGACGCAGCGTTATATATGAGAGAGGCTGCGAGAGATATTGTACTGTTGGGTTCAAGAGTCAATGCCATGGCAGTTTCTGCTAGAAGGTCCCTGTGGACCCGTCAATGGACAGGTGATGCTGATTCAAAGAGACATATGGAAGCTTTGCCTTACAAGGGTGAAGTTTTATTTGGGGAGGGCCTCGCGGATCTGGTTTCCACAGCTACCGCGGGTAAGTCTTCTTTTTTGCCTTATGTTCCCCCACAGCAAAAGAAAACACCTCAATACCAGATGCAGTCCTTTCGGTCGCATAAGTTCAGAAAGGGTCGGGGCTCTTCCTTCCTCGCCAGAGGTAAAGGTAGAGGGAAAAGATCTCTGTCACTGACCTGAGTTGGGAGTGTTGAGAAGTCGGGGGTTCTTCCGATGATAGGGAAGAGGAACTACAGCTGGGCCGGAGCAGGGATGGCCGGATGTAGGTTTTCCTTATGCAGAACTTAGCCGTTGTAACCGACGTGTAATGCTAAAGAATTAGTTGTGGCCAAGGCTTGGGGGCGATGCTGAAGTACACAGAAGAATGAAGAACTTGTGAGCGATGCTGAAGAGATGAATGAAGATTTGAGAACGATGTTGAAGCACACAGAAGAATTAAGAACTTGTGAGCGATGTTGAAGAAATGAATGAGGATTTGAGAACGATGTTGAAGCACACAGAAGAATGAAAAACTTGTGAGTGATGCTGAAGAAATAAATGAGGATTTGAGATTCAGTGTAACTCTGGAAGTTTGGGAGGCGTTCCACTTAGGGATACCCTGTAATACTGGAAGCACAGGAGGTGTCCCTCTGAGAGATACACTGTAACGCTGGTAACGCAGAGAATGTCGCACTGAGAGATGCACTGTAACGCTGGTAACGCAGAGAATGTCCCACTGAGTGATACACTGTAACGCTGGTAGCACAGGGAAGGTTCCACTGAGTGATACACTGTAACGCTGGTAGCATGGGGAAGGTTCCACTGAGTGATACACTGTAACGCTGGTAGCACAGGGAATGTCCCACTGAGAGATACTCTGTAACGCTGGTGTTACGTTCTTGGTGCTCTGAACAAAGAGGTATTGCGTAGAAAGTCCAGAGCACAAGAACATGACGCTAAAATGATGGCAAGGTGTAATAATAGCCCCTAGCAGCCTACCTCCATTGTCTCACCCTCGTTGTCAGCCCACGCCTGCGTGACTATGGTTTCTTGGGCCCACGGTAGCCGCGTTTGAAGGGCGGATTAGGTCTGCCCAACTTCGATGTCCCCAGGTCTCAATGTGAGACAAGGCGTGAACCGAGACGGGGAGATGACAAGGGGAACCTCTAACTAAAGACAGAAATACAGAGTTAGGGGCGCTACAGAACTTAAATAAAGTATGTGCGGCACAGCCGCCAGGATAAACAACAACAAAGGAAATGCTGTCCACACGCCGACACAATACTGTTGTGTACCGGCGGTGACAGCATATGCAGAACCCTCTGGAAAACACCAGTAACAAGTATTTAACTAAAGAATACAGCGGCCTAGGCCGACGGACGCGGCAAAGCCGCTACTCACGGAACCGGTACAAATACTGGCAAACGGACAGGAACCCGCAATGTAGCTGACACAGGCTCTCAGAACCGGAGGACAGGCAGAATCCCAAACGACAGACCGGTGGACACCAAGAAGCCAGATACTCGACCAGGCACAGACAAAGCCACAGGACTTCTGGACAGGAACGCTTCACGGCAGGACACGGGATCAGACACTGGATCAAGGCTGGAAGCAGCTAGACAGAAGCTCAGAAACTCAGGAACTAGCTCAGAACTATCACCGGCGTCTGTGTATTGCACTGAGCCAGAATATAACAGAGCCCTAATTAATTATGTTGTGCAGCCGCCCTGTTGCACGACTCCAAACTGACAAGATGCAATTAACAGACAGGTGAGGCCAAACACATGGAAACAGGCTGCAATTACACAGACTCACCACCGGCAGCAAACCAGAGTCTTCTAAACCAGAGCAAAGGGAAATCCTGGCCTGCAAGAGAACTATAACATAAAATACATAAACGGAAAACAGGAATGAACCACTACCTGTGGTTCATAACAGCTGGTAGCACAGGGAATGTCCCACTGAAAGATACTCTGTAACGCTGGTAGCACAGGGAATGTCCCACTGAAAGATACTCTGCAACGCTGGAACACAGGAGACGTTCAGCTTGAGAACACGCTGAACGTACTGGTGATCATAGGAAAAGACGATACTCAGGCGCCGGGGCTCTGTACGGCGTCTGCCTTTGAACTTCCCGCCCTCTCCCGATTGGCGGAAGGGGCCGATGATGTCACCCGCTCACCACGCTCTCGTGGATGCAGGGCGCAATGGCGGCTCCCACACCCCGGGAACCCGCCGGAGGCAGCGCCAGCAAGACGCGACGACCCGGAGCCCACCGAGGGCGACGACCGCCAGGAGACCCAGCGCACCCGGAGCGGGAAGCGCGGCAGGCGCAGCGCCGCGAGTGTGACAGTACCCCCTCCTCTAGGAGTGGCCCCTGGACAATTTCCTGGTTTCGTTGGATGTTTAGAATGAAAGATCCGGACTAGTCGGGGAGCAGTGACTTCAGAAGCTTTGACCCAGCTCCTCTCCTCAGGACCATAACCTTTACATTCTACCAGATACTGTAAATTCTTGTGAAGATAACGAGAGTCAAGAATAGTTTTGATTACAAATTCTGTTCCAGCTTCAGTCTCTACCGAGGTTGGGCTAGGAGACTCCGAATGAAACCGATTTAAAATGAGGGTACGAAGGAGAGAAACATGGAAAGAATTTGGTACCCGAAAGTGGGAAGGCAATCCCAATTTGCAGACAACACGGTTCAGGACTTGCAAAACGGGGTAAACGAAGAACCTCGGAGCAAACTTCATAGCGGGTACTCTTAAACGAAGATTGCGGGTAGAGAGCCATACCCTGTCACCAACTTTGTATTGAGGAGCTGCTCGCCGTTTTCTATCCGCAAAGAATTTATAGCGGCCAGAGATTTTCTTGAGATTAGCATGAACCCTACTCCAGATTTGACTGAAGTGCCGTAGAGTGGAAGCTGCAGCAGGAACATCCTCCGAAGGAAAAATTGGTAATTCTGGGACTCGTGGATAGAATCCGTAATTAATGAAGAATGGGGACTCACCAGTGGAAGAGTGGTACAGATGATTATGGCCAAACTCGGCCCAGGGTAACAGTTCCACCCAATCGTCCTGTGAAGGAGAGAGATAAACGCGGAGAAAAGTCTCTAAATCTTGATTGACATGTTCAGTTTGCCCATTGGCAAAGAATACAGCGGCCTAGGCCGACGGACGCGGCAAAGCCGCTACTCACGGAACCGGTACAAATACTGGCAAACGGACAGGAACCCCCAATGTAGCCGACACAGGCTCTCAGAACCGGAGGACAGGCAGAATCCCAAACGACAGACCGGTGGACACCAAGAAGCAAGATACTCGACCAGGCACAGACAAAACCACAGGACTTCTGGACAGGAACGCTTCACGGCAGGACACGGGATCAGACACTGGATCAAGGCTGGAAGCAGCTAGACAGAAGCTCAGAAACTCAGGAACTGGCAGGAACTAGCTCAGAACTATCACCGGCGTCTGTGTATTGCACTGAGCCAGAATATAACAGAGCCCTAATTAATTATGTCGTGCAGCTGCCTTGTTGCACGACTCCAAACTGACAAGATGCAATTAACAGACAGGTGAGGCCAAACACATGGAAACAGGCTGCAATTACACAGACTCACCACCGGCAGCAAACAAGAGTCTTCTAAACCAGAGCAAAGGGAAATCCTGGCCTGCAAGAGAACTATAACATAAAATACATAAACGGAAAACAGGAATGAACCACTACCTGTGGTTCATAACAGTACCCTCTCCTTAAGGGTGGGCTCCGGACACCCCATGACACCCACGGGGAACAGAAACAGAAGTATAACATAAAATACATAACCAAAATGCAAAACACGAATGAGCCACTGCCGTGGCTCATAACGGACCCCAAAATTCAGGTTTTCCAAAACAAGGTATACATTGATAAACCTGACACTGGACAAACAGACTAAGACAAGAAACAGAAACAAACTGTGGCAACAGCTTGTAACAGTGCCCCCCCCCCCCCCCCCCCCTTGACGGTGGCCACTGGACACAAGACAGGGGGGGGGGGGGGGGGGGATTTTTACACAAGGCAAGAGTCAATAATTATTTATTTTTCTTCTTTTTTTTTTTACAAAGTTCTTGAGGTAATTCCCCAAACATTGTCTGAACTGATGGAACCTTCCAGCAAGGCTGGGTTCAAATCAGAGATTGGTTTCTTAACCTTGGGAACTGAACTTTCAGGCAAAGTACTACTACTAGAAGAAGACAGAAAAGCACATCCTGCAGTCAAAACAACGGGCTGAAACTCTTGTGCCGAGTTTACAGTATACGGTGGACTCTCAGCAGATAAGATGGGTGACCTAGAGTAACCTGAACCAATTTCTTTGGAACCATATCTCTTAATAACTGCATCACTGAATGCCGGGGGATCCTGAAGAATGGGATCTTCAGTTTTTATTAAATTGGATGCCCACTCAAAAGGCTCTCCTCTAAAGGAATATATCAGATAGAGCACAAGGTTCTCTGAAGTGATGCCCAGAAATGGTCTAGACAACATAATGATGTAATAGTGTTTGTAAAGCGCCAGAAATTGGACTAAGTCCCATTCAAAGATTATAGATGTTGAGATATCAACAGAGTCAGGATCTGCTTCCTTCCCATCTGACTGACTAGAGTGCTTTGCTAGGACCTGGTCACTACTGACCTTACTCGAGGCTGAAACTTTCTGAACCCCACCTGGGGCAGTGGCCCTTGGTACCCCACCCGGGGCAGTGGCCCTCGGAACCCCACCCAGGGCAGTGGCCTCGGATTCTTTTACTGGGAACGGGTCGTCGGCCTCCCTCTCTGGGATCGGACCGTCAGCCTCCCTCTCTGGGACCGGGCCGTCGGCCTCCCTATCTGGGACCAGGCCGTCGGCCTCCCTCTCTGGGACCGGGCCGTCAGCCTCCCTCTCAGAGTCGATAACTATCGAAACTTCTCCCGGGATAATGACCTCCGGGACTTTTGCTGAAGCTATTACCTTCAGAACCTCCACTAAAGCTATGCCTCTTGAGTCCTTTCCTGGGAAAGCGACCCCTAGACCCTTCTCTGGGGCTGTGTCTCTCGAGACCCCACTTGGGGATATTACTTCAAAGATCCCTTCTGGGGTTTTGCTTCTCGAGTTCCCTTCTAGAACTATGGTTTCAGACACCTTTTCTGGGGTTGCGCTTTTCAAGTCCCTACCTGGGGTAACAGCTTCTGAGACCCCTTCTGGTATTGACACCTGAGCTATTACATCCGATGTCCCTCTATAACCCAGAGCATCGGGTACCGCTCCAGGACTCTGGGCATCGGGTACCGCTGCAGGACTCTGGGCATCGGGTACCGCTGCAGGACTCTGGGCATCGGGTACCGCTGCAGGACTCTGGGCATCGGGTACCGCTGCAGGACTCTGGGCATCGGGTACCGCTCCAGGACTCTGGGCATCGGGTACCGCTCCAGGACTCTGGGCATCGGGTACCGCTCCAGGACTCTGGGCATCGGGTACCGCTCCAGGACCCTGAGCATCGGGCACCGCTCCAGGACCCTGAGCATCGGGAACCGCTCCAGGACCCTGAGCATCGGGAACCGCTCCAGGACCCTGAGCATCGGGAACCGCTCCAGGACCCCGAGCATCGGGCACCGCTCCAGGACCCCGGGCACCGCTCCAGGACCCCGAGCATTGGGCACCGCTCTAGGACCCCGGGCATCTGGTACCGCTCCAGGACCCCGGGCATCGGGCACTGCTCCAGGACCCCGGGCATCGGGCACCGCTCCAGGGGTTTGCAACTCCGCTTCAACAGGAAAATCAAGAGAGGAGAGAAACATTCTCCTTTGGTTCCTGAATCTATAATGGGGCTCCCTAGCCCAAGGACCCCAATTATAGGACCGAGTGCTTTTTAATGTGGGTTGTGTGACAAGTACCTCTGCCACAGTAGAGACAGGAGTAGGTCTTGTATCCTGACTCAACTTGGCCAGAGGGCAGGACTTGTCGCCACACTTTGGCTTGCGCAACTCACGGGTCTGCAGATAGTGGCCTAAACCCCCACAATATAGGCATAAATTTAAGTTTCTGCGACGCAGACGCTCCTCTTCTGAGAGCCTGGGTCGCAGAAAACTTTTAAACTTTTTCTCTCCAACTGAACCTGAGGATTCTCTTGTCACCATATTGTGAGCAAGAGTCTCTTCAGAGATAGATGTACTCTCAACAACTTCTGGCAAGATAAGCAAAATTTTGGTCAGAAGGTTTTGCAGTTGCTTTAAGGATTGCTGCAAAACTTCCAGCCGCTCAGGTTTCAAAGCACTGAAAGCAGAGTTCAGGGCTGAGAGAGATGCTTGCAGGGCTTGCATAGTAGGCAAAGGAGGATTTCAAACTAGACAAGACAAGACTAGACACGATTCTAGACACGATTCTAAGATAAGATTCTAGACAAGATTCTTAGACACAATTCCAGACACGATTCTAAGACAAGATTCTTAGACAAGATTCTAGACACGACTGGATTCTAAACACCGGACTGGATTCTGCACACTGAATTCTAGACAGGACTGGATTCTAGACAGGACTGGATTCTAAACACCGCACTGGATTCTGCACACTGAATTCTAGACAGGACTGGATTCTGCACACTGAATTCTAGACAGAACTGGATTCTGCACACTGAATTCTAGACAGGACTGGATTCTAAACACCGGACTGGATTCTGCAAACTGAATTCTAGACAAGACACTGGACTGGGCCAAAAAAGAAAAAACTACTATTTAGCTTTGTTTCTTTTTTGTTGTTTGGCCGGTGATAATGTTACGTTCTTGGTGCTCTGAACAAAGAGGTATTGCGTAGAAAGTCCAGAGCACAAGAACGTGACGCTGAAATGATGGCAAGGTGTAATAATAGCCCCTAGCAGCCTACCTCCATTGTCTCACCCTCGTTGTCAGCCCACGCCTGCGTGACTATGGTTTCTTGGGCCCACGGCAGCCGCGTTTGAAGGGCGGACTAGGTCTGCCCAACTCTGATGCCCCCAGGTCTTAATGTGAGACAAGGCGTGAACCGAGACGGGGAGATGACAAGGGGAACCTCTAACTAAAGACAGAAATACAGAGTTAGGGGCGCTACAGAACTTAAATAAAGTATGTGCGGCACAGCCGCCAGGATAAACAACAACAAAGGAAATGCTGTCCACACGCCGACACAATACTGTTGTGTACCGGCGGTGACAGCATATGCAGAACCCTCTGGAAAACACTAGTAACAAGTATAACTAAAGAATACAGCGGCCTAGGCCGACGGACGCGGCAAAGCCGCTACTCACGGAACCGGTACAAATACTGGCAAACGGACAGGAACCCCCAATGTAGCCGACACAGGCTCTCAGAACCGGAGGACAGGCAGAATCCCAAACGACAGACCGGTGGACACCAAGAAGCAAGATACTCGACCAGGCACAGACAAAGCCACAGGACTTCTGGACAGGAACGCTTCACGGCAGGACATGGGATCAAACACTGGAACAGACACTGGATCAAGGCTGGAAGCAGCTAGACAGAAACTCAGGAACTAGCTCAGAACTATCACCGGCGTCTGTGTATTGCACTGAGCCAGAATATAACAGAGCCCTAATTAATTATGTCGTGCAGCTGCCCTGTTGCACGACTCCAAACTGACAAGATGCAATTAACAGACAGGTGAGGCCAAACACATGGAAACAGGCTGCAATTACACAGACTCACCACCGGCAGCAAACAAGAGTCTTCTAAACCAGAGCAAAGGGAAATCCTGGCCTGCAAGAGAACTATAACATAAAATACATAAACGGAAAACAGGAATGAACCACTACCTGTGGTTCATAACAACTGGTAGCACAGGGAATGTCCCACTGAAAGATACTCTGTAACGCTGGTAGCACAGGGAATGTCCCACTGAAAGATACTCTGCAACGCTGGAACACAGGAGACGTTCAGCTTGAGAACACGCTGAACGCACTGGTGATCATTGGAAAAGACGATACTCAGGCGCCGGGGCTCTGTACGGATTCTGCCTTTGAACTTCCCGCCCTCTCCCGATTGGCGGAAGGGGCCGATGATGTCACCCGCTCACCACGCTCTCGTGGATGCTGGGCGCAATGGCGGCGCCCACACCCCGGGAACCCGCCGGAGGCAGCGCCAGCAAGACGCGACGACCCGGAGCCCACCGAAGGCGACGACCGCCAGGAGACCCAGCGCACCCGGGGCGGGAAGCGCGGATAAGCTCAATGGGACAGTCCCAGGGTCTATGGGGTGGTAACTGATCGTCCGCCTGTTCCGAGAACACATCTGTGAACTCCCGATAGGCCTCCGGAATGAGCTCCTCATCCGACTTGGAAGATGCACGGAGCGGGTAAACAGGAGTGAGACAACTAGAGTGACAAAACGAACTCCAGGACAATATTTGTGACGACTTCCAGTCGACGTGAGGGTTGTGAATTTTAAGCCAAGGTAGACCAAGAACAAGATCGTGAGGCATCTCCGAAATTACTAGAAACTCCAAATGTTCTTGATGCAGAGCTCCGACCTGCAGCTTGATTGGCTCTGTGCGACTTGTAATAAGACCATTAGATATTTTGGTACCATTGATGGCAGTCAACGTTATAGGTCGTTTGACAGACTGTAACTGTAAACCCAGACTCTGAACACAAGAAAGAGAAACAAAATTCCCTGCAGCCCCAGAGTCCAGCAGGGCCTTAACAGGTTTGGCTATAGACTCAGAAAACAGAGACACGGAGAGTAAACAATTCACTATCGGAGAAGATTTAGATGTAACCCCTAACTTGACTCCTCCGGAACAAGCTAGGCCTGCCCGTTTCCCGGACGGGACTTGCAGAACTTGATAAAGTGATCCGCGGCTCCACAGTAGAGGCAGAGTTTACCCTCTTACGACGGCGCTGTCGTTCTTCCGGGGACAGCCGGGATCGGTTGATTTGCATGGGTTCGTCCGGACTCGGGGTAACTGTTTGCTTAGGCGGGAGAAGCCGGAATCTGGATCGATCCGACCGACTACGTTCGCCACCTCGTTCCTGCATGCGAAGATCCACCTTGACACAGAGTGAGATCAACTCTTCTAAAGGATCCGGCAGATCCCTAGTGACCAGCTCGTCCTTCAGGCGGTCAGAGAGCCCGTTTCAGAAAGCGGCCCTGAGAGCATCATTATTCCAGCGTAGTTCTGAGGCAATGGTCTGGAAGTGAACCACATACTGTCCCACAGAACGGGAGCCTTGACGGACTCGGAGCAAGTCCGAGGAAGCAGCCGTCGTTCTGCCGGGCTCATCAAAAATCCTTCGGAATGACGCGATGAAATTAGTGTATCTGGAAACCAATGGGTCAGATCGTACCCACAACGGAGACACCCAATCCAACGCTGGAAATAATGTATGCCACTTTGGACCGATCCGTGGGGAAATAGTGTGAGAGAAGTTCAAAATGCACCTCGCATTGGTTGAGAAAACCACGGCAATTCTTTGGATTCCCATTATAGCGAGAGGGAGTGGGAAGCTGAAGGCGTGACCTGGTTCCAGACGAGGATTGAACATTACTGGAGACGACTACTGGAGCAGGAGCCGGAACTACTGAAGCCAGGGAGGCCTGAATTTGATCCAGCC
Organism: Pseudophryne corroboree; assembly: GCF_028390025.1. Lineage (NCBI taxonomy): Eukaryota > Metazoa > Chordata > Amphibia > Anura > Myobatrachidae > Pseudophryne > Pseudophryne corroboree. The sequence goes on from NC_086452.1 coordinate 298,339,449, forward strand.
GGCCGGATAATTCCTGGAGATACTGCATCACCTGGCTCTGTGCCGCCTCCTGACTCTGAACTCGGGAAGCCAAGTTTTGGATGGCGCTTGACTCTGGGTTCCGATCCCCCAATTCCATGTGGCCTGAGTATACTGTCACTGACCTGGGTTGGGAGTGTTGAGAACTCGGGGGTTCTTCCGATGATAGGGAAGAGGAACCACAGCTGGGCCGGAGCAGGGATGGCCGGATGTAGGTTTTCCTCATGCAGAACTTAGCCGTTGTAACCGACGTGTAATGCTTAAGAATTAGTTGGGGCGATGCTGAAGTACACAGAAGAATGAAGAACTTGTGAGCGATGCTGAAGAGATGAATGAAGATTTGAGAACGATGTTGAAGCACAGAGTAGAATGAAGAACTTGTGAGCGATGTTGAAGAAATGAATGAGGATTTGAGAACGATGTTGAAGCACACAGAAGAATGAAGAACTTGTGAGTGATGCTGAAGAAATAAATGAGGATTTGAGATTCAGTGTAACTCTGGAAGTTTGGGAGGCGTTCCACTTAGGGATACCCTGTAATACTGGAAGCACAGGAGGTGTCCCTCTGAGAGATACACTGTAACACTGGTAACGCAGAGAATGTCGCACTGAGAGATGCACTGTAACGCTGGTAACGCAGAGAATGTCCCACTGAGTGATACACTGTAACGCTGGTAGCACAGGGAAGGTTCCACTGAGTGATACACTGTAACGCTGGTAGCACGGGAAGGTTCCACTGAGTGATACACTGTAATGCTGGTAGCACAGGGAATGTCCCACTGAGAGATACTCTGTAACGCTGGTAGCACAGGGAATGTCCCACTGAAAGATACTCTGCAACGCTGGAACACAGGAGACGTTCAGCTTGAGAACACGCTGAACGCTGCTAGCACTGGTGATCATTGGAAAAGACGATACTCAGGCGCCGGGGCTCTGTACGGCGTCTGCCTTTGAACTTCCCGTCCTCTCCCGATTGACGGAAGGGGCCGATGATGTCACCCGCTCACCACACTCTCGTGGATGCCGGGCGCAATGGCGGCGCCCACACCCCGGGAACCCGCCGGAGGCAGCGCCAGCAAAACGTGACGACCTGGAGCCCACCAGGGGCGATGACCGCCAGGAGACCCAGCGCATCCGGAGCGGCAAGCGCGGCAGCCGCAGCGCCGCGAGTGTGACAAGCTCCAGCTACGGCTAGTTCCCAGGAACAAAAATCCTCCCCGGCCTCTACAAAATCCACCGCATGATGCTGGGGCTCCGCTGCGGGAGTCCGCACCGGTGGGGGCACGTCTTCGTCTCTTCAGCCAGGTCTGGGTTCAGTCGGATTTGGATCCTTGGGTGATCGAAATTGTATCCCAGGGCTACAAACTGGAGTTCGAAGATGTGTCTCCACACCGATTTTTCAAATCGGCTGTCACGGGGCTTGGATCTTGAATATCCGGAGTTGTGGCTTGGGTTTCGGTGTCGGTAGCTTTCCACAGGATAAACCGGGTAGGCTGGATAAAAGTCTTTTTCATAGGACTTCTAAGAGGATTATGCTGGAGCTTAGAACTGAGGATTCAGTCAGTGAAGTGAAGAAGCCTGGAATTCTAGGAACTTGCAGAGAAACTGGTACAGAATGCTGTAGATTCAAGGCTGTGGAGCGCAGATTGACACACACACACACACACACACACACACACACACACAGTACTGTGTGAGAGACGTTGCACTGGCGATTTCTTACCTAGAAATCCCCAGATTTATACCTGCAGACTGTTTCCCATTGGATTTGCAAACCTTGCAGGTGACTGAGTGTTTTAGATTAGCTGATCCTTCCAAGGCGGCGACGCCCATCCCATACCTCTGCAGCTGGAAGCTGCACAAACGTTTGCTGCTGCCTCTGAGACCTCTCCTCCCAGATATGCCTGCAAGTCGTGCCCCTCGCCAGCAGCCTGCACCCCCACCAGAGGGACCGCGCTAGAGCGTCCGGACAGGTAAGTACCGCTGGTCCCGGAACCCGATCTGCCGAACCATGACATTACCCCCTCTTTTAGGGATGGCCACTGGACAGCTACCAGGCTTGCTAGGATTCTCTTCATGAAACTTGTGAAGCAACGCAGGGGCGTGTATATCTGATGGATCCTCCCAAGAACGCTCTTCAGGACCATACCCCTTCCAGTCCAGGAGATATTGTAGACGACCGTGTCGCATCCGGGAATCAAGGACCTTCTTAACCTCGAATTCGACCCCGCCGTCTGTGACCACTCTTGGAGAACGGGGAAGAATTTAGCAGAACTTGTTTAAAATTAGGGGTTTTAGAAGCGAGATATGGAAGGTTGGGAAGACTCTTAAATAGGAAGGTAACTTAAGTTTGTAAGTTACTGGGCTGATCATCTGTTCCACTGGGAAGGGACCAATGTAGTGAGGAGCAAATTTCATAGATGGAACACGTAACCTCAAGTTACGAGTTGAGAGCAAAACTTGATCACCTACAGATAGTTTAGGTGCAATTCTTCTTTTCTTATCCGCCCAGAATTTATAACGGATGGATGTCTTTCGTAGATTTTGATGAACTATTTTCCAAATTCTGGAGAGTTCCTTAAAAGTTTTTTGTACTGCAGGAAGATCCAGATTGGGTAGAGCCAAGAACTGAGGAACCCGGGGATGTAACCCATATACTGTGAAGAAGGGAGTATGACCTGTGAAAGAGTGGTAGGAATTGTTATGAGCAAATTCTGCCCATGGCAGATGTTCGAACCAGTCGTCCTGGGAGGACGAGACATGAATTCTGAGGAAGGTCTCCAAATCCTGGTTGACTCTTTCCGTGCTCCCGTTGGTCTGAGGATGATACGCTGTCGAAAATTTTAGTTGAATTTGTAAAGCTGTGCAGAGAGCTCTCCAAAACCTGGCCACAAACTGGACTCCGCGATCGGAAACTATCTCGGTTGGCAGACCATGGAATCTGAAGATTTTTGAGATGAAGAGCTGTGCTAATTCAGGTGCCGAAGTAAGACCCTTGAGGGGTACAAATCGAGCCATCTTGGAGAAGCGATCGACAACTACCCAAATGGTTGTGTACCCTTTAGAGGCGGGTAAATCTGTGACAAAGTCCATAGAAAGATGTGTCCAAGGCAACTTGGGAACAGCTAACGGAGACAATTGCCCAACGGGACGTTGTCGAAGGATCTTGTGTTGTGCACATTTGGTACAGGAGGCAATGAAGGTAGAGACATCAGACTTTAAAGAAGGCCACCAATAAGAGCGCTGAATAAATTCTGTCGTCTTGTGGACTCCAGCATGACCGGAAAACCGTGAAGTATGAGCCCAGGATAACAACCTCTTCCGGAGAGAGAGAGGAACGAACACCCTCCCCACTGGGGGTTGAATCTTAGTCGAAGCAAAATTTCGAGTCTCTAATTCCGGCTGAGGAGGAGGTGAGTCCTTTGAGTCATCTGAGGAGTAGGACCGGGAGAGAGCATCTGCTTTTTGGTTTTGAGCCCCGGGTCTAAAAGTAAGAACAAAGTTGAATCTGGTGAAGAACATAGCCCACCGAGCTAAGCGAGGGTTCAGACACTGGATATTCCTGAGGAAGATTAGGTTCTTATGATCAGTGAAAATAGAGATGGGGAATTTGGCTCCCTCCAAGAGATACCGCCACTCTTCTAGAGCTAACTTTACGGCCAAAAGTTCTTGCTCCCCTATAGTATAATTCCTCTCCGCTGGAAGAAATTTTTTGGAAAAGAATCCGCATGGATGCAACTTGTTATCCTCCGACCTCTGGGAGAGGACTGCTCCCACAGCGTCGGCAGAAGCGTCAACCTCCAATACAAAGGCTTTGTTGGTATCAGGTTGCCTTGGAACCGGAGCCGTAGTGAAGGACTGTTTCAAGTGTAGGAACGCTGCTTCAGCCGCTGGTGACCATTCCCTAGGATTAGCCTCCTTCCGGGTAAGAGCGGTGATAGGAGCCACTATAGCAGAGAATCCCTTGATAAATCTTCGATAGAAGTTTGCAAAGCCCAAGAATCGCTGTATAGATTTAAGAGTGTTGGGTTTGGGCCAATTGAGGATCGCTTGTACCTTGGCTGGGTCCATCTCCAACCCAGAGCCTGAAATTATGTACCCCAGGAAAGGCATAGAAGGCTGTTCGAAAACACATTTTTCAAGCTTGCAGTATAAGTGGTGTTGCCGCAGTCTCTTAAGCACCTCTTGAACTTGCAAACGATGGTCTTTCATAGAGGACGAGAAAATCAAGATGTCATCTAGATATACTACGACCGATTTATACAGTAGATCTCTGAAGATTTCATTCACAAAGTTCTGGAAAACAGCTGGCGCATTACTAAGGCCGAATGGCATAACTTGATACTCGAAATGCCCATCTCGAGTGTTAAAGGCCATTTTCCACTCATCACCCGCTCTAATCCGGATCAGATTATATGCTCCTCTGAGATCTAATTTGGAGAAGATTGAAGCACCCTTAACTCGATCAAAAATCTCCGAGATCAGGGGTAATGGGTAACGATTTTTGATTGTTATTTCATTTAAACCCCGGTAATCGATGCAAGGGCGAAGACCTCCATCTTTTTTCTGTACAAAGAAAAACCCTGCACCGGCCGGGGACGTGGAAGGCCGGATGAACCCTCTGGCCAGATTTTCCTTAATGTACTCCGACATGGATTCTGTCTCAGGAGCCGAGAGAGGGTATACTCGCCCCCTAGGAGGTGTTTTCCCAGGTAGAAGATCAATAGGACAGTCCCAGGATCTGTGAGGAGGAAGAACCTCTGCTGCTTGCTTGCTAAAGACATCGGAATAAGAAGAATACTGAGGCGGAATTAGAGGATGAGATTCCAGGTTGCATTATTCAGAGGTTTGATACAAGGAAGACAGGAACGGGAACAGGTCTCTCCCCAAGCCAAAACTTGCATATTTTCCCAATTAATTCTTGGGTTGTGCCTCTGGAGCCAAGGAAGCCCTAAAACAATATCATGAGTAGCCTTTGGAATAACTAAGAAATTAAGTAACTCCTTATGGAGTGCTCCTACACATAACTGAAGAGGGAGAGTCTGTTGGGTGACAATTCCACTGGATATTCTGCTACCGTCCACAGCGGAAAGAGAAATCGGACGAGGAAGCTTGACTGTAGGTATCTGAAATTGCTGCACCACGTCTGCTGTGACGAAATTCCCAGCGGCTCCCGAATCTAGAAGAGAATGGAAATTTTTAGGACCCTGCGGCAAGGTCAAGGTAACTTCAAAGGCTGGTTCAGAGTGAGATGGAGACTAATTCAACACTCCTAACCTAGTGTCTTCACGGCTGGTTAAGAGGTCTAGTTTCCCGGACGCTGAGTGCAGGAAGCCACCAAGTGGCCGAAAGCTCCGCAATACAGATACAAGTTCTCCCTGCGTCTCCTTTGACGTTCCTCAGGCGTGAGGCGAGCCCTATTAACTTGCATAGGCTCGTCTTGAGTCACATCAGGTGGAGAGGTAGAAGGAGGTGGCAGAGGACGGAATCTCAGACGTTCCCCTCGATTCTTTTCCAATTGTCGCTCTCGGAAGCGCAGATCCACCTTGGTACACAGGGAAATCAGATCGTCCAACTTGGGTGGTAAATCCCTAGTAGCCAGTTCATCCTTAATTTTCTCTGCTAGACCACTCCAGAAGGCGGCTACTAATGCTTCCTCGTTCCACCGGAGTTCAGAGGCATAGATCTGAAACTGTACTGCGTACTGACCGACGGTCCGGTTCCCTTGCCGGAGACGCATTATCTAAATAGAAGCCGATGTGGTCCTTCCGGGTTCATCAAAAATCTTCCGGAAGGAGACTAGGAATTCAGAGTAATTATCAAGTAGGGGATCGGCTCTCTCCCACAGAGGTGACACCCAGTCCAGAGCAGAGCCTGCCAGGAGAGATACTATATAAGCAACTTTAGCTTTCTGGGACGGGAAGTTGAAAGGCTGCAGAGAGAAATGAATCTCACACTGATTCAAGAACCCACGACACATCTTCGAGTTCCCGTCGAACTTGGTGGGCGTGGGTAAGCGTAAGGAAGAGGGTGACGCAACCATCGGCACTGGAGGAGGCGCAACTTGTTGAGGTTCAGTTCGTCGACTGGCCATGTTGGCGATGTCGACCTGCATGGAATCTTGCCGAGTAGATATACCTTGAAAAAATTGCGCCAACTGACGCTGGGACTCCTCCAGACTCCTGAGACGAGAAGCGATACTCTGTAGAAGGTCCGTACCGGAACCTTGCGCTCCCTCCGGATCCATTGGGCCAGTGCAAACTGTCACGGGGCTTGGATCTTGAATATCCGGAGTTGTGGCTTGGGTTTCGGTGTCGGTAGCTTTCCACAGGATAAACTGGGTAGGCTGGATAAAAGTCTTTTTCATAGGACTTCTGAGAGGATTATGCTGGAGCTGAGAACTGAGGATTCAGTCAGTGAAGTGAAGAAGCCTGGAATTCTAGGAACTTGCAGAGAAACTGGAACAGAATGCTGTAGATTCAAGGCTGTGGAGCGCAGATTAACACACACACACACACACACAGTACTGTGTGAGAGACGTTGCACTGGCGATTTCTTACCCAGAAATCCCCAGATTTATACCTGCAGACTGTTTCCCATTGGTTTTGCAAACCTTGCAGGTGACTGAGTGTTTTAGATTAGCTGATCCTCCCAGGCGGCGACGCCCATCCCATACCTCTGCAGCTGGAAGCTGCACAAACGTTTGCTGCTGCCTCTGAGACCTCTCCTCCCAGATATGCCTGCAAGTCGTGCCCCTCGCCAGCAGCCCGCACCCCCACCGGTGGGACCGCGCCAGAGCGTCCGGACAGGTAAGTACCGCTGGTCCCGAAACCCGATCTGCCGAACCGTGACATTGGCCTTGCCAGCTTCTCCCCCAGAGAGGAAAACCGTTTCAGCTGCCATACAGAAACTGTGTCAACAACAGGTGATTATCAAGGTTCCCCTAGGGCAACAGGGAAAGGGGTTTTATTCAACCCTGTTTGTGGTCCTGAAGCCGGACGGCTCGGTCAGACCAATTCTAAACCTAAAATCCCTAAACCTATATTTGAAGAGGTTCAAATTCAAGATGGAATCTCTCCGGGCTGTGATTTCCAGCCTGGAAGGGGGGGATTTTATGGTGTCTCTGGACATAAAGGATGCATACCTTCATATCCCCATATATCCTCCTCATCAGGCATACCTGAGATTTGCTGTACAGGATTGTCATTACCAGTTTCAGACGTTGCCGTTTGGGCTTTCCACGGCCCCGAGTATTTTCACCAAGGTAATGGCGGAAATGATGGTGCTACTGCGCAAGCAGGGAGTGACAATTATCCCATACTTGGACGATCTCCTGATAAAGGCAAGTTCGAGAGATCAGTTACTAAAGAGCGTGTCTCTCCCTGAGAGTACTACAACAACCCAGTTGGTTTCTAAATCTACCAAAGTCGCAGTTGGTTCCGACAACTCGGCTGGCATTTTTGGGCATGATTCTGGACACGGGAAAAAAGAGGGTTTTTCTCCCAATGGAAAAAGCCCAGGAACTCCAGAACATGGTCAAGGACCTGTTAAAACCAAAAAGAGTGTCAGTTCATCAATGCACTCGAGTATTGGGAAAGATGGTGGCAGCCTACGAGGCCATTCCGTTCGGCAGGTTCCATGCGAGAGCTTTTCAGTGGGACCTTCTGGACAAGTGGTCAGGGTCCCATCTACAAATGCATAGGAGAATAAGCCTGTCCCCCAGGGCCAGGGTATCTCTCCTGTGGTGGCTTCAGAGTGGTCACCTTCTAGAAGGTCGCAGGTTCAGCATTCAAGATTGGGTTCTTGTGACCACGGACGCGAGCCTCAGAGGATGGGGAGCAGTCACACATGGAAGAAATTTTCAGGGAATATGGTCAAGCCAGGAGGCTTGTCTACACATCAATGTGCTGGAATTAAGGGCCATATACGACGGAGAATCTTCTTCGCAACCTACCCGTTCTGATTCAGTCAGACAATGTCACAGCTGTGGCGCATGTAAACCGCCAAGGCGGGACAAGGAGCAGAGCAGCAATGGCAGAAGCCACCAGGATTCTTCGCTGAGCGGAAAATCATGTAAGCGCTCTGTCAGCAGTCTTCATCCCAGGAGTAGACAACTGGGAAGCAGACTTCCTCAGCAGACGCGATCTCCATCCAGGAGAGTGGAGGCTTCATCAAGATGTCTTTGCAGAAGTAACAAGTCGTTGGGGACTTCCTCAAATAGACATGATGGCGTCACACCTCAACAAAAAGCTTTGAATGTATTGTTCCAGGTCAAGGGACCCTCAGGCAGTGGCGGTGGACGCCCTAGTGACACCATGGGTGTTTTCAGTCGGTCTATGTGTTCCCTCCTCTTCCACTCATTTCAAAACTATTGATAATCATAAGACGAACAAGAGTGCAGACAATACTCATTGTTCCAGATTGGCCTCGAAGGGCCTGGTATCCAGATCTTCAGGAAATGATCACAGAAGATCCGTGGCCTCTTCCTCTCAGGGAGGACCTGTTACAACAGGGGCCCTGCGTGTTCCAGGACTAACCTCGGTTACGTTTGACGGCATGGCGGTTGAACACCAAATCCTAGCTAGGAAGGGTATTCCGGGGGAAGTCCTCCCTACTCTAATCAAAGCTAGGAAGGAGGTAACGGCGAGGCATTATCACCGTATCTGGAGGAAATATGTGTCTTGGTGTGAAGCCAAGAATGCTCCTACGGAAGATTTTCAGCTGGGTCGTTTTCTCCATTTTCTACAGACAGGAGTGGATATGGGCCTAAAGTTAGGCTCCATTAAGGTGCAGATTTCGGCCTTATCTATATTCTTTCAGAAGGAGTTGGCTTCTCTCCCAGAGGTCCAAACTTTTGTGAAAGGAGTACTGCACATCCAACCTCCTTTTGTGCCCCAAGTGGGACCTTAACGTGGTGTTACGGTTCCTTCAATGACACTGGTTTGAACCTCTTCAAACGGTGGAGTTAAAAAATTTCACTTGGAAAGTGGTCATGTTATTGGCCTTGGCATCTGCGAGGCGGGTGTCTGAATTGGTGGCTTTGTCTCACAAGAGCCCATATCTGATTTTCCATGTGGAACGAGCGGAGTTGAGAACTCGTCCTCAATTTCTACCCAAGGTGGTTTCGTCGTTCCATCTGAACCAACCTATTGTGGTGCCGGTGGCTACGGGTGACTTGGAGGATTCCAAGTCCCTGGATGTAGTCAGGGCCTTAAAAATGTATGTAGCCAGGACGGATAGAGTTAGAAAAACAGAGGCTCTGTTTGTCCTGTATGCGGCCAACAAGGTTGGCGCTCCTGCTTCTAAGCAGACTATTGCTCGCTGGATCTGTAACACGATTCAGCAGGCTCATTCTACGGCGGGATTGCCGTTACCAAATTCGGTAAAGGCCCATTCCACTAGGAAGGTGGGCTCTACTTGGGCGGCTGCCCGAGGCGTCTCGGCATTACAGCTGTGCCGAGCAGCTACTTGGTCGGTTTCAAACACTTTTGCAAAATTCTACAAGTTTGATACCCTGGCTGATGAGGACCTCATGTTTGCTCAATCGGTGCTGCAGGGTCATCCGCACTCTCCCGCCCGGTCTGGAGCTTTGGTATAATCCCCATGGTCCTTACGGAGTCCCCAGCATCCTCTAGGACGTAAGAGAAAATTAACATTTTAAACCTACCAGTAAATCTTTTTCTCCTAGTCCGTAGAGGATGCTGGGCGCCTGTCCCAGTACGGACAATTTCTGCAAGGCTTGTATATAGTTGTTGCTTACATAAGGGTTATGTTACAGTTGTGATCAGTCTCTGGCTGATGCTGTTTTATTCATACTGTTAACTAGTGTGGTATATTCCATGTTATACGGTGTGTATGGTGTGGGCTGGTATGTATCTCTCCCTAAGATTAACAAAAATCCTTTTCTCGTACTGTCCGTCTCCTCTGGGCACAGTTCTTTAACTGAGGTCTGGTGGAGGGGCATAGAGGGAGGAGCCAGTTCACACCCATCTAAAGTCTTAGAGTGCCCATGTCTCCTGCGGAGCCCGTCTATACCCCATGGTCCTTACGGAGTCCCCAGCATCCTCTACGGACTAGGAGAAAAAGATTTACCGGTAGGTTTAAAATCTTATTTTTATTTACATGGGATGAACACGTTTTTAGCGCAGATATACTTACCTGGGACAGCTTTCTATGCGTTTCCAGTAGGATGATAGCTATATCTTTTTTAATTTACGTGGAATGATCATGTTTTTAGTGCAGATATACAAACCTGGGACAATTGTCTATGCGTTTCCAGTGGTATAATGGCTATATCTTTTTGATTTACGTGGGATGATCACGTTTTAGCGCAGATATACAAACCTGAGACAGTTGTCTATGCTTTTCCAGTGGAATAATGGCTATATCTTTTGATTTACGTGGGATGATCATGTTTTTAGCGCAGCTATACTTACCTGGGACAGTTTTCTATGCGTTTTCAGTAGAAATATGGATAAATGTTTTTTATTTACGTGGGATGATCAAGTTTTTAGCGCAGATATGTATACCTGTGACAGTTGTCTATGCATTTCCAGTAGGATGATAGCTATATCTTTTTTAATTTACGTGGGAGGATCACGTTTTTAGTGCAGATATACAAACCTGGGACTGTTTTCTATGCGTTTCCAGTAGAAAGACTGCTATATCTTTTTTTATTTACGTGGGATGATCAAGTTTTTAGCGCAGATATGTATACCTGACCCAGTTTTCTATGCTTTTCTAGTAGGATGATGGCTATATCTTTTTTTATTTACATGGGATGATCACGTTTTTAGCGCAGATATACATACCTGGGACTGTTTTCTATGCGTTAAATCAAAAAGATATATCCATCTTCCCACTGGAAATGCATAGAAAACTGTCCCAGGTAAGTATATCTGCCCTAAAAACGTGATCATCCCACATAAATCAAAAAGATATAGCCATCTTCCCACTGGAAACGCATAGAAAACTATCCCAGGTAAGTATATCTTCGCTAAAAACGTGATCATCCCACGTAAATAAAAAAGATATAGCCATCATCACACTGGATATACATAGAAAACAGTCCCAGTATACATATCTGCGCTTTTAATGTGATCATCCCACGTAAATCAAAAAGATATCATCTTACTGGAAACGCATAGAAAACTGTCCCAGGTATATATATCTACGCTAAAAACGTGATCATCCCACGTAAATAAAAAAGATATTGCCGTCTTCCTACTGGAAACGCATAGAAAACTGTTCCAGGTATACATATCTGCGCTAAAAACGTGACCATCCCACGTAAATAAAAAAGATATAGCCATCATCCAATTGGAAACACATAGAAAGCTGTCCCAGGTATACGGAAATGTGATTAAAACGCGGTCTTCCAATGTAAATTTGAATCGATTTTTATACAGTTTATAAAACAGAAATTAGGTGTACTTTTACACCTTATGCAATGGTATGTGTACATATATTATACTGTATAGTAAATGTGGGATAATGTACTTTTTACTGCAAATGATAAAGATAATATAAGTCACTTTTGGGGTCTGACTTACATATAACTTGATGTTATATGATGTTTTTTTTAGTCTGTAAATCTTTAAATTAAGTAAAAAATTCTGACATCTAGTGTCTTGGAGGTGAACTGCATATAATCATCCCGATCATTCCTTTCTGTGATCATCCTTTTAGTACATCCTATCTACGGGTATCAGCAAACGTCTAACGATATTACAAGCTGCAGCGCTAAGTATATTTAAACATACATGTGAAGATGTATGTAATATATGTGCTGGCAGTGTATCCTGGATCAGCAGCGGCGCTGTATTAACATTAGGCATTAGGCCTCACTCTTAAACCTTCACCCGGAATCCTGTGAAACTAGCCAATGAGAGTCTGGGTGCGGGCTTAGTTGAGTGAATCCTAATGCTTGCCGACTGTCCTGGGTTCAACACAGCAGTTGTGATATACAGTGCCGCTGCTGTTCCTTGGTACACTTCCAGCACATATATTACATACATCTTAACACATTTGGCATTCAGCAGGTGATATGCCGTTGGTCGGAGTCCTGACAAACGCGGTTTGTTCCCACTTGGTTTATGGGTCCTAGCCACCAGAACCCAAAGCATGGTGAGGCCACGTGGGGATTCACTGCTGAGATTCTGACAGATGGGATGCCACTGTCTGTATACTGACAGCCGGCATCTCATCTGCCAGGATATCACATTCTGTTTTTCTGCTGCTGGGTACACTGGGCTCCACAAGGAATTACATCGGGTGTAGAGTAGGATCTTGATCCGAGGCACCAACAGGCTCAAAGCTTTGACCTTCTTCCCAAGATGCATAGCGCCGCCTCCTGTATTACCCCGCCTCCGTGCACAGAAGCTCAGTTTGTAAGTTGGTGCCTTGCAGTATGCACGCACTTTACAGGTGGCTGCCTTAAGCAGCATTTTTCAAAGTAATTATAATAGACTGAACAGTGGATTCTGTTTGAAGACTTCAAGGGCTGCTGCTGGTAAAGTCTTAGAGACTTTTCAGCGTGCAGCTCCATCACCCCCAGCGGCGCTGTATACTCCAGTTGCCGGGTCACTGCAGCGGAGACGGAGGCGGCTTCTTCTAACTGTGAGTCACACACACGCCGCCGTCTCCGGGATCGCGGGGCCGCAGACAAAGGGGGAGGTAAGGGGCTCCTGTGCCGCACTTTACCGCTATCCAGCGCGGCCGTAGGAGGCGGGCCGCACGCGCACTGGCGTGGGCACTGATTACTGGGCAGCTTGCTCCACTAGCCACCAGGGTATTATTCAGGGCACAGGTCAGGGGGATTTAGTATAATTCCCCAGTTTTATATTCTGCCCGCACACCCGGTGGGGATGCCAGCAGGGGTAGCAGGTCGGACCTGAGGCCCCTCCCCCCAGCCCCAGGGCGCCATTTCTATAGTGTTCCCGCCCTGGAGCTGCCTCCTCCTTCACTCCTGGTCAGCGGACATTTCAGCTTGAGCCTTGCTGTTCCTGGGATTGCTGGGGCAAATCCTCCTCTGTGGAACCGCCTGACTGCCAGTACTGTGCTTCCTACAGGACACTGGAGTATTCTACCTGTCACTGGGACTGTGTTAGTTAAGAAAGAGTGCGTTCCTTCAGGGTTGTGTGTGATAAAGCTAAATATTTATCGTGTATATAACCCTTTATGAGGTCTAAGAACACTGTACGCTATCTACGTAAGAAGTACCGTAAGGGTACGCAAGTTGCGTATCGATCGCTTAGCCGTGATCGAGACGCTCAGGCGTCACGTTCACTCACGGCCAAGTGATCGCAGGCAGGCAGACTATTGGCTGTTGACTTATCGTAATGATTCGCTATAGCGTAGCAGCGCTCGGGACCACGAGGAGATCACCAGCGATGCAGACGCTCACAACGTTAAACCTTTATATCTATACCTTTAACAGTGAGATACGCAGTATACCTTAGTGTAGAGACAGAGTGCAAGTGCAACCTGGTGTAACCTGATTAACTACAAAGCTGCTTGAGCGTCACCGACGCTCAGAGAATACTTAACACTATAAAGAATACACAGATACCTGGGCTTAGGGTCCGAAACCTATTATGTGTATTATGACTATTATACTTGCAAAAGGAATCACAGTACAAAGCATACACTACAATATAACATAAACCAACTAACCAGATAACTACACAGGAAATACAATACAATACAATTCAAGTCTAATCAAGGAAAAATACGAGAGAAAGAGAAGAGAGGGAGAGAGAGAAATGGCTCACAGTAAGACAATATGATTACGGAGAGAACTTACGCACAAGGGGAACGATCGCATGCGCCTCGATATCCAGCTCACGATTATCAGCAATGAGAACCGTTGAAGAGAGTGAAGTTGGATATGGTCGGCCTGCTATTTATGCCCCACACACAATACAATTCAATGGTCCCTACAATCTCATTGTTCATTGGACACAGGAATTCGGCTTCGCATTATAACAAAAGGTCATAGGTTGATTCATACAGGTGGGCTGTGACTATTTCCAACTGCTCAGGTGGGAGGGAAACTGGGTTTCCCGCCGCATGGGTAATAAAGTGCAAATAAAGTAAATGTTCATAAACTTCTTATGTCCATAACTATTCGCACGAGCGATTGATCTGCTTCAAACCAACACCGGAATATTTCTAATTAAATATTCTTCCGATGGATACTAAACACCACTGTATTACTCCTATCTGACCCTTCGTATCAAACAAGGAGGGATTCCTCTGTTCATAAACATTCTATATTAACCAAACTTTCAGAATCTATCAAAGGGACCATGATCTACAAAATACATTATTAGTGAAAATATGTAATGATTGAGTCGCACGCTACAACCACATAAACTCTACCGTAAATACGCATACCATGCGCCTGCGGGTGCCCGCGACTGTGAGTATGCGCACGTACGGGAGAGCGTACGCATGCGCAGCACGGACCTGTGTGAGGTGCAAATATGGTAGTGTGCATAGAGATATTTTTCTGACTTTGACAGTCCACCCTTTGGCAGTCAATGATAACTGCCACTTCCTGAAAACATTTCAAAAGGAGAAAAATATATGTCAGGGGTTAATTCATTTCCATGGTTGGGTAAGGGAGGAGAGAGGAGTAGGTGGGAAGAGGGTATGACCTAGTGAGATAGCAGAAGCATGTGTGTATGAGTCCATGTTTGGGGGGTCATGTATCATCGTGCCGTACGTGTTGTAAATCAAGCTTCGAGGTATTGCGAAGTATACATTTGAATTCCTTCTTATCCCGTGGTACAGGTCTGTGGATGGGCTGTCAAACTTTACCGAGCTCATTTCGGATTTTGAACAAAATGGGGAGCACATTTTAGTTGATGATACATGAATGGGGGAATATGTGATTGCTGATATCTGTGCCTGTATTCCCTATACTATGTGTGTCATTACCTGAGGGTTGTAGAAATGAAGAAAAGACATAATTACGGTAAATGCGGTGGTATTCTATGTCAGGTTAATGTACATCTGTCGGTTGAAGTTTTGTTCGGTATCAGTTGAAAGTCGTCTTCTTTGCGCTGTTTTGCTCCTTAGGCGTGAGCAATAAGCTTTGTCAATGCCATTAGATTTACAAAAAAAATGTTGGGCTAGCGTAATTTTAAGAATTCTAGGGAAACTGGGGATCCATGGCAAAGTTCATCAAATGTCCATATCTCAAGTGGTCAAAACTCCTTCTTTGGTCCATCCGTTGTCTGTATAGCGTCTCATCAACTTCCTCGTCCAAGGGGGTCTTGTTATCTTGGAGAAAAACCAGAAAAACAGGTGAAAGAAACGGACCGTAGAAATCGCATTTTCATCACATTATTGTTTCTATCATTGGGTCATAAATCAAATCCAGGTTAATTACAGTTTCCTCACTCCTCAAACTCATCACTCTGGTACTTTGTTTGCACCTCATTAAAGCCTGCCCGCATCTAAATATCAATCCAATCGATATAACGACACCTAAGATACATAGTAGAAACTTCCCAACATCCATTATGACTCCTTGAGCCCAGTCTCCTAAACCAGAGAACCAATTTTGCGGGTTCAACCATGACACCCAACCAGTCAGCTCATTACCTACAGCAGCAAGAGTGAGATTGTGTTTTCGGCGAAATTCCCACTTTAATTGGAGAATATCGTCCATCTTTTGGTCTATGACCTCTACCGGATCCTCGGTGCTATTTGTGATATACGTGCAACACTTCACGCCGTACTGTGTTGCCAATGTAACACAATATCCGCCTGTCACTGCTGTGAGGTAATTAAGAACCATTCTATGCTGTACCAGTTCTGTTTTATAAGCCTGAAGTTCTCTTCCAGTGTATCTAAACGTGTCATCATACATTTCAGTGATATTATCTAACAAATTGGCGAGTGCGGAAATGTATCTATAATTCATCACTCCTCGAGCGGTGCGAGTGAAATCTAACGCCACCAGAACCTGAATCCCGGTGGATTCATGGATCAGATCAGAGGCCGGATGCTCTAACCTTTCTGACAGTTGTCTTTTAACGAGGTGCTCGTAATGAGTGTGAGTATAAGGAGCTTGGGCACCACGGTGTATGTCTTTCATTTTATCATGAGTTACAGTCATTACTTCAGGCAATACTCTTCCAATATAACACAATCCTTCAGAGTTTGGGGCAAGCCACTTGTACGCCTTTCTCCCGCATATGAAATATGCATCATCGGGGAGAACATATGGGACGGAGAAGGACATTACCATATTACACACCTTCCAGGTGAAATCTCCTAGCCCTAATTCTTCCATCTGCTTAATGCACGTATCAGGTTGTACGATATGTGCACAGTATCCTGGTGATACTTCTCCAACTCTAGTAATCCTATTTCCTAAGGTGTATCTATACCGGAAAGATTTTCCTCTACTGGCTATGTGGCGTACAAGCTCTGTATCTGTAGGCATTCTATCTGCTCTATGTGAAAAGGTCATGGTGTGGTTACTCCATGATACTTCCCAATTTCCCGGCTTTCTGGAATTGGAGATGTTAAAACATAATAGGGACCTATCCACGTGGTATTGGTGGAGCTTCAAACTAGGAGGGCTGGAGATATTAAACCTCCGGTCCACCGGTCTCCCACCATTTAACTCAAGTACCTCCCCTATCGTTAAAGGAAATGGTACTAGCCCTGATTTGCTATGACCCTGAGGTACTTGAGAGCATACCCAACAATCTGTTTTGTTTAATACATTACCCACTAAGGAGTGATAATCACTCAATGGATGCCGGTCCATATGGATATTAAAACTGGATTGGCATTTCTTAATGCACCCATCTTCAATGACATTGTTACAGAGCCTACAGATACAGTTTTCTTCAGCTAACAATCCGTCACAATTTCTTCTATGGTCAATGCTATCGGATCGTTTTCTGATACTCGCCTTTGCTTGTTGGTTAGGTTGATCTTGGAAAACTACGCCTCCATCTTTATCATCAGAACTCATTCCAGAACCTCTATCGACCTCCATGGTACTCTCGCCGGAACAGACTGCTCTGGTCAACATCATGGTCAACAGGAAAATCCGGATCACAGTCTCTTGGGGCAAGTCCATCTTTGAGGAGGAGACGAAGAAGAATGAGAAGGAGGAAAAATACATTTGAGGGAGAGGGGATGGGAAGTGGAAAAAAAACAATAAAAGGGAGTGGGGAGTCGACAACAGCTCTCGGTCTTCAAGGCTCAGGTGCCGCCTCAGTCCTCCTGGAACAGACACTCCAGTGATACAACCTCTACCGTCTGTTCCTTATCACGGGACTTCTCTGGATCAGCAACCCTCTTGCAGTGGGATGAATGGACCCAAGTCTCTCTCTCAGCAACCTTCAATGCTGTAGTGCTAGTCAATAAGACCTGGTATGGTCCTTCCCATCTGTCAATAAGGCAACCTGAGCGTAGAAAATTTCGTATCATTACATAATCCCCAGGTTCAATGTCATGACAATTACTATCAGGTAGATCAGGAATCACCAACTTTAGATTATCATTTTGATTCCTTAACTGTTTACTCATGTTAATCAAGTACTTTACAGTTACTTCATTGTTACATTTCAAATCATCCTGAGGGTTAATCATGACATGCGGTTGTCGACCAAATAAGATTTCAAAGGGGGACAGATTAAGAGGGGACCTGGGAGTGGTTCTGATACTGTACAATACAATGGGTAAAGCTTCTGGCCATGTCAATCCTGTCTCTGCCATCACTTTACTCAATTTATTTTTAATAGTGCTGTTCACTCTTTCGACCTTCGCACTCGCCTGTGGACGGTACGGAGTGTGCAGCTTGCTATCAATTCCCATCAACTTACACATTCCTTGAAAGACATCACCTGTAAAATGGGTACCCCTATCACTTTCGATTATTCTAGGGATACCATATCTACATACAAATTCCTGCACAATTTTCTTAGCTGTAAACATAGCGGTATTTGTAGCTGCAGGAAATGCTTCGACCCAATTCGAGAAAACATCTATACAGACAAGTACATATTTCAAATTCCGACAAGGGGGTAATTGAATGAAGTCAATTTGTATTACCTGGAAAGGGCCGCCGGCAGGTGGGATATGGGATGGTTCTGTAGGTATTGCCTTTCCAATATTCTTTCTCAGACAGGTAAGGCATGACATTGCTCTTTTACTCGCATGAGAGGAGAATCCTGGGGCGCACCAATAGGCTCTTACCAATTTGCACATTCCCTCCTTGCCTAGATGAGTCAGCCCGTGAGCTGCTTCAGCCAGACATGGAAGATATGCTCTGGGGGCCACTGGTTTACCATGTCCATCCGTCCAGAGTCCTGAGGACTCTTGGCCACATCCCTTTGCCTTCCAGACTGCCTTTTCCTGTGTGGAACACAAATTTTGCATTTTACACAACTTCTGTGTGTTGATGGTATTGAATACCATCAGTTGTGTGGTGTCTGTCTGTATGGGGGTAGCAGCTGCTAACTTAGCAGCTTCGTCTGCTCGGCTGTTACCAAGTGATACCGGGTCTTGGCTATATGTGTGTGCTTTACATTTGATAACAGCCACTCTGTCGGGTTCCTGTATCGCTGTTAGAAGCCTTTTTATGTGAGCTGCATGCGCTACCGGTGTACCAGCTGCCGTCATGAAATTTCTGAGGCGCCATAGGGCTCCGAAATCATGGACTACCCCGAATGCGTATCTAGAATCGGTGTAGATATTGGCTGACTTACCCTTAGCCAATTCACATGCTCTGGTTAGGGCGACCAGTTCAGCAACCTGGGCTGAGTGAGGTGGGCCTAGCGGTTCCGCTTCTATGGTGTCTTGGTCATCTACGACTGCGTATCCAGTACACAAGTCTCCCGAGTCTGACTGTCTGTGACAACTACCGTCCGTGTAGAACGTGAGTTCTGCATCTTCCAGTGGGTTGTCACTGATGTCAGGCCTTGCGGTAAAATTTTGGGTCAAATATTCCATACAATCATGTGTATCTTCCTTTGTATTAAATCCTCCTTCCCCAGCACTCTCACCTTCCACCCTTTGTGCCTGACCAGGCACACCTGGGAGATATGTTGCAGGATTTAATGCACTGCATCTCCTTATGGTGATGTTTACGGGGGCCATTAGTGCTAATTCCCATCTTGTAAACCTCGCTGATGAGACGTGTCTGGTTTGGGCAGAATTCAATAAGGCTGATACCGCATGTGGCGTATGGATTGTGAGGTTGTGGCCTAGCACGACATCTTCGCTTTTTGTCACTAGCAATGCTATCGCAGCAACGCTTCGCAAGCATGTGGGGAGGGATCGCGCTACCGTATCTAGCTGAGCGCTGTAGTATGCAACTGGCCTGCTGGCATCACCGTGTTTTTGGGTTAGTACGCCTGCCGCGCAACCAGCACTTTCTGTTCCGTATAGTTCAAAGGGTTTCCCATAGTCTGGCATACCTAGTGCTGGTGCCTGCGTTAGGCACTGTTTGAGTCTCTCAAATGCTGTTTCGGACTCGTCTGTATGCGAAATCCTATCAGGTTTGTTCGAGGAGACCATTTCCTGCAAAGGTAACGCTAAAATGGAAAACCCTGGGATCCAATTACGGCAATACCCACACATTCCTAAAAACGTTCTGATCTGTTGCTGGGTTTGTGGCAGGGTCATGTCTCTAATTGCTTGGATTCTATCAGCGGTCAGGTGTCTCAGTCCTTGTGTTAGACAGTGTCCCAAATATTTTACCTTAGTTTGGCATAATTGCAACTTGTCTTTGGACACCTTGTGTCCGGTGTCTGAAAGATGAAACAGGAGCTGTTTCGTATCCTTCAGAGATGCTTCCAGTGAATCTGAACACAGTAATAAATCGTCCACATACTGTATCAATACTGATCCACTGTCTGGTTGGAAAGACTGTAAACAATCATGCAAAGCCTGAGAAAATATACTTGGACTATCTATGAAACCTTGGGGCAATCGAGTCCACGTGTATTGGACTCCTCTGTATGTGAATGCAAACAAATATTGGCTGTCAGGGTGCAGAGGTACCGAAAAGAAAGCGGAGCAGAGGTCAATAACAGTGAAAAATTTGGCAGTGGGAGGGATTTGCATTAGGATGACAGCTGGATTTGGCACTACGGGGAACTGACTCTCAACTATTTTGTTAATCCCCCTTAGATCCTGCACTAGCCTGTAACCCCTCCCCCCACTCTTCTTAACAGGGAAGATGGGACTATTGGCAGTGCTGGACGTTCTTACCAGAATGCCCTGTTGTAGCAAGCGCTCTATTACTGGGTAAACTCCTAACTCCACCTCTGGCTTCAGAGGATACTGTGGGATTTTTGGAGCTATCCTACCATCTTTTACTTGTACAACTACTGGAGCTACGTTTGCCATTAATCCAGTGTCCTGTCCGTCTTTTGTCCAAAGTGACTCTGGTATCTGAGATGTCATCTCTTCTACTTGGGATGGATTCCTATTTGTCATAATGGTATGTGACATTAATTTTGATGGGGAGTCTAACATGTCTCGCACTTCCTGAGCGTGTTTCTCAGGTATGTCCAAGAATACACCTTCAGGAGTACAATAAATGACGCACCCCATTTTACACAGTAAGTCTCTTCCCAGGAGATTGGTTGGTGCCGATGCAGCCAGCAAAAAGGAATGCTTGGTATGCAAAGGCCCTATTGTAATCTCGGCTGGTTTGCTAACAGGGTAGTGCTGGACTACTCCTGTTACTCCCATGGCTGGAATTGTCCTACCAGTGGTCCTCATGCCCACTGTCGAATTTATCACTGACTTGGCCGCCCCTGTGTCTACAAGAAAGTTTAAAGTTTTACCAGCTACATTAATTGCGACCTCGGGTTCACTTTCAAGGTTGGCAATCAATTTCACTGGCTGCAGATTACAGGTATGGCCACACCCCTATTGGGTATGGTGACCTCCCTGAATCCCGCTGGCAGCAACTATTTGTGAGGGAGATAGTTGGGAACTACCAGAGGCATGCCAGTCTCTGTTTGGGGGATATCTTTTTGTTTCCCCTGTATGTGGCTCATAACTCCGTTTCTGCGGACCTTGCTCCCAATGTCGTGTGTCGTGTCGTTGTCTAGGGGGTTGGTATGATCTTTGCGAGTTTTTCGCTCTACAGTCTCGTGCATAGTGCCCCTGTCTTTGACAAGAATAACATGTTATCATAGTTGACTTACCCACAGGGTTGGATGGTACATACGCAGGCTGCTTTGTGGTCAGAGCCTGTATACTTACTGACATTAGCTTATCACTCTGCGACTCCCTGTGTCTGGTGATGTTTCGGTCGTGATCAATAGCAGCCTCTCTCAAAGTGGACACTGACAGACCTCGCCAACATGGTTGCGTGGTCTGTACCCTTGTCTTTAATGTTTCCTTCAAACCATCCATTAGTACAGATACTGCTACTTCTCGATGGTTTGGATTTGTCCTAATGTCCTCTATACCAGTGTACTTTGCCATTTCTAATAGTGCCCGGTGGAAATATTCTGCAGCTGTTTCTGACTCTTTTTGTTTAATGGAAAATATTTTGTTCCATTTAACAACTGCTGGGAAATGCTCCTTTAACTGTAAGTTTATCCTTCTTACGTTATCTTTGTTGTACACATCTGTAAGAGGTACATCCAGATCTAGTCCACAATCAGCTAAAAATTGAGCTGAGTCGACATTGGAGGGTAAACAAGCTTTTAGCAATATCTGCCAATCTTTATTATTGGGCTCTAAAGTGTTTCCTAAGTCTGTGATGTATTTTTGGCTGGCAACTAAATCTTTTCTAGGGTCAGGGAATTCAGACACTATGGTCCTTAATTCCATTCGGGAAAATGGGCTGTACATGGCAATGTTCCTTATGGGAGTGGCTCCTGATACATCTGTTTTCCCATTGGGAACTGCTATTACCCTAACAGGAGTAATTCTAACAACCTCATTCTGTGTAGATTCTACAGCTTGTGGTGAAATAGTCTCAGCATAATGCATGGTGCCGTACTTACCAGTTGATACGACCTCACCTATCCCTCCGCTAGGGGCCTTTACTAATCTCGTGGGTGTTGCTGTGCCTACTGTGGTCTCTGCTATGGTGGCTGCTAGAGAGAGCGCTGAAATCGTTGTCGCTTCGTCCTCTTGATCACACTCCTGAGGAAAGTTCAAAACAGGGTACAACTTGCACGGGTTAATACTTGCATGGGTTAATGGGTTAACATTATCATTAACATTTACACAGTTACTAAGTGATTTTGTGTTACACCTTAGTGCGTCTTTCTCCGTAATCAACTTCTCTCCTGATATATATGGTGGCGGCGGGGCCGTGGCAATCAGTTTTCTGTTAGAGCCAGATCCCGCCGCCTGAGCCAAACCTCTCTGTATCTCACCTTCCTGTTGCCACAACTGTAAATAATCATAATGCTGAACTCGTCTCTTTGTTGATTTTATGAGACATATCCTCTTCCTTAAATTTTGTAACACCTCTGGGCTGAAGCTACCTATTCTTGGGAATTTCTCCCGGTCTTGTACCGTCATTCTCTCCCATTCATCACATAAAACCTCTGTGTGACTTCCATATTTCTCACACATGATATACCTGGCCGACCCAATTGGTCGGACCACTGAATCAACCCGAACCGAGGTTGATCGCCCCCTACCTGAACAACTGGCCCCCATAACTCTGCAGGCGTTGCTTGCTCTACCTCTGATCTCTATATCAAGGTCTTCAGCGAACCCTTACAGAAAACCAGATTGTTCACAATAGGCTGACGGTGGCGGTTTACCGAGTACCCCACTCACTCGCCCACGCCGACCAATGCGACCTGATCACACCGATATGGTGCTGGCGCACTCGACCCAGGGCACCTATAAAAACCGTTGTTTACTGGAACATGCGAGGGTTATCCGCAGAACACTTACTCTTTCCAGTAAAGGTGAGGTTTGTCAGATAGTTCCTGAGTGACCAGCGAACTTCCCTTCTTGAAAAATAAAAAATTACACAAATCACGTCAGAATGTACAAATAGCGTTTGTGACCCCTTTACTCTTATGGTACTAGGTCAGATTACTAACTACTGTACACAATTACGTGCGGTCCAGTCGTTCAGTACACAAACAACTAAGCTTGTGTACAGAAAGACCAATGGAATCGAAACTTACGACTGCGAATTCCTTCAGCCAGAGCTTGTACGGCCTATATGGGTCTTGCACCAACCCTTCTCTTGGTGTTGTGCCTCTGAACTGTATAGCGGACTTCCCTGTTTACTGTACCTGGACCTGCTGGTCTACTATGACCTCCTGGTCTTGTTCTGTACGACCTCCTGGTCTTGTTCTATACTGGTCCGCTATACTCTAATGCTCAAATATTATGTTTAACCAAGGATGCCTCCCTAGCCACCGTGCACGTCACTTACACGCGTGTACCTCACGAGTACTCAACTTTTCTTGTGGTTCAACCTTTAAGTTATATAAACTTATGTGATACAAAAACACTCACTCATCACATGTACACTTTTGCTTCTATTTCTATTTCTGCGCAGAAATTTTTCTTTAGCCCAGCTGTGTTACCAATTAGGAGCAGGATCTGTTAATTTAAATTTTGGATTTCCAAAAATAGACTTGCGTTATTTATCGCCTGTGGCGCTATTTACCGCTTTGCGTTACTTATCGCGTTGCGTTAAAAATCAACTTATCGTGACTTGAGCTACGTGGGCGTAACCGGACGCTCCGTTGCGTAATGTACGCTGCGTGCGTCTGCCTTTGGATTGCGTACACAAGTCTTTTGTTAGGGACACGTGTACGCAAAGCAAAGATCCACCGTAACACAATTTATATTTTTATCAATGTAGATGATCCCTGGTCATCTACCACACAACACACTGACTTCGCCTTATCTCCCAGGCAAAACTGTGTGTTTGTCTATCTTTTAACTATATTACCTTTACTCTTAAACTATGAAATAACGGCAAATCTTTTTTTAGCACTTCTATCGACTATAAAACTGGCAGACAGGAGAGTGATATACGAAAATGAAAAAGAAAAAGAAATGCAGATATATATGTGTGCGTGCGTGTGTACGCAAGACAGAAAAATACAGTTTTAAAAGACACTAGCGTTTTGTTCTTACCTCCGGTTCCCGGATTCCTTCAGCACTCTTTTATCTAAGCGAAGCAGACGCTTATCCCGTCAGCACTACGAGACAACCTCTCGCCCTTTGCTGAGGGATAATGTCTGCTGATCTACCTAGTGCAGATATGTGAAGGACAGGACGAGCCGCCAATTGATAAAGCTAAATATTTATCGTGTATATAACCCTTTATGAGGTCTAAGAACACTGTACGCTATCTACGTAAGAAGTACCGTAAGGGTACGCAAGTTGCGTATCGATCGCTTAGCCGTGATCGAGACGCTCAGGCGTCACGTTCACTCACGGCCAAGTGATCGCAGGCAGACTATTGGCTGTTGACTTATCGTAATGATTCGCTATAGCGTAGCAGCGCTCGGGACCACGAGGAGATCACCAGCGATGCAGACGCTCACAACGTTAAACCTTTATATCTATACCTTTTAACAGTGAGATACGCAGTATACCTTAGTGTAGAGACAGAGTGTAAGTGCAACCTGGTGTAACCTGATTAACTACAAAGCTGCTTGAGCGTCACCGACGCTCAGAGAATACTTAACACTATAAAGAATACACAGATACCTGGGCTTAGGGTCCGAAACCTATTATGTGTATTATGACTATTATACTTGCAAAAGGAATCACAGTACAAAGCATACACTACAATATAACATAAACCAACTAACCAGATAACTACACAGGAAATACAATACAATACAATTCAAGTCTAATCAAGGAAAAATACGAGAGAAAGAGAAGAGAGGGAGAGAGAGAAATGGCTCACAGTAAGACAATATGATTACGGAGAGAACTTACGCACAAGGGGAACGATCGCATGCGCCTCGATATCCAGCTCCCGATTATCAGCAATGAGAACCGTTGAAGAGAGTGAAGTTGGATATGGTCGGCCTGCTATTTATGCCCCACACACAATACAATTCAATGGTCCCTACAATCTCATTGTTCATTGGACACAGGAATTCGGCTTCGCATTATAACAAAAGGTCATAGGTTGATTCATACAGGTGGGCTGTGACTATTTCCAACTGCTCAGGTGGGAGGGAAACTGGGTTTCCCGCCGCATGGGTAATAAAGTGCAAATAAAGTAAATGTTCATAAACTTCTTATGTCCATAACTATTCGCACGAGCGATTGATCTGCTTCAAACCAACACCGGAATATTTCTAATTAAATATTCTTCCGATGGATACTAAACACCACTGTATTACTCCTATCTGACCCTTCGTATCAAACAAGGAGGGATTCCTCTGTTCATAAACATTCTATATTAACCAAACTTTCAGAATCTATCAAAGGGACCATGATCTACAAAATACATTATTAGTGAAAATATGTAATGATTGAGTCGCACGCTACAACCACATAAACTCTACCGTAAATACGCATACCATGCGCCTGCGGGTGCCCGCGACTGTGAGTATGCGCACGTACGGGAGAGCGTACGCATGCGCAGCACGGACCTGTGTGAGGTGCAAATATGGTAGTGTGCATAGAGATATTTTTCTGACTTTGACATGTGGTACAAACACCCTGTGATATACATCCAGTGCTTACTGTGTTTGTTACATCTATAGTTATCACATATAGCCATACTGAGTATAACTTTGTATTGCTAGTCCAGTGCAGTTTATGGTACATCATTTCTGCATGGTACGCTTGTGACTATATACGTGTGTATGCATGTAGCTGCTGCGTGGTTGCCTTATTGCAGGGTATTTCACTCAGTGGGCTATTCCTATATTGCTATACCTGAGGGGGCCAAGTGTTTCAGGTGTTTCTCTGCAAATAATATAGGATTGTTTCACAAGATATGCTAACGGGGTATTTTTCCTTGTGATTTATAGTCACCATATAATCTATATCACTTGAACTCACAGTCTGTGCTACCTTAGGCACGCTTTACTGAAGAGTTCTTGATAGGTATAGTGCTGCTACACTTTGTACCTGGTTGCCCAATATTGTGCACATAGTTATGTCTGCTACACGTGGCAACGACGCTGGGGCTTCTCCCACACTGCGTGGTAGTGAGGCTGCAGATGTGATGGAGGAAAAATACCCCGTTAGCATATCTTGTGAAACCAGAACTCTCAGCTGCCATATTTTCCTTGTGATTTATAGTCACCATATAATCTATATCACTTGAACTCACAGTCTGTGCTACCTTAGGCACGCTTTACTGAAGAGTTCTTGATAGGTATAGTGCTGCTACACTTTGTACCTGGTTGCCCAATATTGTGCACATAGTTATGTCTGCTACACGTGGCAACGACGCTGGGGCTTCTCCCACACTGCGTGGTAGTGAGGCTGCAGATGTGATGGAGGAAAATATGGCAGCTGAGAGTTCTGGTTCAGGGGGTTCCTTACTCCCCAGTGCTTATTTAAATGAGGAGGAAGTCTGTGACCGATTGGAAAAAATTAGGATTAATAAGTCACCTGGTCCAGACGGTATTCATCCAAGGGTACTCATGAAACTAAACTCCAAATTAGCAAGACCTCCATTTTTAATCTTCGATGTTTCACTTACATCAGTCATGGTTCCCAAGACTGGCGTATAGCGGAAGTAGAGATGTGCTACTGGACACCATTAGCTCCAGAGGGAGTCGGAACGCAGGTCTCCCCTCGCTGTTCGTCCCAGAGCCGCGCCGCCGTCCTCCTCGCAGAGCCGGAAGATAGAAGCCGGGTGAGTATAAGAAGAAAAGAAGACTTCAAGGCGGCAGAAGACTTCAGATCTTCACTGAGGTAAGCCGCTGCGCGCCATTGCTCCCACACACTACACACACTAGCGGGCACTGATGGGTGCAGGGCGCAGGGGGGGCGCCCTGTGCAGCAATAAAAACCTCTAATTCTGGCATTATAAGGTTAGACACTGCGGAGGCAGTAATTCTATAAATCCCCCGCCAGTTTTGTGATATTTTGAGCGGGACCGAAGCCCGCCGCTGGAGGGGGCGGAGCTTGGTCCCTTAGCACTAACCAGCGCCATTTTCTCCACAGAGATCTGCAGAGAAGCTGGCTCCCCGGTCTCTCCCCTGCTGATCACGGTGACACAGGGCTGAAAAGAGGAGGGGGGGCACTTGTAAGGCGCAGTGAGTGTATTAACACAGTGATTAAAATAAAAGCACTATTATCTGGGAGATTATTTTCCAGTGTCAGTTGGCGCTGGGTGTGTGCTGGCATACTCTCTCTCTGTCTCTCCAAAGGGCCTTATTGGGGAACTGTCTCCTTATAACTATATCCCTGTGTGTGGGGGGGGTGTCGGTACGAGTGTGTCGGCATGTCTGATGCGGAAGGCTCAGCTAAGGAGGAGGTGGAGCAGATGATTGTGGTGTCTCCGTCGGCAACGCCGACTCATGATTGGATGGACATGTGGAATGTTTTAAATGCAAATGTGACCTTATTACATAAGAGATTGGACAAAGCAGAGTCCAGAGAAAAAGCTGGGAGTCAATCCACCACTTCGACTTGGTCACAGGGCCCTTCTTGGTCTCAAAAACGTCCCCTATCCCAAATAGCAGACACTGATACCGACACGGATTCTGACTCCAGTGTCGACTACGATAATGCGAGGTTACACCCAAGGGTGGCCAAAAGTATTCATTATATGATTATTGCAATAAAAGATGTTTTGCATATCACAGATGACCCCTCGGTCCCTGACACGAGGGTGCGCATGTATAAGGAAAAGAAACCTGAGGTAACCTTTCCCCCATCCCATGAGCTTAACAAGTTATTTGAAAAAGCTTGGGAAACTCCTGATAAAAAACTGCATATTCCCAAAAGGATTCTTATGGCGTATCCTTTCCCTGCACAGGACAGGGTACGTTGGGAATCCTCACCCAGGGTGGACAAGGCTTTAACACGCCAAGAAGGTGGCGCTACCGTCTCCGGACACGGCCGCCTCAAGGATCCTGCTGATCGCAGACAGGAAACTACTTTAAAGTCTATTTATGCGCATACAGGTGCTTTGCTCAGACCAGCAATAGCATCGGCATGGGTGTGTAGTGCAGTTGCAGCTTGGACAGATACCTTGTCAGCTGACCTTGATACCCTAGACAGGGATACCATTTTATTGACCTTAGGCCACATTAAAGACGCAGTTTTATATATAAGGGACGCTCAAAGAGACGTTGGGCTGCTGGGTTCGAGAGCCAACGCCATGGCGATTTCTGCTAGGCGAGCCCTGTGGACCCGCCAATGGACGGGTGATGCCGACTCAAAGAAGCATATGGAGGTTTTGCCATACAAAGGTGAAGTTTTATTTGGGGAAGGTCTCGCGGACCTGGTTGCCACAGCTACCGCGGGTAAATCTCTTGCCTTTTGTTCCCCCACAGCAAAAGAAAACTCCACAATATCAGATGCAGTCCTTTCAGTTGCATAAGTCCAGAAGAGGTCGGGGCTCATCTTTCCCCGCCAGAGGTAAGGGTAGAGGAAAGCACCTGCTCCAGCTAGTTCCCAGGAGCAGAAGTCCTCCCCGGCTTCTACTAAATCCACCGCATGACGCTGGGGCTCCACTGGGGGAGTCCGCACCGGTGGGGGCACATCTTCGACTCTTCAGCCAGGTGTGGGTTCTGTCAGACGTGGATCCTTGGGCGATGGATATTGTATCCCAAGGCTACAAACTGGAATTCGAAGAGGTGCCCCCTCGCCGATTTTTCAAGTCGGCCTTGCCAGCTTCTTCCCCAGAGAGGGAAGTAGTGTTAGCTGCAATTCAAAAGCTGTGTCAAGTTTGTCAACAGCAAGTGATTGTCAAGGTTCCCCTAGTCCAACAGGGGAAAGGGTACTATTCGACCCTGTTCATGGTCCCGAAGCCGGATGGTTCGGTCAGACCCATTTTAAATCTAAAATCCCTAAACCTATACTTGAAAAAGTTCAAATTCAAGATGGAATCGCTCCGGGCTGTGATCTCCAGTCTGGAAGGTGGGGATTTTATGGTGTCACTCGACATAAAGGATGCATACCTTCATGTCCCCATATATCCTCCTCATCAGGCGTACCTGAGATTCTCTGTGTGGGACTGTCATTAGCAAGATTGAGAGATCAATTGCAGAAGAGCGTGTCGCTCTCCCTGAGAGTGCTACAACAACACGGTTGGATTCTCAATCTGCCAAAGTCACAATTGATTCCAAAGACTCGACTATCATTCCTAGGCATGATTCTGGACACGGAACAGAAGAGGGTTTTTCTCCTGATGGAAATAGCCCAGGACCTCCAGAACATGGTCAGAGACTTGCTAAAACCAAAAAGAGTGTCTGTTCATCAATGCACTCGAGTTCTGGGGAAAATGGTGGCAGCCTACGAGGCCATCCCCTTCAGCAGGTTTCATGCAAGGACGTTTCAGTGGGACCTCCTGAACAAGTGGTCAGGGTCACCTCTACTAATACATCAGAAGATGATAAGCCTGTCCCCCCGGGCCAGGGTGTCTCTCCTGTGGTGGCTGCAAAGTGCTCACCTTCTAGAAGGTTGCAGGTTCAGCATTCAAGACTGGGTTCTGGTGACCACGGACGCGAGCCTCCGAGGATGGGGAGCAGTCACACAAGGAAGAAATTTTCAGGGGCTATGGTCAAGCCAGGAGGCTTGTCTACACATCAACGTACTGGAATTGAGGCCCTATATACAACGGCCTACGACAAGCGGAGAATCTTCGCGACCTACTGGTTCTGATTCAATCAGACAACGTCACAGCCGTGGCTCATGTAAACCACCAAGGCGGGACAAGGAGCAGAGTGGCAATGGTGGAAGCCACCAGGATTCTTCGCTGGGCGGAAAATCACGTAAGCGCTCTGTCAGTGGTCTTCATTCCGGGAGTGGACAACTGGGAAGCAGACTTCCTCAGCAGACACGATCTCCATCCAGGAAAGTGAGGACTTCATCAAGACGTTTTTACAGAGATAACAAGTCTTTGGGGAATTCCTCACATAGACATGATGGCGTCACGCCTCAACAAGATGCTTCGGAGGTATTGTGGCAGGTCAAGGGACCCCCAGGCAGTAGCGGTAGACGCCCTGGTGACACCTTGGGTGTTTCAGTCGGTCTATGTGTTCCCGCCTCTTCCTGTCAGGGAGGACCTGTTACTACATGGGCCCTGCGTGTTCCAGGACTTACCGCGGTTACGTTTGACGGCATGACGGTTGAACACCGAATCCTAGCTGGGAAAGGTATTCCGAAGGAAGTCATCCCTACTCTGATAAAGGCTAGGAAGGAGGTGACGGCAAAACATTATCACCGTATATGGAGGAAATATGTTTCTTGGTGTGAAGCCAAGAATGCTATTTCGGAAGATTTCCATCTGGGCCGTTTTCTCCACTTTCTACAGACAGGAGTGGATATGGGCCTAAAATTAGGCTTCATTAAGGTACAGATTTCGGCCCTGTCTATTTTCTTTCAGAAGGAATTGGCTTCTCTCCCAGAAGTCCAGACTTTTGTAAAGGGAGTGCTGCACATCCAGCCTCCTTTTGTGCCCCCAGTGGCACCTTGGGACCTTAACGTGGTGTTGCGGTTCCTGAATTCTCACTGTTTTGAGCCCCTTTAAACGGTTGAATTGAAATTTGTCACTTGGAAGGTGGTCATGTTGTTGGCCTTGGCATCTGCAACGCGGGTGTCCGAATTGGTGGCCTTGTCTCACAAGAGCCCCTATTTGACCTTCCATGTGGATAGAGCAGAGTTGAGGACTCGTCCTCAATTTTTGCCTAAGGTGGTTTCTTAATTTCATATGAACCAACCTATTGTGGTGCCTGTGGCTACGGGTGACTGGGAGGATTCCAAGCCCTGGATGTAGTCAGGGCCTTAAAAATATATGTAGCCAGGATGGCTCGGGTTAGGAAAACAGAAGCACTGTTTGTCCTGTATGCAGCCAACAAAGTTGGCGCTCCTGCTTTGAAGCAGACTATTGCTCGCTGGATCTGTAACACGATTCAGCAGGCTCATTCTACGGCGGGTTTGCCGTTAACAAATTCAGTAAAGGCCCATTCCACTAGGAAGGTGGCCTCTTCTTGGGCGGCTGCCCGAGGCGTCTCGGCTTTACAGCTTTGCCGAGCAGCTACCTGGTCAGGTTCAAACACTTTTGCAAAGTTCTATAAGTTTGATACCCTGGCTGATGAGGACCTTGCGTTTGCTCAGTCAGTGCTGCAGAGTCGTCCGCACTATCCCGACCAGTCTGGAGCTTTGGTATAAACCCCAGCATCCTCTAGGACGTAAGAGAAAATAAGATTTTAAACCTACCGGTAAATCTTTTTCTCCTAGTCCGTAGAGGATGCTGGGCGCCCGTCCCAGTGCGGACAAAATCTGCAAGGCTTGTATATAGTTGTTGCTTCCATAAGGGTTATGTTACAG
Source organism: Pseudophryne corroboree (assembly GCF_028390025.1). Taxonomy (NCBI): domain Eukaryota; kingdom Metazoa; phylum Chordata; class Amphibia; order Anura; family Myobatrachidae; genus Pseudophryne; species Pseudophryne corroboree. Next base: position 298,370,930 of record NC_086452.1, read on the forward strand.
TTGAGATCAGTCTTTAGCTGATACTGTTTTTTGTTCATACTGTTAACTGGTTGCGTATATTTGAGGTTATACGGTGTGGATGGTGTGGGCTGGTATGAATCTTGCCCTTAGATTAACAAAATCCTTTCCTTGTATTGTCCATCTCCTCTGGGCACAGTTCTCTAACTGAGGTCTGGAGGAGGGGCATAGAGGGAGGAGCCAGTGCACACCCATTCTATAGTTCTTTATAGTGCCCATGGTTCCTGCGGAGCCCGTCTATACCCTATGGTCCTTACGGAGTCCCCAGCATCCTCTACGGACTAGGAGAAAAAGATTTACCGGTAGGTTTAAATTCTTATTTCTCTAACGTCCTAAGTGGATGCTGGGGACTCCGTAAGGACCATGGGGAATAGCGGCTCCGCAGGAGACTGGGCACATCTAAAGAAAGCTTTAGGACTAACTGGTGTGCACTGGCTCCTCCCCCTATGACCCTCCTCCAAGCCTCAGTTAGATTTCTGTGCCCGACGAGAAGGGTGCACACTAGGGGCTCTCCTGAGCTTCTTAGTGAAAGTTTCAGTTTAGGTTTGTTATTTTCAGTGAGACCTGCTGGCAACAGGCTCACTGCATCGAGGGACTAAGGGGAGAAGAAGCGAACTCACCTGCGTGCAGAGTGGATTGGGCTTCTTGGCTACTGGACATTAGCTCCAGAGGGACGATCACAGGTCCAGCCTGGATGGGTCCCGGAGCCGCGCCGCCGGCCCCCTTACAGAGCCAGAAGAGCGAAGAGGTCCGGAAAAATCGGCGGCAGAAGACGTTCCTGTCTTCAATAAGGTAGCGCACAGCACTGCAGCTGTGCGCCATTGCTCTCAGCACACTTCATACTCCGGTCACTGAGGGTGCAGGGCGCTGGGGGGGGCGCCCTGAGACGCAATAAAACATGACAGAAATACCTTACATGGCAAAAAATACATCACATATAGCTCCTGGGCTATATGGATGCATTTAACCCCTGCCAGAATATACAAAAAACCGGGTGATAGGCTCCGCCCCCTTTACGGCGGCCTTATCTCCTCAGCACACTGGCGCCATTTTCCCTCACAGCTCAGTTGGAGGGAAGCTCCCTGCTCTTCCCTGCAGTCACTACACTACAGAAAAGAGAGAGGGGGGCACTAATTAGGTGCAGTATTAAAACATACAGCAGCTATAAGGGGAAAAACACTTATATAAGGTTATCCCTGTATATATATAGCGCTCTGGTGTGTGCTGGCATACTCTCCCTCTGTCTCCCCAAAGGGCTAGTGGGGTCCTGTCCTCTATCAGAGCATTCCCTGTGTGTGTGCTGTGTGTCGGTACGTTTGTGTCGACATGTATGAGGAGAAAAATTATGTGGGGACGGAGCAGAGTGTCTGTAACAGTGATGTCACCCCCTAGGGGGTCGACACCTGAGTGGATGTACTGTTGAAAATTACGTGACAGTGTCAGCTCTATATAAAAAAACAGTGGTTGACATAAGACAGCCGGCTACTCAGCTTGTGCCTGTCCAGACGTCTCATAGGCCGTCAGGGGCTCTAAAGCGGCCGTTACCTCAGATGGCAGATACAGACGCCGACACGGATACTGACTCCTGTGTCGACGGTGAAGAGACAACCGTGATTTCCAGTAGGGCCACACGTTACATGATTGAGACAATGGAAAATGTTTTTATACATTTCCGATAATACGAGTACCACCAAAAAGGGGTATTATGTTCGGTGAGGGAAAAACTACCTGTAGTTTTCCTGAATCTGAGAAATAAAATGAGGTGTGTGATGATGCGTGGGTTTCCCCCCGATAACAAATTTCTTAAAAAGTATTGGCTGCATACCCTTTCCCGCCAGAGGTTAGGGTGCGTTGGGAAACACCCCCTAGGGGGGATAAGGCACTCACACGCTTGTAAGAACAAGGGCTCTACCCTCTCATGAGATGGCCGCCCTTAAGGATCCTGCTGATAGAAAGCAGGAGGGTATCCAAAAAGGTATTTACACACATACTGGTGTTATACTGCGACCAGCTATCGCCTCAGCCTGGAGGTGCAGTGCTGGGTTGGCATGGTCGGATTCCCTGACTGGAAATATTGATATCCTAGATAAGGATAGTATATTATTGCCTATAGAGCATTTAAAAGATGCATTTCTATATATGCATGATGCACAGCGGAATAATTGCCGACTGGCATCAAGTATAAGTGCGTTGTCCAAGTCTACCAGTAAAATGGTCAGGTGATGCGGATTCCAAACGGCATTTGGAAGTATTGCCTTTGAAAGGGGACATTTGGGGTCGGTCTTTTAGACCTGGTGGCCACGGCAACAGCTGGGAAATCCACGTTTGTACCCCAGGTCGCCTCTCAAAATAAGACGCCGTATTATCAGGCGCAGTCCTTTTTTGGCAAGCGGACAAAAGGTTCCTCTTTTCTGCTCGTGACAGAGGGAGAGGAAAAAGGCTGTAGAGATCAGCCAGTTCCCAGGAACAGAAACCCTTCCCCGCCTCTGCTAAGCCCTCAGTATGACGCTAGGGCTTTACAAGCTCAGGCACGGTGGGGGCCCGTTCTCAATGAATTTCAGTGCGCAGTGGGCTCACTCGCAAGTAGACCCCTGGATCCTTCAGGTAATATCTCAGGGGTACATATTGGAATTCGAGACGTCTCCCCCTCGCCGTTTCCAAAAGTCGGCTTTACCGACGTCTCCCTCTGACAGGGAGGCAGTTTTGGAAGCCATTCACAAGCTGTATTCCCAGCAGGTGATAATCGAGGTACCCCTCCTGCAACAGGGAACGGGGTATTATTCCACACTATTGTGGTACCGAAGCCAGACGGCTTGGTGAGACCGATTCTAAATCTAAAATCTTTGAACACTTACATACAGAGGTTCAAATTCAAGATTGAGTCACTCAGAGCAGTGATTGCGAACCTGGAAGAAGGGGACTACATGATGTCTCGGGACATCAAGGATGCTTACCTTCATGTCAAAATTTACCCTTCTCACCAAGGGTACCTCAGGTTATGGTACAGAACTGTCACTATCAGTTCAGACGCTGCCGTAGGGATGGTCCACGGCACCCCGGGTCTTTACCAAGGTAATGGACGAAATGATATCCCTTCGAAGGAAGGGAATTTTAGTTATCCCTTACTTGGACGATTCCCTGATACGGGTAAGATCCAGGGAACAGTTGGAGGTCGGTGTAGTACTATCTCAGGTAGTGTTGCGGCAGCACGATTGGATTCTCAATATTCCAAAATCGCAGCTGGTTCCGACGACTTGTCTTCTGTTTCCTAGGGATGATCCTGGACACAGTCCAGAAAAAAGGTGTTTCTCCCGGAAGAGAAAGCCAGGGAGTTATCCGAGCTAATCAGGAACCTCCTAAAACCGAACCAAGTCTCAGTGCATCAATGCACAAGGGTTCTGGGTAAAAATGGTGGCTTCCTACGAAGCAATCCCATTCGTTAGATTCCACGCAAGAACTTTCCAGTGGAACCTACTGGACAAATGGTCCGGGTCGCATTTTTAGATGCATCAGCGGATAACCCTGTCGCCAAGGACAAGGGTATCCATCCTGTAGTGGTTGCAGAGTGCTCATCTTCTAGAGGGCCGCAGATTCGGCATTCAGGACTGGGTCCTGGTGACCACGGATGCCAGCCTGCGAGGCTGGGGAGCAGTCACACAGGGAAGGAATATCCAGGGCTTAGGGTCAAGCCTGGATACATCACTTCACATAAATATCCTGAAGCTAAGGGCCATTTACAATGCTCTAAGCTTAGCAAGACCTCTGCTTCAAGGTCAGCCGGTGTTGATCCAGTCGGACAACATCACGGCAGTCACCCACGTAAACAGACAGGGTGGCACAAGAAGCAGGAGGGCAATGGCAGAAGCTGCAAGGATTCTTCGCTGGGCGGAAAATCATGTGATAGCACTGTCAACAGTATTCATTCCGGGAGTGGACAACTGGGAAGCAGACTTCCTCAGCACGACCTCCACCCGGGAGAGTGGGGACTTCACCCAGAAGTCGTCCACATGATTAAAAAACTCGACAGGTATTGCGCCAGGTCAAGAGACCCTCAGGCAATATTTGTAGACGCTCTGGTAACACAGTGGGTGTACCAGTCAGTGTATGTGTTCCCTCCTCTGCCTCTCATACCCAAGGTACTGAGATTGATAAGATGGAGAGGAGAAAGCACTATATTCGTGGCTCCGGATTGGCCAAGAAGGACTTTGTAACCGGAACTTCAAGAGAGGCTCACGGAGGATCCGTGGCCTCTACCTCTAAGAAGGGACCTGCTCCAGCAAGGACCCTGTCTGTTCCAAGACTTACTGCGGCTGCGTTTGACGGCATGGCGGTTGAACACCGGATCCTGAAGGAAAAAAGGCATTCCGGATGAAGTCATCCCTATCCTGATCAAAAGCCAGGAAGGATGTAACCGCAAAAACATTATCACCGCAATTGGCGGAAATATGTTGCGTAGTGCGAGGCCAGTAAGGCCCGACGGAGGAAATTCAACTGGGTCGATTCCTACATTTCCTGCAAACAGGAGAGTCTATGGGCCTGAAATTGGGGTCCATTAAGGTTCAGATTTCGGCCCTGTCAATTTTCTTCCAAAAAAGAACTAGCTTCAGTCCCTGAAGTTTAGACGTTTGTAAAAGGGGTACTGCATATACAGCCTCCTTTTTGTGCCTCCAGTGGCAATTTGGGATCTCAATGTAGTTTGGGTTCCAAAAGTCACATTGGTTTGAACCACTTAAATCTGTGGAGTTAAAATATCTCACATGGAAAGTGGTCATGCTGTTGGCCCTGGCCTGGGCCAGGTGCGTGTCAGAATTGGCGGCTTTATCCTGTAAAAGCCCTTATCTGATTTTCCATTCGGACAGGGGGAATTGAGTACTCGTCCTCAGTTTCTCCCTAAGGTGGTTCCAGCGTTTTCACCTGAACCAACCTATTGTGGTGCCTGCGGCTACTAGGGACTTGGAGGAATCCAAGTTGCTGGATGTTGTCAGGGCCCTGAAAATATGTTTCCAGGACGGCTGGAGTCAGGAAATCTGACTCGCTGTTTATCCTGTATGCACCCAACATGCTGGGTGCTCCTGCTTCTAAGCAGACTATTGCTCGTTGGATTTGTAGTACAATTCAGCTTGCACATTCTGTGGCAGGCCTGCCACAGCTAAAATCTGTAAAAGCCCGTTCCACAAGGAAAGTGGGCTCATCTTGGGCGGCTGCCCGAGGGGTCTCGGCTTTACAACTTTGCCGAGCAGCTACTTGGTCAGGGGCAAACATGTTTGCTAAATTCTACAAATTTGATACCCTGGCTGAGGAGGACCTGGAGTTCTCTCATTCGGTGCTGCAGAGTCATCCGCACTCTCCCGCCCGTTTGGGAGCTTTGGTATAATCCCCATGGTCCTTACGGAGTCCCCAGCATCCACTTAGGACGTTAGAGAAAATAAGAATTTACTTACCGATAATTCTATTTCTCATAGTCCGTAGTGGATGCTGGGCGCCCATCCCAAGTGCGGATTGTCTGCAATACTTGTACATAGTTATTGTTACAAAAATCGGGTTATTATTGTTGGGAGCCATCTTTTCAGAGGCTCCTCTGTTATCATACTGTTAACTGGGTTCAGATCACAAGTTATACGGTGTGATTGGTGTGGCTGGTATGAGTCTTACCCGGGATTCAAAATCCTTCCTTATTGTGTACGCTCGTCCGGGCACAGTATCCTAACTGAGGCTTGGAGGAGGGTCATAGGGGGAGGAGCCAGTGCACACCAGTTAGTCCTAAAGCTTTCTTTAGATGTGCCCAGTCTCCTGCGGAGCCGCTATTCCCCATGGTCCTTACGGAGTCCCCAGCATCCACTACGGACTATGAGAAATAGAATTATCGGTAAGTAAATTCTTATTTTTTTTGGTTCTTTTTACTGAACTTTGGCTTTTTGGATTTTACACGCCCTCTATCACATTGGGCATCGGCCTTGGCAGACGACGTTTATGGTATTTCATCGTCTATGTCATGGCTAGTGGCAGCAGCTTCAGCACTAGGAGGAAGTGGTTCTTCTTGATCTTTCCCTATTTTCTCCTCAAAATTTTTGTTCTCCATTATTTTTTGGGAGTTATAAGAGACAATATGCATCACAGGAATGACTGGAATTACTGATGACACAGGACACTACCACTGGTCTGATGCAGCCTAACAGGTTGATATAATTGTTATACTGCAGCAGTGGATCTATAGCAGCAGCGTATATCGCCACTGGAATTACTGATGACACAGGACACACACTACCACTGGTCTGATGCAGCCCAACAGCTTTTTAATAATAATATAATTGTAATTTGTTATACTGAAGCAGTGGATATATATAGCAGCAGCGTATATCGCCACTGGAATTACTGATGACACAGGACACACACTACCACTGGTCTGATGCAGCCCAACAGCCTTTTAATAATAATATAATTGTAAGTAATTTGGTATACTGCAGCAGTGGATATATATATAGCAGCAGCGTATATCGTCACTGGAATTACTGATATATATATACTGGAATTACTGATATATGGCAGCAGAGAACACCAACACTGTGAATGGCTGGACTGATACAGCACAATACACTGACTAGCCTGGACTGGTCTGCACAACACAGCACCACTTTACAGCTACACTGGATATATCTGCCTGGACTGATACAGCACAATACACTGACTACACTGGACTGGTTCTGCACAACACAGCACCACTTTACAGCTAGACTGGATATATCTGCCTGGACTGATACAGCACAGTGCACTGACTACACTGGACTGGTCTGCACAACACAGCACCACTTTACAGCTACACTGGCTATATGGACTGGACTGAGAAGCACAACACTTGTCACTCCACTTTCTCTATCGTCCTAGTGGATGCTGGGGTTCCTGAAAGGACCATGGGGAATAGCGGCTCCGCGGGAGACAGGGCACAAAAAGTAAAGCTTTAGGATCAGGTGGTGTGCACTGGCTCCTCCCCCTATGACCCTCCTCCAAGCCAGTTAGATTTTTGTGCCCGGCCGAGAAGGGTGCAATCTAGGTGGCTCTCCTAAAGAGCTGCTTAGAAAAGTTTAGCTTAGGTTTTTTATTTTACAGTGAGTCCTGCTGGCAACAGGATCACTGCAACGAGGGACTTAGGGGAGAAGAAGTGAACTCACCTGCGTGCAGGATGGATTGGCTTCTTGGCTACTGGACATCAGCTCCAGAGGGACGATCACAGGTACAGCCTGGATGGTCACCGGAGCCTTGCCGCCGGCCCCCTTGCAGATGCTGAAGTAAGAAGAGGTCCAGAATCGGCGGCAGAAGACTCCTCAGTCTTCTAAAGGTAGCGCACAGCACTGCAGCTGTGCGCCATTTTCCTCTCAGCACACTTCACACGGCAGTCACTGAGGGTGCAGGGCGCTGGGAGGGGGGCGCCCTGGGAGGCAAATGAAAACCTATTTTGGCTAAAAATACCTCACATATAGCCTCCGGAGGCTATATGGAGATATTTAACCCCTGCCAGAATCCGTTAAAAGCGGGAGACGAGGCCGCCGAAAAAGGGGCGGGGCCTATCTCCTCAGCACACAGCGCCATTTTCCCTCACAGAAAGGCTGGAGGGAAGGCTCCCAGGCTCTCCCCTGCACTGCACTACAGAAACAGGGTTAAAACAGAGAGGGGGGGCACTAATTTGGCGTTAGAAATATATAAAACAGATGCTATAAGGGAAAACACTTATATAAGGTTGTCCCTATATAATTATAGCGTTTTTGGTGTGTGCTGGCAAACTCTCCCTCTGTCTCTCCAAAGGGCTAGTGGGTCCTGTCCTCTATCAGAGCATTCCCTGTGTGTGTGCTGTGTGTCGGTACGTGTGTGTCGACATGTATGAGGACGATGTTGGTGAGGAGGCGGAGCAATTGCCTGTAATGGTGATGTCACTCTCTAGGGAGTCGACACCGGAATGGATGGCTTATTTAGGGAATTACGTGATAATGTCAACACGCTGCAAGGTCGGTTGACGACATGAGACGGCCGACAAACAATTAGTACCGGTCCAGACGTCTCAAAAACACCGTCAGGGGTTTTAAAACGCCCGTTTACTTTAGTCGGTCGACACAGACACAGACAGGGACACTGAATCCAGTGTCGACGGTGAATAAACAAACGTATTCCTTATTAGGGCCACACGTTAAAGGCAATGAAGGAGGTGTTACATATTTCTGATACTACAAGTACCACAAAAGAGGGTATTATGTGGGATGTGAAAAAACTACAGTAGTTTTTCCTGAATCAGATAAATTAAATAAAGTGTGTGATGATGCGTGGGTTCCCCCCGATAGAAAATTATGGGCGGTATACCCTTTCCCGCCAGAAGTTAGGGCGCGTTGGGAAACACCCCTTAGGGTGGATAAGGCGCTCACACGCTTATCAAAACAAGTGGCGGTACCGTCTATAGATAGGGCCGTCCTCAAGGACCAGCTGACAGGAGGCTGGAAAATATCATAAAAAGTATATACACACATACTGGTGTTATACTGCGACCAGCGATCGCCTCAGCCTGGATGTGCAGAGCTGGGGTGGCTTGGTCGGATTCCCTGACTAAAAATATTGATACCCTTGACAGGGACAGTATTTTATTGACTATAGAGCATTTAAAGGATGCATTTCTATATATGCGAGATGCACAGAGGGATATTTGCACTCTGGCATCAAGAGTAAATGCGATGTCCATATCTGCCAGAAGATGTTATGGACACGACAGTGGTCAGGTGATGCAGATTCCAAACGGCAAAAAGGTGTATTGCCGTATAAAGGAAGAGGAGTTTTTTGGGGTCGGTCCATCGGACCTGGTGGCCACGGCAACTGCTGGAAAATCCACCGTTTTTACCCTAAGTCACATCTCTGCAGAAAAAGACACCGTCTTTTCAACCTCAGTCTTTTCGTCCCTATAAGATCATATCTGCCCAGGGATAGAGGAAAGGGAAGAAGACTGCAGCAGGCAGCCCATTCCCAGGAACAGAAGCGCTCCACCGCTTCTGACAAGTTCTCAGCATGAAGAGGGCCGCAGATTTGGCATTCAGGATTGGATGCTGGTGACCACGGAGCCCAGCCCGAGAGGCTGGGGAGCAGTCACACAAGGAAAAAATTTCCAGGGAGTGTGATCAAGTCTGGAGACTTTTCTCCACATAAATATACTGGAGCTAAGGGTAAATTTATAATACTCTAAGCTTAGCAAGACCTCTGCTTCAAGGTCAGCCGGTATTGATCCAGTGGGAAAAACATCACGGCAGTCGCCCACGTAAACAGACAGGGCGACACAAGAAGCAGGAGGGCAATGGCAAAAACTGCAAGGACTTTTCGCTGGGCGGAAAATCATGTGATAGCACTGTCAGCAGTGTTTCATCCCGGGAATGGAAACTGGGAAGCAGACTTCCTCAGCAGGCACGACCTCCACCCGGGAGAGTGGAAACTTCATCGGGAAGTTTTTTCCACATGATTGTAAACCGTTGGGAAATACCAAAGGTGGACATGATGGCGTCCCGTCTGAACAAAAAATGGGACAGGTATTGCGCCAGGTCAAGAGACCCTCAGGCAATAGCTGTGGACGTTCTGGTAACACCGTGGGTGTACCAGTCGGTGTATGTGTTCCCTCCTCTGCTTCTCATACCTAAGGTGCTGAGAATTATAAGACGTAGAGGAGTAAGAACTATACTCATGGCTCCGGATTGGCCAAGAAGGACTTGGTACCCGGAACTTCAAGAGATGCTTACAGAGGTTTTATGGCCTCTGCCGCTAAGAAGGGACTTGCTTCAGCAAGTACCATGTCTGTTCCAAGACTTACCGCAGCTGCGTTTGTCGGCATGGCGGTGGAACGCCGGATCCTAAGGGAAAAAGGCATTCCGGAAGAGGTCATTCCTACCCTGGTCAAAGCCAGAAAGGAGGTGACCGCACAACATTATCACCACATGTGGCGAAAATATGTTGCGTGGTGTGAGGCCAGGAAGGCCCCACAAAGAAATTTCAACTCGGTCGTTTCCTGCATTTCCTGAAAACAGGAGTGTCTATGGGCCTCAAATTGGGGTCCATTAAGGTTCAAATTTCGGCCCTGTCGATTTTCTTCCAGAAAGAATTGGCTTCAGTTCCTGAAGTCCAGAATTTTGTCAAGGGAGTATTGCATATACAACCCCCTTTTGTGCCTCCAGTGGCACTGTGGGATCTCAACGTAGTTCTGGGATTCCTCAAATCACATTGGTTTAAAACCAGTCAAATCTGTGGATTTGAAGCATCTCACATGAAAAGTGACCATGATCTTGGCCCTGGCCTGGACCAGGCGAGTGTCAAATTGGTGGTTTTTTCTCAAAAAAGCCCATATCTGTTTGTCCATTCGGACAGGGCAGAGCTGCGGACTCGTCCCCAGTTCTCTCCCTAAGGTGGTGTCAGTGTTTCACCTGAACCAGCTTATTGTGGTGCCTTGCACCTACTAGGGACTTGGAGGACTCCAAGTTGCTAGATGTTGTCAGGGCCCTGAAAATATGTTCCAGGACGGCTGGAGTCAGGAAAACTGACTTGCTGTTATCCTGTATGCACCCAACAAACTGGGTGCTTTTGCTTCTAAGCAGACTATTGCTAGTTGGATGTGTAATACAATTCAGCTTGCACATTCTGTGGCAGGCCTGCCACAGCCAAAATATGTAAATGCCCATTCCACAAGGAAGGTGGGCTCATCTTGGGCGGCTGCCCGAGGGGTCTCGGCTTTTACAACTTTGCCGAGCGGTTATTTAGTCAGGGGCAAACACGTTTGTAAAATCCTACAAATTTGATACCCTGGCTAAGGAGGACCTGGAGTTCTCTCATTCGGTGCTGCAGAGTCATCCGCACTCTCCCGCCCGTTTGGGAGCTTTGGTATTATCCCCATGGTCCTTTCAGGAACCCCAGCATCCACTAGGACGATAGAGAAAATAAGAATTTACTTACCGATAATTCTATTTCTCGGAGTCCGTAGTGGATGCTGGGCGCCCATCCCAAGTGCGGATTATCTGCAATACTTGTACATAGTTACAAAAATCGGGTTATTATTGTTGTGAGCCATCTTTTCAGAGGCTCCGCTGTTATCATACTGTTAACTGGGTTCAGATCACAGGTTGTACAGTGTGATTGGTGTGGCTGGTATGAGTCTTACCCGGGATTCAAAATCCTTCCTTATTATGTACGTTCGTCCGGGCACAGTATCTAACTGGCTTGGAGGAGGGTCATAGGGGGAGGAGCCAGTGCACACCACCTGATCCTAAAGCTTTACTTTTTGTGCCCTGTCTCCTGCGGAGCCGCTATTCCCCATGGTCCTTTCAGGAACCCCAGCATCCACTACGGACTCCGAGAAATAGAATTATCGGTAAGTAAATTCTTATTTTCCCACCCGAATAAACAGAGACTGAGCACACTGAATAGTACACATCCTCTCACTCTCCGAGACGAGTGAAAATGGCCGCGACGAGCGGCTCCTTATATGGAATTCAAATCCCGCCAGAATCTGACAGCGGGATGATGACTTTTTGCCGAGTCTTGGTTTCCGAGTCAAGAGGGAAGATCCGAGCCTGGCTCGGATCCGGACTCGGAAGCCAAAGTTCGGGGGGGTTCGGTTCTCAGCGGAAGTAGTGCCAATCTTCAAAAAGTGAAGTAAAGCTGAACCAGGCAATTCTAGACCAGTTAGTCTTACATCTATTGTGGGGAAAGTCCTAGAAAGCTTTCTGAGGGATAGGGTACAGAAGATCCTTGAAGCCAAAAAGATTATTATTAGGTACCAACACAGATTTGTGAAGGATAGATCATGTCAAACAAACTTACTAGGCTTTTATGAAACAGTGTGAACCTTGATCAGGGTAAGGCGGTGGATGTAATCTTTTTAGACTTTGCTAAAGCTTTCGACACAGTGCCACACATGAGACTTATCTATAAGTTGCATGAACTAGGGCTAGAGAGCACAATATGCACATGGGTTAGTAACTGGTTAGATAATAGGGAACAGCGCGTTGTGGTAAATGGAACTTTTTCAAATTGGACTGAAGTTCTAAGTGGTGTGCCACCCACAAGGGTCTGTTCTTGGACCGCTATTGTTCAACATTTTCATTGATGATCTAGCGGAAGGTCTGGGGAGCATGGTGTCAGTTTTTGCAGACGATACCAAACTATGTAAGGTTATAAATTCGGAGAGAGATGCTGAGTCTCTCCAGAACGATTTATTTAAACTGGAATCATGGCCAGCAAACTGGAGAATGAGGTTTAATACCGACAAGTATAAGTTAATGCACCTTGGTAGCAAGAACAAAAATAACACCTACATATTTAATGGAGTGATTTTATGGGACTCCGTACTGGAAAAAGATTTAGGTGTTCATATAGATAACAAACTTAGCAGCAGCACCCAATGTAGGATAGCGGCAAAAACGGCAAAGTACTAGCATGCATAAAGAGGGGTATTGATGCAAGGGATGAGAGTGTTATATTTCCATTATATAAAGCCCTAGTGAGGCCCCATCTGGAATATTGCGCTCAATTTTGGGCACCCTACTACAAAAAGGATATCCTGGAACTAGAAAAGGTTCAGAGGCGGGCGACCAAACTAATTAAGGGGATGGAGACGCTGGAATTCCAGGAAAGACTTGCGAGACTTGACACGTTCATACTGGAAAATAGGAGATTAAGGGGGGACATGATCAACATTTATAAATATTTAAGGGGACAATACACAGAGCTTTCAGGGGATCTGTTTTTGTTAAGACCAGCACAGAAAACACGTGGAAACCCATTTAGGTTAGAGGAGAGGAGATGCTGCACACAGAGGCGGAAAGTTTTTTTCACAGTAAGGACAATACGAGTTTGGAATTCCCTGCCTAAGAAAGTAGTAATGGCAGACTCGGTCAATACTTTTAAGAATGGCCTAGATAAATTCCTAATGGATAAGGATATACAGGGTTATGGTGGATAGATCACGTACCATAGTTATAATAAAATGAGGAAATACAACACAACGGCCGAATTTATCAACAGATACTCAATTACTCATGAAAATAATACAGAATAGGAGAACATAAATAGGTTGAACTCAACGGACGGATTGTCTTTTCTCTTACGTCCTAGAGGATACTGGGGACTCCGTAAGGACCATGGGGATAGACGGGCTCCGCAGGAGACATGGGCACTAATAAAGAACTTTAGGTATGGGTGTGCACTGGCTCCTCCCTCTATGCCCCTCCTCCAGACCTCAGTTTATTACTGTACCCAGAGGATACTGGGTGCATTACAGGGAGCTCTCCTGAGTTTCCTGAAAAGAAAGTATTTTGTTAGGTTTTTTATTTTCAGGGAGCCTGCTGGCAACAGACTCCCTGCATCGAGGGACTGAGGGGAGAGAAACAGACCTACTTTAATGTTAGGCTCTGTTTCTTAGGCTACTGGACACCATTAGCTCCAGAGGGAACGGAACGCAGGTCTCACCCTCGACGCTCGTCCCAGAGCCGCGCCACCGTCCTCCTCGCGGAGCCGGAAGATAGAAGCCGGGTGAGTATGTGAAGAAAGAAGACTTCAGAGGCGGCAGAAGACTTCAGATCTTCATAGAGGTAACGCACAGCGGTAACGCTGTGCGCCATTGCTCCCACACAGCAAACACATGGCAGTCACTGTAAGGGTGCAGGGCGCAGGAAGGGGGGGCGCTCTGGGCAGCAAGAAGGACCTCCAAATCTGGCTTAAATAGTGATATACAGGCTAGGCACTGTATATATGAGACCCCCGCCAGTTTTTTTAAATTTTGCAGCGGGACCGAAGCCCGCCGCTGAGGGGGCGGAGCTTGTTCCTCAGCACTCACCAGCGCCATTTTCTCCACAGCACACCGCTGAGAGGAAGCTCCCCGGACTCTCCCCTGCTTACCACGGTGAAAGAGGGTTTTTAAGAAGGGGGGGGGCACATAATTTGGCGTAAAATAGATGATAACAGCGCTATCTGGGTAAACATATTGTGTTTTCTCTGACGTCCTAGTGGATGCTGGGAACTCCGTAAGGACCATGGGGAATAGCGGGCTCCGAAGGAGGCTGGGCACTCTAGAAAGATTTATGACTACCTGGTGTGCACTGGCTCCTCCCACTATGACCCTCCTCCAAGCCTCAGTTAGATTGTGTGCCCGGCCGAGGTTGGATGCACACTAGGGGCTCTCCTGAGCCCTTAGAAAGAAAGAAAAGCAGCTATAGGGGACATAACTCAGTTAGTCCCTGCATTATATAGCGCTCTGGTGTGTGCTGGCATACTCTCACTCTGTCCCCCCAAAGGGCTTTTGTGGGTCCTGTCCTCAGTTGGAGCATTCCTTGTGTGTGTGCGGTGTGTCGGTACGGCTGTGTCGACATGTTTGATGAGGATAATGATGTGGAGGCGGAGCAGATGCCTTTAGAAGGGATGTCACCCCCTGCGGGGCAGACACCTGAGTGGTTGAACTTATGGAAAGAAATGAGTGCACGTATAGACTCCTTACATAAGAAATGTGACGACATGCCAAATGTGGGACAGCCGACTTCTCAGTTCGTGCCTGTCCAGGCGTCGCACAGGTCATCAGGGGCTCTAAAACGCCCGCTACCGCAGACCCAGATGTCGACACTGATACTGACACCAGTGTCGACGACGATGAGTCTAACCTGATGCCCACTAAGGCCATTCACTGCATGATTGAGGCAATGAAAGAGGTGTTACACATTTCTGATATAAATACAGGTACCACTAAAAAGGGTATTATGTTTGGGGAGAAAAAACTACCCGTAGTTTCTCTAACGTCCTAAGTGGATGCTGGGGACTCCGTAAGGACCATGGGGAATAGCGGCTCCGCAGGAGACTGGGCACAAAAGTAAAGCTTTAGAACTACCTGGTGTGCACTGGCTCCTCCCCCTATGACCCTCCTCCAAGCCTCAGTTAGATTTTTGTGCCCGAACGAGAAGGGTGCACACTAGGTGGCTCTCCTGAGCTGCTTAGTGAAAAGTTTAGTTTTAGGTTTTTTATTTTCAGTGAGACCTGCTGGCAACAGGCTCACGGCATCGAGGGACTAAGGGGAGAAGAAGCGAACTCACCTGCGTGCAGAGTGGATTGGGCTTCTTAGGCTACTGGACATTAGCTCCAGAGGGACGATCACAGGCCCAGCCATGGATGGGTCCCAGAGCCGCGCCGCCGGCCCCCTTACAGAGCCAGAAGACAGAAGAGGTTCGGAAAATCGGCGGCAGAAGACGTCCTGTCTTCAACAAGGTAGCGCACAGCACTGCAGCTGTGCGCCATTGCTCTCAGCACACTTCACACTCCGGTCACTGAGGGTGCAGGGTGCTGGGGGGGGGCGCCCTGAGACGCAATAAAAACACCTTGGATGGCAAAAAATGCATCACATATAGCTCCTGGGCTATATGGATGAATTTAACCCCTGCCAGAATACATAGAAAAACGGGAGATAAGGCCGCCGATAAGGGGGCGGAGCCTATCTCCTCAGCACACTGGCGCCATTTTCCCTCACAGCTCCGTTGGAGGGAAGCTCCCTGGCTCTCCCCTGCAGTCACTACACTACAGAAAGGGTTAAAAAAAGAGAAGGGGGGCACTAATTACGCGCAGTATTAAAGATACAGCAGCTATAAGGGGAAAAACACTTATATAAGGTTATCCCTGTATATATATAGCGCTCTGGTGTGTGCTGGCAAACTCTCCCTCTGTCTCCCCAAAGGGCTAGTGGGGTCCTGTCCTCTATCAGAGCATTCCCTGTGTGTGTGCTGTATGTCGGTACGTTTGTGTCGACATGTATGAGGAGAAAAATGATGTGGAGACGGAGCAGATTGCCTGTAATAGTGATGTCACCCCTAGGGGGTCGACACCTGAGTGGATGAACTGTTGGAAGGAATTACGTAACAGTGTCAGCTCTGTATAAAAGACAGTGGTTGACATGAGACAGCCGGCTACTCAGCTTGTGCCTGTCCAGACGTCTCATAGGCCGTCAGGGGCTCTAAAGCGCCGGTTACCTCAGATGGCAGATATAGACGCCGACACGGATACTGACTCCAGTGTCGACGGTGAAGAGACAAATGTGACTTCCAGTAGGGCCACACGTTACATGATTGAGGCAATGAAAAATGTTTTACACATTTCTGATAATACGAGTACCACCAAAAAGGGGTATTATGTTCGGTGAGGAAAAACTACCTGTAGTTTTCCTGAATCTGAGAAATTAAATGAGGTGTGTGATGATGCGTGGTTTTCCCCCCGATAACAACTGATAATTTCTAAAATGTTATTGGCATTATATCCTTTCCCGCCAGAGGTTAGGGTGCGTTGGGAAACACCCCCTAGGGTGGATAAAGCGCTCACACGCTTGTAAGAACAAGGACTCTACCCTCTCCTGAGATGGCCGCCCTTAAGGATCCTGCTGATAGAAAGCAGGAGGGCATCCTAAAAGGTATTTACACACATACTGGTGTTATACTGCGACCAGCAATCGCCTCAGCCTGGATGTGCAGTGCTGGGTTGGCGTGGTCGGATTCCCTGACTGAAAATATTGATACCCTAGATAGGGACAGTATATTATTGCCTATAGAGCATTTAAAAGATGCATTTCTATATATGCGTGATGCACAGCGGAATATTTGCTGACTGGCATCAAGTCTAAGTGCGTTGTCCATTTCTACCAGTAGAGGGTTATGGACACGACAGTGGTCAGGTGATGCGGATTCCAAACGGCATTTGGAAGTATTGCCTTATTAAGGGGAGGAGTTATTTGGGGTCGGTCTTTCAGACCTGGTGGCCACGGCAACAGCTGGGAAATCCACGTTTGTACCCCAGGTCGCCTCTCAACATGAGAAGACGCCGTATTATCAGGCGCAGTCTTTTCGTGGGCAAGCGGGCAAAAGGTTCCTCATTTCTGCCCCGTGACAGAGGGAGAGGAAAAAGGCTGCAGAAATCAGCCAGTTCCCAGGAACAGAAACCCTCTCCCGCCTCTGCCAAGCCCTCAGTATGACGCTGGGGCTTTACAAGCAGAATCAGGCACGGTGGGGGCCCGTCTCAATGAATTTCAGCGCGCAGTGGGCTCACTCGCAAGTAGACCCCTGGATCCTTCAGGTGATATCTTAGGGGTACAAATTGGAATTCGAGACGTCTCCCCCTCGCCGTTTCCTAAAGTCGGCTTTACCGATGTCTCCTTCTGACAGGGAGACAGTTTTGGAAGCCATTCACAAGCTGTATTCCCAGCAGGTGATAATCAAGGTACCCCTCCTGCAACAGGGAACGGGGTATTATTCCACACTGTTGTGGTACCGAAGCCGGACGGCTCGGTGAGACCGATTCTAAATCTAAAATCTTTGAACACTTACATACAGAGGTTCAAATTCAAGATTGAGTCACTCAGAGCAGTGATTGCGAACCTGGAAGAAGAGGACTACATGATGTCTCGGTACATCAAGGATGCTTACCTTCATGTCCCAATTTACCCTTCTCACCAAGGGTATCTCAGGTTTATGGTACAGAACTGTCACTATCAGTTTCAGACGCTGCCGTATGGATGGTCCACGGCACCCCGGGTCTTTACCAAGGTAATGGCCGAAATGATGATACTCCTTCAAAGGAAGGGAATTTTAGTTATCCCTTACTTGGACGATTCCCTGATAAGGGTAAGATCCAGGGAACAGTTGGAGGTCGGTGTAGCACTATCTCAGGTAGTGTTGCGGCAGCACGATTGGATTCTCAATATTCCAAAATCGCAGCTGATTCCGACGACTCGTCTTCTGTTCTTAGGGATGATCCTGGACACAGTTCAGAAAAAGGTGTTTCTCCCGGAGGAGAAAGTCAGGGAGTTATCCGAGCTAGTCGGGAACCTCCTATAACCGAGCCAAGTCTCAGTACATCAATGAGATGGTTCTGGAAAAAATGGTGGCTTCCTATGAAGCAATCCCATGCGGCAGATTCCACGCAAGAACTTTCCAGTGGGACCTGCTGGACAAATGGTCTGGGTCGCATCTTCAGATGCATCAGCGGATAACCCTGTCACCAAGCACAAGGGTGTCTCTCTTGTGGTGGTTGCAGAGTGCTCATCTTCTAGAGGGCCGCACATTCAGGACTGGGTCCTGGTGACCACGGATGCCAGCCTGCGAGGCTGGGGAGCAGTCACACAGGGAAGGAATTTCCAGAGCTTATGGTCAAGCCTGGAGACATCACTTCACATAAATATCCTGAAGCTAAGGGCCATTTACAATGCTCTAAGCTCAGCAAGACCTCTGCTTCAAGGTCACCCGGAGTTGATCCATTCGGACAACATCACGGCAGTCACCCACGTAAACAGACAGGGTGACACAAGAAGCAGAAGGGCAATGGCAGAAGCTGCAAGGATTCTTCGCTGGGCGGAAAATCATGTGATAGCACTGTCAGCAGTATTCATTCCGGGAGTGGACAACTGGGAAGCAGACTTCCTCAGCAGACATGACCTCCACCCGGGAGAGTGGGGACTTCACCCAGAAGTCTTCCACATGTTTATAAAACTCGACAAGTATTGCGCCAGGTCAAGGGACCCTCAGGCAATAGCTGTAGACGCTCTGGTAACACAGTGGGTGTACCAGTCAGTGTATGTGTTCCCTCCTCTGCCTCTCATAACCAAGGTACTGAGAATTATAAGATGGAGAGGAGTAAGCACTATATTCGTGGCTCCGGATTGGCCAAGAAGGACTTGGTAACCGGAACTTCAAGAGATGCTCACGGAGGATCCGTGGCCTCTACCTCTAAGAAGGGACCTGCTCCAGCAAGGACCCTGTCTGTTCCAAGACTTACCGCGGCTGCGTTTAACGGCAGGGCGGTTGAACGCTGGATCCTGTAGGAAAAAGGCATTCTGGATGAAGTCATCCCTATCCTGATCAAAGCCAGGAAAGATATAACCGCAAAACATTATCACCGCATTTGGCGAAAATATGTTGCGTGGTGCGAGGCCAGTAAGGCCCCGACGGAGGAATTTTCAACTAGGTCGATTCCTACATTTCCTGCAAACAGGAGTGTCTATGGGCCTGAAATGGGGGTCCATTAAGGTTCAAATTTCGGCCCTGTCAATTTTCTTCCAAAAAGAACTAGCTTCAGTCCCTGAAGTTCAGACGTTTGTGAAAGGGGTACTGTATATACACAGCCTCCTTTTGTGCCTCCAGTGGCACCTTGGGATCTAAATGTAGTTTTTGGGTTCCAAAAGTCACATTGGTTTGAACCACTTAAATATGTGGAGTTAAAATATCTCACATGGAAAGTGGTCATGCTGTTGGCCCTGGCCTGGGCCAGGTGCGTGTCAGAATTGGCGGCTTTATCCTGTAAAAGCCCTCATCTGATTTTCCATTCGGACAGGGCGGAATTGAGGACTTGTCCTCAGTTTCTCCCTAAGGTGGTTTTCAGCGTTTCACCTGAATCAACCTATTGTGGTGCCTGCGGCTACTAGGGACTTGGAGGACTCCAAGTTGCTAGACGTTGTCAGAGCCCTGGAAATATAGGTTTCCAGGACGGCTGGAGTCAGAAAATCTGACTCATTGTTTATTCTGTTTGCACCCAACAAGCTGGGTGCTCCTGCTTCTAAGCAGACTATTGCTTGTTGGATTTGTAGTACAATTCAGCTTGCACATTCTGTGGCAGGCCTGCCACAGCCAAAATCTGTAAAAGCCCATTCCACAAGGAAGGTGGGCTCATCTTGGGCGGCTGCCCGAGGGGTCTCGGCTTTACAACTTTGCCGAGCAGCTACTTGGTCAGGAGCAAATACGTTTGTAAAATTCTACAAATTTGATACCCTGGCTGAGGAGGACCGGGAGTTCTCTCATTTGGTGCTGCAGAGTCATCCGCACTCTCCCGCCCGTTTGGGAGCTTTGGTATAATCCCCATGGTCCTTACGGAGTCCCCAGCATCCACTTAGGACGTTAGAGAAAATAAGAATTTACTTACCGATAATTCTATTTCTCGTAGTCCGTAGTGGATGCTGGGCGCCCATCCCAAGTGCGGATTGTCTGCAATACTGGTACATAGTTATTGTTACCAAAAAATCGGGTTATTGCTGTAGTGAGCCATCTTTTCTAGAGGCTCCTCTGTTATCATGCTGTTAACTGGGTTTAGATCACAAGTTATATGGTGTGATTGGTGTGGCTGGTATGAGTCTTACCCGGGATTCAAAATCCTTCCTTATTGTGTACGCTCGTCCGGGCACAGTATCCTAACTGAGGCTTGGAGGAGGGTCATAGGGGGAGGAGCCAGTGCACACCAGGTAGTTCTAAAGCTTTACTTTTGTGCCCAGTCTCCTGCGGAGCCGCTATTCCCCATGGTCCTTACGGAGTCCCCGGCATCCACTACGGACTACGAGAAATAGAATTATCGGTAAGTAAATTCTTATTTTTTCCCCCATCAGATGAATTAAATGAAGTGTGTGAAGAAGCGTGGGCTTTCCCTGATAAAAAAATTGGTAATTCCTAAGAAGGTACTAATGGCGTTCCCTTTCCCGCCAGAGGATAGGTCACGTTGGGAAACACCTCCTAGGGTGGATAAAGCGCTCACACGTTTGTCTAAAAAGGTGGCACTACCGTCTCCGGATACGGCCGCCCTCAAGGAACCTGCTGATAGAAAGCAGGAGGCGATCCTGAAGTCTGTATATACACACTCAGGCATTATACTTAGGCCAGCTATTGCGTCAGCTTGGATGTGCAGTGCTGCCGCTGCGTGGTCAGATAAACTGTCAGAAAATATTGACACATTAGACAGAGACACGATCCTGTTAACCATAGACCATATAAAAGACTCAGTCTTATATATGAGAGATGCACAGAGGGAAATCTGCCGACTGGCATCTAAAGTAAGTGCATTGTCCATTTCTGCTAGGAGAGGCTTATGGACTCGCCAGTGGACAGGAGATGCAGATTCTAAAAGGCACATGGAAGTGTTGCCATATAAGGGTGAGGAATTATTTGGGGATGGTCTCTCGGACCTAGTTTCCACAGCAACGTCTGGGAAGTCAGCATTTTTACCCCATGTCCCCTCACAGCCTAAGAAGGCGCCGTTTTATCAGGTTCAGTCCTTTCGGACCCAGAAAAACAGGCGTGGAAAAGGCGGGTCTTTTCTGTCCAGAGGCAGAGGTAGGGGAAAAAGGCTGCAACAAACAGCAGGTTCCCAGGAGCAAAAGTCCTCCCCCGCTTCTTCTTCCAATTCCGCCGCATGACGGTGGGGCTCCACAGGCGGAGCCAGGTACGGTGGGGGGCCGCCTCAAGAATTTCAGCGATCAGTGGGCTCGCTCACAGGTGGATCCCTGGATCCTTCAAATAGTATCTCAGGGGTACAAACTGGAATTCGAGGCGTCTCCACCCCACCGGTTCCTAAAATCTGCCTTGCCGATTGCTCCCTCAGACAGGGAGGCGGTGCTAGCGGCAATTCACAAGCTGTATTCCCAGCAGGTGATAATCAAGGTACCCCTACTTCAACAAGGCCAGGGTTACTATTCCACACTATTTGTGGTACCGAAACCGGACGGTTCGGTGAGACCCATTTTAAATTTTAAATCCTTGAACACATACATAAAAAAATTCAAGTTCAAGATGGAATCGCTCAGGGCGGTTATTGCAAGCCTGGACGAGGGGAATTACATGGTATCCCTGGACATCAAGGATGCTTACTTGCATGTCCCCATTTACCATCCTCACCAGGAGTACCTCAGATTTGTGGTACAGGATTGCCATTACCAATTCCAGACGCTGCCGTTTGGACTGTCCACGGCACCGAGGGTATTTACCAAGGTTATGGCGGAAATGATGATACTCCTTCGAAAAAAGGGAGTTTTAATTATCCCGTACTTGGACGATCTCCTAATAAAAGCGAGGTCCAAGGAACAGTTGTTGGTGGGAGTAGCACTATCTCAGGAGGTGCTGCACCAGCACGGCTGGATTCTGAATATCCCAAAGTCACAGCTGGTTCCGACGACACGGCTACTGTTCCTGGGTATGATTCTGGATACAGTCCAGAAGAAAGTGTTTCTCCCGGAGGAGAAAGCCAGGGAGTTGTCATCTCTAGTCAGAGACCTCCTGAAACCAAAACAGGTATCAGTGCATCGCTGCACGCGGGTCCTGGGAAAAATGGTGGCTTCTTACGAAGCAATTCCCTTCGGCAGGTTCCATGCCAGAATCTTTCAGTGGGACCTGTTGGACCAGTGGTCCGGATCGCATCTTCAGATGCATCGCTTAATAACCCTGTCTCCAAGAACCAGGGTGTCTCTACTGTGGTGGCTGCAGAGTGCCCATCTTCTAGAGGGCCGCAGGTTCGGCATACAGGACTGGGTCCTGGTGACCACGGATGCCAGCCTTCGAGGCTGGGCGGCAGTCACACAGGGAAGAAACTTCCAAGGACTATGGTCGAGTCAGGAAACTTCCCTTCACATAAATATTCTGGAACTAAGGGCCATCTACAATGCCCTAAGTCAAGCAAAATCCCTGCTCCTACACCAGCCGGTGCTGATCCAGTCATACAACATCACGGCAGTCGCCCATGTAAATCGACAGGGCGGCACAAGAAGCAGGATGGCGATGGCAGAAGCCACAAGAATTCTCCGATGGGCGGAGAATCATGTACTAGCACTGTCAGCAGTGTTCATTCCGGGAGTGGACAACTGGGAAGCAGACTTCCTCAGCAGACACGACCTCCACCCGGGAGAGTGGGGACTTCATCCAGAAGTCTTCTAGATGCTGGTAAACCGTTGGGAAAAACCACAGGTGGACATGATGGCGTCCCGTCTCAACAAAAAGTTAAAAAGATATTGCGCCAGGTCAAGGGACCCTCAGGCGATAGCTGTGGACGCTCTAGTGACACCGTGGGTGTACCAGTCGGTTTATGTGTTCCCTCCTCTGCCTCTCATACCAAAGGTATTGAGAATAATAAGAAAGCGAGGAGTAAACACAATTCTCGTGGTTCCGGATTGGCCAAGACGAGCGTGGCACCCGGAACTTCAAGAGATGCTCTCAGAGGACCCGTGGCCTCTACCGCTCAGACAGGACCTGCTACAGCAGGGGCCCTGTCTGTTCCAAGACTTACCGCGGCTGCGTTTGACGGCATGGCGGTTGAACACCGGATCCTAAAGGAAAAAGGTATTCCGGAAGAAGTCATTCCTACGCTTATTAAGGCCAGGAAAGATGTTACAGCAAAGCATTATCACTGCATATGGCGGAAATATGTTGCATGGTGCGAGGCCAAAAAGGCCCCAACAGAGGAATTTCAACTAGGTCGATTTCTGCATTTCCTGCAAGCAGGAGTGAATATGGGCCTAAAACTAGGCTCCATTAAAGTACAGATCTCGGCTCTGTCGATTTTCTTTCAAAAAGAACTAGCTTCAGTACCTGAAGTTCAGACATTTGTGAAAGGAGTGCTGCATATTCAGCCCCCGTTTGTGCCTCCTGTGGCATCTTGGGATCTCAACGTGATGTTGAGTTTCTTAAAATCACATTGGTTTGAGCCACTAAAAACCGTGGATCTGAAATATCTCACGTGGAAAGTGGTCATGTTATTGGCCTTGGCTTCAGCCAGGCGAGTGTCAGAATTGGCGGCTTTATCATGTAAAAGCCCTTATCTGATTTTCCATATGGATAGGGCAGAATTGAGGACTCGTCCCCAATTTCTCCCTAAGGTGGTGTCAGCGTTTCACCTGAACCAGCCTATTGTGGTGCCGGCGGCTACTAGTGAATTGGAGGACTCCAAGTTGCTAGACGTTGTCAGGGCCCTGAAAATATATGTTTCCAGGACGGCTGGAGTCAGAAAATCTGACTCGCTGTTTATCCTGTATGCACCCAACAAGCTGGGTGCTCCTGCTTCTAAGCAGTCTATTGCTCGCTGGATTTGTAGTACAATTCAGCTTGCACATTCTGTGGCAGGCCTGCCACAGCCAAAATCTGTAAATGCCCATTCCACAAGGAAGGTGGGCTCATCTTGGGCGGCTGCCCGAGGGGTCTCGGCTTTACAACTTTGCCGAGCAGCTACTTGGTCAGGGGCAAACACGTTTGCAAAATTCTACAAATTTGATACCCTGGCTGAGGAGGACCTGGAGTTCTCTCATTCGGTGCTACAGAGTCATCCGCACTCTCCCGCCCGTTTGGGAGCTTTGGTATAATCCCCATGGTCCTTACGGAGTTCCCAGCATCCACTAGGACGTCAGAGAAAATAAGAATTTACTCACCGGTAATTCTATTTCTCGTAGTCCGTAGTGGATGCTGGGCGCCCATCCCAAGTGCGGATTGTCTGCAATACTTGTAAATAGTTATTGTTAACTAAAGGGTTATTGTTGAGCCATCTGTTGAGAGGCTCAGTTGTTTTCATACTGTCAAACTGGATATAGTATCACGAGTTGTACGGTGTGATTGGTGTGGCTGGTAAGAGTCTTACCCGGGATTCTAAATCCTTCCTTATTATGTCAGCTCGTCCGGGCACAGTGTCCTAACTGAGGCTTGGAGGAGGGTCATAGTGGGAGGAGCCAGTGCACACCAGGTAGTCATAAATCTTTCTAGAGTGCCCAGCCTCCTTCGGAGCCCGCTATTCCCCATGGTCCTTACGGAGTTCCCAGCATCCACTACGGACTACGAGAAATAGAATTACCGGTGAGTAAATTCTTATTTTTTTCCCTGGGTCATTAACGCTGGGTGTGTGCTGGCATACTCTCTCTCTGTCTCTCCAAAGGGCCTTAAGGGGGAACTGTCTTCAGATAAGAGGATTCCCTGAGTGTATGGTGTGTCGGTACGCGTATGTCGGCATGTCTGAGAGAGAAGGCTCTCCTAGGGAGGAGGTGGAGCAAATGACTGTGGTGTCTCCGTCGGCAACACCGACACCTGACTGGTTGGATATGTGGAATGTTTTAAGTGCTAATGTGAATTTATTGCACAAAAGATTGGACAAAGCTGAGTACAGGGTGTCAAGCCCTGCCTGCCCCTATGTCACAGGGACCTTCGGGGTCTCAAAAGCGCCCACTATCCCAAATAGTAGACACGGATACCGACACGGATTCTGACTCCAGTGTCGACTACGATGATGCAAAGTTACAGCCAAAATTGGCTAAAAGTATTCAATATATGATTATTGCAATAAAAGATGTTTTGCATATCACAGAGGACCCCCCTGTCCCTGACACGAGGGTTCACATGTATAAGGAAAAGAAACCTGAGGTAACCTTTCCCCCGTCTCATGAGCTGAACGAGTTATTTGAAAAGGCTTAGGAATCTCCAGACAAAAAAATGCAGATTCCCAAAAGGATTCTTATGGCGCATCCTTTCCCGAATAAGGACAGGATACTGTGGGATCCGCCCCAAGGGTGGACAAAGCGTTGACACGCTTGTCCAAAAAGGTAGCGCTGCCATCCCAAGATACGGCTACCCTTAGGGATCCTGCTGATCGCAAGCAGGAGACTACCTTGAAGTCCATTTACACACATTCTGGTACCTTACTCAGACCGGCGATAGCGTCGGCTTGGGTTTGTAGCGCTGTAATAGCGTGGACAGATACCTTATCGGCGGATATTGATACCCTGGATAAGGATACCATGTTATTGACCCTGGGTCATATTAAAGATGCTATCTTATATATGAGAGATGCTCAAAGAGACATTGGCCTACTGGGTTCTAGAGTCAACGCTATGGCGATTTCTGCTAGACGAGTCCTATGGACCCGGCAATGGACAAGTGATGCCGACTCGAAGAGGCATATGGAGGTTTTGCCTTACAAGGGTGAGGAATTGTTTGGGGAAGGTCTCTCGGACCTGGTTTCCACAGCTACGGCAGGTAAATCAAATTTTTTGCCTTATATTCCCTCACAGCCTAAGAAAGCGCCACATTATCAGATGCAGTCCTTTCAGTCAAATAGAAACGAGAGTACGAGGATCGTCCTTTCTTGCCAGAGGTAAGGGCAGAGGGAAAAAGCTGCCTACCACAGCTAGTTCCCAGGAGCAGAAGTCCTCCCCGGCTTCTACAAAATCCATCGCATGACGCTGGGGCTCCGCTGAGGGAGTCTGCCCCAGTGGGGGCACGTCTTCGACTTTTCAGCCACATCTGGGTTCACTCACAGTTGGATCCCTGGGCAATAGAAATTGTTTCCCAGGGGTACAAGCTGGAATTCGAAGAGGTGCCTCCTCGCCGGTTTTTCAAATCGGCCCTGCCAGCTTCTCCCCCAGAAAGGGAGATAGTTTTAAATGCGATTCACAAATTGTGTCTTCAACAGGTGGTGGTCAAAGTTCCCCTGCTTCAACAAGGGAAGGGGTATTACTCAACCCTGTTTGTAGTCCCGAAACCGGACGGTTCGGTCAGACCCATTCTAAATTTAAAATCCTTGAACCTATACTTGAAAAGGTTCAGGATGGAATCGCTCAGAGCGATCATCGCCAGCCTAGACGGGGGGGATTTTATGGTATCACTGGACATAAAGGATGCATACCTTCATGTTCCCATTTATCCACCTCATCAGGCGTACCTGAGATTTGCGGTACAGGAGTGTCATTACCAATTTCAGACGTTGCCGTTTGGGCTTTCCACGGCCCCGAGGATTTTCACCAAGGTAATGGCGGAGATGATGGTGGTCCTGCACAAGCAGGGTGTCACAATTATCCCGTACTTGGACGATCTCATAAAAGCGAGATCACGAGAGCAGTTGTTGAACAGCGTGTCACTTTCAATGAAGGTGTTGCAGCAACACGGCTGGATTCTCAATATCCCAAAGTCACAGTTGGTTCCTACGACTCGTTTGACCTTCTTAGGCATGATCCTGGATACGGACCAGAAAAGGGTTTATCTTCCGATAGAAAGGGCCCAGGAACTCATGACTCTGATCAGGGACCTATTGAAGCCAAAACAGGTGTCAGTGCATCACTGCACTCGAGTCCTGGGAAAGATGGTGGCGTCTTACGAGGCCATTCCCTTTGGCAGGTTCCATGCGAGGACTTTCCAATGGGACCTACTGGACAAGTGGTCCGGGTCACATCTACAGATTCATCAGTTGATCACCCTGTCCCCCAGGGCCAGGGTATCTCTCCTGTGGTGGCTGCAGAGTGCTCACCTTCTAGAGGGTCACAGGTTTGGCATTCAGGATTGGATTCTGGTAACCACGGACGCGAGCCTCCGAGGTTGGGGAGCAGTCACACAGGGAAGAAACTTCCAAGGTCTTTGGTCAAGCCAGGAGACTTGTCTTCACATCAGCGTCCTGGAGCTGAGGGCCATATACAACGCCCTTCGTCAAGCGGAGACTTTGCTTCGCGATCTACCGGTTCTGATTCAGTCAGACAACATCACTGCAGTGGCTCATGTAAACCGCCAAGGTGGCACAAGGAGCAGAGTGGCAATGACGGAAGCCACCAGGATTCTTCGCTGGGCGGAAAATCATGTCAGCGCACTGTCAGCAGTGTTCATTCTGGGTGTGGACAACTGGGAAGCAGACTTCCTCAGCAGACACGATCTACATCCAGGAGAGTGGGGACTTCATCAGGAAGTCTTCGCACAGATTGCAAGTCGGTGGGGACTGCCCCAAATAGACATGATGGCGTCCCGCCTCAACAAAAAACTACAGAGGTATTGCACCAGGTCAAGAGACCCTCAAGCGGTGGGAGTGGACGCCCTGGTGACACCGTGGGTGTTCCAGTCGGTCTATGTGTTTCCTCCTCTTCCTCTCATCCCCAAGGTGTTGAGAATCATAAGAAAAAGAGGAGTACAGACAATTCTCATTGTTCCAGACTGGCCGCGAAGGGCCTGGTATCCGGATCTGCAGGAAATGCTCATAGAAGATCCGTGGCCCCTTCCGCTAAGACAGGACCTGTTGCAACAGGGGCCCTGTCTGTTCCAAGACTTACCGCGGCTGCGTTTGACGGCATGGCGGTTAAACGCCGGATCATAGAGGAAAAGGGTATTCCGGATGAGGTCATTCCTACTCTGATAAAGGCTAGGAAGGACGTGACAGCTAAACATTATCACCATATATGGCGGAAGTATGTTTCTTGGTGTGCGGCCAGGAAGGCTCCTACGGAAGAATTCCATCTGGGCCGTTTCCTTCACTTTCTACAAACTGGAGTGAATTTGGGCCTAAAATTAGGCTCCATTAAGGTTCAGATTTCGGCCCTATCCATTTTCTTTCAGAAGGAATTAGCTTCTCTCCCAGAAGTACAGACTTTTGTGAAGGGAGTGCTGCATATTCAGCCTCCTTTTGTACCTCCGGTGGTGCCTTGGGACCTTAACGTGGTGTTGAGTTTCCTTAAGTCCCACTGGTTTGAACCACTTAAAACGGCTGGAATTAAAGTATCTCACTTGGAAAGTGGTTATGTTGTTAGCCTTGGCTTCGGCTAGGCGAGTGTCTGAGTTGGTGGCTTTGTCTCACAAAAGCCCCTATCTGGTTTTCCATGTGGATAGAGCAGAATTGCAGACTCGTCCTCAATTCTTGCCCAAAGTGGTTTCATCTTTTCATATGAACCAACCTATTGTGGTGCCTGTGGCTACGCGAGACTTGGAGGATTCCGAGTCCCTTGATGTAGTCAGGGCTTTGAAAATTTACGTGGCCAGAACGGCTCGGGTCAGAAAAACACAGGCACTGTTTGTCCTGTATGCAGCCAACAAGGTTGGCGCTCCTGCTTCTAAGCAGACTATCGCTCGCTGGATCTGTAACACAATTCAGCAGGCTCATTCTACGGCTGGATTGCCGTTACCAAAATCGGTTAAGGCCCATTCCACTAGGAAGGTGGGCTCTTCTTGGGCGGCTGCCCGAAGCGTCTCGGCATTACAGTTGTGCCGAGTAGCTACCTGGTCGGGTTCAAACACCTTTGCAAAGTTTTACAAGTTTGATACCTTGGCTGAAGAGGACCTCATGTTTGCTCAATCGGTGCTACAGAGTCATCCGCACTCTCCCACCCGTTTGGGAGCTTTGGTATAATCCCCATGGTCCTTACGGAGTCCCCAGCATCCTCTAGGACGTAAGAGAAAATAAGATTTTAAACCTACCGGTAAATCTTTTTCTCCTAGTCCGTAGAGGATGCTGGGCGCCCGTCCCAGTGCGGACTACTTCTGCAATACTTGTATATAGGTGGTCATTCCGAGTTGTTCGCTCGGTAATTTTCTTCGCATCGCAGCGGTTTTCCGCTTATTGCGCATGCGCAATGTTCGCACTGCGACTGCGCCAAGTAAATTTGCTATGAAGATTGGTATTTTACTCACGGCATTACAAGGTTTTTTCTTCGTTCTGGTGATCGTAATGTAATTGACAGGAAGTGGGTGTTTCTGGTGGCCGTTTTATGGGAGTGTGTAAAAAAACGCCACTGTTTCTGGGAAAAACGCGGGAGTGGCTGGAGAAACGGAGGAGTGTCTGGGCGAACGCTGGGTGTGTTTGTGACGTCAAACCAGGAACGACAAGCACTGAACTGATCATACTGGAAGAGTAAGTCTCGAGCTACTCAGAAACTGCACAGAGAAGTCTTTTCGCAATATTGCGAAACTTTCGTTTGCAATTTTGATAAGCTAAGATTCACTCCCAGTAGGCGGCGGCTTAGCGTGTGCAATGCTGCTAAAAGCAGCTTGCGAGCGAACAACTCGGAATCACCCCCATAGTTATTGCTTACATAAGGGTTATGTTACAGTTTTGTTCAGTCTCGGACTGATGCTGTGTTGTTTCATGCTGTTAACTGGTTCGTATAACCCAAGTTATACGGTGTGAATGGTGTGGGCTGGTATGAATCTTGCCCTTGGATTAACAAAAATCCTTTCCTCGTACTGTCTGTCTCCTCTGTGCACAGTTTCTCTAACTGAGGTCTGGAGGAGGGGCATAGAGGGAGGAGCCAGTGCACACCCATACCTAAAGTTCTTTTTTAGTGCCCATGTCTCCTGCGGAGCCCGTCTATCCCCATGGTCCTTACGGAGTCCCCAGAATCCTCTACGGACTAGGAGAAAAAGATTTACCGGTAGGTTTAAAATCTTATTTTTTCAACCTCACAAACCATGTAAATATGTAACTTTGAAACACCTCACTGCCAGTAGTCAGGCCGTTTGGCATGCGTAAGAAGGCATATCTCCCAGCTGGTGTCATAAAGGCAGTGATGAGTGACGATTCTTTGTCCAACGGGATTTGCCAAAACCCACATTTGGCATCTAATGTACTGAAGACCTTGGCTTCCGGCATGTCAGCAATGACTTGTTCTCAATAGGTGACGCGGTCTTAGTCTTGCTTTATTGAGTTGCACAGGGTCTATGCAGATCCTTACAGTCATGATGCCAAGTGCGGTCATGCACTCCAGTTTATCTGGGACTTTGTCTCTCATAGCGATTGGAACCCACCGAGAAGCACACACTGTAGGGATAACAGATTCATCCAAGCGCATGTTGTAGATGACAGGTAGCTTGCCAATGGTGTACAATTGAATGAGTCCTAAAAGTCACGGAACTCTGGGGTATCTTACTGTATCAGGTGTACTTCCGGCCCCAGATTTATCAACCCAAGGCGAACACTGTCAGGCAGTCCAAGCAGTGGTCTAAGGGGGTCATTCTGACCCGTTCGCTCGCTGCGTTTTAACGCAGCAGAGCGAACGGGCCCCTACTGCACATGCGCCGGCGCATGCCAGACGGCCAAAGTCCGTAGCAGGGATACGATTGCCTCTGCCTGATTGAGAGGCAGAGGCAATCGCTGGGCGGGAGGGAGCGGAATGGCGGCGCTTGGCCGCCGTTTCGTGGGTTTGGTCCGGCCAACGCAGGCGTGGCCGGACCGAACGGGGGGGGCGGGCCGCAGCGGCTGCGTGGCATCACATGCAGCCGCTGCGAGTCGGGGAGCGATGAGTAGCTTCCAGCCAGCACGCTAAAGCTGCGCTGGCCGGGAGCTACTTTTGAAGTGCAAAGGCATCGCTGCTGTGCGATGCCTTTGCACTTCTGCGAGGGGGCCAGACTGACATGCGGGGCGGCCTAGCCCTGTCCTGAGCATCCCCCCGCATGTCAGGGAAGAAGATCGTAGCTGTGCTAAATTTAGCACAGCTACGATCCACTCGGAATGACCTCCTAAAATCCCTATCTACTATGTGGAAAAGCAACGGTGCACATGTGTATTCGATCGTGGCGGTGACTACGGTTTTGAATATTTGACCTCCATATGCCACTAAGTTTACAGTGTCTGTGTAGCCTGAGGGCTAGTTTGGTGCAGCAGGATCCTGGACATTATGTTGCATTTGGCACCGATGTCAATTTTAATCTTCAGGGTACTGCCACTATTTTTATCACACAGGTCAGTGAAAATCTCTCCTTGTTTTGCAATTAGAGCTATGCTTTTACAATATATGGTGTCAGTAGTGTGTGGTGTGATTGACTTTATGTATTTGTCTTTCTCCCTGCATCACATGTGGCTCACTGCAGGGCCGTCTTTTCATATGGGCTCTTGCCCAAGGGCCCCAGGAGTATAAGGGCCCTGGACTGTTAGCTGAGGGTCTCCTCTTTCCAGGGTTACCAGATTTCTGAAAATCGGCCCTGTGGAACCAGAGATATCTGACTTCAAAGCAGTGGTCCCCATCCCAGCCTGTTTATTGCTCTTCCCAGCCAGATATCTCAGGTTCTGTCTGACATAGAGTTTTTATGAGGGTATACTCAACATTCTGGGACTTTCCCCTTTCGGATGACACTGGCTGCTTGTCTCTACTATGCCCAGAACCAGAGATATCAGCCTTTCAGCAGCTGGACCCTGCTCCAGCTCCACCCGTCTGGTATACAGTTTAAAAAGTTTGTGTAAGGATTGCTCTAGCTCCAGAACTCTAATTCCCAAGTCCCTAGTACCGTCTGACAGGTGGGACTCTCTAGTTTGTTATCCCATTGAAAGCTAAGAAATCTATTTCCAGGAACTGGAGATATCTACAGTCAAGCAAGCTGCCCTCCCACCAAAAAATGATGAATATTAAGCCCACTCCACTATCCACCCCTCCCCTACGTATTAAACACCCCCTACCACCCTGGAAGTCATGTACCGGGGCCCCTTAATTCAGCCCAATGCCCCCTTCTAAAGTTTAGTGTTCTGCCTCCTGCCCCATCTGTGCAGTAGAGGAGTAATTGGCAGCAATTACTGCTCCAGGTCCTACATGCTGAGTTGAAGATAGAACACCCCCTACCACCCGCAGGACATCAAAGCTGCAACTGATAGCACCCCCCACCCCTACTGCTGGAGAATGGGTAGGGGCCCCAGTGCATTGCTTTGCCCAGGGGCCTACACTGCTGTTAAGACGACCTTGGCTCACTGTGTGTCATGGTATGCCTGGATCTGCAATACTTTGCAAAGTGGTTAAGCTTGTTGCAATTGGTAAAAAAAAGCAGGGCAAGTCTCCCGTACAAATTCATGGTGTCCCCCACAGTTATAACATGGCCTGTGTTGCATTTGTGTGTGCTGTAGACTGCATATTTCAGCTTCCCTCCAAAACTTTGTGCCCTGTTCTGATTGCTCATGCAGCATGCATATGTGAATAGCAGAGTCCAAGGTCAGATCCTTTTTCCATAGTAAGTGTGCACGTACTGCATCACTATGGGTGCCACATACAATGCAGTCTCTGATCAGCTCATCGATTATCGCTATAAAATTGCATTATTTCTCATACGTCCTAGAGGATGCTGGGGACGCCAAAAGGACCATGGGGTATAGACTGGATCCGCAGGAGACATGGGCACTTTAAGACTTTAAATGGGTGTGAACTGGCTTCTCCCTCTATGCCTCTCCTCCAGATCTCCGTTAGTTAGATTCTGTGCCCAGAGAGACTGGACACACACAGGGGAGCTCTCCTGAGTTTCTCTGTAAAAAGACTTTTGTTAGGTTTTTTTATGTTCAGGCTCCCTGCATCGTGGGACTGAGGGGAGAGAAGCAGACCTACTTCTGTGAGTTCAAAGGCTCTGCTTCTTAGGCTACTGGACACCATTAGCTCCAGAGGGTCCGATCACTTGGTGCGCCTAGCTGCTCGTTCCCGGAGCCGCGCCGTCACCCCCCTCATAGTGCCAGATGAAAGAAGCTGAGTATTACGAAGAAAAGAAGACTTCAGTATTGAGGTACCACACACACATACGGCGGCACTAGCAGGATGCAGGGCTTAGGGGAGGGGGCGCCCTGGGCGGCATGAATACTGAAGTGAACACTGGCTAAAATATATATTAGAAGTGCCTAGGCACTAAATTTAGCCCCCGCCAGTATAAAAATTGTGAATCTGAGCGGGACTGAAGCTCGCCGTGAGGGGGCGTGGCTTAGCCCTCACAGCTACCCAGCGACATTTTCTCTTCACAGGAGCTGCAGAGACGCTGGCCCTGATCTCCACACTTCTGTACAAGTGACAGGGTGCAAAACGGGGGGGGGGGCACAGTAATTTGGTGCTATTATCATTTGATATAAAAGCGCTAACAGGTCTGCGGCAGTGTGTATAAAGTCTCAGTACCGGGATTGGCGCCGGGTTGTGAGCTGGTAAACTCCCTCTGTGTTTTCTCTAACAGGCTTTCCTGTGGGTCTGTCCCCTATAGCCTAGTGTGATTGTGCGTGTCGGTACGTGTGTGTCGACATGTCTGAGGCGGAGTGCTCCTCCCCAGAGGAAGTTGGAGTGGGGGCAGATAAGGCGCTGGGAGTGACCCTGTCGGCACCGCCGACAGCTGATTGGGTAGATATGTTCAGTACGTTGAATGCAAATGTGGCGTTATTGACTAAAAGGCTGGATAAATCTGATTCTCAGACCCAAACATGGAGAAAATCCATGGAGGAAGCCTTGTCTCAGGTCCAGACCCCCTCGGGGTCACAAAAGTGTTCATTTACCCAGATTATAGATACCGACACGGACTCTGATTCCAGTGTCGACTGTAGTGATGCCAGATTGAATCCTAAACTGGTTAAGAGTATTCAGTACATAATTGTGGCAATTAAAGACGTATTGCATATCACAGAAGTCCCTACTATTCCTGATACAAGGGTCTGTTTGTATAAGGGGAAAAAACCTGAGGTAACGTTTCCCCCCTCTCATGAGCTGAACACTCTTTTTGAAAAAGCTTGGGAAACTCCTGACATAAAGTTACAGATTCCCAAAAGAACTCTGATGGCATATCCATTACCCTCTGAGGACAGGGAAAAGTGGGAGTCAACCCCCAATGTGGACAAAGCTCTGTCACGTCTGTCCAAAAAGGTGTCGCTTCCGTCTCCTGACACGGCTGCCCTAAAGGACCATGCGGATCGTAAGCAGGAAACTACCTTAAAATCCATTTATGTCACTAGGGGTACACTGCTCAGACCTGCCGTTGCGTCGGCATGGGTGAGTAGCGCTATTGGAAAGTGGGCAGATAACTTGGCATCTGACATAGATACCCTGGATAGGGATAGCATTCTTTTGACTCTTGGTTATATCAGGGACGCTGCAGCCTACCTAAAGGAGGCGGCAAGGGATATTGGCCTGTTGGGATCAAGGGCCAATGCCATGGCAGTCTCGGCCAGGAGAGCACTGTGGATTCATCAATGGAATGCTGATGCCGACTCTAAGAAAGCTATGGAGGCTCTCCCGTATAAAGGTGGTGTCTTATTTGGTGACGGCCTCGCTCATCTGGTATCTACAGCTATCGCGGGTAAGTCATCATTTCTACTTTATGTCCCTGCGCAACAGAAAAAGACGCCTCACTATCAGACGCAGTCCTTTCGGTGCAATAAATACAAAAAAGGAAGAGGGTCGTCCTTCCTTGCCTCTAAAGGTAAGAGGAAAGGGAAAGAGGTCACCTACTGTGGCAGATTCCCAGGAGCAGAAGTCCTCCCCGGCTTCTGCCAAGTCCAACGCATGACGCTGGGGCTCCTCTACAGGAATCCGCACTGGTGGGGGCACGTCTCCAACTCTTCAGTCAGGTCTGGTTTCACTAGGGCCTGGATCCTTGGATGTTAGAAACAGTGTCCCAAGGGTACAAACTGGAATTTCAGGACGTGCCCCCCCCCACCGATTTTTCAAATCAGCCTTGCCAGTTTCTCTTCCGGAAAGGTAAGTAGTGTGCGCTGCGATACAAAAGCTGTGTCAACAGCAAGTCATTGTCACGGTACCCCCGTCACAACAGGGAGAAGGGTTTTATTCGAGCCTGTTCGTCGTCCCAAAGCTGGATGGCTTGGTCAGACCAATTCTGAACTTAAAATCCCTCAATTTATATCTGAAAAGATTGAAATTCAAGATGGAATCTCTCCGAGCAATGATCTCCAGTCTGGAAGGGGGGGATTTTATGGCGTCAGTCGACATCAAAGATGCTTACTTACATGTTCCAATATATCCTCCACATCAAGCTTACCTGAGGTTTGCTGTTCAGGATTATCATTACCAATTTCAGACGTTCTCTCCATGGCTCTGAGGATTTTCACAAAGTAATGGCGGAAATGATGGTGCTCCTGCGCAAGCAGGGTGTCACAATTATCCCGTACTTGGACGATCTCCTGATAAAGGCGAGATCAAAGGAGCAGTTACTAAGAAACGTTGAGCTCTCCCTGACAGTCCTGCAACAACATGGGCCCTCATTCCGAGTTGATCGGTCGCAAGGCGAATTTAGCAGAGTTACACACGCTAAGCCGCCGCCTACTGGGAGTGAATCTTAGCTTCTTAAAATTGCGACCGATGTATTCGCAATATTGCGATTACTAACTACTTAGCAGTTTCTGAGTAGCTCCAGACTTACTCTGCCTGTGCGATCAGTTCAGTGCTTGTCGTTCCTGGTTGACGTCACAAACACACCCAGCGTTCGCCCAGGCACTCCCACCGTTTCTCCGGCCACTCCTGCGTTTTTTCCGGAAACGGTAGCGTTTTCAGCCACACGCCCCTGAAACGCCGTGTTTCCGCCCAGTAACACCCATTTCCTGTCAATCACATTACGATCGCCGGAGCGAAGAAAAAGCCGTGAGTAAAAATACTTTCTTCATAGTAAAGTTACTTGGCGCAGTCGCAGTGCGAACTTTGCGCATGCGTACTAAGCGGATTTTCACTGCGATGCGATGAAAAAGAACGAGCGAACAACTCGGAATGAGGGCCATGGTTGGATCCTAAATTTGCCAAAGTCACAGTTGGTTCCGACAACACGGCTGTCATTCTTGGTCATGATTCTGGACACGGAACTACAGAGAGTGTTTATTCCAGCGGAAAAAGCTCTGGAAATCCAGAACATGGTCAAGGAGATTCTGAAACCGGCAAGAGTGTCGATTCATCAATGCACTCAGGTGCTGGGGAAGATGGTGGCAGCCTACGAAGCCATTCCGTTTGGCAGGTTCCACCCAGGGAAAATGGTCAAGCCAGGAAGCTTGTCTGCACATAAACGTTCTGGAATTAAGAGCCATCTACAACGGCCTTCTACAAGCGGAACATCTTCGCGGTCTGCCCGTCCTGTTTCAGTCGGACAACATAACAGCAGTGGCGTACATAAACCGCCAGGGTGGAACAAAGAGGAGAGCGGCGATGGCGGAGGCCACAAAAGTTCTCCGCTGGGCGGAAAAACATGCAAGCGCTCTGTCAGCGGTTTTCATTCCGGGCGTGGACAGCTGGGAAGCAGGCTTCCTCAGCAGACACAATCTCCATCCAGGAGAGTGGGGTCTTCATCAAGAGGTCTTTGCAGAAGTGATAAGTCATTGGGGAATTCCTCAAATAGACATGATGGTGTCTCACCTCAACAAGATGCTTCAGAGATATTGTTCCAGGTGGGGGGACCCTCAAGCCAGTGCAGTGGACACCCTGGTGACACCGTGGGTGTTTCAGTCGGTATATGTGTTCCCTCCACTTCCACTCATTCCAAAGGTGATAAGGATCATAAGACGAACAAGGGTTCAGGCGATACTCATTGTTCCAGATTGGCCACGGAAGGCCTGGTTTCCGGATCTTCAGGAACTATTCGTAGAAGATCCCTGGCCTCTTCCGCTAAGAGAGGACCTGTTACAGCAAGGGCCGTGCGTGTTCCAAGACTTATCGCGGTTGCGTTTGACGGCGTGGCGGTTGAACGCCAAATCCTAGCTCGAAAGGGTATTCCCGGTGAAGTCATCCCCACTCTACTTAATGCTTCGCCGTTACCTCCTTTCTAGCTTTATCAACGTATTTAGAGAAAATATGTGTCTTGGTGTGAATCCAAGAAGGCTCCTACGGAAGAATTTCAGCTGGGTCGTTTTCTCCATTTTTTACAAGCGGGTGTGGATGCGGGCCTAAAGTTAGGCTCCATTAAAGTGCAGATTTCGGCCTTATCAATTTTCTTTCAAAAAGAATTGGCCACCCTTCCAGAGGTTCAGACTTTCGTGAAAGGAGTGCTGCACATCCAACCTCCATTTGTGCCCCCAGTGGCACCATGGGACCTTAACGTGGTGTTGCAGTTTCTTAGGTCACACTGGTTTGAACCTTTACGAAAGGTTGAGTTAAAATTTCTCACTTGGAAAGTGGTCATGCTTTGGGCCTTGGCGTCCGCAAGGCGGGTGTCGGAATTAGCGGCTTTGTCTCACAAGAGCCCCTATTTGATCTTCCATGTGGATAGAGCGGAACTGAGAACTCGTCAACAATTTCTGCCAAAGGTGGTTTCTTCGTTTCACATGAACCAGCCTATTGTGGTGCCTGTGGCTACTGCGGCCTTGGCTGATTCGAAATTTCTCGATGTAGTCAGAGCTTTGAAAATTTATGTCGCCAGAGCGGCTCAGATTAGGAAAACGGAGGCTCTGTTTATCCTGTATGCTCCCAACAAAATTGGGGCTCCTGCTTCTAAGCAGACTATTGCACGCTGGATCTGTAATACGATTCGGCATGCTCATTCTACGGCTGGATTGCCGTTATCGAAGTCAGTGAGGGCCCATTCTACCAGGAAGGTGGGCTCATCTTGGGCGGCTGCCCGAGGAATCTTGGCGGTTCAACTTTGCCGAGCAGCTACTTGGTCGGGTTCAAACACTTTTGCTAAGTTCTACTGTTTGATACCCTGGCTGATGAGGACCTCATGTTTGCTCAATCGGTGCTGCAGAGTCGTCCGCACTCTCCCACCTGGTCTGGAGCTTTGGTATAAACCCCATGGTCCTTTTGGAGTGCCCAGCATCCTCTACGGACTAAGAGAAAAGGACTTACCGGTAGGTATTAAAATACTATTATTTTTTTTTGCTAAACGTCTCAGAATGGACACATATGATTATATATGTCCCCAGTTTTCTGATTGATGGAATTAAATGTGTGTCTGTCCATTATTATGTTTTTAACAGGCATACAAATCTCTTCAAGCTTTGCACGCAATATGTCTGGGTTTTCTTTGTCTTCCCCCTGTGCATATGTAAATGTGTCTGCTTTAATAACTGCTTCTGCCCCTGCCAATTTGAGCAGTGTATAGACAATGTGGTACATGGCCCATTCCCTCTTGAACTGCACCCATCTGTCAACCATGTTTTCATCAAACACAAGGGGGTCAATGTGGCAATTTCTTGAGCCATGGTATCCCACTTCTGTCACCATGTAGATGTGCTGTAAATCAGGTAAAACCCATGGACTCTAGTGCAGAATAACACGTTTACTTGGTTTCATATCAGGAACTGAACTGACAAACAAACAAACAGGAAACTCCCTCAAAATATGCATAGCCCCAGAGTCCCATCCTGCGGGGTCCTAGCAGGATACACCTCTACAGGCAACTTCTCCACTGGCTCACTTCTCAACTTTTATCACCCTTGGCCTGAAGTGAACACAAAATAATTCATCATGTGGGCAGGTTTTGGGAGTGTTGTGGGTGTATCAGTGAAAGCAGCTGCGTTCTCAGACACGTAGCTAAGGGCGTGGCTACTATAGGTGCTAGTAGTGCAGCTGCTATGGTGTCCAGGGCTGAGAGGGGCCCACCTTCCCTGTTAATGTTACACATATTATATACATTTCTCTAACGTCCTAGTGGATGCTGGGGACTCAGTCAGGACCATGGGGAATAGCGGCTCCGCAGGAGACAGGGCACAAAAGTAAAAGCTTTAGGGTCAGGTGGTGTGCACTGGCTCCTCCCCCTATGACCCTCCTCCAAGCCTCAGTTAGATTTTTGTGCCCGGCCGAGAAGGGTGCAATCTAGGTGGCTCTCCTAAAGAGCTGCTTAGAGTAAAAGTTTTGTTAGGTTTTTTATTTTCAGTGAGTCCTGCTGGCAACAGGCTCACTGCATCGAGGGACTTAGGGGAGAGAAGTGAACTCACCTGCGTGCAGGATGGATTGGCTTCTTAGGCTACTGGACACCATTAGCTCCAGAGGGAGTCGGAACACAGGTCTCACCCTGGGGTTCGTCCCGGAGCCGCGCCGCCGACCCCCTTGCAGATGCCGAAAAGTGAAGAGGTCCAGAATCCGGCGGCAGAAGACTTTTCAGTCTTCATAAGGTAGCGCACAGCACTGCAGCTGTGCGCCATTGTTGTCAGCACACTTCATAACAGCGGTCACTGAGGGTGCAGGGTGCTGGGGGGGGCGCCCTGGGCAGCAATGATAGTACCTTATTCTGGCTAAAAATACATCACATATAGCCCCTGGGGGCTATATGGATGTATTTAACCCCTGCCAGGTCTCAGAAAAACGGGAGAAGAAGCCCGCCGAAAAGGGGGTGGGGCCTATTCTCCTCAGCACACAGCGCCATTTTCCCTCACAGAAATGCTGGTGGGAAGGCTCCCAGGCTCTC
Organism: Pseudophryne corroboree; assembly: GCF_028390025.1. NCBI lineage: Eukaryota > Metazoa > Chordata > Amphibia > Anura > Myobatrachidae > Pseudophryne > Pseudophryne corroboree. Next base: position 298,410,571 of record NC_086452.1, read on the forward strand.
CCCTGCACTGCACTACAGAAACAGGGTTAAAACAGAGAGGGGGGGCACTGATTTGGCGATATGACTACATATATATTAAAATGCTATAAGGGAAAAGCACTTATATAAAGGTTGTCCCTGTATAATTATAGCGTTTTTGGTGTGTGCTGGCAAACTCTCCCTCTGTCTCCCCAAAGGGCTAGTAGGTCCTGTCCTCTATCAGAGCATTCCCTGTGTGTGTGCTGTGTGTCGGTACGTGTGTGTCGACATGTATGAGGACGATGTTGGGAGGCGGAGCAAATTGCCTGTAATGGTGATGTCACTCTCTAGGGAGTCGACACCGGAATAGATGGCTTATTTAAGGAATTACGTGATAATGTCAACACGCTGCAAGTCGGTTGACGACATGAGACGGCCGGCAAACATATTAGTATCTGTCCAGGCGTCTAAAACACCGTCAGGGACGTTATAATGCCCATTTTACCTCAGTCGGTCGACACAGACACGGACACTGACTCAAGTGTCGACGGTGAAGAAACAAACGTATTTTCCTTTAGGGCCACACGTTACTTGTTAAGGGCAATGAAGGAGGTGTTACATATTTCTGATACTCCAAGTACCACAAAAAAGGGTATTATGTGGGGTGTGGAAAAACTACCTATAGTTTTTCCTGAATCAGATAAATTAAATGAAGTGTGTGATGAGGCGCGGGGTTCCCCCGATAGAAAATTATGGGCGGTATACCCTTTCCCGACAGAAGTTAGGGCGCGTTGGGAAACACCCCTTAGGGTGGATAAGGCGCTCACACGCTTATCAAAACAAGTGGCGGTACCGTCTCCAGATACGGCCGCCCTCAAGGAGCCAGCTGATAGGAGGCTGAAAAATATCCTAAAAAGTATATACACACATACTGGTGTTATACTGCGACCAGCGATCGCCTCAGCCTGGATGTGCAGCGCGGGGGTGGCTTGGTCGGATTCCCTGACTGAAAATATTGATACCCTTGACAGGGACAGTATTTTATTTACTATAGAGCATTTAAAGAATGCATTTCTATATATGCGAGATGCACAGAGGGATATTTGCACTCTGGCATCAAGAGTAAGTGCGATGTCCATATCTGCCAAAAGATGTTTATGGACACGACAGTGGTCAGGTGATGCAGATTCCAAACGGCACAAAGATGTATTGCCGTATAAAGGGGAGGAGTTATTTGGGGGTCGGTCCATCGGACCTGGTGGCCACGGCAACTGCTGGGAAATCCACCGTTTTTACCCTAAGTCACATCTATGCAGAAAAAGACACCGTCTTTTCAGCCTCAGTCCTTTCGTCCCCATAAGCATATCTGCCCAGGGATAGAGGTAAGGGAAGAACACTGCAGCAGGCAGCCCATTCCCAGGAACAGAAGCCTTCCACCGCTTCTGCCAAGTTCTCAGCATGACGCTGGGGCCGTACAGGACCCCTGGATCCTACAAGTAGTATCCCAGGGGTACAGATTGGAAAGTCGAGACGTTTCCCCTCGCAGGTTCCTGAAGTCTGCTTTACCAACGTCTCCCTCCGACAGGGAGGCAGTATTGGAAACAATTCACAAGCTGTATTCCCAGCAGGTGATAATCAAAGTACCCGTCCTACAACAAGGAAAGGGGTATTATTCCACACTATATTGTGGTACTGAAACCAGAAGGCTCGGTGAGACCTATTCTAAATCTGAAATATTTGAACACTTACAAAGGTTCAAATCAAGATGGAGTCACTCAGAGCAGTGATAGCGAACCAGGAAGAAGGGGACTATATGGTGTCCCGGGACATCAGGGATGCTTACCTCCATGTCCCAATTTGCCCTTCTCACCAAGGGTATCTCAGGTTCGTGGTACAGAACTGTCACTATCAGTTTCAGACGCTGCCGTTTGGATTGTCCACGGCACTCCGGGTCTTTACCAAGGTAATGCCCGAAATGATGATTCTTCTTCGAAGAAAATGGACGACCTCCTGATAAGAGCAAGGTCCAGAGAACAGTTGGAGGTCGGAGTAGCACTATCTCAAGTAGTTCTACGACAGCACGGGTGGATTCTAAATATTCCAAAACCGCAGTTGTTTCCGACGACACGTCTGCTGTTCCTAGGGACTGGACACAGTCCAGAAAAAGGTGTGTCTCCCGGAGGAGAAAGCCAGGGAGTTATCCGAGCTAGTCAGGAACCTCCTAAAACCAGGAAAAGTGTCAGTGCATCATTGCACAAGAGTCCTGGGAAAAATGGTGGCTTATTACGAAGCGATTCCATTCGGCAGATTCCACGCAAGAACTTTTCAGTGGGATCTGCTGGACAAATGGTCCGGATCGCATCTTCAGATGCATCAGCGGATAACCCTATCTCCAAGGACAAGGGTGTCTCTCCTGTGGTGGTTACAGAGTGCTCATCTTCTAGAGGGCCGCAGATTCGGCATTCAGGATTGGATGCTGGTGACCACGGAGGCCAGCCTGAGAGGCTGGGGAGCAGTCACACAGGGAAAAAATTTCCAGGGAGTGTGATTAAGTCTGGAGACTTTTCTCCACATAAATATACTGGAGCTAAGGGCAATTTATAATGCTCTAAGCTTAGCAAGACCTCTGCTTCAAGGTCAGCCGGTATTGATCCAGTGGGACAACATCACGGCAGTCGCCCACGTAAACAGACAGGGCGGCACAAGAAGCAGGAGGGCAATGGCAAAAACTGCAAGGATTCTTCGCTGGGCGGAAAATCATGTGATAGCACTGTCAGCAGTGTTCATTCCGGGAGTGGACAACTGGGAAGCAGACTTCCTCAGCAGGCACGACCTCCACCCGGGAGAGTGGGGACTTCATCGGGAAGTTTTCCACATGATTGTGAACCGTTGGGAAAGACCAAAGGTGTACATGATGGCGTCCCGCCTGAACAAAAAACTGGACAGGTATTGCGCCAGGTCAAGAGACTTTCAGGCAATAGCTGTGGACGTTCTGGTAACACCGTGGGCGTACCAGTCGGTGTATGTGTTCCCTCCTCTGCTTCTCATACCCAAGGTATTGAGAATTATAAGACGTAGAGGAGTAAGAACTATACTCGTGGCTCCGGATTGGCCAAGAAGGACTTGGTACCCGGAACTTCAAGAGATACTCGCAGAGGACTCATGACCTCTGCCGCTAAGAAGGGACTTGCTTCAGCACGTACCATGTCTGTTCCAAGACTTACCGCGGCTGCGTTTGACGGCATGGCGGTTGAACGCCGGATCCTAAGGGAAAAAGGCATTCCGGAAGAGGTCATTCCTAACCTGGTCAAAGCCAGGAAGGACGTGACCGCACAACATTATCACCACATGTGGCGAAAATATGTTGCGTGGTGTGAGGCCAGGAAGGCTCCACGAAGAAATTTCAACTCGGTCGATTCCTGCATTTCCTGCAAACAGGAGTGTCTATGGGCCTCAGATTGGGGTCCATTAAGGTTCAAATTTCGGCCCTGTCGATTTTCTTCCAGAAAGAATTGGCTTCAGTTCCTGAAGTCCAGAAGTTTGTCAAGGGAGTACTGCATATACAACCACCTTTTGTGCCTCCAGTGGCACTGTGGGATCTCAACGTAATTCTGGGATTCCTCAAATCACATTGGTTTAAACCGCTCAAATCTGTGGATTTGAAATATCTCACATGGAAAGTGACCATGATGTTGGCCCTGGCCTCGGCCAGGCGAGTGTCAGAATTGGCGGCTTTGTCTCACAAAAGCCCATATCTGATTGTCCATTCGGACGGGGCAGAGCTGCGGACTCGTCCCCAGTTTCTCCCTAAGGTGGTGTCAGCGTTTCACCTGAACCAGCTTATTGTGGTACCTGCGGCTACTAGGGACTTGGAGGACTCCAAGTTGCTAGATGTTGTCAGGGCCCTGAAAATATCGGTTTCCAGGATGGCTGGAGTCAGGAAAACTGACTTGCTGTTATCCTGTATGCACCCAACAAACTGGGTGCTCTTGCTTCTAAGCAGACGATTGCTAGTTGGATGTGTAGTACAATTCAGCTTGCACATTCTGTGGCAGGCCTGCCACAGCCAAAATATGTAAATGCCCATTCCACAAGGAAGGTGGGCTCATCCTGGGCGGCTGCCCAAGGGGTCTCGGCATTACAACTCTGCCGAGCAGCTACGTGGTCGGGGGGAGAACACGTTTGTAAAATTCTACAAATTTGTTACCCTGACTAAAGAGGTCCTGGAGTTCTCTCATTCGGTGCTGCAGAGTCATCCGCACTCTCCCGCCCGTTTGGGAGCTTTGGTATAATCCCCATGGTCCTGACGGAGTCCCCAGCATCCACTAGGATGTTAGAGAAAATAAGATTTTACTTACTGATAAATCTATTTCTCGTAGTCCGTAGTGAATGCTGGGCGCCCATCCCAAGTGCGGATTGTCTGCAATACTTGTACATAGTTATTGGTACAAAAATCGGGTTATTATTGTTGTGAGCCATCTTTTCAGAGGCTCCGCTGTTATCATGCTGTTAACTGGGTTCAGATCACAGGTTGTACAGTGTGATTGGTGTGGCTGGTATGAGTCTTACCCGGGATTCAAAATCCTTCCTTATTGTGTACGCTCGTCCGGGCACAGTATCCTAACTGAGGCTTGGAGGAGGGTCATAGGGGGAGGAGCCAGTGCACACCACCTGATCCTAAAGCTTTTACTTTTGTGCCCTGTCTCCTGCGGAGCCGCTATTCCCCATGGTCCTGACGGAGTCCCCAGCATCCACTACGGACTACGAGAAATAGATTTATCGGTAAGTAAAATCTTATTTTTTTACCAGTTAGTGGTACATGGGGCCATTACAAACTTTTGCCTTAGGGCCTGCAATATTTCTAATTACGCCCCCGGACTTGCTCAGTGTAATGTGATATCAACTGAATTAGACTTCATTATATTGATACATAATATGAACTGGAGCACTGTAATATGGTACAATATGAAGCGGAAACACTATAAGGTGGCAGAATGTGAACTGGGGACACTGTATGTCATAATGTGAATTGGTTGTACTATTTTGCATAATGTGTACGGACAGCCCTACACTGTCACATAATGTGTACTAGAAACTACAATGGTTCATAAAATAAACTAGAGCCCTACTATGGGGCATAACATTAACTAGGCACTACTAAGGTTCAGAAAATGAACTAGGGCAGTACTATGGAGCATAACAGTGTGGGGGTTGAAAAATTGTGTGCTTATAATAATATAGGAATTGTAAGTCGCAAACCAGGTTTCTCTATCGTCCTAGTGGATGCTGGGGTTCCTGAAAGGACCATGGGGAATAGCGGCTCCGCAGGAGACAGGGCACAAAAAGTAAAGCTTTAGGATCAGGTGGTGTGCACTGGCTCCTCCCCCTATGACCCTCCTCCAAGCCAGTTAGATTTTGTGCCCGGCCGAGAAGGGTGCAATTCTAGGTGGCTCTCATAAAGAGCTGCTTAGAGAGTTTAGCTTAGGTTTTTTATTTTACAGTGATTCCTGCTGGCAACAGGATCACTGCAACGAGGGACAGAGGGGAGAAGAAGTGAACTCACCTGCGTGCAGGATGGATTGGCTTCTTGGCTACTGGACATGAAGCTCCAGAGGGACGATCACAGGTACAGCCTGGATGGTCACCGGAGCCACGCCGCCGGCCCCCTCACAGATGCTGAAGCAAGAAGAGGTCCAGAATCGGCGGCTGAAGACTCCTGCAGTCTTCTTAAGGTAGCGCACAGCACTGCAGCTGTGCGCCATTTTCCTCTCAGCACACTTCACACGGCAGTCACTGAGGGTGCAGGGCGCTGGGGGGGGGCGCCCTGGGAGGCAAATGAAAACCTTTAAAAAGGCTAAAAATACCTCACATATAGCCCCAGAGGCTATATGGAGATATTTACCCCTGCCTAAATGTACTAAATAGCGGGAGACGAGCCCGCCGGAAAAGGGGCGGGGCCTATCTCCTCAGCACACGGCGCCATTTTCTGTCACAGCTCCGCTGGTCAGGAAGGCTCCCAGGTCTCTCCCCTGCACTGCACTACAGAAACAGGGTATAACAGAGAGGGGGGGCAAAATAAATGGCTATATATATATATATATTAATATAAAAGCAGCTATAAGGGAGCACTTAATCATAAGGCTATCCCTGTCATATATAGCGCTTTTTGGTGTGTGCTGGCAGACTCTCCCTCTGTCTCCCCAAAGGGCTAGTGGGTCCTGTCTTCGTATAGAGCATTCCCTGTGTGTCGGTACGTGTGTGTCGACATGTATGAGGACGATATTGGCGTGGAGGCGGAGCAATTGCCTGTAATGGTGATGTCACTCTCTAGGGAGTCGACACCGGAATGGATGGCTTATTTAGGAAATTACGTGATAATGTCAACACGCTGCAAAGTCGGTTGACGACATGAGACGGCCGACAAACAATTAGTACGGTCCAGACGTCTCAAAAACACCGTCAAGGGTTTTTAAAACGCCGTTTACTTTAGTCGGTCGACACAGACACAGACAGGGACACTGAATTCAGTGTCGACGGTGAATAAACAAACGTATTCCTTATTAGGGCCACACGTTAAAGGCAATGAAGGAGGTGTTACGTATTTCTGATACTACAAGTACCACAAAAGAGGGTATTATGTGGGATGTGAAAAAACTACCATAGTTTTTCCTGAATCAGATAAATTAAATAAAGTGTGTGAAGGTAGAATTCTCGCCTGCCACGCGGGAGGCCCGGGTTCGTTTCCCGGCCAATGCACCATGATGCGTGGGTTCCCCCCGATAGAAAATTATGGGCGGTATACCCTTTCCCGCCAGAAGTTAGGGCGCGTTGGGAAACACCCCTTAAGGTGGATAAGGCGCTCACACGCTTATCAAAACAAGTGGCGGTACCGTCTATAGATAGGGCCGTCCTCAAGGACCAGCTGACAAGGCTGGAAAATATAATAAAAAGTATATACACACATACTGGTGTTATACTGCGGCCAGCGATCGCCTCAGCCTGGATGTGCAGAGCTAGGGTGGCTTGGTCGGATTCCCTGACTAAAAATATTGATACCCTTGACAGGGACAGTATTTTATTGACTATAGAGCATTTCTATATATGCGAGATGCACAGAGGGATATTTGCACTCTGGCATCATGAATAAACGCGATGTCCATAACTGCCAGAAGATGTTATGGACACGACAGTGGTCAGGTGATGCAGATTCCAAACGGCACAGTATGGCCGTATAAAGGAAGAGGACTTGTTTGGGGTCGGTCCATCGGACCTGGTGGTCACGGCAACTGCTGGAAAATCCACCGTTTTTTACCCTAAGTCACATCTCTGCAGAAAAAGACACCGTCTTTTCAGCCTCAGTCCTCTCGTCCCTATAAGATCATATCTGCCCAGGGATAGAGGAAAGGGAAGAAGACTGCAGCAGGCAGCCCATTCCCAGGAACAGAAGCGTTCCACCGCGTCTGACAAGTTCTCAGCATGACGCTGAGACCGTACAGGACCCCTGGATCCTACAAGTAGTATCCCGGGGGTACAGATGGGAATGTCGAGACGTTTCCCCTTTGCAGGCTCCTGAAGTCTGCTTTACCAAGTCTCCCTCCGACAAGGAGGTAGTATGGGAAAAAAATTCACAAGCTGTATTCCCAGCAGGTGATAATTAAATTACCCCTCCTACTACAGAAAAGGGGTATTATTCCACACTATATTGTGGTACTGAAGCCAGAAGGCTAGGTGAGACTTATTCTAAAAATTTTTTTTTTGAACACTTACAAAGGTTCAAATTAAGATGAAGTCACTCAGAGCAGTGATAACGAACCAGGAAGAAGGGGACTATATAGTGTCCCGGGACATCAGGGATGCTTACCTCTATGTCCCAAATTTGCCCTTCTCACTAAGGGTACCTCAGGTTCGTGGTGCAGAACTGTCACTATCAGTTTCAGACGCTGCCGTTTGGATTGTCCACGGCACCCCGGGGTCTTTACCAAGGTAATGGCCGAAATGATGATTCTTCTTCGAAGAAAAGGCGTCTTAAATTATCCCTTACTTGGACGATCTCCTGATAGGGGCATAGTCCAGGGAACAGTTGGAGGTCGGAGTAGCACTATCTCGGATACTGCTACAATCAGCACGGGTGGATTCTAAATATTCCAAAATCGCAGCTGATCCCGACGACACGTCTGCTGTGCCTAGGGATGATTCTGGACACAGTCCAGAAAAAGGTGTTTCTCCCGGAAGAGAAAGCCAGGGAGTTTTCCGAACAAGTCAGGAACCTCCTAAAAACAGTGCATCATTGCACAAGGGTCCTGGTAAAAATGGTGGCTTCCTACGAAGCAATTCCATTCGGCAGATTTCACGTAAGAACTTTTCAGTGGGATCTGCTGGAAAAATGGTCCGGATCGCATCTTCAGATGCATCAGCGGATAACCCAATATCCAAGGACAAGGGTGTCTCTCCTGTGGTGGTTATAGAGTGCTCATCTTCTAGAGGGCCGCAGATTCGGCATTCAGGATTGGATGCTGGTAACCACGGAGCCCAGCCTGAGAGGCTGGGGAGCAGTCACACAAGGAAAAAATTTCCAGGGAGTGTGATCAAGTATGGAGACTTTTCTCCACATAAATATACTGGAGCTAAGGGTAAATTTATAATGCTCTAAGCTTAGCAAGACCTCTGCTTCAAGGTCAGCCGGTATTGATCCAGTGGGAAAAACATCACGGCAGTCGCCCACGTAAACAGACAGGGCGACACAAGAAGCAGGAGGGCAATGGCAGAAACTGCAAGGACTTTTCGCTGGGCGGAAAATCATGTGATAACACTGTCAGCAGTTTTTCATCCCGGGAATGGAAACTGGGAAGCAGACTTCCTCAGCACGACCTCCACCCGGGAGAGTGGAAACTTCATTGAGAAGTTTTTTCCACATGATTGTAAACCGTTGGGAAATACCAAAGGTGGACATGATGGCGTCCCGTCTGAACAAAAAATGGGACAGGTATTGCGCCAGGTCAAGAGACTCTCAGGCAATAGATGTGGACGTTTCTGGTAACACCGTGGGTGTACCAGTCGGTGTATGTGTTCCCTCCTCTGCTTCTCATACCTAAGGTGCTGAGAATTATAAGACGTAGAGGAGTAAGAACTATACTCATGGCTCCGGATTGGCCAAGAAGGACTTGGTACCCGGAACTTCAAGAGATGCTTACAGAGGTCTTATGGCCTCTGCCGCTAAGAAGGGACTTGCTTCAGCAAGTACCATGTCTGTTCCAAGACTTACCGCAGCTGCGTTTGTCGGCATGGCGATGGAAAGCCGGATCCTAAAGGAAAAAAGGCATTCCGGAAGAGGTCATTCCTACCCTGGTCAAAGCCAGAAAGGAGGTGACCGCACAACATTATCACCACGTGTGGCGAAAATATGTTGCGTGGTGTGAGGCCAGGAAGGCCCCACAAAGAAATTTCAACTCGGTCGTTTCCTGCATTTCCTGCAAACAGGAGTGTCTATGGGCCTCAAATTGGGGTCCATTAAGGTTCAAATTCGGCCCTGTAAATTTTCTTCCAGAAAGAATTGGCTTCAGTTCCTGAAGTCCAGAAGTTTGTCAAGGGAGTATTACATATACAAACCCCTTTTTTGTGCCTCCAGTGGCACTGTGGGATCTCAACGTAGTTCTGGGATTCCTCAAATCACATGGGTTTAAAACCAGTCAAATATGTGGATTTGAAGCATCTCACATAAAAAGTGACCATGCTCTTGGCCCTGGCCTGGACCAGGCGAGTGTCAAATTGGTGGTTTTTTCTCAAAAAAGCCCATATCTGTTTGTCCATTCGGACAGGGCAGAGCTGCGGACTCGTCCCCAGTTCTCTCCCTAAGGTGGTGTCAGTGTTTCACCTGAACCAGCTTATTGTGGTGCCTTGCACCTACTAGGGACTTGGAGGACTCCAAGTTGCTAGAAGTTGTCAGGGCCCTGAAAATGTTCCAGGACAGCTGGAGTCAGAAAATCTGACTCGCTGTTTATACTGTATGCACCCAACAAGTTGGGTGCGCCTGCTTCTAAGCAGTCGATTGCTCGTTGGATTTGTAACACAATTCAACTTGCACATTCTGAGGCAGGCCTGCCACAGTCTAAATCGGTTAAGGCCCATTCCACAAGGAAGGTGGGCTCATCTTGGGCGGCTGCCCGAGAGGTCTCGGCATTACAACTCTGCCGAGCAGATACGTGGTCAGGGGAGAACACGTTTGTAAAATTCTACAAATTTGATATCCTGGCAAAAGAGGACCTGGAGTTCTCTCATTCGGTGCTGCAGAGTCATCCGCACTCTCCCGCCCGTTTGGGAGCTTTGGTATAATCCCCATGGTCCTTTCAGGAACCCCAGCATCCACTAGGACGATAGAGAAAATAAGAATTTACTTACCGATAATTCTATTTCTCGGAGTCCGTAGTGGATGCTGGGCGCCCATCCCAAGTGCGGATTATCTGCAATACTTGTACATAGTTACAAAAATCGGGTTATTATTGTTGTGAGCCATCTTTTCAGAGGCTCCGCTGTTATCATACTGTAACTGGGTTTAGATCACAAGTTGTACGGTGTGATTGGTGTGGCTGGTATGAGTCTTACCCGGGATTCAAAATTCCTCCCTTATTGTGTACGCTCGTCCGGGCACAGTACCTAACTGGCTTGGAGGAGGGTCATAGGGGGAGGAGCCAGTGCACACCACCTGATCCTAAAGCTTTACTTTTTGTGCCCTGTCTCCTGCGGAGCCGCTATTCCCCATGGTCCTTTCAGGAACCCCAGCATCCACTACGGACTCCGAGAAATAGAATTATCGGTAAGTTAATTCTTATTTTCTTTAGCCTTAAAACTATTTGATTTTTTGAATCTATGTTGCTGCAAATCACATGGTTTTACTTTTGGGGCAATATCACTGCCCCACTCATCTCTTAAGATGTAATTGAATGAAACCAGAAAAACACATATCAAACTGTTCTGGGGAAACTTTGCTATGTGGGCTTCCTATATAAGATATACCCCCCCTCCCCCCAAACTATAATCATTAATCTGGTATCAGTGGCGTAACTAGAATTTTTTCTTCCCCAAGCCAAAAAATTCTCTGGCGGCCCCCCCCCCCCCCCCTCCATAATTGGTACTAGTAAAGCGATAAATCTGCGCGCGCGTCGCAAAAAAAGGATGTGGCTTTGTTGAAATGGGCATGGCTTTTTTAAAGGGGCGTGGCATTGCAGGAAAAGACTACCTTATACCCCAGTTTTGCAACCTGCACGCCCAGACGTTGGCCACCACAGGAAGAAAAATAATCCTGATCCATGCCTCTTACATTATTTGTAATTTTTCCTCCTTATAGTAATGCCAAGTATACATTATGCCACATACTGCAATGGCCCTTAGACATTATGCCATACACAATAATGCACATGACACAATGGTGGTCATTCCGAGTTGTTCTCTCGTTGCCGTTTTTCGCTATGCTGCGATTTGTTGCTAAATGCGCATGGTACGCAGCGCGCATGCGCTAAGTTATTTTACACAAAACTTAGTAAATTTGCTGGTGTTCGTGCAGCGCTTTTCAGTCGCACTGCTGATCGGTGAATGATTGACAGGAAAGGGGCGTTTCTGGGTGGTAACTGAGCGTTTTCCGGGAGTGTGCTAAAAAAAACGCAGGCGTGTCAGGGAAAAACGCGGGAGTGTCTGGAGAAACGGGGGAGTGGCTGGCCAAACACAGGGCGTGTTTGTGACGTCAAAGCAGGAACTAAATGGACCGAGCTGATCGCAATCTAGGAGTAGGTCTGGAGCTACTCAGAAACTGCAAGAAAATATTTAGTAGCAATTCTGCTACTCTTTCGTTCGCTATTCTGCTAAGCTAAGATACACTCCCTAAAAGCAGCGAGCGAACAACTCGGAATGAGGGCCAATATACACACACACCATAATGCCCCCGACACATTATGCCACACACCGTAATGCTTGTGACACATTATGACAGGAATAGCAATGCTCGTTATACATTATGCTACACACTGCAATGCCCCTGATACATTATAGCACATACAATGCCTGTGACACATTATGACACACACCGCAATGTCTGTGATCCATTATGCCACACACTGCAATGTCTATGATACATTATGCCACACACTGCAATGCCCCTGATACATTATAGCACATACAATGCCTGTGACACATTATGACACACACTGCAATGACCCAGAGACATTATACCACATACCACAATGCCCGTGATATAGTATACCACACACTGTAATGCCTGTGACACATACCGCAATGCCCGTTATACCCTATGCCACACACTGCAATGCCCGTTATACATTATGCCACACTACAATGCCCCTGAGACATTATACCACAATGCCCGTGATATAGTATACCACACATCGTAATGCCTGTGACACATTATGAAACACACCGCAATGTCCGTGATACATTATGCCACACACCGCAATGCCCATTACACATTAAGTCCTACAGTAAGGCTTCTATTTACTTTTAAATTACCTGCTCGTTGCCAGGGGTTTCATGCTCTTGGTTCCATGCACGGTGCCAGGGGTTTTCATGCTCAGGGTGTCATGCTCGTTGCCAGGGGTTTCATGCACTGGGTTTCATGCTCGTTGCCAGGGGTTTCATGCACTGGGTGTCATGCACATTGCTATGGGTTAATAATTGTTGCTAGGGCTGTGCTCCCAGTGCCACATATGCCCCCAGTGCCAGATATTCCCCCACAGTGTCCGGTACACACATGCCCCCAATGCCAAATATGCCCCCCCCCCCCCCCCCGTGCCAGGTACACATATACTCCCCAGTGCCAAATATGCTCCCCCAGTGCCACATATGCCCCCCCCCCCAAGTGCCAAATATGCTCCCCCAGTGCCAGGTACAACTCCCCCCGCTCTTTTGTGAAGGAGGGACACAGAGGGCACAGCGCGCGCCTCTCCTGTGTCCCTCCTGCGTGTCTGTTAAATGAAGTGCCGGTTCGTAAGCCAATCAGAGCTCACGAACGGGCACTTCATTTAATAGACACGCAGGAGGGACACAGGAGAGGCGCGCGCTGTGCCCTCCATGTCCCTCCTTCACACCAGAGATCAGTGGTGGCTTGGGCGCCTCGCAGCCCTGCGCTCCCCCAAGCGAGCGCAGTGGCTGCGGACCCCTAGTTACGCCACTGTCTGGTATCATTTTGCTGTCAGCAAAATTCACTGACAATTGAAACTCTAATTCTGGATATGTGGAACAATCACCAACTGTCAGGGGCACCAACAGCGGTGCCATGCCCAGCTTATGAAATGTTAAAAATATTAGTAATTGTGCAGCTGTGAAGCATCGGGACAGAATCCAGATGGGCTCGGGTGGCAGGTGGCGAGCGGGTGCGATCGCACTTGCACATCCTGCAGCAGGGAGAGAGAGGAGTGACTGCTACCGCAGCTGTCTCTCTCCTAAGCGCAGCACACCGCAGCATGTGTGCTTGGCTGGGGAGGGCTGCTCCTCTCTCTCCCAGCTCCTAGTGCCAATGCCTACAACAGGGAGGGGGGGAAGCAGTACCCTCAAACAAGTAAATATTACCTCCCCCCCCCCCTCTCAGGTGCCACTGCCAATTGTTCCAGGTATATGTTCATATTGTGACTTGCCTTTTTTTTTTGTAAAACGGTTTTTATTTTTATAACATAAAATTTTACATACAGTGGTGAGTCCAAATGAAAAAAGATAGGAATGGCCATGATACATATATACATTTCAGCATTAACAGTACTGCGAGTGTCTCTGTGCCTTGCAACTCGTACCACTTAATTTCGCATATCCTATACTTATACACTGTAAGCTGTCATCACCCACTTATAAACATCATAAAATAATAAGGGAGAACACAAGAAGGGAGAAGGGAAGGGAGGGAGACAAGACAGTTCACTTCTTAGTCGCGTGGCATACATACATACATTACCCCATTCCATGTGCCCATCAACCTCAGTATAGCAAAGTATTAACTCATATCAATTAGCATCTACATGTTTGTGAAGAACCCAGGAGGTATTTTCAAAGAGCTTTTCAATGTGGCCCTGTGTATCCATGTCTAGACTGTCAATGTAAGGCTCCCATTTCGAGTAAAAGCGAGCGACTCCCCTCTTAATGTCTGGCAAGGTGGCTTGGCGCTCGAAATAGAGAACCCGTAAAAGAACATTTCTCTAACGTCCTAGTGGATGCTGGGGACTCCGTAAGGACCATGGGGAAAAGACGGGCTCTGCAGGAGACAGGGCACTTTAAGAAAGAATTTGGATACTGGTGTGCTCTGGCTCCTCCCTCTATGTCCCTCCTCCAGACCTCAGTTTGAATCTGTGCCCGGACGAGCTGGGTGCTACTTAGTGAGCTCTCCTGAGCTTGCTATAAAAGAAAGTATTTTGTTAGGTTTTTTTATTTTCAGAGAGATCTGCTGGCAACAGACTCTCTGCTACGTGGGACTGAGGGGAGAGAAGCAGCCCTACTCACTGAAGATAGGTCCTGCTTCTTAGGCTACTGGACACCATTAGCTCCAGAGGGATCGTAGACAGGATCTCACCCTTTGTCGTCCGATCCCGGAGCCGCGCCGCCGTCCCCCTCGCAGAGCCGGAAGACAGAAGCCGGTGACAGAAGCAAGAAGACTTCGAAATCGGCGGCAGAAGACTCCAGTCTTCATACTGAGGTAGCGCACAGCACTGCAGCTGTGCGCCATTGCTCCCACACTACACCCACATACTCCGGTCACTGCAGGGTGCAGGGCGCAGGGGGGGGTGCCCTGGGCAGCAATTAGAGACCTCTTGGCAAAAGTGGGCATATATACAGTTGGGCACTGTATATATGCATGGGCCCCCCGCCATATTTTTACACAGAAACGTGGGACAGAAGCCCGCCGCTGAGGGGGCGGGGCTTCTTCCTCAGCACTCACCAGCGCCATTTTCTCTCCACAGCTCCGCTGAGAGGAAGCTCCCCAGGCTCTCCCCTGCAGAAACACGATAGAAGAGGGTAAAAAGAGGGAGGGCACATAAATTAGGCGCAAAAACAGTATATACAGCAGCTACTGGGTTAACACTAAGTTACTGTGTGATTCCTGGGACATATAGCGCTGGGGTGTGTGCTGGCATACTCTATCTCTGTCTCTCCAAAAGGCCTTGTGGGGGAACTGTCTTCAAAAAGAGCATCCCCTGTGTGTGTGGTGTGTCGGTATGCTTGTGTCGGCATGTTTGACGAGGAAGGCTTTGTGGAAGCAGAGCGGGAACAAATGAAGTGGGGTCGCCGCCGACACCCGATTGGATGGATATGTGGAAGGTTTTAAATGATAATGTTACTTCCTTGCATAAAAGGTTGGATAAAGCTGAAGCCTTAGGACAGCCGGGGTCTCAGCCCATGCCTGATCCTATGTCGCAGAGGCCGTCAGGGTCTCAAAAGCGCCCACTATCCCAAATTGTTGACACAGATATTGACACAGATTCTGACTCCAGTTTCGATTGCGATGATGCAAAGTTACAGCCTAAATTGGCTAAAGCCATCCGTTATATGATTATAGCAATGAAGGATGTGTTGCACATCACAGAGGAAACCCCAGTCCCTGACAAGAGGGTTTATATGTATGGGGGAAAAAGGCAAGAGGTGACCTTTCCCCCTTCACATGAGCTAAATGAGTTATGTGAAAAGGCTTGGGAATCTCCAGATAAAAAACTACACATTTCCAAACGGATGCTTATGGCGTGCCCTTTCCCGCCAACGGACAGGTTACGCTGGGAATCCTCCCCTAGGGTAGACAAAACTTTAACACGCTTATCCAAGAGGGTAGCCCTGCCGTCACAGGATACGGCCACCCTAAAAGATGCTGCGGATATAAAGCAGGAGGGTACCCTGAAGCCCATTTATACACATTCAGGTACCTTACTAAGGCTGGCGATTGCGTCGGCCTGGATGTGTAGTGCTGTAGCAGCATGGACAGATATCTTATCTGAGGAACTTGATACCTTGGACAAGGATACTATATTGCTGACCCTGGGGCATATAAAAGACGCTGTCCTGTATATGAGAGATGCTCAAAGAGACATTAGCCTACTAGGCTCTAGAATAAATGCGATGTCGATTTCTGCCAGAAGGGTCCTGTGGACTCGGCAATGGACAGGCGATGCCGACTCAAAAAGGCACAGGGAGGTTTTACCTTACAAGGGTGAGGAGTTGTTTGGGGAAGGGTCTCTCGGACCTGGTCTCCACAGCTACGGCTGGAAAGTCAAATTTTTTGCCATACCATATTACCAGATGCAGTCCTTTCGATCACAAAAAGGCAAGAAAGTCCGAGGTGCGTCCTTTCTTGCCAGAGGCAGGGGTAGAGGAAAGAAGCTGCACATTACAGCTAGTTCCCAGAAACAGAAGTCCTCCCCGGCTTCCACTAAATCCACCGCATGACGCTGGGGCTCCACAGGCGGAGCTAGGCCCCCACCGGGGCGCGTCTCCAAAATTTCAGCCACAAGTGGGTTCACTCCCAGGTGGATCCCTGGGCTATAGAGATGCCCCCTCACCGTTACCTCTAATCGGCCCTGCCAGCTGCAATTCACAAATTGTATCTTTAGCAGGTGGTGGTCAAGGTTTCCCTCCTTCGACAAAGAAGGGGTTACTATTCGACCATGTTTGTGGTACCGAAACCGGACGGTTCGGTCAGACCCATATTGAATTTAAAATCCCTGAACATATACCTGAAAAGGTTCAAGTTCAAGATGGAATCGCTCAGAGCGGTCATCGCAAGCCTGGAAGGGGGGGATTTTATGGTGTCTCTGGACATAAAGGATGCTTACCTTCATGTCCCCATTTATCCACCTCATCAGGAGTACCTCAGATTTGTGGTACAGGATTGTCATTACCAATTCCAGATGTTGCCGTTTGGTCTCTCCACGGCACCGAGAATATTTACCAAGGTAATGGCGGAAATGATGATGCTCCTGCGACGGCAAGGAGTCACAATTATCCTATACTTGGACGATCTCCTCATAAAGGCGAGGTCCAGAGAGCAGTTGCTGATCAGCGTAGCACGCTCTCGGGAAGTGTTACAACAGCACGGCTGGATTCTAAATATTCCAAAGTCGCAGTTGATTCCTATGACTCGTCTGCCCTTCCTGGGCATGATTCTGGACACAGGCAAGAAGAGGGTTTATCTCCCGATGGAGAAGGCTCAGGAGCTCATGACACTGGTCAGAGACCTATTAAAACCAAAACAGGTGTTGGTGCATCACTGCACGCGAGTCCTGGGAAAGATGGTGACATCATACGAGGCTATTCCCTTCGGCAGGTTCCATGCGAGGACCTTTCAATGGGATCTGTTGGACAAGTGGTCCGGATCACATCTACAAATGCATCGGCTGATCACCCTATCCCCCAGGGCCAGGGTGTTTCTCCTGTGGTGGCTGCAGAGTGCTCACCTTCTCGAGGGCCGCAGATTCGGCATTCAGGACTGGGTCCTGGTGACCACGGACGCAAGCCTCCGAGGGTGGGGAGCAGTCACACAGGGAAGAAATTTCGAAGGTCTGTGGTCAAGTCAGGAGACTTGCCTTCACATCAATATCCTGGATCTAAGGGCCATATACAACGCCCTACGTCAAGCGGAGACCCTGCTTCACGACCGATCGGTGCTGATTCAGTAAGACAACATCACCGCAGTGGCTCATGTAAACCGCCAAGGCGGCACAAGGAGCAGGGTGGCGATGGCGGAAGCCACCAGAATTCTTCGCTGGGCGGAGAATCACGTCAGAGCACTGTCAGCAGTGTTCATTCCGGGAGTGGACAGCTGGGAAGCAGACTTCCTCAGCAGGCACGACCTCCACCCGGGAGAGTGGGGACTTCATCAAGAAGTCTTCACGCAGATTGCAAATCGGTGGGATCTGCCACAAGTAGACATGATGGCATCCCGCCTCAACAAAAAGCTAAAGAGGTATTGCGCCAGGTCAAGAGACCCTCAGGCGATAGCTGTAGACGCACTAGTGACACCGTGGGTGTTTCAGTCGGTCTATGTATTTCCTCCTCTTCCTCTCATACCCAAGGTGCTGAGAATCATAAGAAGAAGAGGAGTGAGAACAATACTCATTGTTCCGGATTGGCCAAGAAGTGTCATGACTGAGGTTTTTGTGAACCCGGTGTAGTGAAGTCTGTGCACGCGACTGGAGGATTATGTGAATACTACCACTGACCTGGTTTGGAAATGCTGTGGACTCTGGGTTTCCTCCGGTGACTGGGAAGAGGAACCGCAGCAGAGATGGCCGAATCTAGGTTCTCCTCATGCAGGATTAGGTCGGCAGACAGGAGGCATGCTGAAGGTCTCCTGAAAGACAGAACTGGAAAGGCACTGATGAATCAGTGAGAATACCAGGTATAATTGTGCTAAAGGGCACGGGGTGCTTGGAGACACTGAGGTGCTTGCGGACACTGAGGTGCTTGGAGACACTGAGGTGCTTGGAGACACTGAGGTGCTTGGAGACACTGAGGTGCTTGGAGACACTGAGGCACTGAGGTACGTGGAGGCACTGAGGTGCGTGGAGGCACAGAGGTACGTGGAGGCACTGGGGTGCGTAGAGACACTGGGGTGCGTAGGGGTGCTGAGGCACGGAGGTGCTGGAAGCACGGAGATGCTGTGGCACGGAGGTACTGAGGCACGGAGGTGCTGTGGCACGGAGGTGCTGTGGCACGGAGGTGCTGTGGCACGGAGGTGCTGGAAGCACGGAGGTGCTGGAAGCACGGAGGTACTGAGGTACTGAGGCACGGAGGTACTGATGCACGGAGGTGCTGGAAGCACGGAGGTTCTGAGGCACGGAGATGCTGAGGCACTGAGGTGCTGAGGCACGGAGATACTGAGGTGCTAAGGTGCTGAGGCACGGAGATGCTGAGTCACGGAGATACTGAGGTGCTGGAAGCACGGAGGTACTGAGGCACGGAGGTGCTGTGGCACGGAGGTGCTGTGGCACGGAGGTGCTGAGGCACGGAGATGCTGGAAGCACGGAGATGCTGAGGCACGAGGTACTGAGCCCTGGAGATCCCAACTACAACAGTAGTAAAACTGAAACACGACAGCTGTGGTTTTCAGTGGAGAACACGGAATTCAGTACTGTGCCTTTAAGACGAAACATTGCAGCTGTACCTTTACATTGAGACTCAGGGAAATGGTGAAATCAAATGGCAACACACAAATAAACCAAACGGTAACAAGGGAACAGAGTTTCCACAGGAACTTAGGTACAAAGGTTACCTTTAGGGAGCTCAGCTTAAGACCCACACAAGGCTGTATGTGACACAAGGAACTGGCCCAGATTCCAACTCAGCCTCCTGATTTATACTTCCTGGTCCTTGATGATTGGTGGGCAGGATTAGGTGATGTCACTGTCATGTGACTACTCTAGCCAAGGCTGTGATGTAGAATGAGGCCTAGCAGGCCAAGAGAACACTGAAGCCTGGACTTCTGCAAAACACAGGATGCTTGCTTTTAGATTACTGAATTCAGCCTCACACAGGAGATCACCACAGGTGGAGCTGATTACCTCTCAGGCAGAGAACTCAGGAAAACTCATAGTGCTGACAAGCTGTTTAACTCCGTGAGTGAAAAGACACAGGATCCAGGACAGATGGCAGGGGTAAGTCACCAAATATAAACCTACAGTCAGGATTGTGACAGTATCCCCCTCTTCAAGGGTGGACTCCGGACACCCATCTTGAATCTTAGAGGAACTTGATGAATAACTTGTACACAAAGCTTCTAAAAAGTGGAAACCAGAGGGTCCAGAACAAAACTTAAGCTGGATTCTTTAGAAGTCTTCCTGATCTTCATCTTCAGAACAGGTAGACCATCCATCATAGACAAGACTGGAATTTCCTTCATCCGAAAGGACTGAGGAATAAACTGTAGAAGGTTCCTCTCCTCGTTTTGTAGTGCGAGAAGATTGTGCTTTCGAAGCTAGCACTCCACTGAGGCTTAAATTAAATCTTGTTCTATAACGAGGACTTTTCATACAGAGACCTGTAGAGCTTTTTGGTGATTCTGGAACCTCTTCATGCATGGAAGCATAACAGGAAGGAACAGCACCTCCCAGGAAAGGAGTAGCATCATAAACTGGATCAAATTCAGAGTCTGAGTCCAAGTCTAACGGAAAATACGAATCTCCTTTAGATACACAGTTTGAAAATGACCTAGAAGTGCACTGTAACTTTAAATTCTTTGGCGGAGAACTTAGTATTGAGCTAGGAGAGACTCCTACATGACCAACCTGAATGGTCGGATTCCTACGGAAGGAGATACTTGGACTATCTTTGGCAGGCTTAGAGGATGAAACTGAAGAAAGCTTTGGCTGGACGAGTAGGACTGGATTGGATCCGAGGATACTTGAATTGGCTGGAGCCAAAGGAGACGGACCAGGCTGGTCCTGGAGTATTGCTGGACCGGCTGGAACCGGGACGGACTGACCAGGCAGAACCTGGAGTATTGCTGGACCGGCTGGAACCGGGACGGACTGACCAGGCGGAGCCTGGAGTATTGCTGGACCGGCTGGAACCGGGACGGACTGACCAGGCTGGGCCTGGAGTATTGCTGGACCGGCTGGAACCGGGACGGACTGACCAGGCAGGGCCTGGAATATTGCTGGACCGTCTGGAACCGGGACGGACTGACCAGGCAGGGCCTGGAGTATTGCTGGACCGGCTGGAACCGGGACGGGCTGAGCCCTTTCTTCACAGGGCTGGGCTGAGGCAAGAGCCACCACTTCACGGGGCTCGGCTGAGGCAAGAGCCCCCTCTTCACGGGGCTGGGCTGAGGCAAGAGCCCCCTCTTCACGGGGCTGGGCTGAGGCAAGAGCCCCCTCTTCACGGGGCTGGGCAGCACTCTGTAGAATCTCTGGCTGGGCAGCACTCTGTAGAATCTCTGGCTGGGCAGCACTCTGTAGAATCTCTGGCTGGGCAGCACTCTGTAGAATCTCTGGCTGGGCAGCACTCTGTAGAATCTCTGGCTGGGCAGCACTCTGTAGAATCTCTGGCTGGGCAGCACTCTGTAGAATCTCTGGCTGGGCAGCACTCTGTAGAATCTCTGGCTGGGCAGCACTCTGTAGAATCTCTGGCTGGGCAGCACTCTGTAGAATCTCTGGCTGGGCAGCACTCTGTAGACTCTCTGGCTGGGCAGCACTCTGTAGACTCTCTGGCTGGGCAGCACTCTGTAGACTCTCTGGCTGGGCAGCACTCTGAAGACTCACTGGCTGGGCAGCACTCTGAAGACTCACTGGCTGGGCAGCACTCTGAAGACTCACTGGGGCTGGACGCTCTGAAGACGCCCCTCCTGGGGCTGGACGCTCTGAAGACGCCCCTCCTGGGGCTGGACGCTCTGAAGATGCCCCTCCTGGGGCTGGACGCTCTGAAGACGCCCCTCCTGGGGCTGGACGCTCTGAAAACGCCCCTCCTGGGGCTGGACGCTCTGAAGACGCCCCTCCTGGGTCTGTGGACACGGACTCCTCTGTGACTGTAAATGGCTTGAACATTCTTCTCTGGACACCCAACTTGGGATAAGGTCTTTTAACCACCGGACCCCAGTCATAAATTTGAGTCTCTCTCAGAAGAGTAGCCTTCTTGATACCCCCGTCAGCAGCAGAAGGATCGGATACTGTGGATGACTTGTAGACATGAGCACTATGATACTGAGATTTGTCACTATTACCTGGCTTGCGAAGAATGCAGTCTTTAACAAAATGACCAGAATTTCCACAGTAAAGACAGAGATGTAGCTCCTTACGCCGCTGACGTTCAGCTTCAGAGAGCTTGGGCCGTGGATAGCTCTGATGAAAAACTTTCCCTTGCGCAGAGGAAGAGACTCTATTAACTGGATGGGACAAAACAGGATCAACAACGTTGGTAGTACTCCTGAGGAGATCAGGCATCACAGAGAGAATACTAGGCAAAAGTTCTTGTAACTGTAGTAACATCTGGTAGAAAATCTGCAGTTGGTCAGGAGTCTTAGAGCAGAAGGTCATAGAATCTCTGGAGGACGAATTCCGCTGCAGACACTGTGCCAATCGATGCTGAGTCGACTCCAGACCTTCCAAGCGTCCTGCAATATTGCTTAGGAGGTCATGCATCAGACTAACACTTTCGGCCGGGTCCATGTGGCCAGTTCCTACTGTCATGACTGAGGTTTTTGTGAACCCGGTGTAGTGAAGTCTGTGCACGCGACTGGAGGATTATGTGAATACTACCACTGACCTGGTTTGGAAATGCTGTGGACTCTGGGTTTCCTCCGGTGACTGGGAAGAGGAACCGCAGCAGAGATGGCCGAATCTAGGTTCTCCTCATGCAGGATTAGGTCGGCAGACAGGAGGCATGCTGAAGGTCTCCTGAAAGACAGAACTGGAAAGGCACTGATGAATCAGTGAGAATACCAGGTATAATTGTGCTAAAGGGCACGGGGTGCTTGGAGACACTGAGGTGCTTGCGGACACTGAGGTGCTTGCGGACACTGAGGTGCTTGGAGACACTGAGGTGCTTGGAGACACTGAGGTGCTTGGAGACACTGAGGTGCTTGGAGACACTGAGGTACGTGGAGACACTGAGGTGCGTGGAGGCACAGAGGTGCGTGGAGGCACAGAGGTGCGTGGAGGCACTGGGGTGCGTAGAGACACTGGGGTGCGTAGGGGTGCTGAGGCACGGAGGTGCTGGAAGCACGGAGGTACTGAGGCACGGAGGTGCTGTGGCACGGAGGTGCTGTGGCACGGAGGTGCTGTGGCACGGAGGTGCTGGAAGCACGGAGGTACTGAGGCACGGAGGTACTGATGCACGGAGGTGCTGGAAGCACGGAGGTTCTGAGGCACTGAGGCACGGAGATGCTGAGGCACTGAGGTGCTGAGGCACGGAGATACTGAGGTGCTGAGGCACGGAGATGCTGAGTCACGGAGATACTGAGGTGCTGGAAGCACGGACGTACTGAGGCACGGAGGTACTGAGGCACGGAGGTGCTGTGGCACGGAGGTGCTGAGGCACGGAGATGCTGGAAGCACGGAGATGCTGAGGCACGAGGTACTGAGCCCTGGAGATCCCAACTACAACAGTAGTAAAACTGAAACACGACAGCTGTGGTTTTCAGTGGAGAACACGGAATTCAGTACTGTGCCTTTAAGACGAAACATTGCAGCTGTACTTTTACATTGAGACTCAGGGAAATGGTGAAATCAAATGGCAACACACAAATAAACCAAACGGTAACAAGGGAACAGAGTTTCCACAGGAACTTAGGTACAAAGGTTACCTTTAGGGAGCTCAGCTTAAGACCCACACAAGGCTGTATGTGACACAAGGAACTGGCCCAGATTCCAACTCAGCCTCCTGATTTATACTTCCTGGTCCTTGATGATTGGTGGGCAGGATTAGGTGATGTCACTGTCATGTGACTACTCTAGCCAAGGCTGTGATGTAGAATGAGGCCTAGCAGGCCAAGAGAACACTGAAGCCTGGACTTCTGCAAAACACAGGATGCTTGCTTTTAGATTACTGAATTCAGCCTCACACAGGAGATCACCACAGGTGGAGCTGATTACCTCTCAGGCAGAGAACTCAGGAAAACTCATAGTGCTGACAAGCTGTTTAACTCCGTGAGTGAAAAGACACAGGATCCAGGACAGATGGCAGGGGTAAGTCACCAAATATAAACCTACAGTCAGGATTGTGACAAGAAGGACTTGGTATCCAGAGCTGCAAGAAATGCTCACAGAGGACACATGGCCTCTGCCTCTAAGACAGGACTTGTTGCAACAGGGGCCCTGTCTGTTCCAAGACTTACCGCGGCTGCGTTTGACGGCATGGCGGTTGAACGCCGGATCCTAGCAGAAAAAGGCATTCCGGATGAGGTTATTCCTACGCTGATAAAGGCTAGGAAGGACGTGACGGCTAAACATTATCACCGTATATGGCGAAAATATGTTGCTTGGTGTGCGGCCAGGAATGCCCCTACGGAGGAATTCCAGCTGGGCCGTTTCCTTCACTTCCTACAGTCGGGAGTGACTTTGGGCTTAAAATTGGGTTCCATTAAGGTCCAGATTTCGGCCCTATTCATTTTCTTTCAAAAAGAACTGGCTTCTCTACCTGAAGTTCAGACGTTTGTAAAGGGAGTGCTGCATATTCAGCCCCCTTTTGTGCCTCCAGTGGCACCTTGGGATCTTAACGTGGTGTTGAGTTTCCTGAAGTCACACTGGTTTGAGCCACTTAAAACCGTGGAGTTAAAATTTCTCACGTGGAAGGTGGTCATGCTATTAGCCTTGGCTTCAGCTAGGCGTGTGTCAGAATTAGTTGCTTTGTCACATAAAAGCCCCTATCTGGTTTTCCATATGGACAGGGCAGAATTGCGGACCCGTCCGCAATTTCTGCCAAAAGTGGTGTCATCTTTTCATATGAACCAACCTATTGTGGTGCCTGTGGCTACTCGTAACTTGGAGGATTCCGAGTTACTAGATGTGGTCAGGGCTTTGAAGGTTTATGTAGCCAGAACGGCTAGAGTCAGGAAAACTGAGTCGCTGTTTATCCTGTATGCACCCAACAAGCTGGGTGCTCCTGCTTCAAAGCAAACTATTGCTCGCTGGATCTGTAACACGATTTAGCAGGCTCATTCTGCGGCTGGATTCCCGCTGCCAAAATCAGTAAAAGCCCATTCCACAAGGAAGGTGGGCTCTTCTTGGGCGGCTGCCTGAGGGGTCTCAGCATTACAGCTTTGCCGAGCAGCTACTTGGTCGGGTTCAAACACTTTTGCAAAGTTCTACAAGTTTGATACCCTGGCTGAGGAGGACCTTGTGTTTGCTCATTCGGTGCTGCAGAGTCATCCGCACTCTCCCGCCCGTTTGGGAGCTTTGGTATAATCCCCATGGTCCTTACGGAGTCCCCAGCATCCACTAGGACGTTAGAGAAAATAAGATTTTACTTACCGGTAAATCTATTTCTCGTAGTCCGTAGTGGATGCTGGGCGCCCGTCCCAAGTGCGGACTTCTTCTGCAATGCTTGTATATAGTTATTGCTTACATAAGGGTTATGTTATAGTTGCATCAGGGTTGATCTGATGCTCTGTTGTTGTTCATACTGTTAACTGGGTAAGTTTATCACAAGTTAAACGGTGTGATTGGTGTGGCTGGTATGAGTCTTGCCCTGGATTCCAAAATCCTTTCCTTGTACTGTCAGCTCTTCCGGGCACAGTTTCTCTAACTGAGGTCTGGAGGAGAGACATAGAGGGAGGAGCCAGAGCACACCAGTATCCAAATTCTTTCTTAAAGTGCCCTGTCTCCTGCGGAGCCCGTCTATTCCCCATGGTCCTTACGGAGTCCCCAGCATCCATTACGGACTACGAGAAATAGATTTACCGGTAAGTAAAATCTTATTTTTTTAATTCCCCCAAAGAGGGAGATGACTTCTTCGTCCAATGGTTCAAAATAACCTTATTAGCCACCGTGAGGATGACCGTGAGAATGGGCGTAACTCGCTTCCTATCCGGGCCAAGAGGCCAACCCTCAAAACAGTTGCATAAACAAGCTATGGGGTCTCTGGCGACCCTCAATGAGAGAGTACTATTAATAAATACAATAACTTTGTTCCAAAACGTGGCAATCTTCCTACATGTCCAAAAACAATGAAAAAAGGAGGCCCTTGACACATGGCATTTTAAACATTCACTATTCCCATCCGGGATCATATGCACTCTTTGGGCCGGGGCTATGTAAGCCCTGTGTAATAACTTAAAGTACACTTCCTGAAGCTGAGCCGAGTGTAGATATTTAAATGTATACTGACAAGATTTCAGTAGAATTGGTTGCGCCGGGAAGTCCGGTACATCCCCCTCCCAATTAGAAACCGTACATTTCCATAGCTTTTCCGTCTGTATCACCCGTAAATGGTCATAATAATAGGATAAACGATAAGCCGAGGCATTCGTGAGAGTGAGGAGAGTGGCTATCGGATCCTGTTTGTCTGGCGAGGTCATAGGGACAGCCATAGTAATGACAAAATGTCGGGCTTGCAGGTACATATAAAAATTTGAGTTTGCTATACCATATTTGGACTTTAATTCCTCAAAGGAGAGCATATGCCTTCCCCCAGGGTCAAATACGTCTCTAATAGACGAAATTCCCCGCTCCCGCCACTGCTTAAAGTTAGCATTTTGCAGCCCAGGACTGAAGCAGGGATTCCCCCAGAAAGTTGTGTAACGGGAGGAGGCCGGGTTTCTATGTAATTTTGAATTGGAATAGTGCCAGGCTCCATGAGTATCTGAAAGGATAATATTCGCCTTGAGTGATGCCGGCAGCTTGTTCCTTGGGGTGTGAAGGAGGGCGCTGGGAGAGAAGGGGGCAAACCGTTCCTCCTCCAATGTATAATTGGTAAAATAAGAACGCTTCCATAACCAGTCTGTGACATAGCGGAACATCACCGCTCTACTAAACGCTTCCAAGTTTGGAATCCCTAGCCCCCCTCCGCCCTTGGCATCTGAAGTTTAGCATAAGAAATCCTTGTTCCCCCCCCCCCCCCCCCCCATAAGAATTTAGAGAACATGGAATTTACAGACCTACAGTCTTTTTTTGTAAGGCATAATGGCAGCATCTGCAAAATATATGAGAGTTTCGGGAACACTACACTTTTAAGGACCGTTGCCCTTCCCAGCAAGGACAAGGGCAAATTAACCCACCCGTCTAGGAGAGCCAGGACAGCCGTCAGGACCGGGGCAACGTTAACTGTATACAACATTTCCAGTGATGTGGGTATCATTATCCCTAAATACTTAAGAGCACTCTGGGTCCTAGGGAACTGGGACAATATCGGGTGCCTATTAAAGAAGGACGCATCTCCCGATAGAGGCATGAGTTCCGATTTGGAAAGATTAACCTTGTAACCCGCAAAGGATCCAAAGCTATCAATGATGGAGACTATAGGTCCTATTGACCTGCTGGGGTCAGCGATAAATAGCAACATATCGTCGGCAAACAATGCTATCTTAACCTCCAGCCTGCCCACCAAAATGCCTCTAAAGGAAGACGCACCACAGAGGGATATCGCCAGTGGCTCCAGGGCCAGGGCGAATAGTAGAGGGGATAGAGGACAGCCCTGACGGGTGCCTCTCTGGATGTAGAAGGGGGAAGAAATATAGCCATTGCCTAATACTTGCGTGGCCGGGTCTGTGTATAGGCGGACCAACATTTCTACAAAGGCTGACGGGGCCCCGAACCTTTGTAGGGTATCAAATAAATGGTCCCAAGTCACCATATCAAATGCCTTTTCGGCGTCAAGTGATAAAATTACATTGGTGTCCGTATCTGAGGAAGACTAACCTCTGCATTACTGTTAAGACTTTTCTTATATTAACCACCGCCTGGCGGCCCCAAATGAATCCCGACTGATCTGGGTGGACAATGGAGGGCAATACAAGTTTTAACCTGTCAGCCAATATCTTGGTAAACAGCTTATAGTCCGTATTAAGCAGGGAAATAGGCCTATAAGAATCCGGGAGTTCTGGATCCCTGCCAGGCTTCAGCAACACCCTGAGGAACGCTGAGTTAAAGAAACCAGGCAGGGCCCGACCGGAGAGTAATTCATTAAAAGATACCTGCAATGTGTCCCGGATATGGGGCATTAGGATTTTATAATAATCATTGGAGAGGCCGTCCGGTCCCGGTGCCTTTCCAGTCTTCAGTGCCTTAATCACCCTCTCCACCTCCTCCCCCGAGATGGGTGTCATAAGGGATGAGGCCTGGCTGTCAGACATCTGAGGTAGACTCATATTAGCCCAAAAGGCCTCTTTATTGGGCAGATTACTAGGAGGCTGAGAATACAGTTGGGCATAAAAAGAGCTCAGCACCTCCGTTATTTTGGCATTAGACCTGACCCTAGTACCGTCACTAGTGCGGAGGGATTTAATTACTGAGGAAAAATGGTGCCCTTTCAATAAGAAGGACATTAATGATAAAGTCGATATTATCTTAAACCATAAAGCTATACCTCTAAATACACTTTTACCTTGGAGCCGCTATGGCCGCTAGACTGAATATACACGCTACTCACTTTGCACGCTATTTGCGTACAGAGTCCCGTAGGTTGTACGGTCTTAGCGTACAAACGCCGCGCTGGGGGTACAAAGTACACACAGCGCGCGCACACTCAATTGATAACCTTTTAACCTTATTAGTAATACAATGTAATGATATGATTACACTTTAAACCTTTATGCAGCAAAGTACTGCAATGATCTTAAACCTTAAGTAGCACTGACGGTATAAAGTACCCGCAGTGCGTACACCTTATCAATATACTCTTAAACCTTATACAGTTAAATACGCTTTAAACCCTAGCAGGGAAATGAGTACACAACACTGATATGTAGTTAACCACTGGGTTCTAAGGCCACAGTGGATTATTTCAAAAGGGAAAACAGTACAAATTATACTCTACAAGGCTAACAAGATAAATCTACAACAGAATAATGGCTACAGAAAATGTACATACGTGAGAATAATCGCTTGCGCAACCTGGACCAGTCCTCCGCTCATCAGGATGATAGCGTTCAAAGTCTTCTGACCGGCCAGGCAACAACAGGCTTTTTATACACAACTTCCATACACAATACAATGGTTACTGTAATCTCATTGGACACAGAGATGCATCTTTACATTACAGGAGAGGTCATAGGTTGATTTGAAAAGGTGGGCGATGTCTTTCTCAACTGCTCTTGGGGGTGGTATCCTCTGGACTCCCGCCGCATACATAATATACAGTAAATACAGTTTATATCTATTTTCTACTTCTGCACATAACTATACGCTGGAACATGCGATCTTTCTCTAACCAACATCGGAATGTTACCCTTAAAATACCCTACAGCTGGATACTAGACATCACCTAACCTTAGTCTGACCCTTCCTAGCATGCAAAGGCGAATCCCTTAGTCCTGGAACCATTTAAACTGTTGATACTTGCTGATGTGGTGCAAGGGAGCTATATCTAAAATGTGCACTATTTGGGTTAAATATGTAATGTTCTAATAACCCTCTATGCGCTCACAAACCCCGCTGTAAATACCCATACCACGCGCAGGAGCGCGGGAGCGATCATACGCAAATTGTGGATATGTGCATGCACGGCGGAACAAGTGCACGCGCAGCGGGCATGTGTGTGGGGTTAGTACATGGTGTATGCTTTACAATATTTTCGACTTTGACAGTCCACCCTTTGGCAGTCAACAATAACTGCCACTATCTAAACATTAAACAGAAAAATATACAATACAATATCTACAGATGATTGGATGGTAGGCAGAGAGGTGTAGGTGGGAAATGTATGACCTAGTGGGACAGTAAAAGCATGTATGTATGAATTCATGTCTGAGGGGCATGTGTCATCGTGCCGTATATGTTCTTGATAAGCTTCGAGGTATTGCGAAGTATACATTAAATCCTTCTTATCCCGTATTAAGGGTCTGTAAGTGGGCCAACAAACACTACCGAGCTCTTTCCGGCTTCTTGTTCCAACAAATGGGGTGCACATTTAGTTGATGATACATGGAGGGGGAACATATGTGAATGCTTATATATGGATATCACCTGTCGACTATGTGTGTCACTACCTGAAGGTTGTAGAGATGAAGATAAGAAACATATCAAAAATACATTCACATAACATTTGCGTAATCATTCTTGGGTGTTGATCGAAGTCTTTTCCGGATGGGTGTATTTTTGCTGAGGGGGAAACAAAGGAAAAACGGGTGAAAGAAACGGGCCGTGGAATCACGTTTTATCACAACATTGTCTCTATTGATGGGTCATAAATTAAATCTGCTGCTGTACCAATGCCCCGCTCCTTAAACTCATCAATTTTGTGCCGTGCTTGCGCCGCGTTAGAATTCGAACACACCTAAATATCAAGCCAATAATTATGACGACTCCCAGGATACAAAGGAGAAACTTTCCTACACTCATAATAACATTTTGAGCCCACTCTCCTAAACCTGAGAACCAATTGCGTGGGTTCAACCATGAGACCCAGCCGGTCAGTTCATTACTCACAGCAGTAAGGGTAAGGTTGTGTCTCCTTCGGAACTCCCACTTCAACTGCAAGATATCGTCCATCTTTTGATCTATGACCTCGGTTGGGTCATCAGTGCTGTTTGTAATATACGTGCAGCCTTCACACCATACTGAGTTGCTAAAGTGACACAGTACCTGCCTGTCACTGCTGTGATATAATTGAGGACCATCCTGTGCTGGATCAGTTCCGTTTTGTAAGCTTGCAACTCCTTTCCTGTATACCTGAAGGTGTCATCATACATCTCGGTGATATTATCTATCAGATGCGCTAGCGCGTGGATATACCTATAATTTATAATTCCTCTGTCGGTACGGGTGATGTCTAACGCGAGTAGGAATTGAATCCCGGTGAATTCGTGGATTAAATCAGAGGCTGCGTGCTCTGTCCTATCTATGAGGTGTCTCTTAACGATGTGTTCATAGTGAGTATGAGTATAAGGAGCTTGAGCACTGCGGTGAACGTCTTTCATCTTATCATGGGTTATGGTCATAACTTCTGGCAACACTCTTCCAATGTAACACAATCCCTCTGAGTTTGGGGCAAGCCACTTATACGCCTTCCTCCCGCATATGAAAAAGGCATCATCGGGGAGAACATATGGGACAGAATATGACATTACCATATTGCAAACTTTCCAAGTGAAAAATCCAATCTCTAGTTCTCTCATCTGTTCAGTACACGTATCAGGCTGTATGATATGCGCACAGTACCCTGGTGATACTTCTCCAACCTGCATGGTCTTACTTCCTAGAGTATACCTATACCGAAAATACCTTCCACCGTCGGCTATTTGGCGTATAAGTTCAGAGTCTATGGGTATCATGTCAGCCCTGTGTGAAAATGCCATGGTCTGGTTATTCCATGTCACCTCCCAATTTCCCGGCTTTCGGGAATTGGAAATGTTGAAACACACTAAGGATCTATCTACATGGTACTGGTGGAGCTTCAAACTAGGGGGCCTAGAAATATTAAATTTCTTGTCCACCGGTCTCCCACCCCGTAATTCAAGTACCTCATCTATTGTTAAAGGGTACGGTACTAGTCCTGACTTGCTCTGACCTTGAGGTACTTGTGAGCACACCCAGCATTCTGTTTGGTTTAAAACCTTACCCACTAGTGAGTGATAATAATCACTCAATGGATGACGGTCCATGTTGATATTAAGGCTGGACTGACATCTCTGGATGCACCCATCCTCAACTATGTTTTCACAATTCCTACAAATGCAATTTTCCTCAGCCAATAACCCTTCACAGTGCCTCCTAGTTTCCTCACTACCAGATCATTTTCTGATACTCGCCTTTGCTCGATGGATGTGTTGCTCTTGGAATTCTACAAATCCGTCCTTGCCATCAGAACCCATTCCAGATCCTTTTTTGACCTCTCTGGTACTCTCACCGAAACAGACTGCTCTGGTCAACAACAGGGTCAACAGGAAAGCCCGGAACGCAGTCTCTTGGGGTAAGTCCATCTTGTTAAGGGGAGAGAAAAGGGAACAAGAAGGGGGGGGGGAGGAGGGTAATGGGAGATGGAGAAAATAATAAAAAGGAAAAAGAAAATTGGTTCGACAACCGCCTCTGGTCTTGTTGTTCTCCGTGCTCAGGTGCCGCGACAACAGTCCTGCCTCTCAACCTTCCCGACACAGACACTCCAGTGATACGATGTTCTCTAGACTCTGCTCTTTGTCACGGGTTCTCTCTGGGTCAGCGACCTTCTTACAGTGGGACGAGTGGACCCAAGTCTCTCTTTCGGCAACCTTTAATGCTGTCGTGCTGGTTAGTAAGACTTGGTACGGTACTTCCCACCTGTCAATGAGGCAACCTGAGCGTAGAAAATTTTGAATCATTACATAATCCCCAGGTTTAATGTCATGACAATTACTGTTCGGCAGGTCAGGAATCACCAGCTTTAGATTTCTGTTTTGATTCCTCAGCTGCTGGCTCATTTTAACCAAATATTTTACAGTCACTTCATTATTGCATTTCAAATCATCCTGGGGGTCAATCATTACATGGGGTTGTCGACCAAAAAGAATCTCAAAGGGTGATAGGTTAAGGGGGGACCTGGGAGTGGCTCTGATGCTGTACAATACAAGTGGCAAAGCTTCTGGCCACAACAATCCAGTTTCAGTCATCACTTTGCTCAGCTTGTTCTTAATAGTGCTGTTTACTCTCTCCACCTTCGCACTCGCCTGTGGTTGGTACGGAGTATGCAGGTTGCTATTAATTCCCATCAGTTTGCACATAACCTGAAAGACTTCACCTGTAAAATGGGTACCCCTATCGCTTTCAATTATCCTAGGGATACCATATCTGCACACAAATTCCTGCACAATTTTCTTTGCAGTGAACGTAGCAGTATTTGTGGCAGCAGGGAACGCTTCTACCCAATTGGAAAACACATCAATACAGACTAACACATATTTTAATTTTCTGCAGGGTGGTAACTGTATGAAATCAATCTGTATTACCTGAAAAGGGCCGTCTGTTGGCGGGATATGGGATGGTTCTGTTGGTATTGACTTTCCAATATTCTTCCTCAAGCAGATAAGGCATGTCATTGCTCTGTTACCCGCATGAGAAGAGAATCCTGGCGCACACCAGTAGGCTCTCACCAGCTTACACATACCCTCTTTGCCCAGATGAGTCAGACCGTGTGCCGCCTCAGCTAAGCTTGGAAGATATGCTCTGGGGGCTACTGGCTTACCCTGTCCAGAGTCCTGAGGACTCCTGGCCATACCCTTTTGACCTCCAGACTGCCTTTTCCTGTGGAGAACACAAATTTTGCATTTCACTTAATTTTTGTGTATTGACGGTGTTGAATATCATCAGTGATGTGATATCTGTTTGTATGGGGGTGCTGGCTGCTGGCCCCGAAATCATGCACTACTCCAAAGGCATACCTAGAATCTGTATATATATTGGCTGACTTACCCTTAGCCAATTCACACGCTCTGGTTAGGGCGACCAGCTCAGCAACTTGTGCTGAGTGCGGTGGGCCCAGGGGCTCAGCTTCTATGATACCTCTGTCATCTACGACTGCGTATCCAGTACACAAGTCTCCTGAGTCCGTCTGTCTGTGGCAACTACCGTCAGTGTAAAAAGTAAAATCTACGCCTTCCAGTGAGTTGTCACTAATGTCGGGTCTTGCAGTGAAAGTTTGGTTCAGATATTCCATACAATCATGTGTGTCAGTGTCTATACTAAATCCTCCTTCA
This sequence comes from Pseudophryne corroboree, assembly GCF_028390025.1. Lineage (NCBI taxonomy): Eukaryota > Metazoa > Chordata > Amphibia > Anura > Myobatrachidae > Pseudophryne > Pseudophryne corroboree. Next base: position 298,443,818 of record NC_086452.1, read on the forward strand.
CCATCATTCTCATCCTCCACCCTTTGTGCCTGTCCAGGCACACCTGGCAGATAAGTTGCAGGATTTAGTGCGCTGCATCTTTTTATGGTGATGTTTACAGGGGCCATTAGTGCTAATTCCCACCTTGTAAACCGTGCTGATGAGACATGTCTGGTTTGGGCAGAGTTCAGTAAGGCTGACACTGCATGAGGTGTATGGATGGTCAGGTTGTGTCCTAACACTACATCTTCGCTTTTACTCACTAGCAAAGCTATCGCTGCAACACTTCGCAAGCATGTGGGGAGAGACCGCGCTACGGTGTCCAACTGCACTGTAGTAAGCTACCGGCCTGCTGGCATCACCATATCTCTGGGTTAGGACACCTGCCGCGCACCCAGCACTTTCCGTACCGTACAATTCAAAGGGTTTCCCATAATCTGGCATGCCTAATGAAGGTGCCTGTGATAGGCATTGTTTAAGTCTCTCAAATGCCAGTTCGGACTCATCTGTGTGAGAGATCCGATCTGGTTTGTTCAAGGAGACCATTTCCTGCAAAGGTAAAGCCAGTATGGAGAACCCTGGGATCCAGTTTCGGCAGTACCCACACATTCCAAGGAAAGTGCGGATTTGCTGCTGGGTTTGTGGCAGAGTCATGTCGCGAATCGCCTGTATTCTATCAGCGGTGAGCTGTCTAAGTCCTTGTGTCAAGCAATGTCCCAAATATTTTACCTTGGTCTGGCACAGCTGCAACTTATCCTTTGAAACCTTGTGTCCCGTATTAGAAAGGTGAAACAGAAGCTGTTTCGTGTCTTTCAAGGACGATTCGAGTGAATCTGAACACAGCAGTAAGTCATCTACATACTGTATTAATGCTGATCCGCTCTCAGGTTGAAAGGATTGTAAACAGTCATGCAAAGCCTGGGAGAAAATACTTGGGCTGTCAATGAAACCTTGGGGTAGGCGAGTCCAGGTGTACTGTACTCCCCTGTATGTGAATGCAAACAGGTATTGGCTGTCAGGGTGCAAAGGGGCCGAAAAGAAAGCAGAACAGAGGTCAATGACAGTGAAAAATTTCGCAGTAGGGGGAATTTGCATGAGGATGACAGCTGGATTTGGCACTACGGGGAATTGGCTCTCAACTATCTTGTTTATCCCCCTTAGATCCTGCACTAGCCTGTAACCCCTCCCCCCACTCTTTTTCACAGGGAAGATGGGACTATTGGCAGTGCTGGACGTCCTAACTGGGATGCCCTGTTGTAGCAAGCGCTCTATGTCTGGGTACACTCCTAATTCCACCTCTGGCTTCAGAGGATACTTTGGGATTTTTGGAGCTATCCTACCATCTTTTACTTGCACAACTACAGGAGCTACATTTGCCATCAATCCAGTGTCTTGTCCATCTTTGGTCCAGAGGGATTCCAGTATCTGGGAGATCATTTCCTCTACCTTGGATGGGCACCTGTCTATAACAGCAGAGTGTGACATTAACCTTTGTGGGGTGTCCAACATATCCTGCACCTCCTGAACATGATTCTCGGGTATATCCAAGAAGACACCCTCAGGAGTACAATATATGACACACCTCGTCTTACACAATAAATCTCTCCCAAGTAGATTAGTCGGAGCCGATGCAGCTAGCAAAAAGGTGTGCTTGGTCTGCAAAGGCCCTATCGTAATCTCCGCTGGTCTACTTAAAGGGTAGTGTTGCACTATTCCTGTTACCCCCATTGCTGAAATTGTTTTACCCGTGGTTTTCATACCTACCATTGAATTTAACACTGACCTGGCCACCCCTGTATCTACAAGGAAAGGTAGTGATTTACCAGCTACATCAACTGTGACCTCGGGTTCACTTCCAAGGCTAGCAATCAACTTCACTGGCTGCAGACTACAGGTGTGGCCTAACCCCTATTGTATGTTGTGACCTTCCCGCAGCGCGCTGGCAGCTACAATATGTGAGGGGGGTAGCTGAGAATTTTCAGAGGTCTGCCAGTCACTCCTAGGTGGGTACCTCCTTGTTTCCCCTGCGTGTGGCTCATAATTCCTCCTATGCGATCCCTGATCCCAATTACGTGTATCATAATGTGGTTCATGTTCTGGTCTAGGGGGTCGGTATACCTTATGTGTGCCTTTATAATTACAGTTCCGTGCGTAATGTCCTTCCCTCTGGCAGTTATAACATTTTACTACATATGACTTACCATCAGGGGTCTGGGGTTTCGGCTGATGCGGCTTCGTTGTAAGGGCTTTTATACTTACTGTCATCAGCTTATCCCCGTGACTCCCTGTGCTTAATGATGTTCCGATCGTGCTCGATAGCGGACTCTCTTAATGCAGCCACCGAGATACCTCTCCAGTTAGGTTGAGTGGTTTGTACCCTTGTTCTCAGTGTTTCTTTTAACCCGTCCATTAATACTGACACAGCTACCTCCCTATGATGTACATTTTCCTTAATGTCCTCGACCCCAGTGTATCTAGCCATTTCCTGCAGTGCTCGATGGAAATATTCAGAAGCAGTTTCACCTTCTTTTTGTCTAATGGAAAAGATTTTATTCCATTTGACAATAGTAGGGAAATATACTCCTAATTGTAGATTGATCTGTCGTACATTCTCCTGAGTGTATTCATCAGTGAGAGGTACTTCTACGTTTAATTTACAATCAGTAATGAATTTCGCAGGGTCAATATTGGAGGGTAAACATGCCCGTAGCACTGTTCGCCAATCTTTGTTTGTGGGTTCGGTGGCGTTACCTAATTCTCTAATAAACCTCTGACATGCGGCTAGATCCTTTCTGGGATCGGGAAATTCAGACATAATTGTCCTCAATTCTGTCCGGGACTTACTTATCCGCCGTACGACCAATGGAATCGATTGTTCAGGCTGCGAAACCTCAGCCGGAGCGTATCAAAACGGGCCTATATGGGTTCTTCGCTAACCACCTGGGCTGCGGTATCTACTACCTTGCTCCTTTGTACTTTAATCAATGTTAACGTGAGCAAGCCACTCTCACGCCACCAAGTGTCCACTCACCTGGTGTGGTCTCCTACGGGATCCCGAATTCCCTGGGTCCACAAAACCTTTATTGTTTGCACACTCACGCTCGTTCACTCATATACACTTTGTTTTTTTTCTGTACAGAAAATTAACTTTCATTCAGATAAACAGCCTTAGTACCAGAGGTAATACAGTAAAAAAGGATTTATTTAAACTAAATCTTGGACACTGAGCAATTTGTGCTATTATTGCGTGGCTACCGTCTCGCGCCTAAAGTAAACAATACTATCGTGTAATTTGTACTTAGCGGTCGTACCTTTACGCAGCGTACGCAGTCCCGTACTTTGTCCGAGACACGTGTACAAAGACCGTACGTCCACAGTAGTACAAATCCCACACTTCTATAAATGTAAGCGATATTAACTATAATCGCTCACTTAACACCACACACAGTTTCTTCTGTATAAACCTTTACAACTAGGCCAGGCTGCGTATGCGTCTTACACTTACTTCCTTAAATATTAACTCTATATTTTAACTAAATAGCAACAAATTTCTCAGTACAGGTCTAAATGAATCTAGTAATCACTACTTATGGCAACAATGCGAGCAGGTATACAAAGTACAGGTGTACAGGTGTATGCGTGTGTTGTGTGCGCATTTGGTGCCAAACAGAAATTCACAGACTTTAAAAATAGCTTTGCGTTCTAACCTTACGGATCCCAACAGCATCCCTACAAACCATGCAGAGCAGACGCCATCATATCAGCAATTGAGGTAGAGTTTATCAGTGTATTCTACGACCAGGAAAAGGCTTACATAGGATACCTGGATACCTTTCCGCCCTTTGCTGATAGATGAAGTCTGCTTTAACCTGCTAGGTTGTGGGTATGAGGAAAAACCGGACGATGCTCCCAATTGATAAAGTCGATATTATCTTAAACCATAAAGCTATACCTCTAAATACACTTTTACCTTGGAGCCGCTATGGCCGCTAGACTGAATATACATGCTACGCACTTTGCACGCTATTTGCGTACAGAGTCCCGTAGGTTGTACGGTCCTAGTGTACAAACGCCGTGCTGGGGGTACAAAGTACACACAGCGCGCGCACACTCAATTGATAACCTTTTAACCTTATTAGTAATACAATGTAATGATATGATTACACTTTAAACCTTTATGCAGCAAAGTACTGCAATGATGTTATACCTTAAACCTTAAGTAGCGCTGACGGTATAAAGTACCCGCAGTGCGTACACCTTATCAATATACTCTTAAACCTTATACAGTTAAATACGCTTTAAACCCTAGCAGGGAAATGAGTACACAACACTGATATGTAGTTAACCACTGGGTACTAAGGCCACAGTGGATTATTTCAAAAGGGATAACAGTACAAATTATACTCTACAAGGCTAACAAGATAAATCTACAACAGAATAATGGCTACAGAAAATGTACATACGTGAGAATAATCGTTTGCGCAACCTGGACCAGTCCTCCGCTCATCAGGATGATAGCGTTCAGAGTCTTCTGACCGGCCAGGCAACAACAGGCTTTTTATACACAACTTCCATACACAATACAATGGTTACTGTAATCTCATTGTCCATTGGACACAGAGATGCATCTTTACATTACAGGAGAGGTCATAGGTTGATTTGAAAAGGTGGGCGATGTCTTTCTCAACTGCTCTTGGGGGTGGTATCCTCTGGATTCCCACCGCATACATAATATACAGTAAATACAGTTTATATCTATATTCTACTTCTGCACATAACTATACGCTGGAACATGCGATCTTTCTCTAACCAACACCGGAATGTTACCCTTAAAATACCCTACAGCTGGATTCTAGACATCACCTTCTAACCTTAGTCTGACCCTTCCTAGCATGCAAAGGCGAATCCCTTAGTCCTGGAACCATTTAAACTGTTGACACTTGCTGATGTGGTGCAAGGGAGCTATATCTAAAATGTGCACTATTTGGGTTAAATATGTAATGTTCTAATAACCCTCTATGCGCTCACAAACCCCGCCGTAAATACCCATACCACGCGCAGGAACGCGGGAGCGATCATACGCAAATTGCGGATATGTGCACGCACGGCGGAACAAGTGCACGCGCAACGGGCATGTGTGTGGGGTTAGTACATGGTGTATGCTTTACAATATTTTTCGACTTTGACATTAATTTCCCCGGTTTATTACCATATCTGTGAAAAGAAGCAGACCTATAGAAAGTGTGCTTGGCTTCTAAGTGATTCAGAATATTATCAAAAACTGAATATATACGATACGTGGTATACCATTCAACCAGCGCCTTACTAGACAGTAGTATTGTTTCGTTTATCAGGGGTCCTGCGGAAAATCACCAGGGAAAATCACCAGGCTGCAGCACCGGGGTTCCTCAATGGCAAGGTTCTCACGTCAGCCGTATTAGTCTCCTCTCCTTGTCGTCCACACCAGGCAGAAGTCCCAAATGGAGCACCCACGCGTTACGACCCTCCACGGGTCTTTCTCAAGGTCAGCTCAAAATGTGAATTCACATTTTGAGCTGACCTTGAGAAAGACCCGTGGAGGAGACTAATACGGCTGACGTGAGAACCTTGCCATTGAGGAACCCCGGTGCTGCAGCCTGGTGATTTTCCCTGTTTGGACTTGAATCCAATCCACATCTATATGAGCTTGTTTCTTCCAAAATCCGGTAATTAGTCTACCTTCTGTCGAAGACCCAGAGTGTTTTACCCATATTCTATGCTTACCACATGTGTGGTGTATTTTTAACTTGTTTTAAGTTATTGTGTGTCATAAATCTTTTAAACAGTATCACACTATTTTGCATTCATTTCTTTTTCACGGTACTGAACACGTGATTGAGGTTTGAGAATCTCCCTACATACGGGAAGGTTTAAAGGAGGCGCAGGACCCCTGATAAACGAAACAATACTACTGTCTAGTAAGGCGCTGGTTGAATGGTATACCACGTATCGTATATATTCTGTTTGTATTTTGTATAGGAGGTGGGAAAAGTCTCCTGTGGTGCACTGTATTACTAGCTGCCTTTTGCGCACTGTTGGGAACTTCATCTCTCTTGCTATTATTATCAAAAACTGCCTTTTTGTTATTATAATCAGCCCTATTAGTTGGAGTAGGTGAATGCTTAAACCTCTGAAAGGAAGTCGTTAAGTTTGCCTGGGCTTCCAAGTATGAGCCGTCTAATTGCCTATCCCTGTGTGCGCAGTAAGACATAATTACCCCTCTCATGACGGGTTTAGATGCCTGCCAGAATGTCAGAGGCTTCTCGGACTCATAACTTGCGTTATTACTCTTATAATCTAGCCACGCCGCCTCCAACATGTTACTAAATTTCAATGAATTAGCCAGATGTTCCGGGAACCGCCACTGCCGCACCGGACCCTTATCCACCTGCACTGCCAGCTTAATCCAACATAAGGCATGATCCAAGATACTTATAGCTTCGATCCGAGCATCCATAACCTTAGGGAACATATGTTCTGACAACAGCAAGTAATCAATGCGGGAGAGCGTACCATATGCAGCTGACAGGCAAGTATAATCCCGTTCTAGCGGATAGCACGCCCTCCACACATCCACCACCCTCAGCCGGCGGGTTATATAGTTAACACCCACTTTAGGGTCACTAAGCCCTCGACTGGAAACCACATTCCTATCCATAACATGAGACGAAACCACATTGAAATCCCCCCCTAACACAATGTTGGAATCTATATGACCATACAGTTTGTTCAGCATTTCTAGAAAAAACCCTTTGGGGCGATGACTCTGAGCATATATGTTACATAGCAATAGGCGTGTGCAGTCTACTATGACGTCTGCAATAATATACCGACCCTGCGGGTCCACCTTTACAGAATGAACAGTATAAGAAAGAGACTGTCTAATCAATATGGCTACCCCCCGTGCCTTAGAGGAGTATGGGGCCGAGGCCAACACTGACCACCGAAGTGTGTTAAGTTTGGCCATCTCTAGAGGAAGGAGATGCGTTTCCTGCAGGAAAGCTATATCCATACGGAGCTTGTTCATATACATAAGAATTTTTTTCCTCTTAGCCGGGGAGTTAAAAAAAAAACACGTTCCATGTGCTAATCGTTAAAGACGACATGCAGCCAATCTAAATAGACCCAGTGAAGTAATGACAAGCACATAAATGCAATGGCGGTATAGCCACCGCTGCTCCACCCACCACGCTACTTGAGCAAACATACAGGGGGGACTAGACAAGACACAGAGAGGGTAACAACATATAGAAACAAAAAAGCAGAACAGGACAGGAGGCTGCAACTCGCCTCCATCATCCAAGAAATAAGGACTTCCAGCCATTTAGAAATCCGTAATGTTTACTTCAAACATGGCATGCTTACCCCTAGCACACCCCGGTCAATAGCTACTTTCAATGAAAAAATGAAACTCCCAGCTTCCCCCCAGCCCAACTGAGCAAACTAAACTGAGATTAAGGAAAAGAGGGTGTTTAGTACTTGTAAACTGGATGAGTATCACTTAAGCAATTTTTTCCCCGCATATGGATACCATACAAATAGCAGGCATGCAGGCAGTCCCATCCGGAACCTCCAGGCCTTTCATAAAGTAACGCGTGAATCTCTCAGCACAGGGCCTATGATGCGGAGCGTGGAGAAGCAGGAGAGGATGAGTGTCCCGACTTTCTTCCTTCAGACAGGTAGCCAGCTGCGTCAGCCGCATTAGAAAAGTCACGAAATGATTCCCCTTCAAAGAGCCGTAATCGTGCAGGGTACAACAGTGCAAATTTCTTGCCCTCCTGGACCAGGCGGGAACAAATCTGGGAAATATCCTTGCGGGCTCGGGAGACTTCTGCGGAGTAATCCTGAAAGAGACGAATGTCCCTACCATCCCATGCCAGAGCTCTGTGTCTCCTGGAAGCAGACCAAATAGCTTCTTTATGCAGAAAGTTTAAACAACGAAAAATTACCACACGTGGCCTCGCGTTCTCACCCGTCCTGGGCGGTCCGAGACGATGGGCCCTCTTCACTACCATGTCTGCACATGTATCCTTAATGTCCAGCAACTCCGGAAGAGACTCCTGTAGAAAACGGTATAGGTCTGGCCCTTTAAGAGATTCTGCTAGGCCCATGACCCTGAGGTTATTGCTCCTCGATCTGTTCTCCAGGTTGTCTAATTTATTCATAACTTGGTAATAAGATTTCTGCATAGTGTCAGCGTTTGTTTTCAATTCTGCTACATCTTGGAACACTTCCCCCAATCTCTGCTCCGTGACTAATACCCTCTGGGACAGCTGTTTCATCTGAGACTTAATGTCCTGTGCCACCTGCGTTAACTTAGCAGCGTGTGTGTCCATGAGGGGCCCCATCGTTACCTTGATAGCTTTCACGACATCCTCATATGAGACTGGGGCTGCAGGGTAGGGAGAGGCAGGCCGAGACCCATCAACCAGCTGCGGACCATCCTGTGTGTCCGATGCGGCGGCCATATTGGATTCTGCCCGGCGCCGCTCAGAGCGGGATCTTTGCTGCTTTGCCGGCATGGAAGAGGTGAGAAACTTCTCCATATGGTGGAGGAGACCTTCCCCTCACTGAGGCTGCGGGAACCGCCGGGTTTGTGTCCGCGAGCGCGGCTCTGCTTGCTGTGCTGGCCGGGGTAGCAACAGAGCTCTCACACCAGGCTCCCAATCACATGGGAGCCGGAACCGGAAGTCTCTTGTGACTTGCCTTTAGCTTCATCTGTTTTTCCAAATATTTTCATGATCGCTGTCGCTGCGACATCAGTCATGATCGTGAAATCCCAGCCACAGTGCAGAAGTCTTTCACATTTTCAAAAGACTCCTTCTGAAAATCCGACACTTTCCAGAGCAGGACAGAGGCTGCTAGAGAGGGATTGTAAAATCCCTCTCCTGCAAGAATGCCTCCAAAGGCATAAAGTAGTTTAGCGAAAAACAAAGTTTTGCCCAAAGAGGCCAAACTCTGAAAAGCTTCACCTTTTAGAGTTCATTTGGTAGGACTCAAACCGTAGTCCTCATTGATAATACGAAAAAAGAGTTTTCTCCACAATTGGAGAAAAGTATATAGAGGCGCTGATATAGAAATATTATAAATAAATGTACAATATGGCAATATATACAATTTTTGATTATACATTTATTTAAACAATAAAAAATGATTACTTGTATTAATACCGGCCGGTAAATATAATCAAAGATGTTCCATAATTTATACAATCCTGAGAATAATCAATTTAAAAACAGATCAATTACTGTATCTAAAAATCTAAAGCAAGGCTGTAATGCAGAATGTCCTTTAGAATACAATCGTATCTAGATGTTGAAGATTTATTATACTAGTGCGTATGCCCGATTTTATAAACGTAATCACTCTTCCCGTCCACTGGTAGCAGTTCCTTTTTATGTGGACATATCAGGAAATCAGGTGAGTATATTTAGTTGCAACTGCTTTATAGCCAGAATGTATATTGGCTTATCCCGTGAAATACACTGTGTGAAAAAGGACAATATGAAGCGAACCTCGCCCTTTATGGCAGATTTATAGATGATTTGTTTTTCATTTGGGATGGGGATCTAATTTCTGCACAACAGTTTGCTTCTAATTTAAATAATAATGATTTTGGTTTGCACTTTACGTTTAATATACATGAAACCTCTATTAATTTTTTGGATATTTCGTTAAATGTTACTGAGGGCAAATTAACTACACAAACATACATTAAGCCGGTTGATCAAAACCGCTATTTGAACTTTACCAGTTCACATAAAAATTCATGGAAAACTAATATCCCTAAGGGGCAATTTCTAAGGATAAAAAGAAATTGTGATACAGATAGTAGTTTTAAGGAACAGGCGACTAAATTATATCAGTCATTTTTAGAACAGGGATATCCAAATAGCATACTACATAAGGCCCTAACAGAAGTTAATCTTATAGATCGAGTAAATCTTCTGAAGACCTCTAAAAAATCTGATAGTAAGGGCAATACGGATAGGACTGCTTTTTTCACTACGCAATATAACAACTGTGCATTTAAAATTAAGTCCATTATAAAGAAGAATTCTGCTCTACTTAAATTAGATAATATACTACGTGAAAATGTGGACTTGGAAGGCACAGTCATCTTTAGGAAGTCCACAAATTTACATTCATTACTGGTTAAGAGTCACTATCAACAAGAACAGGCTGTTAACAAAACCTGGATACCAGAACGTCCAAATGGTTTCCATGTTTGTGGGAAATCAACCTGTACCACCTGTAAACATGCTTTAAGAAAAACTACCGACTTTACTTCAAATAGTAATGGAAAAGTATTTACTATCAAAAACTTTATGAATTGTAGATCCACATATATAATTTACATAATTCAATGTGGTTGCGGCAAACAATACGTGGGGAGGACCATCCGCATGCTGCATACTAGATTTATATGGAACACTGGCGGAATATAAATAAGGGAATTAAGACTCATCCCCTCTCAAGTCATATTTCACAATGCATGAAATCAGATACTTTTAGTAAAATTAATATTAGGGCAATAGAATCCATTAAACATACGAAAAGAGGTGGTGATAGATTAAATTCGCTTTGCAGAAGAGAAGCGTTTTGGATTTATAGATTAGAAACGCTAGTACCACATGGACTTAACGGCACAGTAGAGTTAAATAACATCTGATACCCGTATTGATGTAAATATATCTTATCAGGGGCAGCTATCTTTATGGGCATGTGCCTCACACATATATGTATATGTGTGCATGTTTATCTGCATACATCCTTCTTAGAATTAAGGATATTTGTATAGATAACGATATGTCTATATGAATATGAAATTAATATCAACTTATATTTTGCCTTCCGCCTATGGGGTTGTGATTATATATATGTGGATATGTCCATTGATGCCTAGTTTGATGTATAGGAGGTAGTTATGTATGTATATTTGTGTGTAATAGGATTCTATTTCAGTTATGTATATTTACAAAACAATGGAATTACATAGGAAATTATTGGTTTATATCTCTCTGTTTACCTATGTTAAAATTCTTCTCAAATTTAGTGGTAGGCGACATCTTGATTATCCACTTCTCCTCTGCATAAAACATATTATAATCTATGGTGTTGTCTACATAAATGGCAATCTGAGGCATATTTAAATGAAGCTATATAAATATAAATATTTAAATGTTTATACTTTGTATATTTGTGGTTTTTATAGGAATAGATATAAATAATGTGAGGCTGTATATATCGGTAATAATTTATTGGGAATATATCCCTTGAGGAGATTATCCTAAGAGTTAAAATAGGAGGGGATAAATCTCAATTGCGAACAGGTGTATGGAATCTTGAATGCTTTTAAAAATACACCTCTATACAGACAACCTCATTATGTTCTGAGGAAGCTGCCGAGCGGATCTAAAGGCAGAGAAACGCGTAAACCCTTTTATCTTTTACCACAAGCCGGCATATCCATCCATTTCATCATATGACCAGAAGAATTTGGTTCATACGTCCTGAAAACAAACCGTCATTTGAAGAGAGAGCGGCACTGGGAATAGTATCTGCTGTGCGGCTCATGTGCGTTGCAGAGCCCGATACTATATCACAGAGGGAGCAGCTGCCAGACGGCTGCGGGAGAGACGAGCGCTTGAGGCGGCGCTGGCAGCGTTGTCCGGGAACGAGCTGCACGAAGAACAGCTTTATGTGCAGTGTGGAGCTTGACAATATAAAGGAAGCACACCACGAGACGGCTGCAGGAGAAACGAGCGCCTGAAGCGGCGCCGACAGCTGAGTCCGGGAGCGGTGCATAGTCCAACATAAGGCAACGAGGTGAGCACTACATTGTATACCTCGTCTCTATGGAATCATTTCCAATAAGCTCCTATTCCTAAGGATAAAATATAACTTTGCTCCCTCCATGCCACAGTGAACAAGAAACTTTTTCACACAGTGTATTTCACGGGATAAGCCAATATACATTCTGGCTATAAAGCAGTTGCAACTAAATATACTCACCTGATTTCCTGATATGTCCACATAAAAAGGAACTGCTACCAGTGGACGGGAAGAGTGATTACGTTTATAAAATCGGGCATACGCACTAGTATAATAAATCTTCAACATCTAGATACGATTGTATTCTAAAGGACATTCTGCATTACAGCCTTGCTTTAGATTTTTAGATACAGTAATTGATCTGTTTTTAAATTGATTATTCTCAGGATTGTATAAATTATGGAACATCTTTGATTATATTTACCGGCTGGTATTAATACAAGTAATCATTTTTTATTGTTTAAATAAATTTATAATCAAAAATTGTATATATTGCCATATTGTACATTTATTTATAATATTTCTATATCAGCGCCTCTATATACTTTTCTCCAATTGTGGAGAAAACTCTTTTTTTCGTTTTTTCTTTACTGTGGGAGGAGCATACCCACTATAGAGGCTGCAGATATTTTAATATTATCAGCTGGCGCTGGGTGTTTCTCTTTAAACGTTCTCATTGATAATATATGGGGACTGTGGTAAGCACTTAATTAGCCTTTCTCTTATGTCCTAGAGGATACTGGGGTTCCATTTAGTACCATGGGGTACAGACAGGTCCCCTAGGAGCCACCGGCACCCAAGAGCTTAACAGCATGGGCCGGCTCCTCCCTAATAATAATGAAGCAGCCTTCCTGATTCATTTTTATTATTATTATTATCCTTTATTTATATGGCGCCACAAGGGATCCGCAGCGCCCATTACACAGTACATAATAAAATGAGCAAACAAGAAAACCGCACTTACAGTACATGACAGGTATAGAAAACCCGGGATTAGGTGCCAACAAAGGGAGTATGGAGTATAAGATAGTGAAGTAAGAAAAGGAAAGACACATGAGGAACGAATGGGACTTAGGGGGGGAGTAGGATCCAACCCTTGAGGTTAATGGCCCCTATCTCTGCTGACAGGACACTGAGCTCCTGAGGGTGATGATCGTTAGCCGCCCAAGGCGACCGCTCACTCTTGCAGCATGCCTCCACCCCCTAACAGAGCCAGAAGAAAGAAGAGTGGTGAATCTGACACCGGAGTCCCGGTAAGTGGGTCCAAGGCGGAAATGGTGGCACAAGGGTGGGAGCGCAGCTTTGACAGGCTGCGCTCCGGAAGGCTCAGTGGCACACTGTGTACGACGCTGTGAGGGGCGTCCTGGGCCAGCGCAATACCCTACACTGGTCAAACAAAGCTTTCAAGATCTAACCCACTGTTTGCTGCAGAAATTACCTTAGGCCAGTATAATCTCTAAGTGCAGGAAGACGCGCCATTACAGGAGACGGAGCTTCTCCTCAGAGTGGATCCAGCACTCACCAGCGCCATTTTCTCCCTGCAGAAGCATCAGAACGCTGACAGGGAGCGCTGCCTTCCACATAACTCCAGCTATCCTCTGAGGTACCAGGATTATACACAGGGGGGAGTGTGAATTTATGATCTGTTTATCCTGTTAAGGTTACTCAGTCAGAGCCGTGCTGTTACCATAGAAACCGCTCACAGGGGAGCTGTGTGGCTGGTTGCCTTATACTCTGTGACTCTCTGAAGGTATTCTGGCGGAAAACTGTGCTGACATTTTCCTGTGTGTGTGTGTAAACCAATTTACCCTATTTAAGGGACTTTGGGGCAGATTTATTAAGCTCGGTGAAGTGATAAAGTGGAAGGTGATAAAGTACCAGCCAATCAGATCCTAACTGCCATGTCACAGGCTGGGTTTGAAAAATGACAGTTAGGAGCTGACTGGCTGGTACTTTATCACCTTCCAATTTATCACTTCACTGAGCTTAATAAATCTGCCCCTTTGTCCTGTACTGCAGAATGTATATCTTCTCCTGGGGAGTCTATACCATGTTCAAAACTGTACAAATTCCAAGGCTTCGGCGGCAGATCCCCCTGGGGTGGCCTCCATAAGGTGTACTTTGAGTTATATTTTTTAAATATATCCCATACTAGGAGGAAGCCGCAGTTTTGGAGTAGTTGGGGATTAAAATCCCACAGCTGTGCCTCTCGCCCCACTTGCGTACCCTAACAAGCGTACACTTACCCATATAATGCATGACATATGAGGGGGGAAACATATGTTTGAGGCTATTAGGGATGAGGAATATTATTTTTATATATCTATAATACACTGCTCAAAAAAATAAAGGGAACACTGAAATAACACATCCTAGATTTGAATGAATGGAATATTCTTATTAAATACTTTGTTCTTTACATAGTTGAATGTGCTGACAACAAAATCACACAAAAATTATCAATGGAAATCAAATTTATTAACCCATGGAGGTCTGGATTTGAGTCACACTCAAAATTAAAGTGGAAAAACACACTACAGGCTGATCCAACTTTGATGTAATGTCCTTAAAACAAGTCAAAATGATGCTCAGTAGTGTGTGTGGCCTCCACGTGCCTGTATGACCTCCCTACAATGCCTGGGCATGCTCCTGATGAGGTGGCGGATGGTCTCCTGAGGGATCTCCTCCCAGACCTGGACTAAAGCATCCGCCAACTCCTGGACAGTCTGTGGTGCAATGTGGCGTTGGTGGATGGAGCGAGACATGATGTCCCAGATGTGCTCAATTGGATTCAGGTCTGGGGAACGGGCGGACCAGTCCATAGCATCAATGCCTTCGTCTTGCAGGAACTGCTGACACACTCCAGCCACATGAGGTCTAGCATTGTCTTGCATTAGGAGGAACCCAGGGCCAACCGCACCAGCATATGGTCTCACAAGGGGTCTGAGGATCTCATCTCAGTACCTAATGGCAGTCAGGCTACCTCTGGCGAGCACATGGAGGGCTGTGTGGCCCCCCCAAAGAAATGCCACCCCACACCATTACTGACCCACTGCCAAACCGGTCATGCTGGAGGATGTTGCAGGCAGCAGAACGTTCTCCTTGGTGTCTCCAGACTCTGTCATGTCTGTCACATGTGCTCAGTGAGAACCTGCTTTCATCTGTGAAGAGCACAGGGCGCCAGTGGCGAATTTGGCAATCTTGGTGTTCTCTGGCAAATGCCAAACGTCCTGCACGGTGTTGGGCTGTAAGCACAACCCCCACCTGTGGACGTCGGGCCCTCATACCACCCTCATGGAGTCTATTTCTGATCGTTTGAGTAGACACATGCACATTTCTGGCTTGCTGGAGGTCATTTTGCAGGGCTCTGGCAGTGCTCCTCCTGTTCCTCCTTGCACAAAGGCGGAGGTAGCAGTCCTGCTGCAGGGTTGTTGCCCTCCTACGGCCTCCTCCACGTCTCCTGATGTACTGGCCTGTCTCCTGGTAGCGCCTCCATGCTCTGGACACTACGCTGACAGACACAGCAAACCTTCTTGCCACAGCTCGCATTGATGTGCCATCCTGAATGAGCTGCACTACCTGAGCCACTTGTGTGGATTGTAGACTCCGTCTCATGCTACCACTAGAGTGAAAGCACCGCCAGCTTTAAAAAGTGACCAAAACATCAGCCAGAAAGCATAGGAGCTGAGAAGTGGTCTGTGGTCACCACCTGCAGAACAGCTCCTTTATTGGGGGTGTCTTGCTAATTGCCTATAATTTCCACCTGTTGCCTATTCCATTTGCATGTGAAATTGATTGTCAATCAGTGTTGCTTAGTAAGTGGACAGTTTTATTTCACAGAAGTGTGATTGACTTGGAGTTACATTGTGTTGTTTAAGTGTTCCCTTTATTTTTTTGAGCAGTGTAAATACCTTCCCACTGTTAAGGTCGTTAAACTCCTTAATTAGGAAAACCTGAGTACAGCCTGAGTTATTATCCACATCCCTAAAGAGTGTGTAAATTGTCAAGGGTTGTGTTACCTGTACCTGGTACAACCTCCATAAAGGCTGATCTCTAATACTGTACACTGCTGCAGGTGTGACTCGGAGACCCACTTTTGCGTACATCTCTGGGCTATTGTAACGTGGTCAGGCTCCTTACTTGATGATTTAGATTCTGTGTAGAAGTGACTTGTATTTGTTTCTATGTCACATACAGGATTCTACAGGCTTCACGGCTAGACGCCATGAAGGAGATTGACCTGCATAACGCAGGGACCACTGCTCTGGCAGTTTCGACACGCAGGGGACGGTGGCTACACCAATGGACTGCAGATACAGAATCCGAGTAAGGTATGACAGGTCCGCAATTCATAGGTAAGACCCTGTTGTGATGCACGGGATTATCCATGTCAACTGCGGGTAAATCGGTATGTCTTCCTTCCTCAGCTGCACAGACCAGGACATTTTATCCTACACCTACACTGCAATCCCTTCGAACCGCAAAGTTCAAACATGATTCCACATATTCCTCTACTTCCTTTAGAGGACGTTGGGGAAATCCAGAAAACCTGCACCTCCAGGTTCCCAGGGACGGATTTCAGATTCAGCCTTTTTCAAACCCTTCGGATTGTCGGTGGACCTCACTGCCTGGGGATCAGGCAAGTGGGTGCGAGACTGAAGAGATTTGGTAACACATCTGGGCGATATCCTGCCAAGACCCCTGGAAACAGTTGGGTTGCCCAAGGGTGCAGACTAGAATTTCTAGTATTCCCGCATCACAGATTATTCAAATCAGACTTCCTAGCTTCTCAGGCAGAAAGTGCACTACTGCTGGAAGCTATCATAACATTTGTCAAACAAATGTCATTATTCCAGTTCCACCTCATTTAAGTAACGGGGTTACTATTCAAACCTAAGGTCATTGATTCCCTACTGGTGGGTGTTCGATTCAGGATGGAGTCTTGGAGTGGTGATCTCTGATCGAGAGATAGAGGAATTCCTTGTTTCCCGGGATATCAGGGTTGTGTACTTCACATTCCAATCTG
This sequence comes from Pseudophryne corroboree, assembly GCF_028390025.1. Taxonomy (NCBI): domain Eukaryota; kingdom Metazoa; phylum Chordata; class Amphibia; order Anura; family Myobatrachidae; genus Pseudophryne; species Pseudophryne corroboree. Next base: position 298,460,697 of record NC_086452.1, read on the forward strand.
GCTGCCTCTCTAGTCTTATCTAAAATTGCACTACAACTATGTCACTTCCAGTTCCAAACACTGAGCTTGGCTTCTACGCAACACCAGGGGTGTTCATCAGGGGCATGGCAGCCTTTATGCTCCCGCTGCACAAACCAGTAGTGGTCATAATTCCATATCGGGACGACCATAACATCCTCCAGGGAGCTGTTGTTATGGAGTGTTGCTTTCTCAAATCATCTGTCCCGGGATCTTGGGTGGATCCTGAAGGTTCCAATTTCGCATTTGAAGCCGATAGGGAGGCGTTCCTTCCTGGGGATGCTTCTCGACACGGTAGTACAGAGGGTGTTGCTACTGGTGGAGAAAGCGTATGTGATCCAATCAATGGTCCGAGATGTCCTGATGCCAGCCCGGGTATCGGTTCATCTGTGCATTCGCCTTCTGGGAAAGATGGTTGCCTCCTAAGAGGCTCGACAGTACGGAAGATTCCTTGCATGGTCTTTCCCACTGGATCTCCTGGTCTTATGGTCAGGATCTCATCTTCACATGCACCAGCGGATACGCCTGTTGCCGAAAGCCGGAATTTCACTCCTCTGGTGGCGGCAAACTTCTCACCTACTCGAGGGCCGCAGGTTCGAGATTTAGAATTGGATTCTTCTAACCACAGATGCAAGTCTCAGAGGTTGGGAAGCAGTTGCTCAGGGGGAAAATTTCCAAGGAAACCGGTCAGTTCAGGAATCTCTACTCCCAATAAACATTCTGGATCTGAAGGTCGTGTACAACGACCTTCTACAAGCGGCACAACTTCTGCAAGATCAAGCCGTTCAGGTTCAGTCGGACAGCGTCACAGCGGTGTCCTACATAAACAGGCAGGGCGGAACGAAGAGCAGGGCTGCAATGTCAGAGGTAACAATAATCCTCCTCTGGGCAGAGAGGCATGCGCGGGCGCTGTCAGCGTTCTTCATTCCGGGAGTGGACAACTATGAAGCAGACTTCCTCAGCAGACAAGATCTCCTTCCAGGAGAATGGGGCCTCCACCCGGAGGTATTCGCAGAGGTGACAAGCCGATAGAGTGTATCTCAGGTAGACGTGATGGCCTCTAGCCTCAACAAGAAGCTTCGGAGGTACTGTTCCAGATCGAGAGACCCACAGGCAGTGGCGGTAGACGCACTGGTAACTTCATGGATGTTCCAGTCAGTGTATGTGTTCCCTCAGCTTCCACTCATCACAAGGATTCTCCAGCTTATAGTAAGAACAAGAATTCAGGGTACCCTCATTACTCCGGACGAGCCAAGAAGGGCTTTGTACGCGGATCTTCTGTGATTTCTACTGGAGGATCAGTGGCCTCTTCCTTTTCACAAGGATCTTCTACAACAGGGGCTGTTCGCCTATCAAGACTTACCGCGGCTATGTTTGGCGGCAGGGAGGTTGACCGCCAGATCTTAGCTCGGAAGGGCATTCCGAAAAAGGTCATTCCTACCCTGATTCAGGCTAGGAAAGGAGTAACGTCAAAACATTACCATCGGATTTGGAAAAAGTATGGGTGTGAATCCAAGAAGTTTCCTATGGTGGAGGTTCAACTAGGACGGTTTTCTCCTCTTTCTGCAAGCTGGTGTGGATGTGGGCCTACGCTTGGGCTCCATAAAGTCCAGATTTCAGCCTTATCCATTTTCTTCCAGAAACTATTGGCTGCTCTCCCTGAGGTTTAGACTTTCTTGAAAGGGGTTCTGCACATCCAGCCACCATTTGTGTCTCCTACGGCACCTTGGGATCTTAATGTTGTGCTGCAGTTCCTGCAGTCGGATTAGTTTGAGCCTTTACAGGAAGTGGACGTCAAGTTTCTAACTTGGAAGGTGGTCCGATTGTTGGCATTGGCATCTACTCGACGTGTGTCGAACTTGGGGCATTGTCATGCAAGAGCCCCTACTTGTTTTTCCATGAAGATAGAGCTGAGCTCAGAACGCGTCAGCAATTTCTTTCAAAGGTTGTGTCAGCTTTTCATATCAACAACCTATTGTGGTACCAGTGGCTACTGACTCCTCAATTGCCTCTCAGTACATGGATGTTGTGAGGCCTTTGAAAATTTATGTGACAAGGACTTCTCGTCACAGGTAGTCGGACGCTCTGTTTGTCCTTTATGATCCCAACATGGTTGGGTGTCCTGCTTCTAAGCAGACATTTGCTCACTGGATCAGGTTTCCTATCCAGCATGCTTATTCTACGGCAGGCCTGCCGTGTCCAAGATCTGTTATGGCCCACTCTACTCGTACAGTGGGTTGTTCCTGGGCAGCTGCCCGGGGTGTCTCGGCTTTACAGCTTTGCCGACCAGTTGCTTGGTCGGGGTCGAACACGTTTGCTGAAGTTCTTCAAGTTCAATACTTTGGCATCTGAGGGCCTAAAGTTTGGTCAATCTGTTCTGCAGGATCCTCAGCACTCTCCCTCCCGTACTGGGAGCTTTGGTACATCCCCATGGTACTAAATGGAACCCCAGCATCCTCTATGACGTAAGAGAAAATAGGATTTTAATTACCTACTCGTAGTCCGTAGAGGATGCTGGGCGCCCGCCCAGTGCTTCGTTTTCCTTCGTTGCTACTTGGTTAAGTATTGGTTCAGCTGTTGCTGTTCCTCTTTCATGCATGGTTAGCATGGTTTCTTCAGGTTACATGCTGATTGGCATGGTTGCTTCCTGTTTCATGCTTGATAACATGATTTCTTCGTGTTGCGTGTTGGTTGGCATAATTTCTTCATGTTTCATCCTGGTTAGCATGATTTTATTCTTGTTGCCTGCTGGTTAACATGGTTTCTTTATGTTACCTGCTGGTTGACATGGTTTCGTCATGTTTCATGCGGTTTTGCATGAAATCTTCATGGTGCATGCTGGTTGGCATGGTTTATCCATGTTGCATGCTGGTCAGCATGTTTTTTTAAATTCGGTGTGAGCTGGTGTGAATTTCACCACTATCTGTATTTTCTTCTCTGTAAGTATGTCCGTCTCCTCGGGCACAGTTTCTAGACCGGGTGTGGAGGGAGGAGCCGGCCCACGCTGTTAAGCTCTTGGGGTGCCGGTGGCTCCCAGGGCACCTGTCTGTACCCCATGGTACTAAATGGAACCCCAGCATCCTCTACGGACTACGAGAAAAGGATTTACTGATAGGTAATTCAAATCCTATTTTCTCACGATCAATTAGCCGTTTGCATAATTCTTCTACAGTAGGCTGTAGTACATAGCAACTATTCATAAAATGATTTAAAAAGTGTAGTTTCTACATCATTTTATGGAAATAAACTTGATACATAGGCACAGTCTACAATTACTATTGCATACATTTAAAAGTGTTTTTGTTTCCAGATACTAATCCCAATGGCCAGTACGTAGCAGGCATCTATGTTACATTCTTTTCAGTCTTGCCTGACTCTCCTCCTCCTCTAACTCGCCTGTGTAAGAGGAACCCAAAGTCATTGCTGTCAATCATCCATAAGACGCAGTCTCTGGCCAATCAGAGTTGTACAGAGGGCATGTCTGCTCAAAGCAGCATCCTGCAGGCAAAGTTGCCAAGTCTGCTAATAACAAGTGGAATTGGGTTTGTGTTTTGTTTTTCAAGTTGCTTGTTATTTTTGATGGTTGCTTGTTGCTTGTTTTTGTGCTTGTTTTTTGTCTTTTTTTATTGTTATAATAGTGTGAACTAGAGGAAAGGGAGGGTAAATATAATGACAGGGGGAGGGTGTGTATAATTTAATATAGGCCCTCATTCCGAGTTGTTCGCTCGCAAGGCGAATGTAGCAGAGTTACACACGCTAAGCCGCCGCCTACTGGGAGTGAATCTTAGCTTCTTAAAATTGCGACCGACGTACGCGCAATATTGCGATTACAAACGAGTTAGCAGTTTCAGAGTAGCTCCAGACTTACTCTGCCTGTGCGATCATTTCAGTGCTTGTCGTTCCTGGTTGACGTCACAAACACACCCAGCGTTCGCCCAGGCACTCCCACCGTTTCCCCGGCCACTCCTGCGTTTTTTCCGGAAACGGTAGCGTTTTCAGCCACACGCCCCTGAAACGCCGTGTATCCGCCCAGTAACACCCATTTCCTGTCAATCACATTACGATCGCCGGAGCGAAGAAAAAGCCGTGAGTAAAAATACTTTCTTCATAGTAAAGTTACTTGGCGCAGTCGCAGTGCGAACATTGCGCATGCGTACTAAGCGGATTTTCACTGCGATGCGATGAAAAATACCGAGCGAACAACTCGGAATGAGGGCCATAGTGTGAATTGAAGGGGCGTTAATTACGTGAAGATGGGGGATATGTGTGTATGTGGTATCCCACCTATAGCTGGCTATGGGGTTTTCTTTTCAGATCAGAAAAAAGGATTTAACTATATATGTTATGTTTTAGAGAAAATGCCTAGACATGATACATTGCATTGTCCTGCTTTACTATGGAGGTCTAGCCACTGTTCTAGACTGGGCTTCAGGTCCTGAGGGAGTTAACACAATCAGGAAGTCAGAGACTCTGCCTAGGCTCATAGTGGAGGACATGGATTGGACTGTGTAGAGCCAGAAGGGAAAGGAGGGGTGTGGAAAACAGCCTGTGTGTGCGTGGAGAGACAGACAAGCAGGAGTGAGGACTCTGGTGCTGCACTAGTTTTGAGCTTGCTTTTCACTTATCGGTTGCTTGTTTTTTAGAGTTGGCAACACTGCCTGCAGGGATTAAGTTCACTTTTGCAGCCAGTAACAAAATGTAGACGGATTGTACTGGTCTGCAAGCCGGAGATTCATTGTTCCAGCTAAAGTATATACAAACACTAAGGAGAAGGTGACGGCTGCGGGCATCTCGGAACACAGCGATATTTATTCCTCTTCCCTGGCTTCTTTCATCTGGCCCCCAACGCTCTACAGGCAACTCTGGAGCTGCGGTCGCCTGATCCATCAACAACAGTCTTTTTGGAGTCATTTACTAATGATCGCTGGATTTATTGCATATTTTAGAACATCTTGTCATCAGAGAGGCCAGCAGCTGGTTCCATCTATGGAGGAAGAAAAGGTCGGACAAAGCTAATTTGGGATTTACGAGTTACTCTATTGAAAGTGAACAGAAGAAGTCCGAAATTTAGAACGTTACTATTCAAAGTGTTGAGCTGACCGGTAAATGTATGTTCTGTTTATGCTGCTTACAATTCACCCTTATATTTAGTTTACTAGTTTAGGTTCAACAAATCATCCTTTGTTCCTAATGCTGGGTAAGTCCTGCTTGTATCCATGACATGCTGTGTTCTGGGAGAGGGCTATTGTAAATGAGTCTATAGGAATGTGTGTGTTGTTTGGGGGCTATACATTGTGCCCCTGCACAGATTGCTCATTTTAAATGTGTTTGTTCCTAAATTATTTGTGTTATCCTGTATTCAGAGTACATTTCAAGACACTAGAATTATAACCCCAAGGGAGTACTTTCAATTTGCATGGTGTAAACAGTATTTTGTTTATTTTTCTGTGTATGTGATTGCTATAATTTTTTATTTGTTTTTGTTTACATGTAAACATTTGACATTTCCAAATATTTAACATTTGTTTATAAAGTTGACATGTTTATATTTTAATTAACAAAACTAATGAAGCCAGAACTAATAAGCATAGTTACTATTATACTATTATATTTTAAAATGATAATGTAATATACAATTCCTGATTAGTTATCGTGGTTAATTTTACTGTAAAAAAAAAGTTGAATCCCATAAATTATAGTAAAATGTTCAAATGTATATTACAGGTTGAGTATCCCTTATCCAAAATGCTTGGGACCAGAGGTATTTTGGATATCGGATTTTTCCGTAGTTTGGAATAATTGCATAAAATAATGAGATATTATGGAGATGGAACCTAAGTCTAAGCACAGAATGCATTTATATTTCATATACACCTTATACACACAGCCTGAAGGTCATTTTAGCCAATATTTTTTATAACTGTGCATTATACAAAGTGTGTCTACATTCACACAATGTATTTGTTTCATATACACCTTATACACACAGCCTGAGGGTCATTTTAATACAATATTTTTAATAACTTTGTGTATTAAACGAAGTTTGTGTACATTGAGCCATCAGAAAACAAAGGTTTCACTATCTAAGTCTCACTCAAAAAGTCCGTATTTCGGAATATTCCGTATTTCGGAATATTTGGATATGGGATACTCAACCTGTATACAATATAAATTTTAACTACAGTCTATACCAGTGGTTCCCAAACTTTTTTGAATCGCGGCGCCCTAGAGTATCGGACTATTTTTCACGGCACCCCTAGGCCAAAAGTTTCTTATTGAGAAATTTAGAAATAAATATTAACTTAAGTAAATTGTGTTTATATGCCATCCTTAGGTTCACTTGTGTGGTAAGGGACAGGATTTGCTTCTGTTTGGCCACATATTATATGACTGGCAGCCGCCAGCACTGGTTTTGCCTATTACGCTGACCATAAATAATTTGAATTGGTCCTGGACCACCAATCCAAGGCACCCCTGGAAGTGTCCCTATTTATTTATAATTATTGTCAAGGAAAGGAAATAGAAATATTGAAGTAAGTACTTGCTCACTAGGCCTAAATTAATAAAATGATGGATTAACTTTCACAAGTGAAGATACAATAACAGTATTATATTGTACCGTAGAGCCCTGTTTATAAGCATAAAAATATTGGATGTGTGTAATACAAAATTATTTTGTGGCTTATCACACATTTATTTAGGTGTAGGCTATACCTTTCCTCTATTTTTTTTAAATATATTTTTATTTATAAAAAAAAAAATCACAAACATACATTTTTAATTACACAGACAAGTTTGTTAACCAGCTTTTGGTTAATCTGTGTATTGTACATGTTGTATGCTTTTAAAATGTTTAATGCAATATATACTTTTAGCTACTATTCATTATAGATATACTGTTCCCTAGGCAACTTATTCAAAGAAGGATATTGGCATTGCAGCCAAAGTAATATCCTCTCTAAGGGGCCTATGCTCGGCTCCCTGGTGATGCTTATTGCATCGTCGGATAGCCAGGATGCCTGAACCCGCATTGCTTTGTCACATATTTTTTTATTTTGTAGCAAATCCGCTACTGGAATCCAGGCTTTCAGAGCACAAGCCTGGATTCTAGCCATGCGTTCTAAACAAAATGTAAAAATTTTTAAGAAATTAAGTTTGAAAACATTATTTAAAAAACCTGTATTTGTTAACAATAGAAAAATGCTTTATTTTACGCCTAACTATGCAGTCAAAATATAAGCAATGAATGCATCTCATGTCAATGCCTGATTGTTATGTACAGTAGTTACTTGTTACTGACATACAGTACTTGGTGGGCTTCACTGGTCAGCTCACTAACCTTAAAAAAAGATACACATTACCTTTTCTCAAACGTCCTAGAGGATGCTGGGGACTCCAAAAGGACCATGGGGTATAGACGGATCCGCAGGAGCTTGGGCACACTATAAAGACTTAAACTGGTTGTGAACTGGCTCCTCCCTCTATGCCCCTCCTCCAGACCTCAGTTAGACTTTGTGCCCAGGAGTGATGGGTCACACACTAGGGGAGCTCTCCTGAGTTTCTCTGAAAGACTTTATGTTAGGTTTGTTATTTTCAGGGAGACCTGCTGGCTACAGGCTCCCTGCAGCGTGGGAGTGAGGGGAGAGAAGCAGGACCTACTTCTTCTTAGTTTAAAGGCTCTGCTTCTCGGCTACTGGACACCATTAGCTCCAGAGGGTTCGATCACTTGGTGCGCCTAGCTGCTTGTTCCCGGAGCCGCGCCGTCAATCCCCTCACAGAAGCCGGAAGAAAGAAGCCGGGTGAGTATTGGAAGAAAAGAAGACTTCAGTGACGGCAGAAGACTTCAGTAACGGAGGTAACAGCAGCGGTAGCGCTGCGCTCCATGCTCCCACACACCAACGTCTCTGGCAGGGTGCAGGGCGCTGGGGGGGAGCGCCCTGTGGGCATGTTGCTGAGGGTCTCAAATGCTGGCGGGGGGACATATTTCGGTGCCTGGGCACAGGGTATGTCCACCCCGCCAGGGTGCCGCAGGGGGGAGCGTCAGCGGTAGCGCTGCGCTCCCTGCTCCCACACATCCCATCGGCCTGCTAGGGGGGAGCGCCCTGGGCTCCCACACACCAACGTCTCTGGCAGGGTGCAGGGCGCTGGGGGGGAGCGCCCTGGGGGCATGTTGCTGATGGTCTCAAATGCTGGCGGGGGGACATATTTCGGTGCCTGGGCACAGGGTATGTCCGCCCCTCCAGGGTGCCGCAGGGGGGAGCAGCAGCGGTAGCGCTGCGCTCCCTGCTCCCGCACTCCACCGGCCTGCAGGGCGCTGGGGGGGAGCGCCCTGGGCAGCATATAACTTGTGTAAATTTAGTAAATCACTGGCGGGGGGACATACTTCGGTGCCCGCCCCCGCCAGTGCGCCGCGAACGGGAGGGAGCAGCAACGGTAGCGCTGCGCTCTCTGCTCCCGCTCTCCATCGGCCTGCAGGGTGCTGGGGGGGAGCGCCCTGGGCGACATTGTTTGAAGGATCCTGGACTGGGGGAACATACCCGGACACCGGGTGTTTTCCCCCCGCCAGGGTACCGCAGCGTGTGCGCTGCGCTCCATGGCTCCCACACACCAACGGCTTCAGTGGGTGCGGGGCGCAGGGGGGGCGCCCTGGGCTGCGGTTGGACATAAAGGGGTTTATACAGGGGGTTACTCCCTGTATATAGGGTCCCCAGCTAGATTTTTATATATATATATATATATATATATATATATATATATATATATATATATATAATATATAATATATATATATATATTAATATATATATATATATATATATATATATATATAACAAGGAAGAAGCGGCGGCACTCAGAGACTTTCACTTTCAGAGGTAATAAAGCAAAAGGTGCATTTATTGGTCAACGTTTCGGGGGACGGACCCCCTTCTTCAGGACACTGCAAACTAGTGATTGTGCATAAAAAACAACTTAAATACCTTACCTTTACCGCGAACCTCTGAAAGTGAAAGTCTCTGAGTGCCGCCGCTTCTTCCTTGTTGTACATATTGGGGTTGCCATACCCCTAGGAGGGCACCGGAGCAATATCCCGCCGGGGACAACGGAGTGCCGGGCTGCTTCCATGTTATATATATATATATATATATATATATATATATATACTTAAGCGCGCCGGGAAGGGGCGGAGCTTAGCCCTCACAGGGGAATCAGCGCCATTTTCCTCAGATCCCCGCCAGGACTTGCTGGATAGTAAGTTGGAGGGGGGGGCACAGTGTTTTAAAAAGCTATATGGTGTCATATAGCCTTAGGTTTGATTATGGGCGCATAATCACTCTTACATTACATATATTCAATGTTTCCCTGTTTGTACCCACTATTGGTTAGTCGACATGTGTCGGCAGGTGTGAGGGCTTTGTCACAAGCTGCTGTGGGGATAACTGTCGGCTTCGCCGGCGCAAGGCGGTACTTGATTCGGGAAATTAAGTATTAGCAAATTGGTGTTTGTGTGATTAAAACAGTAAACACGATAGGGGAGATACAGTTGTTTGGGGATCAACGGTATTTCCTGGGTAAAGAAATTATCGGGCTGTTATGGCCTTGTACCTGTATATAAATATATATATATATTTTTATTGGTATATGTGGGGGGGGAGTCTTATCAAAATTGTATTTGTATCCTTCCCTCGGACCCCTCGGAGTTCCGTGATTATTGTTTACCCGCTTACTATTCCTTGCCGTCGACATTTACCAAGTTTCTGTCTACCTTATCGTTCCTGGTAGATCCACATCGGGGGCATGTCAGTACACGGTCATACACATTCACAACACATTACCGTCACTAGGGACCTGACAGGTCTGGACAATCCACTTGCGTATAGGTTATATCTATATGTGTATATATGTAGATATAGGTTTATATATGTATGGTTAGGAGGTATGTGTTTTATTGTGTATTACATGATGTATATCCATGGATGCTGAAATAATGGTGTTCTTATCATGTACTGGTCACTCTGTTGATTAAGCTCCAGATTGGCCGTGACGAGTTGATTCGATCCTCTCAAGGAGTCCGGGTATTATTCTCTTCACATCGCAGAGAGAAAATTATGACAGTCAACTCCTGGTCGACGCGGAGCCCGGTCGCAAAGGATCATACACAGGCAGCTAAGTGAAATTTTATTTCTATACTTTGACCTTGTTGCGCTGTATGCACTTGAGGGAGTGTTGTATACGGGTGGGCATCCGATAGAATTGCCATACCCAGTGTGGGTAGGCTTGCCTCTGTTTATTCTACCTTATAACATTACAGCAGGCTGTCACGTGACAGCAGGAGGTGTGACCGGAAAAATGCGGAGGATGTCTCCGGGAGATGCTGGAGGGAGGTGTAAAGCTGTTTGGTGTGGCCTCTGGTCAGTCAATCTCGGCGGATTCCACTGGTAAGTCTAACTGCGTGTGTTAGCCTCTTTAACAACGGTTGGTGACGCATTCTTTTGTGGGATGATGTCGTTTTAACCGGTTCGATACCGTCCTTTCTCTAACGTCCTAAGTGGATGCTGGGGACTCCGTCAGGACCATGGGGATTAGCGGCTCCGCAGGAGACAGGGCACAAAACTAAAGCTTTAGGATCAGGTGGTGTGTACTGGCTCCTCCCCCTATGACCCTCCTCCAAGCCTCAGTTAGGTTTTTGTGCCCGTCCGAGCAGGGTGCAATCTAGGTGGCTCTCTTAAGGAGCTGCTTAGAAAAAGTTTTTAGGTTTATTATTTTCAGTGAGTCCTGCTGGCAACAGGCTCACTGCATCGAGGGACTTAGGGGAGAGAAGTTCAGCTCACCTGCGTGCAGGATGGATTGGCTTCTTAGGCTACTGGACACCATTAGCTCCAGAGGGAGTCGGAACACAGGTCTCACCCTGGGGTTCGTCCCGGAGCCGCGCCGCCGACCCCCCTTGAAGATTGAAGGTCCAGAAACCGGCGGCAGAAGGCTCTTCAGTCTTCTTGAAGGTAGCGCACAGCACTGCAGCTGTGCGCCATTGTTTGTCACACACTTCTCACCAACGGTCACGGAGGGTGCAGGGTCGCTGCTGGGGGCGCCCTGGGCAGCAATGTAAATACCTTTTTATGGCTAAAAAAATACATCACATATAGCCCTTGAGGCTATATGGATGTATTTAACCCCTGCCAGATATTACAAACTACGGGAGAAAAGCCCGCCGGAATAGGGGGCGGGGCTTATTCTCCTCAGCACACAGCGCCATTTTCCTGCTCAGCTCCGCTGTGAGGAAGGCTCCCAGGACTCTCCCCTGCACTGCACTACAGAAACAGGGTAAAACAGAGAGGGGGGGCACTTTTTATGGCGATATTTTATATATTTAAGCTGCTATAAGGATACAACACTTATATAAGGTTGTTCCCATATATATTATAGCGCTTGGGTGTGTGCTGGCAAACTCTCCCTCTGTCTCCCCAAAGGGCTAGTGGGGTCCTGTCTTCGATAAGAGCATTCCCTGTGTGTCGGTACGTGTGTGTCGACATGTATGAGGACGATGTTGGTGTGGAGGCAGAGCAATTGCCGGTAATGGTGATGTCACCCCCCGGGGAGTCGACACCGGAATGGATGGCTTTGTTTATGGAATTACGTGATAATGTCAGCACATTACAAAAATCAGTTGACGACATGAGACGGCCGGAAAACCAGTTGGTACCTGCCCAGGCGTCTCAGACACCGTCAGGGGCTGTAAAACGCCCTTTACCTCAGTCGGTCGACACAGACCCAGACACGGACACTGAATCTAGTGTCGACGGTGAAGAAACAAACGTATTTTCAAGTAGAGCCACACGTTATATGATCACGGCAATGAAGGAGGCTTTGCATATCTCTGATACTGCAAGTACCACAAAAAGGGGTATTATGTGGGGGGTGAAAAAACTACCTGTAGTTTTTCCTGAATCAGAGGAATTGAATGATGTATGTGATGAAGCGTGGGTTAACCCAGATAGAAAAGGGCTAATTTCAAAAAAGTTATTGGCATTATACCTTTTCCCGCCAGAGGTTAGGGCGCGCTGGGAAACACCCCCTAGGGTGGATAAGGCGCTCACACGCTTATCAAAACAAGTGGCGTTACCGTCTCCTGATACGGCCGCCCTCAAGGATCCAGCTGATAGGAGGCTGGAAACTACCCTAAACAGTATATATACACACATACTGGTGTTATACTGCGACCAGCCATCGCCTCAGCCTGGATGTGCAGTGCTGGGGTGGTCTGGTCGGATTCCCTGACTGAAAATATTGATACCCTGGATAGGGACAGTATTTTATTGACTATAGAGCAATTAAAGGATGCTTTTCTTTATATGCGAGATGCTCAGAGGGATATTTGCACTCTGGCATCGAGAGTAAGTGCGATGTCCATATCTGCCAGAAGAAGTTTATGGACGCGACAGTGGTCAGGTGATGCGGATTCCAAACGACATATGGAAGTATTGCCGTATAAAGGGGAAGAATTATTTGGCGTAGGTCTATCGGATCTGGTGGCCACGGCAACTGCCGGAAAATCCACCTTTTTACCTCAGACCCCCTCCCAACAGAAAAAGACACCGTCTTTTCAGCCACAGTCCTTTCGGTCCTATAAGAACAAGAGGGCAAAAGGACAGTCATATCTGCCCCGGGGCAGAGGAAGGGGTAAGAGAGGGCAGCAAGCAGCCCCTGCCCAGGAACAGAAGCCCTCCCAGGGTTCTGCAAAGCCCTCAGCATGACGCTGGGGCTGTACAAGCGGACTCAGGAGCGGTGGGGGGTCGACTCAGGAATTTCAGCGCACAGTGGGCTTGCTCACAGGTGGACCCTTGGATCCTGCAGGTAGTATCTCAGGGTTACAGGTTGGAATTCGAGAAGTCTCCCCCTCGCCGGTTCCTAAAGTCTGCTTTGCCAACGTCTCCCTCAGACAGGGCGACGGTATTGGAAGCCATTCACAAGCTGTATTCTCAGCAGGTGATAGTCAAGGTAAAGCTACAACAGGGAAAGGGGTATTACTCCACGCTATTTGTGGTACCGAAGCCGGACGGCTCGGTAAGACCTATTCTAAATCTGAAATCTTTGAACCTGTACATACAAAAATTCAAGTTCAAGATGGAATCACTCAGAGCAGTGATAGCGAATCTGGAAGAAGGGGACTTTATGGTGTCCCTGGACATAAAGGATGCTTACCTGCATGTCCCAATTTGCCCTTCACATCAAGGGTACCTCAGGTTCGTGGTGCAAAACTGTCATTATCACGCTGCCGTTTGGATTGTCCACGGCACCTCGGGTCTTTACCAAGGTAATGGCCGAAATGATGATTCTTCTGCGAAGAAGAGGCGTATTAATTATCCCTTACTTGGACGATCTCCTGATAAGGGCAAGGTCCAGAGAACAGCTGGAGGACGGAGTAGCACTAACCCAAGTAATGCTGCAACAACACGGGTGGATTCTGAATTTTCCAAAATCTCAGTTGACCCCGACAACACGTCTGCTGTTCCTGGGAATGATTCTGGACACGGTTCAGAAAAAGGTGTTTCTTCCGGAGGAGAAAGCCAAGGAGTTATCCGAACTTGTCAGGAACCTCCTAAAACCAGGAAAAGTGTCTGTGCATCAATGCACAAGAGTCCTGGGAAAGATGGTGGCTTCTTACGAAGCAATTCCATTCGGCAGATTCCACGCACGAACTTTTCAGTGGGATCTGCTGGACAAATGGTCCGGATCGCATCTGCAGATGCATCGGCGGATAACCTTATCGCCACGGACAAGGGTGTCTCTTCTGTGGTGGTTGCAGAGTGCTCATCTGTTAGAGGGCCGCAGATTCGGCATACAGGACTGGGTCCTGGTGACCACGGATGCCAGTCTGAGAGGCTGGGGAGCGGTCACACAGGGAAGAAACTTCCAGGGAGTATGGTCAAGCCTGGAGATGTCTCTTCATATAAATATACTGGAGCTAAGAGCAATTTACAATGCTCTAAGCCTGGCAAAACCCCTGCTTCAGGGTCAGCCGGTGTTGATCCAGTCGGACAACATCACGGCAGTCGCCCACGTAAACAGACAGGGCGGCACAAAAAGCAGGAGAGCAATGGCAGAAGCTGCAAGGATCCTTCGCTGGGCGGAAGATCATGTGATAGCACTGTCAGCAGTGTTCATTCCGGGAGTAGACAACTGGGAAGCAGACTTCCTCAGCAGACACGATCTACACCCGGGAGAGTGGGGACTTCATCCAGAAGTCTTCCACATGATTGTGAACCGTTGGGAAAAACCAAAGGTGGATATGATGGCGTCTCGCCTCAACAAAAAACTGGACAGGTATTGCGCCAGGTCAAGAGACCCTCAGGCAATAGCTGTGGACGCTCTGGTAACACCGTGGGTGTACCAGTCAGTGTATGTGTTTCCTCCTCTGCCTCTCATACCCAAAGTACTGAGAATTATACGGCAAAGGGGAGTAAGAACGATACTCGTGGCTCCGGATTGGCCAAGAAGAACTTGGTACCCGGAACTTCAGGAGATGCTCACGGAAAATCCGTGGCCTCTACCTCTAAGACGGGACCTGATTCAGCAGGGACCGTGTCTATTCCAAGACTTACCGCGGCTGCGTTTGACGGCATGGCGGTTGAACGCCGAATTCTAAAGGAAAAAGGCATTCCAGAAGAGGTCATTCCTACACTGGTTAAAGCCAGGAAGGAGGTGACTGCACAACATTATCACCGCATTTGGAGAAAATATGTTGCGTGGTGTGAGGCCAGGAAGGCCCCCACGGAGGAATTTCAACTGGGTCGATTCCTACATTTCCTGCAAACAGGATTGTCTATGGGCCTCAAATTGGGGTCCATTAAGGTTCAAATTTCGGCCCTGTCGATTTTCTTCCAGAAAGAATTGGCTTCAGTTCCTGAAGTCCAGACTTTTGTAAAAGGAATACTACATATACAGCCCCCGGTTGTGCCCCCAGTGGCTCCGTGGGACCTGAATGTAGTTTTGGATTTTCTCAAATCCCATTGGTTTGAGCCACTCAAATCGGTGGATTTGAAATATCTTACATGGAAAGTAACCATGCTACTGGCCCTGGCTTCAGCCAGGAGAGTATCAGAATTGGCGGCTTTATCGTATAAGAGCCCATATCTGATTTTCCATTCGGACAGGGCAGAACTGCGGACGCGTCCTCAGTTTCTGCCTAAGGTGATGTCAGCGTTTCACCTGAACCGGCCTATTGTGGTGCCTGCGGCTACTAGCGATTTGGAAGATTCCAAGTTGCTGGACGTTGTCGGGGCATTGAAAATATACATTTCAAGGACGGCTGGAGTCAGAAAATCTGACTCGCTGTTTATACTGTATGCACCCAACAAGCTGGGTGCTCCTGCTTCTAAGCAGACGATTGCTCGTTGGATTTGTAGCACAATTCAACTTGCACATCCTGTGGCAGGCCTGCCACAGCCTAAATCTGTCAAGGCCCATTCCACAAGGAAGGTGGGCTCATCCTGGGCGGCTGCCCGAGGGGTCTCGGCATTACAACTCTGCCGAGCAGCTACGTGGTCGGGGGAGAACACGTTTGTAAAATTCTACAAATTTGATACCCTGGCTAAAGAGGACCTGGAGTTCTCTCATTCGGTGCTGCAGAGTCATCCGCACTCTCCCGCCCGTTTTTGGGAGCTTTGGTATAATCCCCATGGTCCTTACGGAGTCCCCAGCATCCACTTAGGACGTTAGAGAAAATAAGATTTTACTTACCGATAAATCTATTTCTCGTAGTCCGTAGTGGATGCTGGGCGCCCATCCCAAGTGCGGATTGTCTGCAATACTTGTACATAGTTATTGTTACAAAAAAATCGGGTTGTTATTTGTTGTGAGCCGTCTGTTCAGAGGCTCCTACGTTTGTCATACTGTTAACTGGGTTTAGATCACAAGTTATACGGTGTGATTGGTGTGGCTGGTATGAGTCTTACCCGGGATTCAATATCCTTCCTTATTGTGTACGCTCGTCCGGGCACAGTATCCTAACTGAGGCTTGGAGGAGGGTCATAGGGGGAGGAGCCAGTACACACCACCTGATCCTAAAGCTTTAGTTTTGTGCCCTGTCTCCTGCGGAGCCGCTAATCCCCATGGTCCTGACGGAGTCCCCAGCATCCACTACGGACTACGAGAAATAGATTTATCGGTAAGTAAAATCTTATTTTTTCCTTTTCTGGGTAGTCAGTGAAAGGTGAAAAGGTAAGAGTTCTGCAGCCTTGTTAGGTTCGCAGAAGTGGATGTCGTTTTCTGTTTCCTCCACATCCACCACTTGTCGCTGAGTCTATCGGGCTGGTCCCCGCTCCGGCGGGCACTTGTCTACTATGTTTTAGTTGGTCCGGGAATAGACTGGGACCTGTGGGTTATTTAAAGAATCCACACGGGATCATTTGGAGTTACGGTTGTTTCCCCTTACTGTTTTTCTAATAGTTCTTGCCGTTCCATTCTGGAAGGGAAGATAGTACACGGCGCCGTACAGAGGGGCGTCAGGATCAGAACATTGTCCGGTGGTCCCTGTATAAAGGGGCAAATCGTTGTTTCTCTCTGACTGATCTTCGACACAGGGATTGGCTGTTGTTTCCTACAACACAGAGGTTGGAGGTGTTTTGTTCAGAGTTGATAATGTCCGGTAAAAGTTCGGGGTTGTTTTCCATGTGAAAAGAGGTCTGAAGATCCAGGGTTGGATCGGTTTTTACTGTGACACTTCATCAAGGTGTTCAGTTACTTAACTGGTTGGCTGCGGCTGGAGAGGCCTTTTTTGGTGAGAGGCTTTATTGCCCGAGTGGTTTCAAGAGACCAGTTGAAAATGTGGTCCGGGTCTCACCTGCACACGCTCATGAATATAATCGTAACGGCCAGGACATCACTCCTGTGGTGTCTGCTCGGTTCTCTCCTTCTAGAGGGATGAAGGTTCGGGTTCCGGGGGTAGATCCTGGTGTCCGTGCATACAGATCTCCGAGACGGAGGAGCAGTACTTGCAAGGGACGTGTTTCCAGGGGATAGGGCCGAGTTGGAAAGCTTGTCGGTTATAAACTTTCTTGAACTGAGTGTTAGTTTTGACAAACGTAGTCTTCGTGTTCTGCCCGTGTTAGTTCTGTTAGACGGCTTGTCAGCAGTGGCATAAGTAAACCGCTATGGCGGAACAAGGAACGCAGCGACAAAGACAGAAGATGCTCTGTTTTGCCGTTGGATGGAGAGTCTGGTAAATGCTATATTAGCAGTTTTCGTTCCGGAGGTGAACGACGGGGAAATAGATTTCCTCTGCTGACGCGATCTCCATCCGGGAAAAATTCGGTCGTCGTCAAGAAGTTTTCACAGGCGTGACAAGTCTTTGAAGATTGTCGAAATTGGATATGTTGGCGTCTCACCTCCAGGAGAGGCCTCAGGGATATTGTTCCAAGTCAGGGGACGCTTAAGCTATAGCTGTGGACAACCTTGTGTGACACCGCGGTTTTTAGTCGGTCTAGGTGGCCTCTCCACTTTCCTTTTTGGTGAAGGTGATAAACGTGGGATGACCAAAGGTTCAGGCGATCCTCTTGGATCCGGTCTAGCAAAGGAAGGTTTGCTATCCAGGTTTTCATGCCTTACTCATAGAAGATTCCTGCCATCTTTCTCTACGTGAGGATCTGTGACAACAAGATCAGGGCGTGTTTCAAGGCTTACCGCAGCTGCGTCTGACGTTGTGGCGGTGGAATGCCATATCCTAAGCCGAAAGGGTGTTCCAGTGAAGACCTTTCCTCAATTCGTCAAGCTAAGAAAGAAGTAACGGCTAAGCTTTACCACTGTAGTGGGCGTAACTGTGTTTTGGGTGTATCCAGGAAGGCTCCTATGGAAGTCTTTCAGCTAGGTTGGGTTTATCCATACTTTACAAACCGGTGTGGCTGCCAGTTTAGAGTTGGGAGTGTGGCCTAATAATTTCTCTACAAGACTTTCTCTCTTGGAAAGTGGTCATGCTCTTGGCTTTGACGTCCGCAAGGCAGGTGTCGGAAGTGGTGGTTTTTGTCTCACAAGAGCCTTGTTTGATCTTTCATGTGGATTGAAAGGAATTGAGAACTCGGTTAGTAGTTTTGCCGATAGTGTTTTCTGGGTTTCGCAGATTTTGGCCTATTTTGATGCCGGTGGTTACTTAGGCATTAGCTGATTCAAATTCACTCGATGTTGCTGGGGATTTGAATATTTAGGTCGCCATTTTGGTTCAGATTGGAGAAACAGGGGCTCTGTTTGTCTGATATGTTCCCAGTATGGTTTGGGTGACTGTGTTATGCAGTCAGTTACGCGTTGGATCTGTGATGCTATTGGGCAGGTTCGGTCTACGCCTGGATTGCCGTCCCCGAAGTCGGTGGAGGCCCATTTACTGGGAAGAGGGGCTCCTCTTGGGCAGAGAACCGAGGAGTCTCGGCGGTTCAACTCTGCTGAGTGTATACTTGGTCGGGTTCAGACGCGTTTGCTATGCTCTACAGGGTTGATACTCGGGTTGTGGGGGACCTCCTTGTTTGCTCAATCGGTGCTGCAGAGTTGTTCGCACTCTCCCGCCCGTTCTGGAGCTTTGGTATTGACCCCATGGTCCTTTTGGGGTCCCCAGAATCCTCTAGGACGTTTGAGAAAAGAGGATTTTGGTACTTACCGGTAAATCCTTTTCTCTTAGTCCGTAGAGGATGCTGGGCGCCCGTCCCAGTGCGTACTGTGTCTGCAGTTATTGGTTTTGGTTATACTTTAGTGGTGTTTCTTCTCTGTCAGGCTGTTTCTGACGATATTCAGGCCAGGGCATGTGGTGTCTTATTATTGGTTGTGTTGACACACAGGTTGTGTTACATATTCTCTCAGCATGTGGCTGTGTCTTTTTCATGCCGTAGGCTGGTTTTCTATTGAAGGCCACGTTCTGCGGTATGTTCGTGGTGTGAGCTGGTATGACACTCACTGTGTTTATAAATTATTTCCTCGAAATGTCCATCTCTCCTGGGCACAGTTTCTAACTGAGGTCTGGAGGAGGGGCATAGAGGGAGGAGCCAGTTCACACCCAGTTTAAGTCTTTATAGTGTGCCCAAGCTCCTGCGGATCCGTCTATACCCCATGGTCCTTTTGGAGTCCCCAGCATCCCCTACGGACTTAGAGAAAAGGATTTACCGGTAAGTACCAAAATCCTCTTTTAAGCTAGCCATACACCAGAACGATATCCTTCCAACAGCCAACTTTTTTAGCTGGCATGCATACATAGACGGGTAGTCTTCAGTTTGCCGGCTGTCGGGATCCCGGCGCACAGTATACCGGCGCTGGAATCCCGACAGCCGGCATACCGACACTTTTTCTCCCTCTTGGGGGTCCACGGCCCCCCTAGACGGAGAATAAATAGCGTGCCCACAGTGCCAGCAGCGTGGTGAGGGCAGCGAGCCCGCAAGGGGCTCATTTGCGCTCACCACGCTGTCGGGATCCCGGCGCCGGTATGCTGGTCGCTGGGAGCCCGGCCGCTGGCATACCCTACTACAACCTACATAGACATCCCCATTGTCAGCAACACAGTGTTCGCGGATGAAGGGAGTAAAGCTGGGTACATGCTAAACAAAATGTCACTGATCCTGCGGC